>NC_034180.2:33794048-34471548 GCF_002021735.2 Oncorhynchus kisutch
ATTGAATTTAAATTAGGCCTAACTGAATGATAAGGAGGGTGATGAGGTTGATTAATGATGAGTTTGTGTTATGCCTATTTACAGTTGAAGTCGGAAGTTTACATACACTTCGGTTGGAGTCATTAAAACTTGTTTTTCAACCACTCTACAAATGTCTTGTTAACAAACTATAATTTAGGCAAGTCGGTTAGGACATCTACTTTGTGCATGACACAAGTCATTTGTCCAACAATTATTTACAGACAGATTATTTCACTTATAACTGTATCACAATTCCAGTGGGTCAGAAGTTTACATACACTAAGTTGACTGTGCCATTAAACAGCATGGAATATACCATAAAATTATGTCATGGCTTTAGAAGCTTCTGATAGGCTAATTGACATCTTTTGAGTCAATTGGAGGTGTACTTGTGGATGTATTTCAAGGCCTAACTTCAAACTCAGTGCCTCTTTGCTTGACATCACGGGAAAATCAAAAGAAATTAGCCATGACCTCAGAAAATGTAGACCTCCACAATTCTGGTTCATCCTTGGGTGCAATTTCTAAATGCCTGAAGGTACCACGTTCATCTGTACAAACAATAATATGCAAGTATAAACTTCATGGGACCACGCAGCCATCATACCGTTAAGGAAGGAGACGTGTTCTGTCTCCTAGAGATTAACGTACTTTGGTGCGAAAAGTGCAAATCAATCAAAGAACAACAGCAAAGGACCTTGTGAAGATGCTGGAGGATACAGATACAAAAGTATCTATATCCACAGTAAAACGAGTCCTATATCGATATAACCTGAAAGGCCGCTCAGCAAGGAAGAAGCCACTGCTCCAAAACAGCCATAGAAAAGCCAGACTATGGTTTGCAACTGCACATGGGGACAAAGATCGCACTTTTTGGAGAAATGTCCTCTGTTCTGATGAAACAAAAATAGAACTGTTTGGCCATAATGACCATTGTTATGTTTGGAGGAATAAGGGGGAGGTTTGCAAGCCGAAGAACACCATCCCAACCGTGAAGCACGGGGGTGGCAGTGTCATGTTGTGGGGGTGCTTTACTGCAGGAGGGACTGGTGCACTTCACAAAATAGATGGCATCATGAGGGAGCAAAATTATGTGGATATATTGAAGCAACATCTAAAGACATCAATCAAGAAGTTAAAGCTTTGTCGCAAATGGGTCTTCCAAATGGGTCTTCCAAATGGGTCTTCCAAATGGGTCTTCCAAATGGGTCTTCCAAATGGACAATGACCCCAAGCATACTTCCAAAGTTGTGGCAAAATGGCTTAAGGACAACAAAGTCAAGGTATTGGAGTGGCCATCACAAAGCCCTGACCTCAGTCCTATAGAAAATTTGTGGGCAGAACTGAAAAAGTGTGTGCGAGCAAGGAGGCCTACAATCCTGACTCAGTTACACCAGCTCTGTCACGAGGAATGGACCAAAATGTACCTATCTTATTGTGGGAAGCTTGTGGAAGGCTACCCAAAACGTTTGAACCAAGTTAAACAATTTAAAGGCAATGCTACCAAATACTAATTGAGTGTATGTAATCTTCTAATCCACTGGGAATGTGATGAAAGAAATAAAAGCTGAAATAAATCATTCTCTATTATTATTCTGACATTTCACATTCTTAAAATGAGGTGGTGATCCTAACTGACCTAAGACAGGGAAGTTTTACTGTGACTAAATGTCAGGAATTGTGAAAAACTGAGTTTAAATGTATTTGGCTAAGGTGTATGTTAACTTCCGACTTCAACTGTATCAGCAGCAAATAATTTGACCATTTTCTTTTACGTTTTACTTTGTAAAAAGAAGCTGTTATGGGACTGTTTTATTTGCTATCTCTATTACTAATCGAATGTATTGTAAGGGAAATGAAAGCATGCTATGTGTTGCAGTAAGCCTTTAGAGTAATGCAAAACATATCCTTGACTATCTAACTTAGTGATCGGGAAACAAACGATACCAGTCAGCCTGCGCAGCTGGTCCATCGAAACTATACCGAAACTCATTTCACACATAATAAGAGTTAGCCTATAGGCAAAATGAAATGGACAATCTGATGAGCATATTCTGCAGGTTCTATTACACTTACATTTGTCAAATAGCTCTCATAATTCAAGAGTTTAGTTTAGTTTATTCATTCGACCATCTAAAAAATAACAAGCACACATAAAACTTGAAAAAGCAATCCATGCACATGAGTAAAATCATGGAGGATAACACACAATAAAGTCTGGGACTTATTACCATTGTTCAATCATGGAGGATAACACAATAAAGTCTGGGACTTATTACCATTGTTCAATCATGGAGGATAACACAAAGTCTGGGACTTATTACCATTGTTCAATCATGGAGGATAACACAAAGTCTGGGACTTATTACCATTGCGGTCTTCTTGAGACGAGATGGCTAGGCAAGATCGAATACAGTTAAACACAGTATGGCATTGAGATAATAAAACATAAAAACAAAGAAGAACAACATCTATCTCGTCATTGCAGTTACATCGTAGGGGTCATTCATATGGGCACAGAAGACATCAAACATATTTTTGCTTTATATTTAAAGCTGCCCAGAGAGGACGTCATTTTTATGGGCAGAGGCAACTCATTCCGTTCTGAGGCTCCAGTATACAAGACAGTACCTTTCCCAGCATTACTCCTGAACCTGTATAAGCACACATCAGCAACACCTGATCTGGTGCTGTGATTGTGTGCATCCCTAACACGAAGAAAATAATCACTTAGATATCTGGGCGCATGACCATAAATACTCCTGTAAACCAAACCTAGTCTAATCTGGGACACCCTAGCCTCAACAGGCAGGACCATAAATACAGTGCCTTGCGAAAGTATTCGGCCCCCTTGAACTTTGCGACCTTTTGCCACATTTCAGGCTTCAAACATAAAGATATAAAACTGTATTTTTTTGTGAAGAATCAACGACATTTATTGGATATTTCAAACTTTTTTAACAAATCAAAAACAAAAAAATTGGGCGTGCAAAATTATTCAGCCCCTTTACATTCAGTGCAGCAAACTCTCTCCAGAAGTTCAGTGAGGATCTCTGAATGATCCAATGTTGACCTAAATGACTAATGATGATAAATACAATCCACCTGTGTGTAATCAAGTCTCCGTATAAATGCACCTGCACTGTGATAGTCTCAGAGGTCCGTTAAAAGCGCAGAGAGCATCATGAAGAACAAGGAACACACCAGGCAGGTCCGAGATACTGTTGTGAAGAACTTTAAAGCTGGATTTGGATACAAAAAGATTTCCCAAGCTTTAAACATCCCAAGGAGCACTGTGCAACCTAGTCTAATCTGGGACACCCTAGCCTCAACAGGCAGGACCATAAATACTCCTGTAAACCAAACCTAGTCTAATCTGGGACACCCCAGCCTCAACAGGCAGGACCATAAATACTCCTGTAAACCAAACCTAGTCTAATCTGGGACACCCTAGCCTCAACAGGCAGGACCATAAATACTCCTGTAAACCAAACCTAGTCTAATCTGGGACACCCTAGCCTCAACAGGCAGGACCATAAATACTCCTGTAAACCAAACCTAGTCTAATCTGGGACACCCCAGCCTCAACAGGCAGGACCATAAATACTCCTGTAAACCAAACCTAGTCTAATCTGGGACACCCTAGCCTCAACAGGCAGGACCATAAATACTCCTGTAAACCAAACCTAGTCTAATCTGGGACACCCTAGCCTCAACAGGCAGGACCATAAATACTCCTGTAAACCAAACCTAGTCTAATCTGGGACACCCTAGCCTCAACAGGCAGGACCATAAATACTCCTGTAAACCAAACGTACTCCAATCTGGGACATCTAGCCTCAATAGGCCAGTTTAGTTCCTGAAAGCAGCTCCTGCCTATGTGAGTACGTGGACTCACCTTCAATACTACCCTGATCAGCTTATTCTGGGCTATCTGGAGCTTCCCCAACATAAGCGTAGATAAGCCCCCAAACCAGGAAGTACTAGCGCAGTCAAAATGGCATTGCATGAGGGCAGGGGCTAGCACTTTCATGGAGTCCTTATCAAGCAGCTTGGACTTTCTAAAAAAAAGTTAGTCCTGGCATTAACCTTCCCTAGCACCTTATTGGCCATGCTCACACCTCCCAAGCTTCCTTCAAGGATACATCCCAAGTAGCTAACAGAGGTTTTAGTAGTCAGCACCTCACCCCTTAACTCCACTCTGATTTCAGACGACCTACTCAATTTAGGTCTGGACCCAAAGTTAATTGCCTCAGTTTTCCCTAAGTGCAGAGATAGCTTATTATCTCCAAGCCATTTGCTAATGTTAGTAAGCTCTGTGCTAAATATGCTCTCCAACATAGTTTCCTTTAGTGAGACACCAGAAGTACAGTCATCGGCATAAAGGAAAAGATGGCAAGAACAAGCGTCTTTCATATCGTTAATATACAGTAAAAACAGTAGAGGCCCAAGCGGTGCAGCTCTATTTCCAAATGTCACTTTTCCCAAGAATATCGGTGCTGCCCATGCATTCAACACATGACCACCCGCGCGGCAGCATTGGTCTGGCAACTAAGCAAAAACTAGTAGCATAATAAACGTACCAATTTAAATATGCTATTTTGTCGCCAATGGATCAATCAATCAATCAAATGTATTTATAAAGCCCTTTTTACATTAGCCGATGTCACAAAATGCTATACAGAAACCCAGCCTAAAACGCCAAACAGCAAGCAATGCAGATGTAGAAGCACAGTGGCAAGAAAGAAAGAAACTGATAATTGTGTATGTGACTTCAGTGAACGGAATGATGAGGAGGGTGATTTAATTGAATTGATATGAATGATGAGGGTCAAGAGGATGATTTAATTTAGAACAATAGTGTCATATTGATGAAGAACTGTGGGTGGTCTAATTATTTTATTATGAAAGGCTGGACATATAATTTCCCCTGGGAGAGTGAACTGAGTACAACATGCAATGTGTGTAGTTCACAATGGCAAGCCGAACCAAACAAATGGACGCACTGACAGCATTGCAAATGCTGCAGAATCTAGATGAGTTGGAGTCGGATGGAGGATCAGATATTGAGCTTGAAATCGACGTTGCTGATGAAGAGCCTTCATCTGATTCTGATGTTGATATCGAGCCTCTGCCTTCGATGCTGAGCGCCTCAGAAAAAACAGAACAAAGCCAACTGAGACGGTGATCTCAACTGCCACGGTGAGACAGGTGTCTGGGAGGGATGGCACGGTGAGACAGGAGTCTGGGAGGGATGGCACGGTGAGACAGGAGTCTGGGGGGGATGGCACGGTGAGACAGGAGTCTGGGAGGGATGGCACAGTGAGACAGGAGTCTGGGAGGGATGGCACGGTGAGACAGGAGTCTGGGAGGGATGGCACGGTGAGAGAGGAGTTTGGGAGGGATGGCACGGTGAGAGAGGTGTCTGGGAGCGATGGCACAGTGAGACAGGAGTCTGGGAGCGATGGCACAGTGAGACAGGAGTCTGGGAGCGATGGCATGGTGAGAGAGGAGTCTGGGATCGATGGCACGGTGAGAGAGGAGTTTGGGAGGGATGGCACGGTGAGAGAGGAGTTTGGGAGCGATGGCACGGTGAGAGAGGAGTCTGGGAGGGATGGCACGGTGAGACAGGAGTCTGGGAGGGATGGCACGGTGAGACAGGAGTCTGGGAGCGATGGCATGGTGAGACAGGAGTCTGGGAGCGATGGCACGGTGAGAGAGGAGTCTGGGAGCAATGGCACAGTGAGACAGGAGTCTGGGAGCGATGGCACAGTGAGGCAGGAGTCTGGGAGCGATGGCACGGTGAGAGAGGAGTCTGGGAGCGATGGCACGGTGAGAGAGGAGTCTGGGAGGGATGGCACGGTGAGAGAGGAGTTTGGGAGGGATGGCACGGTGAGAGAGGTGTCTGGGAGCGATGGCACAGTGAGACAGGAGTCTGGGAGCGATGGCATGGTGAGAGAGGAGTCTGGGAGCGATGGCACGGTGAGAGAGGAGTTTGGGAGGGATGGCACGGTGAGAGAGGAGTTTGGGAGGGATGGCACGGTGAGACAGGAGTCTGGGAGCGATGGCACGGTGAGACAAATCAAATCAAATTTATATAGCCCTTCGTACATCAGCTGATATCTCAAAGTGCTGTACAGAAACCCAGCCTAAAACCCCAAACAGCAAGCAATGCAGGTGTAGAAGCACGGTGGCTAGGAAAAACTCCCTAGAAAGGCCAATACCTAGGAAGAAACCTAGAGAGGAACCAGGCTGTGGGGTGGCCAGTCCTGGTGGCCACCCCACATCTCCGGGTGGAGATTATAACAGAACATGGCCAAGATGTTCAAATGTTCATAAATGACCAGCATGGTCGAATAATAATAAGGCAGAACAGTTGAAACTGGAGCAGCAGCACAGTCAGGTGGAAGTTGAAACTGGAGCAGCAGCATGGCCAGGTGGACTGGGGACAGCAAGGAGTCATCATGTCAGGTAGTCCTGGGGCATGGTCCTAGGGCTCAGGTCAGTTGAAACTGGAACAACAGCATGGCCAGGTGGACTGGGGACAGCAAGGAGTCATCATGTCAGGTAGTCCTGGGGCATGGTCCTAGGGCTCAGGTCCTCCGAGAGAGAGAAAGAAAGAGAGAAGGAGAGAATTAGAGAACGCACACTTAGATTCACACAGGACACCGAATAGGACAGGAGAAGTACTCCAGATATAACAAACTGACCCCAGCCCCCCGACACATAAACTACTGCAGCATAAATACTGGAGGCTGAGACAGGAGGGGTCAGGAGACACTGTGGCCCCATCCGAGGACACCCCCGGACAGGGCCAAACAGGAAGGATATAACCCCACCCACTTTGCCAAAGCACAGCCCCCACACCACTAGAGGGATATCTTCAACCACCAACTTACCATCCTGAGACAAGGCTGAGTATAGCCCACAAAGATCTCCGCCACGGCACAACCCAAGGGGGGGGGCGCCAACCCAGACAGGACGACCACAACAGTGAATCAACCCACTCAGGTGACGCACCCCCTCCAGGGACGGCATGAGAGAGCCCCAGCAAGCCAGTGACTCAGCCCCTGTAATAGGGTTAGAGGCAGAGAATCCCAGTGGAAAGAGGGGAACCGGCCAGGCAGAGACAGCAAGGGCGGTTCGTTGCTCCAGAGCCTTTCCGTTCACCTTCCCACTCCTGGGCCAGACTACACTCAATCATATGACCCACTGAAGAGATGAGTCTTCAGTAAAGACTTAAAGGTTGAGACCGAGTTTGCGTCTCTGACATGGGTAGGCAGACCGTTCCATAAAAATGGAGCTCTATAGGAGAAAGCCCTGCCTCCAGCTGTTTGCTTAGAAATTCTAGGGACAATTAGGAGGCCTGCGTCTTGTGACCGTAGCGTACGTGTAGGTATGTACGGCAGGACCAAATCAGAGAGATAGGTAGGAGCAAGCCCATGTAATGCTTTGTAGGTTAGCTGTCACGAACCCCGCTTCCTGAGTCTGTGTTTGCCTGTGTTTCTGTCCTGGAGTGTGTTTCCGGTGTCCCGGAAAGCACCCTGTCTGGTTGCCGGGCAAATTAGCTTGTTGGGAGATCGATGTTCACCCGCACCTGTATCCCATCAGTAATCTGCACACCTGTCCTGATCATCACCTCTCCCCTTCAAAAGCTCTGACCTGACATCCATTCCCTGCCGGATCGTTAGCCATGAACAGTATGTTGTGCCATAGTATCAGCCTCCAAGTTGGAAAGAATTTGTTTTGTTTTGTACGTCTTGCTTGCCTTCAACTTACCTCCGTTTGTTCTGTCTTCAGTTACTCACCCGGATCATTTACCACATTCCCGCCTGGTCATCGGAGGATTCCGCTTCCTCATTGGATCCACCTATTTACTCCCATCAACTCACCACCGCTGCCCGCTACGCCACCTGGATGTATCTACCCACTCACATTCACTTGTAAATAAATACTCACCTTCTTCCTACTCTCCTTGTCCTGGTCTGCTTCTGGGTTCGATTTTGAAGAAACGTGACATTAGCAGTAAAACCTTGAAATCAGCCCTTGCTTTGACAGGAAGCCAGTGTAGAGAGGCTAGCACTGGAGTAATATGATCAAATTTAGTCAGGATTCTAGCAGCCGTATTTAGCACTAACTGAAGTTTATTTAGTGCTTTTTCCGGGTAGCCGGAAAATAGAGCATTGCAGTAGTCTAACCTAGAAGTGACAAAAGCATGGATACATTTTTCTGCATCATTTTTGGACAGAAAGTTTCTGATTTTTGCAATGTTACGTAGATGGAAAAAAGCTGTCCTCGAAATGGTCTTGATATGTTCTTCAAAAGAGAGATCAGGGTCCAGAGTAACGCCGAGGTCCTTCACAGTTTTATTTGAGACGACTGTACAACCATTAAGATTGATTGTCAGATTCAACAGAAGATCTCTTTGTTTCTTGGAACCTAGAACAGGCATCTCTGTTTTGTCCGAGTTTAATAGTAGAAAGTTTGCAGCCATCCACTTCCTTATGTCTGAAACACATGCTTCTAGCGAGGGCAATTTTGGGGCTTCACCATGTTTCATTGAAATGTACAGCTGTGTGTCATCCGCATAGCAGTGAAAGTTTACATTATCACCTTCACAAGTGCCGTCTCAGTGCTATGATGGGGTCTAAAACCAGACTGAAGCATTTCGTATACATTGTTTGTCTTCAGGAAGGCAGTGAGTTGCTGCGCAACAGCCTTCTCTAAAATTTTTGCGAGGAATGGAAGATTCGATATAGGCCGATAGTTTTTTATATTTTCTGGGTCAAGGTTTGGCTTTTTCAAGAGAGGCTTTATTACTGCCACTTTTAGTGAGTTTGGTACACATCCAGTGGATAGAGAGCCATTTATTATGTTCAACATAGGAGGGCCAAGCACAGGAAGCAGCTCTTTCAGTAGTTTAGTTGGAATAGGGTCCAGTATGCAGCTTGAAGGTTTAGAGGCCATGATTATTTTCATCATTGTGTCAAGAGATATAGTACTAAAACACTTGAGCGTCTCTCTTGATCCTAGGTCCTGGCAGAGTTGTGCAGACTCAGGACAACTGAGGTTTGGAGGAATACGCAGGTTTAAAGAGGAGTCCGTAATTTGCTTTCTAATAATCATAATCTTTTCCACAAAGAAGTTCATGAATTTATCACTGCTAAAGTGAAAGTCATCCTCTCTTGGGGAATGCTGCTTTTTAGTTAGCTTTGCGACAGTATTAAAAAGGAATTTCGGATTGTTCTTATTTTCCTCAATTAAGTTAGAAAAATAGGATGATCGAGCAGCAGTAAGGGCTCTACGGTACTGCACGGTACCGTCCTTCCAAGCTAGTCGGAAGACTTCCAGTTTGGTGTGGCGCCATTTCCGTTCCAATTTTCTGGAAGCTTGCTTCAGAGCTTGGGTATTTTCTGTGTACCAGGGAGCTAGTTTCTTATGAGACATTTTTTTTGTTTTTAGGGGTGCAACTGCATCTAGGGTATTGCGCAAGGTTAAATTGAGATCCTCAGTTAGGTGGTTAGCTGATTTGGTTAACTGACAGGAGTCTGGGAGCGATGGCACGGTGAGAGAGGAGTTTGGGAGGGATGGCACGGTGAGAGAGGAGTCTGGGAGGGATGGCACGGTGAGAGAGGAGTCTGGGAGGGATGGCACGGTGAAACAGGAGTCTGGGAGGGATGGCACGGTTTGTGTAGAACAGAGATGCACATGTTGCAGCACATCAGAGATCGTACTGTTGCTCATGCACACAGAAAAGGAATCAGTAGGTGGGCTATGTCTATGGATGAACTGTAAGCATTTATTGCACTCTTGTATGTCCATGGGGCGTACGGCAGAAAGAGCACGGATGTGGATTCATTTTGGTCTGATTGGTATGGGTTGGACACAACCGCTTCAGAGAGATTGTGCGACACCTGCGGCAGGTGCACACGATACCATGCCCTTGAAAACTATGTGCAGTACAACCGATTTGTTTGTGGGGCTTACTCACACAAAGCCCCGAAGCTGTGTGCTGATTGTGGACCCAAAGCATGAAGAGAAGATGAGATTAGTTATTGTGTAAGGGCATGGGTATAAGGGCACAATACAGGGTCCGATACAATCAACAAATGACTGTTTTTACATCTTGTCATGAATATATTTCCACTGATATTCATTTATGCAATTCATCCTTTACAATTGTTCATGCAGTGGTGCTTTTGTTTAGGAATACAGCAAATCATTTTTCATTTCTACTTTGTCAAAATAAGCTGTAACTGGACTTAATTAATTACTATATCTTTATTACTAATCAAATCTACAAATAAAGTTGATCAAATGGATTACACTGTAATGTTTTTAGTGTGAAGGAAACGAAAATATGCTATAGGCCTACATTTTTTCTAGGACTTTGTATAATTATACTAAATATATTCTTGACTAACTATTGTTGTTATTTTTTATTTTATATATTTCCACGGCAACGTTCTCTAGCGCGTACTTATTGTCACACCTGCTTCCGCTCCCCCTCCCTGGTGCTCGAGGGCGCCAGGCTGCCCATCATTACGCACACCTGTCACCTTCTTTACACGCATCAGTGCTTCATTGGACTCACCTGTACTGCTTCACGTTTTGATTGCCTTTCCTATATCTGTCTGTTCCTCTGTTTCATCCCCGTGTCAGTATTATTGTCATTATGTTTTTCATGTCCAGACACTATTCTGTCGTCTTCAATCATCTGTCCTTACACTTTTAGGCTGAAAGGTCAGGCAGTTCTAGGGCATCTATCATTTGTCATCTAGGGCATCTATCACATGTCATCTAGGGCATCTATCATCTGTCATCTAGGGCATCTATCACATGTCATCTAGGGCATCTATCACATGTCATCTAGGGCATCTATCACATGTCATCTAGGGCATCTATCACATGTCATCTAGGGTATCTATCATGTCATCTAGGGTATCTATCATGTCATCAAGGGCATCTATCATATGTCATCACTTGCCAGTAGCTAATGGTTTTGATTACTTACACCCCATATTACTACTTGGGCATATCTCAATGTGTGATGATGACAAATGACTAACTTCCTCCATCTTCTCTAGCTGTCAGAAACGTTGTAGAATACAACACATTTTTGTGTATGGGAGTCTGTAATAAATGTAAACTTAGGGATGAGAGTAAGTAACTTATTCCTATACATGGAGATGTGTAATTGGATATGAGATCATTATTACATAATGAAAGAGGTTTTTGTTAGTCACGTTGTTGTTTTTTGTTGCCATCCTGACACCAAAAACATTGCCTCGATGCCTTGTTATAACCCAACAATCAGATACTGTACTATTTATTTGATGTATTTGTTGAACCTTTTTTAACTAGGCAAGTCTGCCATGGTGTGTTTTCTTCTCCTAGACATCAACGAGTGTCTGATGAACGGGATCTGTAAGAACGCTGAGTGTCTGAATACCAGAGGAAGCTACAGATGCACCTGTAAACCAGGCTACATGCTGGACCCTGCCAGGAGCCACTGTGTCTGTGAGTACTCCTACTGTCTGTTGCTATGACTGATGGCCTGTCTGTCATATGGTGTTTCCTTGGTGTGTGAAGTCTGTCTGATGTGTATATGTTTTTTTCTGACAGCGGACAAGGCTGTGTCGGACCAGAGGGGGATGTGTTACCGCTCAGCATCAGCAGGGACCTGCTCTCTGCCTCTCACCCAGCACATCACCAAACAGATCTGCTGCTGCAGCCGTGTGGGCAAGGCCTGGGGCACGGCCTGGGGCACGGTCTGGGGCACGGCCTGCGAGAGGTGCCCTCTGCCAGACACAGGTACCCACACACACAGATCCTACTTCTACCACTCTGTCTATTGCGCTCTTTTTCTCTAGTACATGTGGTGGAGATGGCCACTCCAACCTCGATGAACTGGTCATGAACTGTGTGATCTTAATGAAAACATACGTGCTACTCAACACAACAGTCGGCTTCACTCACCGTATTATGCTGGCTGTCTCAGCCCGCCAGTCATGTAATGCAGTTCAAAGAAAAGCCTAAATGTTTCATGTGGAATAAGCTCAAAACAACAGAACCTTCATATGTCAAAGCTACATAATATTAAAATAGTGTAAGTCAATCTTGTATCACACAGGTTCTTGGAGGTAAATGACAGTAATAGTCCAGCTAGCAACCCCCCCCCCCCCTCCTTCGAAAAGAGAGTCAGGCCAAATGAAACATGGAAAATGGTTTTTATCCTATTTTATACTTGCAGATTTAATCTTCAAAGTCAGAGAAAATAACATTATTTAGAGTGGTGCCTGTTTCGGTGAGTGATTCATGGAGGTTGTCACAGATCAGATATTTGAGAGCCAGACCAGACCTCCATGGTGCTCTGCCAGACTAGTACTCTACTCTGTGGCTCTGTACCCTGAGTCAGACACTGGCTGTTGTATGACCTGACAATCTGTTAGAGCCATGTTGAACACAGAGAATCCCGACTCATTATTAGTAGTCTGGTAATAGGAGCACGTTGACTTCACATCATGTCGGACTTAAGGCTCTGATGTGTATACAGCCACAAACCCCCAGCTCCATCCACATTATAGACATCAGTCAGGAGACTATCATCATAGCCACACTTCCTGCACTTAACCACAATGCTATCAATATTAGAGATTCTCTGTCCTTTATAACATTCGCCTCTGTTCCAGGGGCCTCTGTTCCAGGTCAGACAGGGGACAATACTGTTTAACTGTAATAGATTTACCCCTGCTGAAGTCTGTTGGGCTCCAACACAAAGAGATGCAATCACCCTCCTTTTATCTCTTCAGTCAGTCTTCTACTGCCCAGAGTTCAAAGGTCAGATATGTTATATGATCCTCTACTTCCCCCTTGGCACTGCCCTGAGTGTCTGACACATCCAAATCCACCCTGTGATATCCTCTCTGACGGCTGTCACTGCCCTGGCAGCTCCCTCCCTGGCCATGGCTGAAAACCAATCCCCTTCACAAAGGAGAGACTACAGTATGGCAGGCTGTACATAATGGTATTACACGGATGGCTTATGGTATTGCTGCGAACACCAGACAGAAATGCGATCCATAATTACTGTCTGGCAGCGTTTCATGTTAGCTCAGGAGCCCAAGGGGGGAATATGGCCTTGTGATGTTTTCTATGGTTCTTTGTTTTCCCCTGTACGCCTGCAGACCATTTCAAGGAGATCTGTCCCGCTGGCCACGGCTACACATACTCACGCTCCGACGTGAAGATCTCCCTGAGACAGCTGGAGGAAGAGGAGCTGAGTAGGACAGGTGTTTCCTGGGAGGCCCAGAACCCTAGCCACCCCCAACTGCCCCAGCAGCCAGCTCAGCCCCCGCAGCAGCTGCCCCACATCCAACAGACCCCACAGATCCCACAATACCCCCACCATCCACAGCACCCCCAAGAGCTCCCACAGCACTCCCACCATCCAGAGCATCCCCAGACACCTCCGAACCCTCAGTACCCTCACACTGTACAACAACCCCAGTACCCTCTCCATCCAGACCCAGACACACAGCATCCTGCTGAGGAGACCCACAGCCAGCCACAAGGTGAGAACAATCATAATATTATACATACTTTGTGGCGTTTGTGTCGACCACTGATAATATTATTTCTACAACACACTGTACTAAAATGGATTTAAAGTTGCAAGGTTACACAATGGAAACCCTTTTAGTAGACAAGGATAAAGTAGCTATTTACACAGATGAAAACATCAACAGGATCTATTTTATCCACAAATAACGCTTTATCCTCATCTACTAAATATCAAACAGTATTTGCTTCCTCTATCTGTCAGAATACACCTCCCTTAAGCATTTGAGCAGAGGACTTAATCCACACAGGTCAAACATCTGCGACCTCTGGATCTTCTGTGAAACATTCTTCTGATTTGCAGTTATGAGATCATTTATCCGCCATGGCCCGAGAAAAATGATTCATAGATTGTGTCTTAATTATCTAAGATACCTATTCTCCCTTCTTTATTCCATGGACTGTAGTGTACATTATTATCAGAGTCCAGGTCTTCTCCCCGGCTTAGGGGATAAATGTTTTATTAGAAACAAAGACCTTAAGATGGCTTCTAAACAGTAAAATGACCGATGAGAACATAGATTGATATCTCAATGGTTATATGTGATAATGCAAACAGAATGTCAGCTTTCTCTACTGATAAAACGGCCTCTTCTCTGTCTCCTAACAGATGTGGAAATATTGAACCCGGTGAGTTCCTCTTCCCGGAAAAAAGCACATGCTTTTGAAATGTTTATTGTAGAAAAAGCTTCCAGCATCTCTCAGCTGTAAGACACATATGGTATTAAGTCTTTCCATACAACATATGAAGAACATATTTGAGTTTGATGGTTATAACGCGTCTTAAAACCCAATTATAACCTATTCTTGCTTATTCCACAGTCTCCTGTTGCGACAGACTCACCATTGAAGTACTCAGGTAATTTATCTCATTTCCAATTCATCAAAGAACCTTGTCACATTGGTGTCATATTCATAACTCATAATGCCGGTTTCAACCTGTCATTTAGTGTGGTGTTTTTACACAGTGGTCCTGTAGGTCATGGTGCATTGATAAAGCAAATGGGCGCAACAGAGAAAACAGAGGTTTTAACATGCAGTAAGGCACGTGGGGTCCTGATCCATTTTCTATAAATCACTCACACACAGCACACAGCAGAGGCAGCCTGCCCCGGTACTCCCCTGCCAATGAAATTGATAAAGTATATAGGTTGAGTTGATCTATGAGTCCCGCTGATGTCTTTTATTGTGCTGTTTTTAGCCAGCAGAAAGGGCATCTTTCATCTTTACATCCCTGCCATGCTACCGTAGGATGACCTTGTGAGTGATTGTCATGACATTGCCGGTTGGAAAAGCAGATACTATATCAGTGTCTCTCTCTCTCTTTCCCTCTCCCTCCCTCTCTCTCCGTCTCTCTCCCTCCCCCCAACTCTCACCAGTAGATGTGGTAGAGAAAGTCACTCCTGGCTCTCCCGTCAACCTGGGGCCTGAGTCTGAGGGCCAGCGTACAGCCTCCATCATCGTGGCCACTCAGGTCACAGGTGAGAGTCATGGTCACAGTACACTGCATGGCCACGCCACTTCAATGAAATGACATTGAACCAACGTGGAATAGATGTTGATTTGACATCACTGTGCCTTCGACATCCACTGATGTTACGTTAGTAACAGTACATTAAGAGATGCAGTTTTATTTTGATTTGATGGGGTGAACAGTCTACTCATAATTCTCCCCAATAACTATTTAAATGATGACTTGCAAGTAAACTTTATTCTTTCTAGATACAGATGGGATCTCAATGAATTTGTGAGTTGTGTCCAACAGGCCTGTTTGATAGACATTTCTGAGGGCTGACCTGTAGTTTAGCAAGGGTCTCTTAGTGGACCCTCTCCTCCAAGCCAACTTGGCTTCAGGCTTCCGAGTAGCACAGAGGGTGAGAAACCAGAGAGAGGGCGAGAAACCAGAGAGAGTGTGCCTTTTGGAAGAGATAAATGGACTGGACAGCTGCCAGGCGCTGGGCCTGCATGAAAAGAAGAGAGAGAAGACTGTGTGTTAGTGACTCGCGGTCATCCTATGGAGAGGGTCAGAGCTCTGAGCCAAACCCAGTAGCCCACCCTCAGCTTGTGCTTACAATAACCACTTTGGACTGAAACAAACAACCGACAAGTCCAATGACAGGCTTAACAGTGCGTTGCCCTTCTTCTCGTTCGGACCCTTAATGAGCGCCCCCTGCCCCCTCTTACAACACTACACCAACCTGTCCTCCCATCCAAGGCTCCACCATAAAACAACCTGAACGAGTGAATTAAGAAGAGTTGTGTACAAAGAGTTACCCAATAGGATCGGACGAACACGGCATGTCTATGTACTGAGGTGTTGTATTGAATGTTCACACAGGTTACTCAGTGTCAGTATCTCCTCACAGATATTGACAAGTGCGCCATCACTCCAACCATATGTGGCCATGGGCTGTGCGTGCCAGTGCAGACAGGCTACACCTGCTACTGTGACCCCGGCTACAAGCTGAGCGCGCTCCAGACCAACTGCATCGGTAAGACGGGAAGAGGTGGGCGGGTAAAGGGGGCTTCTCCGAGGGTTCTGTCAGCTCTCCATATCATTGTCTCAACACGAGCTTCGCTGTTCACACCACATACTATACAAGCATAGAGGCCTTGAGAAATCAAGAGCCAAGTGAAAGCAATCCCTGTGTTTATGTTGACCTGTTATGCGATGCCTGACAACACGGTCGGAGTGATCCAGAGAGCTGCCACGGAGCTTTAATCCGTTACCTCACTCTGCAGTCGCCGTCCAAGCCCTGCTCTGGGCCATCACGAAGGAATGCCTGCACTGTGGAGGGGCTCCAGAGTGAAGGGTTGGAAAGTGCAAGGTCTTCAGTGGTGAAATGTAACTGAAATGTAACACTCTGGCCTCTCCTCCCACTCCTCTCTCTCTCTCTCTCTCTCTCTCTCTCTCTCTCTCTCTCGCTCTCTCGCTCTCCATCTCCCTCTCTCCCTCCCTCTCTCCCTCTCTCTCTCTCTCTCTCTCTCTCATTCTTTTTCTCCAGATGTGAATGAGTGTGAGGAAGACCCTTGTGGAGGGAAGGGCCGTTGTGTGAACACCTTTGGCTCCTACACTTGCCACTGCTACAGCGGCTACAGCAAGGTCATCACCCAGAACAGGAAGTTCTGCCATGGTAAGAGGAGGAGGCAAAGCATGCTGGGTGCTGTAGTTTTAGCTATAGTTTTCCTGCTCTCATACCAGAATAGAACTGGTAAGGACAAATTCAGACAAGCAATGTTCCTCTAAGCCAGATTCGTAGAACAAGTCTTCTTTGTTACTCTGACTTGTTCGGGTGATTTTGTGCAGATATAAATGAGTGTGACATGGCCAACAAGTGCCAGGATGGGGACTGTTTCAACACAGAGGGATCTTACACCTGTGAATGCAAGAGTGGCTACGCCAAGTCCTGGAGGGGACAGTGTGAAGGTGAGTCCAGCACAGAGACAGATAGGCTTAACACTCTGAACTAACAGAACATCACACTGCAGCTTGGCCAGCGGTGTTTATTGACTGCCCTGGGTTCATGTCCAATCCAGCCACAGAACAGCCATTGTTGTATTTTCCTTAGTTCTGTGCCAGGGGAAAAACAATGTAGAGACTTTAAATTGGAGGCCGTACCAGAGGAGGGCTGTTTGCATGGGTATTGGTCTGTGTGTGTGTAAATGCAGACTGGATCCAGCTAATCGAAGGCTTGTTTTAATGATATTTCCTCACCTCCCCTCTCCCTCCCCTGTTCCCTGGCCAGATGTGGATGAGTGCCGGGACCCCCACTCATGCCCCAGTGGAAGGTGTGTCAATGCCCCAGGCTCCTTCCAGTGCCAGGCTTGTGGCCCCGGGTTCAAGGCTGCCAGAGGGAGATGTCTGGGTAAGAGTGGCCTCCAAAGGCCACGCCTGGAAATGAACTGGGTTTCCCTCTTAAACTTCTTTATGATTGGATAATATTCCCCCAGCCTGCCTGGCACACTTTACGTGAGCAAAGCTTGCTGTTGGTAACACCAGAAATGACCAATAAGACGTCCTCAGTGCAACAGTGAAGGGTCTTAAGGATGTTTTGACAGGCCTGATACTCTACAGTTTGCCATCAAATTGGACACAGCTGAAATAGATTTTTCAGTAGTGTTTTAGCTCAAAAGTCTGGAATCATTGAGGATTCTAGAAGAACTATCTCAGGGCTTGAGTGAGTGACTCCTAGACTAGGTCCTCTACTCTCTCACGTTTTAATTGTTTTTTTTTACACTTCAAATACAAACGTATAACATAACATATACATATAACAACAACTTACAGACACACACAAACAATGACTACATCTTATCTGCCCAGACCCGCATGCTCACTCCCCCATCCCTCATTATCGTTTGCCACTTGGCCTTAAATTGTAGCAATTCGTTTTTTCTCGGTTGCCAATGGTATTTCAATAATAAATCATTTGATTTTTCCATTGTGTCAATGATGGCGGATTGATTGACTTCCAAGATTTTAGTATACGTTTTTTTCAAGATGAGTGATAAGAAGAAAATCCTCCTGCCCATTGGGTCTCACTACACCCCCATATGCCATGTCTTGAAATATGCAGACAGATGGATTCAAAGTAAGTTTACATTGTAATACAGTACTTCTGACAGCCAACTTTCTAGCTCGGCCCACAACTTCCAAGACTTTATAGCATTCCCAGAAAGCATGGATTATTGAGTCATTCTAAGTTTTACACTTGAGACATGACTCTGCCTGAAGAATTTGTGAATTTTGTCTCTTGTATAAGAAATTCTATACATTAGTTTAAACTGGATTAAGCATAAATGAACTGTAATGTCATTAGTTCTGCTCCAACTTTCCCTCCATCTTGTGCCAACATCAGTTCTTTTTATGTCTTGGTTCCAATAGTTTATATTTTTTTTGAGGAGATTGTCAGTTAGATATGCTCTCTGCAAGGTTTTATATATCTTACCTATCATATGATCATTCATTTCTGACTCAAATAAGATTCCCTCAAGGTTGCTCTGATGTCCAAAAGTGATATGCCTCTTTTAAGTTGCATGTTTTTAAAACGATCTACATTGGTCAGTCCAAAATGTCTTTTTAATTCTGCCATGGTAATACATGTACTGTTACCAAGTCATTTATGGTTTCTATGCCTTTATGTTTCTATGGTTTCTATGCCTTTATGTTTCTATGGTTTCTAAGGCTTAATATTGGATGTTGTATTTTCAGGGGACTACCACATCACCCCAACCACAGTGCAGAGTAGCAGTAGAGGCCTGGTGGGCCTTGAGTGATGGCAGCGAGTTAGTGACACCTAGGCTAGGTCCTCCACTCTCTCACTCTTTCCCTTCCAGTGGCTCCATTATTTGTGTAATATCTGCCCCTCCTGCTCTCCAAACCTATCCCTAGCCCCCGGGGCCAGACCCATATTGTTTAAACTGCTGCTGTAAAAGATTGTTTATAATACTTCATTTTTGGAGAGTCAAAATATTTTCCCTTGGCCACAGCCTTAAACAAACAGCCTATTATTTTTTGAATGGCTCTGGCCACTGCAGTGGAGTCCGGAGTGAGGACTGAGTGAGGACTGAGTGAGGACTGAGTGAGGACTGAGTGAGGACTGAGTGAGGACTGAGATATATGGAGGGGTTAATATTACCCCACTGTTAAAATGCCCTGTCAGACAAACAGGGCTGTGGTTATTCACCTATAGCCCTGCCTCTGTTACACTATAAAACCTCTGAGGGTTTATACAGCTCCAATACACAGTCCATGACACACTATACAAGGTCTGTAGCATGCCAACAAGGTCTGTAGGAGCCAACAACACAGCGTAGCAACCCCCCTAACCTCGAGGTGCTCATGTTACATAAGAGGCACTCCTGGCTAGTATTGTGTCATCTTCTCCCTCTCGCCACTACCATCCCCACTCATCAAGAAAAGGGTTGAATATTTGAGCTTCTGAGGTGATTAATTTGTCAAATTCAAGTTCTCCCAGTCAGTGGTGTAAAGTACTTAAGTAAAAATACTTTAAAGTACTACTTAAGTTGTTTTTTGGGGTATCTGTACTTTACTTTACTAAAATTGTGCTATCTGGTTTGATTAATATAAGGAATTTTCAATTGTTTGTACATTTACTTTTAATACTTAAGTAAATGTAATACCAAATACTTGTAGGCTTTTACTCAAGTAGGATTTAACTGGGTGATTTTCACTTTTACTTGAGTCATTTTCTATTAAGGTATCTTTTCATCAAGTATGAAAATGGAGTACTTTTCCCACCACTGCTTCCAGTCTGAACTCACATGTGAAAGGTGAACATAATGTTCAGTCAGTTTTTGACATTTCTAGAATGTCTTCCCAATGATTCCTATGACTAAACAAGGCTGGAGCTTACCTCATGGGTTCTTTGATTACTTCAATCTGATTACTTGCCCTTCAAGGAAAGTACTACATTAGCTCCACTGTTGTCTGCTAAGAGGTCTTTAAACACATACAATCAATCCTCTCATAGCCTTTCTATGTTATGATGTGGAGTATAACTAGCTGCTGAGAGGCACTTCCTCTGGAAATGAGGTGGAACACAGGAGTTAAATAAACCCCCACTAAAAGGACCAGCAACAGGCTAATATCCACATGGTGAAGGAACTCAACTCAACCAGGGACCATGTATGCAAGCAGCAAGTGTGTTCCCCATGTTTGTTTCCAGCATCTGCCTTAGTCATTTGCCTGTACACTCTTTACACTCTTAGAAAACCTAAAAGGGTTTTTCAGCTGTCCCCATAGAGAACCCTTTTTGGTGCTAGGTAGAACCCTTTTGAGTTCTATGTAGAAGCCTTTCCACAGAGAGTTCTACATGGAACCCAAAAAGTTGAACCTGGAACCAAAAATGGTTCTCTTATGGGGACAGAACCAAAGAAACCTTATGGAATCCTTTTTTCTAAGAGCGTAGGACAGTAGTTGGAATCCAATTGGCTGCGTAAATGGATAAGCCTAGTTGGTTCTGCGATAAAGAGAACAGCTCCAGCCCCATGTCAGACATATCGTAGAGGACTGAGAGATGCCAGGAGATTGTAGAAACAAAGTTTTGGGCCGTACTGACAGACGTGTGGCTAGAGCCACCGCAGGCAAGGCAAGGCACACACAAAGCCCTGCCTGTGTTCCACTGGATGTTTTCAGCGCTGTAGCCGTCTGTTTCTACTGTCTCATTCACCTCACATTAAAGCTGCCTGCACAGCTGTGTGGAGAGAGTTCAACACTGCCCACTCACACACACACACATCTCCATGCTCGATCCACACACGAGATAGAGCCGTCTGGCACATGCTTAGATCCATGAAATACAGTTTTTACAATGTTTTTGCATAAATGTTTGTTTCTACACAAATAAAGTGTTTCTGCCATTATCCTGTGTATTGATTTAGAGCATGAAGTGGAAAATATTAAGGCAGGGCAATAGATAACGACAAACATTCACGGTAACAGTGTATTCCTACTGATCATGTCATGGGTTGTGGGTGTTTTTGATACCTGTCATGGTGACCTTAATGTTAGTGACCTGTCTCTCCCTCAGACGTAAACGAGTGTTTGGACCAATCGGTGTGCTTCCATGGTAGGTGTGTCAACTCCGAGGGCTCTTACAGCTGTAACTGTTACCAAGGATACCAGGCCTCTTTGGACAACAACAGTTGTCAAGGTACTTGTTTGTGAGAACAGTCACACATACATTTCCCAGGTTTGGTCTTAAAGTGACAGTTCTCTGAATGGGCAATAGTGCTACTGAAGAAGCCTTAGAGGTCCAGGGGCTTTCAATAAATGTTGTTAACAGTGAGGAGCAGTGGTGGTTTAATGAGGTCCTCCTCCACACTGTCTTTTCTCCAGATGTGGATGAGTGTCTGCTCCCTGGTGCCTGCCTCCATGGCAGGTGTGTCAATCTGGATGGCTCCCACAGGTGCAGCTGTAACCCTGGTTACCAAGCCACTCCTGACAGCAGGGCCTGTGAAGGTCTGTAAAGGATTAGATGTGTGGAATATGACTCTTCACGGTATAACGCTGCTCTCTTTGAGCCCTGAGCTCTCTGTGGCTTTTTTAATGCCTCATCATTGTTTTATTAGATGTCGATGAGTGTGCTACTCCTAATGTGTGCCCCGGGGGAATTTGCACTAATACCGAAGGTTCCTACTCATGCAAGAACTGCAGCCCGGGATTCCAGCGATCAGCTGATGGACAGAGATGTGAAGGTACTGTATGTAACCTGTACAACCTTTAGTGTTTCATCAATGGTATAACTACCATGTCAGATAGTGTGTAGCAACCTACTGTACATTCTTAATCCCTGTCCTTGTTCCAGATGTGGATGAGTGCTCCCAAGCAGACATGTGTCTAGGAGGGGTATGTGCCAACACAGAGGGCTCCTTCACCTGCACCAGCTGTAAGGACGGATACCGGGTTTCCCAGGACAGGCAGAGGTGTGAGGGTGAGTGCAGTCAAAGCCTTCCCCAGCTGGCACATTCACCCACGTCTAAGACTTGCCCTGTGCGTGTATCAACTGTATTAATAGTAGATCTTGTCTGTGCTTGTCTGCGTGTCTCCTCCAGATATTGATGAGTGCCAGTCTGGGTCTGTGTGTGCTAACGGAATCTGTCTGAACTCTGAGGGCTCCTACTCCTGCATCACCTGTCCCTCAGGCTACAGCGTCTCCCTTGATGGAGAGGTTTGTGAAGGTTTGTCCATCCTCCTTGAAACCACATCTAATGGTCTGTCCTGAAGGAGTTGTATGTTACCGACCAGTCTGAGTTTGTTTGTTACTTATTTGAACAGATATTGATGAGTGTGCGCTGCCCACTACGTGCCCCAAGGGAACATGCACCAACACAGAGGGTTCTTTCATCTGCACCACCTGCAGGCCAGGCTACAGAGTGACTGAGGATGGGCTGGAGTGTGAAGGTGTGTTACGGTATGCTGTGTAAGGATGTTAGGTTCTGCCCTCGGCCCTGCGTGTGTCAGACGTAAGAGAGGGTGCCAGGAACACCCCACTGGGCCCTGTGTGAGTCCAGCCAGGCCTCTCTCTCACACATTGCCTGTTTTAACAGCAGGCTCAGGTTGTCTGTAAATGGCATCAGGTGAGACGACTTGGACACAAAGCCCCTTTCTTGAGCTAAAGATCCCAAAATACTCCTCCCAGACATCACATCATAACTGGGTCCTGGATCCCTCTCCCTCTGGCACCATGTGTTCAAAAGAATGAGCCATAGGCCTCAAATATAACACAGTGAAGTCAGCATGTCCCACTGATAGATTAGCTGGAGAGATAGATGTGTTGACAGTGGAACTTTATGCCATATCATTTATAAACGGATCAAAATGATTACATGTGGCACACTGTCATGTCTTCCACCAGGCCTGCTGACCTCTGCGACAGCTCAGGGATGTAGTTAACAGGGCTTCTCTCTGTCTCTCTGTCCTGTTGTTCAGATGTGGATGAGTGCTTGGTGGCTAACGTGTGCCCAGGCCAGCTGTGTAGGAATAGTCCCGGATCCTTCTCCTGCAGGAGCTGTGGGACTGGCTTTACCCTGTCTGAGGACGGCTCCCACTGCATGGGTAAGACTGCCTAACTAACCCCTGGAAAACACTTACCCCCACCCTCCCCTTCTTCTCCCCAAGAGGAAGACTACAGATCCAGTCCGTTATTATTCCATGTTATTTAATGGAAGGGTGGATCGAGACCAGGACGAAGATATCCTTTTTGAAATGTTTTGCTCTGGGAAAATCCTGAAAACAAGTTCAATTCAGATTTTGATTGGGTTTTAATGGATGTCTCCATGCCAGGAAAGGATTAACGGCCTAATTTGAAATTAAACCGACCTCTGCCCTGCTCGTATGTAGTCGGCACACACTGTGGAACTCCTCTTTTGACCCACAGGGAAACGGAGCCATTTCAATCACTTAACAATGGAATGCACTATTTTCCCAATAT
Organism: Oncorhynchus kisutch; assembly: GCF_002021735.2. Taxonomy (NCBI): domain Eukaryota; kingdom Metazoa; phylum Chordata; class Actinopteri; order Salmoniformes; family Salmonidae; genus Oncorhynchus; species Oncorhynchus kisutch. The sequence goes on from NC_034180.2 coordinate 33,817,646, forward strand.
TAAATATAATCTGTACCAGAGCAAGGAATGATCACATAACAGAGAGCCAGGGAGTGTTTGTTGATACAGTAATTATACCCAACCTGTAATAGCTTGCTGTTTTGGAATCGATTCCTGTCCTGCATACTTAGCCTGTCTCTCCATCCTTTTTAATAAAGCACTGTCAATGCAAGCTGATAAAGGAGGCTTTGTATACTGTATGTGCAGACTGACTCCTTGCATTCAGCCATTAGTCATGTTATCAGGCCAGAGACTCTGAGAGGCTGTCTCCTTGCATTCAGCCATTGGTCTTGTTATCAGGCCAGAGACTCTGAGAGGCTGTCTCCTTGCATTCAGCCATTGGTCTTGTTATCAGGCCAGAGACTCTGAGAGGCTGTCTCCTAGAACTGATAGGCTAGATCTGACCTCACTCATGTTCTGATGCTCTCTCTCTCAATCTCTCTCCTTCTCTCTCTCTCTCTCTCTCCTTCAGACATAAACGAGTGCCTGTCCATGGGGGTCTGTCCCATGGGCGTTTGCAACAACACAGAGGGCTCTTACTCCTGTATGACCTGTGACCTTGGCTACACGCTGGCGCCCAATAAGCTCTCCTGTGAAGGTACACAATTGTTTTACTAGGGACTAAACTCTAATGTCCCTTCACTCATGCTGGACGTTCTCCTTTATGCTGAGGATTTATTTCCAGTCAGTCACAGCTCTGCATGGTAGACCAACACTGGCAGGTGTGATATGAGTCGTCATAATTCCCTGAAGTCAATTCTGAAAATGATGTATATTCTTGTGGGAGGTTGTGACACTTTCCTCAAAGTTTTGGCCACATTATTTGGAGGATAAACTGAGAACCCACTTGGATTAATAGCCAATGATCTGCCATCTGTGGTGTGAATGTGTCACGCTACATTAGACTGTATGGTATGTGTGTTTCCCCTCCGTGTCCCCTCCCTGGCAGACATCAATGAGTGTGAGGACAGCGGTCTGTGTTTGGGAGGACAGTGCACCAACAGCCCCGGCTCCTACAGCTGCTCCTGTCCCCCGGGTCTGGAGCTGGTGGATGGGACGTCCTGTAGAGGTACACACACAAACACATCAAAAGTGGAATTCTAGGATCCCAACACAACCACAGAGACAAGTACAGTGCCTTCAGAAAGTATTCATGCCCCTTGACTTATTCCATTTTTTTGTGTTACAGCCTGAATTCACAGTTGATTACGTACATTCTTTCACCCATCTGCACACAATACCCCATAATGACAAAGTGAAAACATGTTTTTAGAAATGTTGGCAAATGTATTGATAATTAAGTACAGAAATCTTATTTACATAAGTATTCACACCCCTTTGTTATGACACTCCAAATTAAGCTCAGGTGCATCCGATTTCCTTTGATCATCCTTGGGATTTCACTTAAACTTGATTGGAGTCCACCTGTGGCCAATTCAATTGTTTGGACATTATTTAGAAAGAAACATACCTGTCTATAAGGTCCCACAGTTGATACTGAATGTCAGAACAGAAACTATACCATGAACTCCAAGGAACTGTCCGTAGATCTCCGAGGTAGAATCGTGATGAAGCATTTATCTGGGGAAGGGTATACATCAATTTCTAGAGTGTTTAAAGTTTCCAAGCGCACTGTGGTCTCCATCATTGGCAAAAAAAAAAAAAGGGGAACTACCAAGACTCTGCCTAGAGCTGGCCGTCCAAACTGAACAAGAAGGACCCTGGTCAGGGAGGTGACCAAGAACCCAATGACCACTCTGACAGAACTACAGAGTTCCTTGAGATGGGAGAACCTGCCAGAAGGACAAGTCTCTACAGCACTTTACCAATCTGGGCTTTATGAGAGAGTGACCAGACAGCGTCAGGGACTGGGAGACTGGTAAGGCTAGAGGGAACAATGAATGGAGCCAAATACAGACAAATCTTTGACGAGAACCTGCTTCAGAGTGCAAACGACATTAGACTGGGGAGAAGATTTACATTCCAGCAGGACAATGACCCCAAGCATACAACCAAAGCAACGCTGGAATGGCTTCAGAACAAGAATGTGAAAGTCCTTGAGTGGCCCAACCAAAGCCCAGACTTGAATCTGTTTTGAAAATCGGTGGAAAGACTTGAAGATTGCTCTTCACCGCCTATCCCCATCTAACTTAACAGAACTTGAGAAACTCTGCAAGGAAGAATGGGAGAAAATCCCCAAATCCAGAAGTGCAACGCTGATAGACATACCCAAGGTGACTCAGAGCTGTAATCACCCCCAAAGGTGCTTCTACAAAGTATTGACTCATATGTATGAATACTTATGTAAATGTGACATTTCTATATTTCATTTAGAACATGTTCTCACTTTGTCATGATGGGGTATTGTGTGTAGATGGGTGAATTCAGGCTGTAGCACAACAAAATGTGGAATAGCCAAGGGGTATGAATACCTTCTGAAGGTACAATGAAAAGGCTCTTTATTGCTGATCTTAAATGGCATTAGTTGATTAATTCTGTTTTAAACTAAGCGCCCAGTTAAATGTTTAAGGAGGCTAGGAGTTAGGACTGCGGTGTAGCCTGAATTTAACATTGAGCCCTGAGGAAAAACTAACAGCTGCAGTGTTACTTCACTCACACGGAGCATTGGTTTACATTCGTGCAGGATTGCCCACCGTACGTGGCTTCGTTGAAGGGATGTGGCGTTGGCGTTGAAACTGTGTTCCCCAACAACTCTGGTGGGGAACCTCCCAGTGGCTGTGTACAGTACTTAGGCTGCACTCACATACTCTGGAACAAACACTTTCCTTTAGATGGTGCTTCTGTGAGCGTTGTACAGGTCCACTCTCTGTAGTCGAAAGCTGGATGGCAGGCTCTCCCTGCTGCGCCAGGTGTGTCCCCCATGTCTGTAACATACAATTAGAGCATGTACTGACCTACAGCTTGGAATCACACACACAAAAGCACTTTTCTTTAGTGTTCTAGAGAGCGTTGTAATGTAGTCATTTTCTCCCAGGCGGTCAGTGGAGAGAGACAGAGGTGCAGCGAGAAGTCAGAGTGGAGAGGTTCCAAGTCGAATGGCGCGTTGGAGGTAAGCGTCCATTTACTTTTGCCTCTAGTTCTGGGGCGTGTTTAGCAATTAGTTTAGGGGAATCACCGCACAAGTAAATAGTTCATGCTATTCAATTTCACACGTGAGAATGGCAATTGTAAATAACACAGCACACATGAGTGAAAGGCACTCGTAAAATAGGGGATGCTAGCAAAATATGACATGCTGATAAGTAATACTATAAATATGCTGATAATATAAAGTATACTGAACAAAAATATAAATGCAACAATTTCAAAGATTTTACTGAGTTACAGTTCATAGAAGGAAATCAGTCAATTGAAATATATTAGGCCCTAATCTATGGATTTCACATGACTGGGAATACAGAAATGCTTCTGCTGGTCACAGGTAGGGACATGGATCTGAAAACCATGTTAGTATCTGGTGTGACCACCTTTTGCCTCATGCAGCATGACAGACACATATCCTTCGCATAGTTGACCATGCTGTTGATTGTGGCCTGTGGAATGTTGTCCCACTCCTCTTCAATGGCTGTGCGAAGTTGCTGGATGTTGGCGGGAACTGGAACACGCTGTCGTACACGTCGATCCAAAGCATCTTAAACATGCTCAATGGGTAAATGTCTGGTGAGTATGCAGGCCATGGAAGAACTGGGACATTTTCAGTTTCAAGGAATTGTGTACAGATCCTTGCAACATGGGACAGTGCATTATCATGCTGAAACATGAGGTGATGGCGGCGGATGAATGGGACTACATTGGGCCTCAGGATCTCGTCATTTCCATTGATAAAATGGAATTATGTTCGTTGTCCGTAGCTTATGCCTGCCCATATCATAACCCCACCTCCATCATGGGGCACTCTGTTTACAACGTTGACATCAGTAAACCATTCGCCCACATGACACCGTACACGTGGTCTGCGGTTGTGAGTCCTGTTGGATGTACTGCCAAATTCTCTAAAATGGCATTGGTTGCTGCTTATGGTAGAGAAATGAACATTAAATTCTCTGGCAACATCTCTGGTGAACATTCCTGCAGTCAGCATGCCAATTGTGCACTCCTTCAAAACTAGAGACATCTGTGGCATTGTGTTTGGTGTCAAAACTGCCTATTTTAGAGTGGTATTTTATTGTCCCCAGTACAAGGTCCACCTGTGTAATGATCATGCTGTTTAATCAGCTTCTTGATATTCCACACCTGTCAGGTGGATGGATTATCTTGGCAAAGGAGAAATGCTCACTAACAGGGATGTAAACACATTTGTGCACAGAATTTTAGATAAATAAGCTTTTTGTGCATATGGAAAATGTCTGGGATCTTTAATTTCAGCTCATGAAACAGGGGACCAACACTTTACATGTTGCGTTCAGCAAGAGTCAGTATCATTTGTGACACACCCATCCTCTCTATGGGGATGTCCTTAGTGTGTATCAGTCATGTGGATTTGGAGGAAATGGGACAGTTAAATCTCCTGTTCAGCTGTGGATGAGTGTCAGTCTAGGGTGATCAGTGGAGAAGGGGACTGTCTGAACACAGATGGTTCCTACCTCTGCATCTGTCCCTATGGATGCACCACAGAGGGAAATGGCTGCCAAGATGAGCGAGAACAAGCTATAATGCTAGGATTATAACTAACTACCAACTGGTTTGAATGCATTACCACAATTAGCACGAGCCACAAGTCCCTCCTGTCTGGGTAAGGACAGACAGTGCATGCAGAGGGCAGCTTGTACTCCCTGACCCTGTCTCTCTCTGGGCTGACCCCTTTCCCCCTTGCTCTCCCCACAGCTCCAGCTCCAGTTAGGCAGCAGGGATCGAACCCAGCCATTTTTTCTAATAGGCTATTGCCAGACATCAACAGTCTCACTGCTCCTCCTCTTTCACCTCCAATTGACCAGGTTTTATGTCATTCCAGCCGCACCCATTGCCCTGGTCACACCAGAGAGAGAAATGCTGCTCCTGACTGTTGGCCAGAGCACTAGCTAGCCTTTCACTGGAACTTTCTGGAGCATTAGCTGTCAAAATACAGAGGAATGGAGCACTCTGGAAGAATCAATATGAAAGGAATGTAACTTCGGCTAAAGCTGCATATTATTGATTCTGGCCTGTTTTACTGCTGAGAGGTATCGAGCATTAGCGTAACCCGAATGACAAATCATTGGGCAGTACACTGAGCATGTTATCGCTGTGAAGTAGGCAAGCATGGAGCAGGGCCACTCTCTGGGGGTGGAAGATCCTGGAGAGGGCTATAGTGGGTGAGGGGCCCATGGTGCGAGGGGACTGGACCTCTTCCAGGCCATATGTACCCGGCAGGCTAGGCAGCCCCTCCCCAGTGCCCTGTGATGATGGCTGGGCTTTCCCTTCAGTCTGCTGGGCTGTGGCCATGTACTGTAGCACCAGACATCATCCACAATAGTGAGCAAGGCAGGTCCAACCTGCACTCCCCTGGCCCTCTGCCACAGCAAATGTTATCCTATAAATCAGAGGCTGGGCATATATATTCAGGTCGTCTGCCATTGTGTGTGCAGTGCTGACACAGTGAAAGCCAGGTCTCTCTGCCATGGGCCCTGCAGGGAGAGGAGAGGGGGTGCATGGGAAGGAGGGGTCAGGTGAGCCCGAGTGGTTGGCCTTCTGGTTGGCTCACAGGTGAACTGGCTGGATGGCTTGCTGCTTACAGGGCTATGGGCGCTGGTACTGTCTGGGACATAACCATGGACAGTGGACTAACCTCAATAAGTCATAAAGATGAACTACTAATCACTAGTCAATCTAGTGTAACCTGCCATACAGCTCTGTTTTAGATAAATCATTGCTGTAAATGTTTGTATCGAATCACATGGCTATTAAACCGGAACATAAATTGAGGTGCTGTCCCATGCTGTTTTCAGAATGTTTTGTTCCCTTTACCTCTACATGTGTTTACTGTCTACATTGAAAAATGGTTCTCATTATCAGCCCTTGGCAAAATATGTTTTATTTTTGTTGCTTTTCTGCCTTGACCCCACTTATTAGGCTATTCAGTCCAAATACCTTGTAAGTTGTGTTGTAATGTGGCAATTACACCAATCTACATTTAATCAAGCATATAGCCATCATTATATGCTTTTTACTAGTCGGAGGGAATGTTCCCAGACCAATAGCTAGGTTACATACTGTTTTCATATTTTGCCAGTACCATAAAGTGTTCCAAATGGACAATGTATCTTATGCTCAGACAAGCCCTTGATTGCAGACATTATTATTATTATAGTATTATTTTCTTCATGTTAAGAGAGAATGAGATACTCTGACTGATACATAGTACACCAAAGAAGAAAATACGCCATGACTTTCATATACAAAGAACACTTTCTTTCACACTTTCCTCTCTTCTTATCTCCATTTCTCTCTCTCTGTGTCTCTCTGTCTCTGTGTCTTTCTCTCTGTGTCTGTGTCTCTGTCTTGCTGTGTCTGTCTCTCTCTCCGACTCTTTCTCTCCCCCTCTCCTGCTCCTCCTCTTTCCCTCCAGATGTTAATGAGTGCAGTAAGGACGGCGTGTGCTCCCATGGCCAGTGTCTCAACACAGATGGCTCCTACCTCTGCCTGTGTGAGGCTGGCTTCAAGTACTCTGCAGACACAGCTGACTGTGAGGGTAAGAACACTCTACCAACTTCATAACTCCCTCACTCTATCCACAATCCACTGCTTCTGCCCCAGCTGAAACACAGTGTTTTCACAAAATTTCAGAAGAGTTAATAGAACATTCCGGTCCCTTTAGACCAGAGTCCGCCCTGTGTGTGAAACGTTTTTGTAAGGATTGATTATGTAGCTGTAGTCAATGCAGTGTCAATGGTGACATTCCCTCAGTGAGGGTCCAACTATGGCCCAGAGGCTTTCCTCGGGCTGTATTCTTGCGCCACAGGGAGCTCCCTGTGGCTGGAGCTCTGCTCCCCATCTTCCCTTGGGGAGTATGAATCACCCCATTGTGGGATGGAGGTGTTTCTCCCTCTGGAACGTGTCCCTTTGCTTCTTCACAAGTTCTTCGGTTCCTGTGCAAATATTTTTCTTGGCCATGCCCAGTGTCTGCTGCTGAGCACTGAGGACAGCAGCACCACAGGCCTCCTGGCCGGGCCTACTCATGCTGGGGAAACATTGTACTGTGAGGAGTGGAGGGGGAATTGGATTGGTGATTGAGTGAGTGTGTGTGCATGTGTGTGTGCATGTATGACATAAACACATGGATATCTCAGGCCTCCTGGCCGGGCCTACTCATGCTGGATATCCATGCTGCTGTGAAGGGTGAAGAATAGGAATGATGTGTGTATGACATTAGTACATCTTTCTCTCCACAGATCAGAACGAGTGTAAGGAGTATGGTAGCTCGGTGTGTGGCATCTGGCTCTGTGAGAACACCATTGGCTCGTATCGCTGCTTCATGGGCTGCCAGCCTGGCCTGTATGGACAGGACAACCCAGACTGTGGTAAGTAAGTGGACCACAGGCCCTGTGCTTATTCAACAGGCAATGTACTTACTTAGTGGACAACTGAAGGCACTTGAATATCAGCCTTACTGCTCATTCACCTTGGGCAGTTGTCTGAAAGAAACACTCTGCGTTGTCTCGATGGCCCCCCTAGCCCACCCCCATCCTACAGAGATACCGATATCAGCCTGGCACTCGCACACAAAAAGGCTCATGTGAATCAAACGCTATCAGGTGCACTCGGCCTTCCTGGTCAGGGGAGCAGAGTGAGGGGAAATGGGCCCTGAAATTGGGCCACTTGATAATAGGGCCAGGTCTCATCCTCCAGACAATGTGGCTAATGGAGGTTTTTTGGCAAGGGCGATGGGTATAACCTGATCGCCACTGTTCTCCTCTCTAAGTGGGGCAGGGCTGTCATCTGATGGGACATACGGTGCACCCCACCCCTCCCAGCCAGCCTTTGCCCTCCTCATGCCATTGCGACAGACACCCAGTCGGGTGGTCACCTGGTATGGCCTGGGAGGGGTGGAGACGACCGACACATCTGGGTCTAACATCTGTCCAACAACAACAAAACATCCCTGTCTCCATGACAACAGAAAACAAGCCCGCCTGTGTGTTAACTGGCAAAGACAGACCATCAGTCTGTGTATGTGTGTGTCTATGAGAGATTGACATAATTTTACTATATTCAGAAGAGTGTTTGATTAGTGCTGGACCACGCCCGTTTTCGAAGCAGTTTGTATCGGCGGTGGCTGGCGCTGTTGTTCCCCTCTGCTGGTAAACTTCTCAGTTACCGACAAACATGAATCAAGTCGGTTTTAGAAGAAGCATAGCTGACATTGAACAAAAACATACAGGCCAAGAATTTGCTCTTATCAAAATGGCTTCCAAACAGGCAAGGCCAGGACTGAAGGGCAGAGTGTGATAGCATGATCTACTGGAATGATCTAGTGAGCCCCGGATGGGGCGGACTGAGAGAGAGGGTGTTGAGATGCATTGAGCACCATGTTAAATTCTCATCGCCAGGACACTTTATTTGACTCACACTGGAGAGCGGAGCGGCAGCACACCGGGGCCGATGACAGAGCCTGGCTTGGTGGGGCCCTCTCCCCTCGGAGGACTATGATGTTGTGTGGCTGGATCCCATCATGGAGGGGCCTGTTGTGAGAGGTGGCCAGATCCAAAACAGCTGCTCACAGCCTCCTCACCTCTGTTTTACCATTTAGCGTCAACATGGCCCATCCTCTGCTCGCAGAGGCTCAATTCAATATAGTCTGAATAAGTTCTGTGATGTAAATACGTGCAGATGGTAATTGCATTAGGGCCCCACCGGGTAGCCATGTTGTGTAACTGTCTCCTCTTACTTATCTAACCACCAATAAGGTTTTTCCACAGCAGCTTGACTGTTACGATCACACATTGTGGATCATGATCCACCACACTGTTTAGGTTGAGCCTGTTAAAACTAACAGTCCAAATTATAACACCCCAGAGCATTGTAACAGCTCCATCCTCTCTGGTCCAGTCCAGTGATGCAGCCAGCCGTGGCCATCTCTGACCCACTCTCTCTTCAACTCTGTTCTGATGCCAGCCTCCCTCCTCTCTTCCAGGCTACCCAGCATCTCCCTGGGACATACATACAGTACATCCCCACAAAGCATCACTGACATTGACCACAGAGCTTCTCCTCCCCTCCAGTCCCTGGCCTCAACTCCCTCAGCCTGGGCTGTGGAATCTGAGGAGCAAGCCCTCTCGCCTCTCTCTCGCCCCTCCACAGCTCAGCATCTTGCACAAAGGCCACTTGTTCCAAGGCATTATTATGTGAGGTTATGGGAGATGCTGCCGTCACCCCAATAAAACGTCCGGGGAGGGAGCTCAATTACTCTTAGACATTTTTGTCTGCTTGTAAAAATCATCCAATATTTAAGAAGGCCATACGCTGTAATTTGCCATTTCTCAGAGGGGCGTTGATTTATTTTTACTCCCGGGCCTCCGATGGGGCGGCGGTTGTCTTTGGCTCTGCTCACCACACTCAATTTGTGGCCATAATACAAAATGGGAAAACAGACGTTCTCCTCAGCAGAGCTTCAGCTGCCACTGCGCTCTACCTCCATCCATTGGGGTTGTTCACTCAGCCCTGCTATGACAGCCTACTGTATAGAGTGACGAAGGTAACGTGTTATGTAATCAGATTACTTTCATATGTAGTAAAGTTACGCAGTACTTTTTCAAATTGGGTAATACTATTACAGTTACTTTGTCAAGCAATGTTTGCATTACTTTCTGAATTATATCTCTACCGGGCGCGTGTTTCCATGATCCGATCTTGACTTGTTTCCTCATTTACTTCTAGAGTAAGCAGAGAAAGGTCATGACTACAGCTGTTATGGTGACCGCATTACCGCCACACCAGCGGTCAAGAGTCATGACCGCAGTCAAATTCCATGTGAGCATTTAGTCATGGTAACTAGGCTTCTCCAAGCTCTGATGCTGCTGATGGTCATTAGTAGCCTATCAAACTTGCTAACTGCCTGGTCCTCAGCACTCTACTGTCCATCTAATCACTCTGACATAAATGCAAATGAAAAATCTGAACACTTAATGGGAGCTCTTCAACTCATGTTGCACAAAATGTTTATAGGCTGTGCAATGGCGTGAGTTTTGATGGCCTCTATTAAAAAGAGGAGGATCCCATCAGCTTTCTATAGGCTAGGCCTACTATTTTTATTTATCAACTTTCCTAATATTAAACACATTGCTTTGCTTTACAACAGGAGTATAGCCTACCTAGCTGGCATGAATATGAACCATGGGGAAAGTGTCCTCCATTTAAGTGCATAGATTACATATTTTGTTTCCCCTGTTCTGAGACGGGTGCATGATAATGGTCCATTCTAAATCCAAACAAATTTCACACATGTATTATTTAGTATACGTAAAGACAAGATTCAATTAAGAATAGTCTGATGGGTGACAATATTAGCCTATAGTGTGTTAAGTAAGGCAAGATAATAATATGCCCAGTGTATGAAGTCGGGCAAGAAACAGGCCATGCATTTTTTTATGCGACTTTTTCAAATCATAGTCGCACACCTCATGTAGCTCAGCCCATAGGCCTATATGTTTTGATATGGTTTGTATCACAACGAAAGTGGCCAAATAACTGAGGATCCCATCAGCTTTCTATAGTCTAGACCTACTATATTTATTAACTTTCCTAAAATGAAACACATTAATACGCTTTACAACCGCTGTAGAGCCGAACTGGCATACATAGGCAGCCCTAGTCATGAAAGCTGCTGTCCATAGAAATGTATAGAGGGCGCACCTCTGATCGTTGCCATTGATCGCTTCGGTGATAGCAAAGTCCATAGAGGGCTTTCCCTTCTAGTTGCATGTGTGCCCTCTATACATCTCTATGGGTCCGTGTACTTGCGATCTATAACCAGAACTGGCGGCTCAAGAGAGATTTTGAATGAAAAAATAGGAAATCTGTACAGATGCTTGGCTTAAAGTATATATGGCTAATTAGCCAATATATATAGTATAGCACTTGTAGACTTCCACAGGAAAGCCGTGCAACAGATGAAAGGGGAAACTAGTGATCAAACATGAGAAAGTAACCTATTTTTGGTAGGGCTTACCTTGCTCCCTCCGACAGTCAAACAGTGAGATTTTTTTATGAAAGTAACCCAAAGTAACATAACTGGTAATATAACATGTTACTTTCCACACAGAATAATATTGTAAAGTAACGTGTTAGTTTTGTTAAACTTAACGAGTAATATCCAACTTATCCCAACACTGGTGAGTACTGTATGAGAAAAACAGTGATATTCAATGTGATGGAAAAGAAACCTGCATCTCATTTAGATCCTGTCTTTCCAGCTGTAGTTTGGCGTTGTGGCTATCAATTTTGTGTGGCTACGGCTTGTCTTTAATAAGGCATAGAGGGCTGGAAATGGTTTGTGGTCACACTGTCTCCTACCTCCCACACTGACTAATGTATGGAAATGTGATGCGTTTCAAAAGACATTTAGCCCGCTGTGGTCACTGTGGTCTAGATGTTGGGCAATGGGCGTGCATACACAGTTTATAAAACAGGGTTTAACCCAGGAGGTGACCCAGGTCTGGCGGGGTCGGGAATGAAACAATGGATGAAACAGGGAAAATAAATATCCCTCCTCATCCCCGATCAATCCTACGCATCAAATAACCCTGGCCTGCATATGGGTTCAATCAGGCCAGGGTTTAACCAGGGAACCAGGAGTAGGGGAGACGTGTGAAGGGTGAGCCAGCAGTCAGCTAGCCTCACAGGCCCACCATGTGCTCCACATTACAACACGGCACAGAGACCCCCACTTAACCTGCTCACCTGATCTCGCCTGCACCATTACCAAGCCGGGTTGATCCACACTCAGGAAGGGGCTCCTGGGTCAGACCATTAGGAAGGGGGGGGTGTAATGGAGAAGATGGCCCTAGATAGCCTGTATTGATAGAGTATGCATTTCCCATAGGCCATCTGGCCTCAGGTATTTTATTAACATGCTCACTCTCTGGCTGGACAGTCAGTCTTAATGAAAGAGTTTAGTAGGTCTGTTAGTCCAAGCGTTTCGAAGGATCCGAGTCAAAGACATGGCCATGGAAAGACTTTTAAAGACATTTGGCCCAGACATTTCCCTTGGTCCCCGAGATGATGATTTGTTAGCATCATGCACCCCACTACATGTAAAAATGGGAACATTGTTTCCATGTTTCAGAAGGATGAAAACCTTTAGGCAGACACTGATTATTTCGTGTAGCAGCTGAGTGCTTAGATGACCTTCCTGAGAGACCTCCCAGCTGGCTGCATTACTTACGCTGACCATCCAAAACCCCACTTAAGTTTTTCACATATGCCAAAATGTTCTTCAGTGTTACAGTATACACCTCATCTTACTACAAGTCTGTGGCCCCAAAGTCCAAAAGTAAACATTTTAATGGGTAAACGGCTACATGTTTTTGATAATTGCCACATCCAATAGGTTTGTAAACACAAAGTTTGGATTTTGGTGGCTCTTATTTATGTCCCAATGTCAACTTTTGTCTTCATCATGTCAGAGTCATTTGGCTGACATCACTATTAGCACCATCTTCTGGATGGCTTTGCCTCTCCCTGCCCCCTGGACAGTGGGTCAGGCCTCCCAGAATGCACTCCTCTGTAATGTAATAGTAGAGCAGGGCCCAAGCCAAGCCCTCTCCGTCCCTGCTGAATAGATTGCTTAATGCAGTCGCTCTGGCTGACTCTCCTCATTCCTCGAATGATGCAGCATTTATGAGAGCTAGGAGACAGAATAAAAGTCTGATAGACAATATGTGAATGTCATTTATTTTTTCCTCTACAAACCTGCTGACTTATGTAGCCACTGTATTTTCATTTGCTCCCAATTGATGCGTTAGCATGTTTAATAAGACACACTAGATGCCCTGAAGGTGACGTATACGTTACTACCTACTGTACCTGGCATTATGTCATGCCCATAACGTTGTGATATATAGCGAACAGAATACAGTACCAGATACTTCTCTATTTCCCCACTACTGTAAATGCCCTGTAAACCATTAGCTTTTGCTGAGTCAGGCGTTTTGATTCTAATTAGAAAATAACACACACAGCATGTGGCCTCTATCAATGGAGATGTTGGCAGACTTCCCTCAAATTCCTCAACAAAGGTGCCCTTCCCCCCAAATTTTTTTTTTATGAATGTGGCTTTTGTGTGCGTTTTACCCCTGTGTGATCTCTAGGGCAGGGTTTGGTTTTTGCCCTATCACTACACAGCTGACTCAAATAATCAATGCTTGATGATGAGATGGTTATTTGAATCAGCTGTGTAGTGCTGGGGGGGTGCACATGTGATAACATAGAGAAGTGTTATAGGAACATAATAATGGTTGTGTGTCACATAACCTGGTGACTTGGCCAGTGCACAAGCAGGTTAACATTGACCAGTGATCAAACCATATGTTTGTTTTTTTAAACAATTATAATCAGTCTGGCCTCTCTAAGAGTATCTGTCTTTGGCCTCTGCGCTGTGCAATGTACGCCAAGAAATACAAAATGATGTATGTGAGAAATTGTTAACAAATGTTCCCTTAAAACAGAGGGTGGTTGGGAATCAGAGCTGTTAGCACTAGTGTTATATGATCCAGTGTTAAGGTCCATACATTCCTCTGCTCACACATTCAATGTACACATAACAAGGTCTTTCCTCTGGCTTCGTTAAACATGCTTTATGATATATGGCTGTGCATGCGAGCAGCTGCACACTGTTGCCAGGTCTGGTCCGCTCCATCCTTTTGCACGCAGAAAATATTCTGAATGAGTCCAGATCAGCTCCCCTGTTTAGATTTCTTGCATGGGACACATTTTTGGAATTACAAATGTAAGATGTCAAATAAAAAAATAGGTAAATTTAGGAAACAATGCGGGCCTGTCAGAGTTGTTGCACTAAATGTGCGTTCATTCAAATGTTAGTTACCCGTAGCCGGTTTGACAAAATGTCTCTGAAGTAGCGTATGTGGATGTGCAGGCCCCTCCATGTCTGTAAACCAGTCCCATGTTGTTACATAATCCAAGACCTCACTGGGCCAGAAAGTAACCAACAGGTCACTTCTCACTCCATAGACCCCAGCAGAGGAACCCTTAGATCCTAAAGGCTTCCAGATGCTGGCTCTACTTTAACACAATGTAGCCATGCTGAGAGGCAGCCCTTACAGACGTTTCACTGGGCTCATTGATGGCCATCGGAGTCAGCAGAGTGGATTCAATCAATTGATCTGTGTCCCCCCACAAAGCTGTAAACGATCCCATTCTCCCCCTGTATTCATTTGACATGTTATGATGATGGTGATTGCTATTGCAAGTTTTAGCGGCAGTAGTGTTTATTTTAGTATTGCAACACACTCTCATTAGCAAGCCAGTCATGTGAAATGGTACAGTTATACACATGTAGCAGAGAAACATTGGAATGTGTTATTTTATGCTCACCTTTGGGTGCCCTCTTGTTTAGATATCGATGAGTGTGTGAATGAGAACATCTGTGGGGACCATGGCTTCTGTGAGAACACAGACGGCTCCTACCGTTGTCAGTGTGACCGGGGTTACACCAACCCCCCTGGTGATGCCGGGGCCCATGGCTGTGTGGGTAAGTAACTGTTAAATGATACACTCCACTGGTTAGCATGGTCAGTTACTGTATACAGTACCAATGTGCAGTACGTACTGTATTCATTGTACATGGTGGTATGTGTGTTTGTGAACGTGTGTGTGTTTGTACGCACACTTGTGTCTGTGTGTACATGCTTTGCATTCGTGTGTGAACCTCAGTGTGACTGTAACCCCTCTCTCCCATTCCGTGGAGACGTGAACGAGTGTGAGATGAGCACAGCGCTGTGTGGAGAGGCCCTGTGTGAGAACGTGGACGGCAGCTTCCTGTGCATCTGCCCCAGCGACAATGAGGAATTTGATCCCATCACCAGCCAGTGCCGCCCGCAGGGTAACAGCACACACAGGGACTTATGGGACTTAAGGGTTCGTCCTATCGCTGGGGGATTGAATTTTCACTGTCTTCACATCTGGGGAATAAATTGCAGGAAAGAATAAATTGCAGAAAAACTATTCCAGCTATCCTTTACAGAATTGATTTGCTGTGCTCAGAGAACAACTCACTCCAAATTCTCCCTCATGGTCAAATCTCCCCCAGTCAAATTTCCCCGAAGACATACAAGGATAAGGTATAGCTATTGGCAAAACTGCCATGGAAAGATCTCTCTCAGAAACACCAACAGTGTTCACTGTAAACAGATGACTGAAATAAAGGTCAAGCTTACCTTGTCTGTGACATTGGCTTGTCTTTAGCTTGACATGGGCATGAATACACAGACGGGACATATTTACATTAATAAGCAGCATGCTCTCGACGGGAATGTTTTTGTTCTCATTCAGTATTAAACCCCAAGTATGCCTTGTGTACTTTGACCACATTTGACTTTTGACGTGTGCTAATCAATCATGTCAGAATGAATGGTGTGTTGATTCCCATGCCAGTGTTTCCATTTGGCCATGCCCACTGCTTAACTGTGAATGCCTGAGAGCATGTCTGTGGATAAATGAGCAGCTGAAGGTACTCCAGCCTACTGCCTGCCCTACTGTAAGACATGGTTCTCTTGACCAGGGGAAATAGTGGCACTCATTAATACTGTTAGACGTGGGGCTAATTAGACTTACTGATTCTCACTGATATCATCATGGCAATAAATATGATATCTAGTGGTAATAGATGTAGTCTTTACTCTAGTAATTCAACTAGTCACAATTGATTCTGCAAATCCCCTCCAATTATTCCCCTCTGCATCTATTTCTCTTCATGAGTGGTCTGATTGTCCCACAGCAGCTACAGATGAAGATGCTCCTCCTCATCCTCCTAAGCCAGCCTCGCCCACGGAGGAGCCGAGGAAGGAGTGTTACTACAACCTGAACGATGCTAACTTCTGTGACAACGTGCTGTCTCGCAACACCACCAAGCAGGAGTGCTGCTGCACGGTGGGGTCCGGTTGGGGGGACGACTGTGAGATCCACCCCTGCCCTGTCCCAGGGAGAGGTAGGCTTACGACAGTAGGATTTGGGACTGAGTGACACTCCCAAGACAGATTCAGATACAACTTTTCACATACTGTATGCTTACTCCTTCTCAATACACTATGTATGATGCAGTGTTACAGTATGTTTGTCCGTTCATTCTTGTTTGTTTCTTCAGAGGAGTATAACCAGTTGTGTCCACATGGTAGTGGTCTTCTGCCCCAAGCTGTTTCCTCCCACAGCCTGGAACAGCAGAGTTTCAAAGGTACTTTACTCCCATGTTGTCTCCTCAAGCCACTGGCTTCTGTTTACAGTCGGTATACCTGAGGTTTCACCGTTTTTCCTTCTCCCATAACTTTGTACCAACACAAAGAAAATGGCAGTTTCAGCTCCCCTTTAATTTCCACCCATGGCAGCTGTTAAAAACATCCGGCATAATTTCCCACCTCATTTATGGTTCTCTTTCAAGCTAGCCCTTTACACCGTGACGGGATACCTGCATACCCAGCTAATTAAGCACAAGTGTTGCACCCACAGCATGTTCTTATAGAGAAGGCTGTCACGAGCAAGGTGCCATGCTCATTTTACAGTAGTGGTTAGGATTTCAGTGGTGTAGCTTGTTACAGCACATGCATAAAGTAAACATTCTGTAGACTCTATAGACATTCACCTTGGCCTACACAAAGGCAGATTCTAGAGGTGAAATAGGAAAGAAAATGTGATTTTGTGTATAGTAGTATGTGACTTTATTTGAACGGGTATTGATTCTACACCCCTCTTTTCCTCCCTCTTGTTCTCTCTCTCTCTCTGTGTTTGTCCGTCTCTCTCTCACCAGATGTGGATGAGTGTAAGATGTTTGGGCCAGATATCTGTAAGAATGGCCGTTGTTCTAACATCTTCTCCTCGTACTCCTGCTTCTGCCGTACAGGCTTCTACTACGACAACATCCGGCTGGAGTGTTTGGGTAAGGGCCCCTCGCTGTCACTCTGCTTTTCCCTGTTCCACCAAACCTGCTCCTTATCTCAACTTTTAGACCCAGTTGTTGACGTGTGTTTATGTGTGTGTGTTCCAGATTATGACGAGTGCCTGACAGAGAAGGCGTGTGTCTGTGGGGTGTGTGTGAATACCCCTGGCTCTTTCAACTGCTTCTGCAGTCCTTCTCTGGTCCTGGACACCACCTGCCGCCACTGCATCAGCGTCAACACCACCGAGGGTGCGATTCAGACACACACTCTCTCTCTCACACACACACTCACACAGCACACTTTTACAGATAAACTACATCCTCCATCTCAGTTTATCCAGATGAAATGGTTACCAGCCAGATTATTGATCCATCTGTTCAACATTGACAACATAAAGTTTGTAAAACCTCCTCCAACTCCATCCTTTCCTCTTTTGTAAATCACTCTCTTCCCTTCTTCCTTCCTTCCCTCTCTCATCTCTCCTCCATCGCCTGCCCCACAGAGATTGATGAGCCTGATGAGGACATCCATCTGGACATCTGCTGGCGGGACATGATAGAATTGTATGTGTGTATCCAGCCCCTCATCGGATGGAGGACCACCTACACAGAGTGCTGCTGTCTCTATGGAGTGGCCTGGAGTGAACAATGTGCCTTCTGCCCCAGTAGGGACTCTGGTAAATAACAAATGGCAGATCTAGTTGTCATTCATAGTTATTATGTAGCTGAAATCATTTGTGTGACCTGTGATGGTTTGTAACGGTCTAAATGCAACACTGACGTGTGTGTGTGTGTGTGTGTTGGATCAGATGACTACGCATTACTTTGTAACCTGCCTAGGAGAAGGGGCTCTGACAGTCTACGAGAGCGGCCAGGCAATGAGTACAGCCCTGGTGTCGAGGGTCCTGAAGGGCCCTATGTCCCCCCCTACTGGGACAACTATGAAGGAGTGCCCATCTCTGGGCCTGGGGGTACCTACTACAGCCCAGAGGACACCCAGGGGAATACCAACGACTATGGCTCACGAGTGAGAGACAGAGAACCGTCGCTACGCGTCCCCATCCACCGGCCAAGAGAGTTCCAGCCTCACCCTGTAGACTCTAACAATGGTAACCTTTATTAGAAATATATATATTCTTTAAAGACACATTTATTCATATTATTGCTAATGCATGGTGAAATGCTACCTCTGTAGGGACTCCTAATTATTTCATATTCTGTTTGCAATCAGACCACTATGATGGCTTTGAAGGCCTGCGAGCAGAAGAGTGTGGTATCCTGAACGGCTGTGAGAATGGCCGGTGTGTGCGCGTGAGGGAAGGTTACACCTGTGACTGCTTTGATGGATACGAGCTTGACCTCACCAAAATGGCCTGCATCGGTAGGTTCTTCTCCCAGTGTCTCATAATGAACCAACCACATTCAGTCTCAGATTCTCCTCTGTGTTTCAAGTAAATATATCATTGCTTTTTGGAATTCCTAGAAACAAATGATTCAATGATCTGTTCCATTTTCCCACTTTTGAAAATGATGTATGTTGTGGGGCTAAGATCAAACCCTGCTTTAGAATGAAGAAGTCTCCCCGAGGTTTATGCCTTTTGGAGACGGGTCTCTCTTGGTGAGGTAACTCACCATGCAATATCACGCAGCCCAATGAAAGACTCACATTTACAATCTTGCTTTGGTTATTTTTAATGGGAAACTGATCAAAGTACTCCGAGTGGATTGTACTCTCCTGACTGAATATATAGACACACCCCGTCAACAGGCCGAGAGGCCTTGAATCGCAGCCACATCGTGTAATACATGGATATTACACATTTTAAATGTGTCGTGTTTGTTTAATTTGAAAGTGAAACCCCTCTCATAATGATGTGCTGAGATTACTGAATGGACCAGGACTCTATCCCCATAGAGAATCATCAGCCCCGAGGCCAACACAGGGCGAATGGAGTGGATTCCCACTCTGTGGTTCTAATTTGTGAAAACACTTGTGGGAACGAAGCTCTCCTTTCCAAGTGTCATATTATAAATACCACCAACATTTCCCACACAGAAATTAGGTCAACAGAGAGAGGAGGTTTGAGTTTGACTGCAGAGAAATGACACCAAACCTCCCATGCCAGATTAGGAAATAGAAACCACTTGAAGGCCAACATTGTAATAGCATTTTAGTGTAAGCAAAAACATCTGACTTGTCAGATGTACTGTATGTATGGCCAGAGAAGAGTTCATGTCTTCATCAAACACGCAATACGACGCCATGCTTGATCTGTGTAAATGATTACTGTAAAGATGTGCTGCTGCCTTTCAGATAAAATTGCATAACACGTATACAGAGAAGTGGGGTAGAAAGAGATGAGTGTGTGACAGAGAGGTGAAATGAGTGAACAGGGATATTGTTCATGTGGGAAGAGAGAACAAAAGTGCTTAAGTGATACGTATGAATGTATTTTTCATAAGTACTGAGAGTCGGGCATCCCTCTAGGCCCCTCTGTCGCCTGAGAACTGCTGTACTTGACTATGGTCCCATCCTACCACCCACACTGACCAGGCCACTCCGCTGGACTATTGACACAGGACATGTGGAGGGAACAGATGCAGTGAAATTGGTCTACTCTCTTAACACTGCCTGTCTCCTTTTCCTGCAGACATAAACGAGTGTGAGGACATCAGTGATAAAGTGGCGCTGTGTAAGAACGGGGCCTGTACCAACACTGAGGGGTCGTACAAGTGCACCTGCCTGCCCGGCTTCCAGGCCTCCGCCAAGCCCCATGAATGTATCCCAGAGGTCCCATTGTCTGGCCTCAGAGAGAGTGGCTGGAAACTGAGAGTGTAGCTGTTGGGAGGTTCTACTCTCCTCCCTCCACCCCCCCTCATCCCCGCCCTCTCACAGGGCCTGGCACTAAACCTCCAAGAACTCTGAAACGTCCACGCTTATCCCCTAAACACACACACCGACACACATACAATTCTCTCATCATATTTTCTTTCTACCGCACAAACATACTCATTCACATTTCCACAAGGGATCAGAAGCTATGCAGTGAGTGTATTCCATGGGATATCCTATTTCTTAACATTTGCATTTTGCCTGAAAGGGATTTTATTCAGTGACCCCAGACAGTTTGCTATGCATACATACATATCTTATGCATTGTTTTTCTCCTCCATTTATATTTTGGGTTAATTATTTATTTCATGTACATGACAAGACTCTGCAAAGTTACAATGAAAAACATTTGAGGGCACATATGGTTTATATTATCTTATTTGTCAGACCAATAGACTTTACTAATGATGAGAGGAAACAGTGTGAATCGTTTTTGAAGTTGGATAACTAAACCTGGAGGAAGCTGATTGCATGCCACATGTTATTCATATTGTAACATAATAATCACATTGCTATACAGGGAGTCACTTTGAAACCACTTTTTACTTGTATTTGGGATGCTTTTGTGGTCAGCGAGGCCTAGAAAAAGAACCAACCACTACTTCCACTGGTCTTCTGTGTTTCTCTGGGTCTTGAAAAACCACTTGGACTTGCATAACAGTCCTTAGTCCTCATCCTCCAAGCTAAAAGGTTCCAATGGTAGCAAGGTAGTCAGTCACAAGAGCAAGAACTGGGATCAAACAAGGTCCAGGCTGTTACAATGTTGCTTCAATCTGTCACCAGCACAAAAGTATACTGAAGAAAAAAAGGGCATTGAGTATGGGCTTGGAAAGGCTGTAAATGTATATGATGGTCTATGATAGATATGTAATATGTTTGTATAGGGTCCACTAGCACTTTCCCACTAGTCAGAGTAAAAGACACGTACAATATCCTGAGGCAAATTTTCCTTACATTCAACCACACATTCACAATTTACTTCAGATCCCATGTAAGAACACTCCCATTGATGCATCTCTGAATGTGAGTAAAGGCTTTGTTGAAAAGGTTTGGGATATTTTGTACAGATCTAGTACTATGTATTAATTTTTTGTTACATTCTAATAATGCATATAGTGCAACCAATATTTTTGTTTGACCAAAAAAATCCAGCATTACAGCTTAGCAATATGTAGATTTATATATATTTCTGTTAAAATGTTTTTAAACATATCTTTATGTATGAGAAAAGTGGTTTACACTGTACCAGATAAAGTGTATGTATCCTGCCCTGTGGAGCAGACATTGAAATGTAATTTTAGGGGAATGGCAGCACTGTTTTCAACACAATGTGGTGCCATTGATCCTACAAGTACAAAACAAAGACATGCCTTTTAAAATGCAACCATTATCTGTTGTGCCATTAAAACTAAGCCTTTTTTGCCTTTCAAATAATCTTACTGGGATCTAGTGACACATTCAGCATTTCCAATTAAAAATAAACATTGTCCTTCGCATTCAAGTCACTAGAAACACATGATTGCTGATTGGTCATGTTCTCAAACTTTCCATTCAGAGAGATCTTTCCAGAACCGATCTTATACATATTTGGAGGATGCCTTCTTTCAATGGCTGATGCCCTTGGCCTGTATTCAAAGAGATGTTTACGGTCTGTACTCGTATCTATACTGTATGATTCATGCCTCCACAAGTCTTACATTGATGTTATACAAATTGTGAACATGTATTCGATATTACTTAAGAAAATATCATGTTCATTCCTTTTGTTTACCTCTAAACTATAGTTACTATCTGTCATCAAAATAAAATGTGAAAATATCTAAATTTCTCTCCCTTATCTGTGGAATATGCTACACACATTACACAATAATATACTTCATTACAATAATATTTCTAAACCGTATGTTTATAATGCAAATATACTGTACTTTCAGGTCAAATGGAGAATGTTATGTGTTGTGAGCATCCGTTGACAGTGTGAGCCTGTGATTTATTGTGCTCTGACGCCACCCAGTGGCCTTCTAGTACAGCTCAAACAAGGACAGTGCAAAACAGATCCTTGGGACGTCCCTACCCTAAACCCTAACCTTAACTAGAACCATAACCTACCCCTAACCAATTTAAATGTCAACTTCAATGGGATATAAGGTCCCAAGGACTCCGGATAGCAAGGACCGCTCAACCATAGCGTTTGGAAGGATTTTCCCACGGTTATGAGTCTAGTACTGAATTTCAGTTGGATACTGGGAAATTGTGTCGATATCGGTGGATCCTATTTCTTTCGTGAAGGATGGAAAAGCATACATATCCCAGAAACCACGCGCTGTGCTGCTAAATTTGGAGCGTTGAGAAGAGACTACATTGCGCGCGTGCGTGGTGCGCACTTTTTGCAGATATTTTCTGAAACACATCGGGTAATTTTGACATCTGTGCACCGTGTAACGCAAACGCAGAGAGGAGTGCATGCAAGGATAGGAGTTTTATTTTGAGAAATGCTTGTTTCCAAAGCCGATTTTTTTTTTGTGCCAACAATCACATAGGCTGTGAAGTCCTGCTTTTAATGCATTGCATACACTGAATATCACGTGAAAACAAGAATGAGAAGAACTGATTAGATTTGGGCTCCCGAGTGGCGCGGTCTAAGGCACTGCATCTCAGTGCTTGAGGCGTCACTACAGACACCCTAGTTCGATTCCAGGTTGTATCACAACCGGCTGTGATTGGGAGTCCCATAGGGTGGCGCACAGGTTGTTCTTAAATGGCTTGCCTAGTTAAGGTAAGGGTAGCAGTTAAATAAAGGTGTAAAAAATAGGTACAAAGCTGTTTCTGCGAGCTAGCTTGTTACAATGCTAACTAGTGTGTAAGGATAACATTACAAGTGATACATTAATTGTCATTTATGCCAAGTTCTTACTAGTTAGCTATTCCCTGTACAATGTAATAGGGGACTTTTCGGGCTGCGTTTGTTGGCTATGTTGCAGCAGGCTGTCACAAGCATTCCACTGATAAGAATGATTATTTCCTAAGTTATCTTTGAACAGTTAGGAGGGTTCAAAGAAAACCAATTGACGGACCTTGTTCCAGTTGTAATTAACAATTCTGAAGGAGACCCCAAACTCCCAATGGAATATTGAGGATCACATCAAAACCAAATGTAGCCTACTTTCCTTTCAGATTTTTTATGGTGTTCCCACTGATTGATATGTGATGTTGTGTGTGTGCTTAATGCCTAATATTACTGGAAATGTGTTTTTGTTTTGTTTTTGTGTGTATTGATAGTGCCCAACATTAGCCTTTAATTGCTAAAGCCCCACTTCCTGTATATTTTGCTGGAGTTCAACATCATCATGATCAGGGTGAGAGAACCAAAGAACACGCATCTCACTGTACTTCACATTTTCCCACATACTTATTGGATGAATTACAACGAAATGTCTATTGTTACAGGGTAACAGTGGGTTGAAGCCCAAAGACAATGAAATTAACCCTAAACCCTGGCCAATCAACTACCAGGTTAGCATGTTGAATACTTCAGTGTGGTTTGACAGTCCCATAAAAATATTAACTTATCACTGTGCCTTTGTTCTGTTTCTGTAAGGGGATAGAGGTTCTCAGGAGTGAATGAGACGGAATACTGTGTCTACCTGTTAGGGAATCCTGTAAGTACCTCTCTCCACTCAGAGTATGCTAACCCTGCTATAATATAGCTAAATCTGGAACTCCTCTGCAGGTGATCTGGTGGCTGAACCTGGTCAGTCTAGGCCTGTATGTGGTTATGGTGGCAGCAGCCTCTCTGGCCTGCCGCAGAGGAGTCCAGCTGGACAAGAGAAACGTAGGTAGGAGGATTTAGAACTTCCCTGTCACTGTCATGAGTAACTTATTTTGAGTACCTCATTCTAACGCTGATGTGTATGTGTAGAGTTGTTGCGTGTTGATGGAAGGTGGAGGACTGCTGCTCCTGGGATGGCTGCTGCACTACGTACCCTGCTGCACTACGTACCCTTCTACACCACGTACCCTTCTACACCACAGGACGCATCCTTTACTACCACCACTACTTCCCTGCCATGCTCTTCAGCAGCATGCTAACAGATACAGTGGGCCTACCACAAAAACACATGCTCCCCATAATTCCCCCGGTCATGTAGACCAACTCAGTGGCCTTGTGATTAGTATCGGTCCTTGGAGTGGAAGGTTGGGAGTTCGATTCATACCAAAAGACAAAAAATGTGATCCGAAACGTCTCTGCCTGGAGCCACCACAGCATCAATGAGATCGATTGGGGGTAAGGCCATCAAGCTGCCTCATGCTGCAGAAACAGGAGGTAGGCTCCTGCTCCAATGAGCTGTTCTGGCTCGCACAAGGCTACTTACAGTTGAAGTCGGAAGTTTACATACACTTAGGTTGGAGTTATTAAAATTCGTTTTTCAACCACTCCACAAATTTCTTGTTAACAAACTATAGTTTTGGCAAGTCGGTTAGGACATCTACTTTGTGCATTAGACAATAATTTTTCCAACAATAGTTTACAGGCAGATTATTGTGTATATCAATGATGTTGCTCTTGCTGCGGGCGATTCCCTGATCCACCTCTACGCAGACGACACCATTCTATATACTTTCGGCCCGTCTTTGGACACTGTGCTATCTAACCTCCAAACAAGCTTCAATGCCATACAACACTCCTTCCGTGGCCTCCAACTGCTCTTAAACGCTAGTAAAACCAAATGCATGCTTTTCAACCGGTCGCTGCCTGCACCTGCATGCCCGACTAGCATCACCACCCTGGATGGTTCCGACCTAGAATATGTGGACGTCTATAAGTACCTAGGTGTCTGGCTAGACTGCAAACTCTCCTTCCAGACTCATATCAAACATCTCCAATCGAAAATCAAATCAAGAGTCGGCTTTCTATTCCGCAACAAAGCCTCCTTCACTCAAGCCGCCAAGCTTACCCTAGTAAAACTGACTATCCTACCGATCCTCGACTTCGGCGATGTCATCTACAAAATGGCTTCCAACACTCTACTCAGCAAACTGGATGCAGTCTATCACAGTGCCATCCGTTTTGTCACTAAAGCACCTTATACTACCCACCACTGCGACTTGTATGCTCTAGTCGGCTGGCCCTCGCTACATATTCGTCGCCAGACCCACTGGCTCCAGGTCATCTACAAGTCTATGCTAGGTAAAGCTCCGCCTTATCTCAGCTCACTGGTCACGATGGCAACACCCATCCGTAGCACGCGCTCCAGCAGGTGTATCTCACTGATCATCCCTAAAGCCAACACCTCATTTGGCCGCCTTTCGTTCCAGTACTCTGCTGCCTGTGACTGGAACGAATTGCAAAAATCGCTGAAGTTGGAGACTTTTATCTCCCTCACCAACTTCAAACATCAGCTATCTGAGCAGCTAACCGATCGCTGCAGCTGTACATAGTCTATTGGTAAATAGCCCACCCTTTTCACCTACCTCATCCCCGTACTGTTTTTATTTATTTACTTTTCTGCTCTTCTGCACACCAATATCTCTACCTGTACATGACCATCTGATCTTTTATCACTCCAGTGTTAATCTGCAAAATTGTAATTATTTGCCTACCTCCTCATGCCTTTTGCACACATTGTATATAGACCCCCCCTTCGTTTTCTACTGTGTTAATGACTTGTTAATTGTTTACTCCATGTGTAACTCTTTGTTGTATGCTCACACTGCTATGCTTTATCTTGGCCAGGTCGCAGTTGCAAATGAGAACTTGTTCTCAACTAGCCTACCTGGTTAAATAAAGGTGAAATAAAAAATAAAAATTCACTTATAATTCACTATCACAATTCCAGTAGGTCAGAAGTTTACATACACTAAGTTGAGTGTGCCTTTAAACAGCTTGGAAAATTCCAGAAAATTATGCCATGGCTTTAGAAGCTTCTGATAGGCTAATTGACATAATTTGAGTCAATTGGAGGTGTACATGTGGATGTATTTCAAGGCCCACTGTCAAACTCAGTGCCTCTTTGCTTGACATCATGGGAAAATCAAAAGAAATCAGCCAACACCTCCCCAAAAAAATTGTAGACCTCCATAAGTCTGGTTCATCCTTGGGAGCAATTTCCAAACACCTGAAGGTACCACGTTCATCTGTACAAACAATAGTACGCAAGTATAAACATCATGGGACCACGCAGCCGTCATACCACTCAGGAAGGAGACGCGTTCTGTCTCCTAGAGATGAACGGACTTTGGTGCGAAAAGTGCAAATCAATCCCAGAACGACAGTAAAGGACCTTGTGAAGATGCTGAAGGAAACCGGTACAAAAGTATCTATATCCACAGTAAAACTAGTAATATATCGTCATAACCTGAAAGGCCGCTCAGCAAGGAAGAAGCCACTGCTCCAAAACCGCAATAAAAAAGCCAGACTACGGTTCATAACTGCACATGGGGACAAAGATTGTACTTTTTGGAGAAATGTCCTCTGGTCTGATGAAACAAAAATAGAACTGTTTGGCCATAATGACCATGTTTGGAGGAAAAAGAGGGAAGATTGCAAGCTGAATAACACCATCCCAACCGTGAAGCACGAGGAGAAATTGTGGATATATTGAAGCAACATCTCAAGACATCAGTCAGGAAGCTAAAGCTTGGTCGCAAATGGGTCTTCCAAATAGGCAATGACCTCAAGCATACTTCCAAAATGTGGCAATAGCAGGACACCCTGCTAGAGTGCTGACCTGTGGCTACACTATTCCCACTGGCTGCTCAGAGGAGGACAGGCAATGCTATTCTTCACCATCCTCTACAGGTGAGTTAATCATACCTCCTTGTTATTCATACTGTTGATATGCCTTGGAGCTTAATAAAATGTTAACTGTGTAAGTTCTGTTAGTGTTATTGCCTACAGTATGACATTGGGGCAACAGTAAATCTACACACACAAAAACATAAACCAATTTCAAAATGTATGTTCTCTTCAGCTTACATTTCAGTTTCCCTCTCAGCTTTTCTAACCCATGCAGATATGACCTGTTTAAACCTCTTGTCTTATGGTATGAGAGGGCTGCTAGCCCATGACCCTGCCAGGACCATGGCTGGGCTGAAGTGAATGGACTCCTGGAAGTTTTAGTCAGGGAGAGTTCTGACTGGCATAGTGATATATCGTTTTTTTATTGTTTTTTTATCAGTGGTATTTTATTGACCGCTAATGATGTCTACTAAACTGCCTTAACATGTTTAGTTTTTTCTTGACTGAGTTGCAATAATGAGCTAAGTGCCTAAATACATTTGAGAATGCAAATATTCTATTTAAATGTTTTATGATATGAATGAATGAACTTGTTTCTCTTTTTATAATGTCAAATATTGACTGTTGTATTTCTTTCTCTGAGCAAAAATTGCAAGATAAACAATCTTAGTGTTCACAGTATTGTATGAATCTTTGGCAAGATAGTGCTTTCAATGATTTTCAGTTCTGCATTGTGCTTTCTCAATGAAAGGAATCTGATACTTTTCAATACAACTTTTCAAAACAACCGTTCTTTACCTGTTGGTTTGTATCTTTTTGTTCATTTTAATAGTAAATATTAATGGCCTTTTTCATTGCTCTTGGTGTGTCCCATTTTATTTTTGTTGCAGTGTATGGGGCTCGAGTGGCGCAGCGGTCTAAGGCACTGTATCTCAGTGCTAGAGGCGTCCCTACAGACCCTGGTTTGATTCAAGGCTGTATCACAACCGGCCGTGATTGGGAGT
This sequence comes from Oncorhynchus kisutch, assembly GCF_002021735.2. Taxonomy (NCBI): domain Eukaryota; kingdom Metazoa; phylum Chordata; class Actinopteri; order Salmoniformes; family Salmonidae; genus Oncorhynchus; species Oncorhynchus kisutch. The sequence continues at coordinate 33,845,383 of NC_034180.2, forward strand.
CACATCGGGTGGCGCACAATTGACCCAGCGTCGTCCGGGTTAGACCGTCATTGTAAATAAGAATTTGTTCTTAACTGACTTGCCTAGTTAAATAAAAGTTAAATAAAATGATCTTATGTTGTGTGGTTATGAATAAATACTCTTATACATTTGATCATGTGTTTGTGACAAGTTAACAGACATCATTGTCTTTCTTCTCGAATGCAGAAAAGGAGCACTGAATGTAATTTTTCTCTATATAGTTACAAGCAATGGATATTTTTGGAATCCATATTATACCTAGGATATATTGTAGGCTGCTGCCATGTAATCACCTAGAGGTTCATCTAGATGTTTTAATATTTTGAGCATAGACACAGATATGTTTTTTTTCTTAGATATTAAATTATTTATATTGAACAATGCAAATGCAATATAAATGCAACAATTTTATCTCATATAAGGAAATCAGTCAATTGAAATCAATTCATTAGGCCCTAATCTATGGATTTCACATGGATTATGGCCCACCCACTTGGAAGCTAGGACTCCACAAAAGGGCTTTATTACAGACAGAAATACTCCTCAGTTTCGTCAACTGTCCGGTTGACTGGACTCGGATGATCCCACAGGTGACGAAGCCGGATGTGGAGGTCCTGGGCTGGTGTGGTTACATGTTGTCTGCAGTTGTAAGGCCGGTTGGACATGCTGCCAAATTCTTTAAAATGATGTTGGAGAGGGTTTATGGTATCTGGCAACAGCCGTGGTGGATATTCCTGCAGTCAGCATGCCAATTGCACACTCCCCCAAAACTTAGACATGTGGTATTGTGTGACAAAACTGCACATTTTAGTAGCCTTTTATTGTCCCCAGCACAAGGGGAACCCGTGACGATCATTCTGTTTAATCATCTTGATATGCCACACCTGTCAGGTATTATCTTTTCAAATGAGAAATATTCACTAACAGGGATGTAAATACATTTGTGCAAAAATATTGAGGTAAATAATAGTGTATATTGGGAAATTCTGCGATCTTTTATTTCAGCTCATGAAACATGGTACCAACACTTTACATCTTGCGTTTATGTTTTTGTTCAGTAGAAGAATCTTTGATGCAGTTGTGTGGCACTGTGATACACATGCCACCTGCTGACAGACGTTTGTAGTGCAGCCTGGTGAAGACACGTCAATCTGAAGCAACATCAACCCATTGGCTGCATTCTATCACGTGTGTGGATCTGAAAATGGCGTCTCCAAATGGAGGTAAATTCTAATTTCGTTGAGTGTATAAATTGACATCTTGATACCGAGATACTAATGAAACCAGTATGCTTCGTATTTCTATTTGCTGAAACATTCTGAGTTCATATGTTGTACAAATAATGTCTTACGTTTTTCACCAGGCTATGCTCACACAACAGGTTATGTCAGACAAACCAAAACAAGCCTGCTAGCAATGCCCTTCTTCCTACTTGATAACTATGCAGTTTGTCTTATTAGCCATCTCGGCCTATCCAATTTAACCGTAACGGCAATTGTAATGGACACTGCCATAGCTAGGTGGTCAGCAAAGGAACAGTAGCTGTAATGACTAATTCATGTGCATGCTAGTAGCTAGCTACAGACCGTACGCCAGATAATGTGATATAACCAAAGATTGGGTGTCCAATACTGGGCGTTACAAGAAAGCCCCATACAAACCACCACCAATAGATTTGTCAACTAACCTGTTGTTGGCAATGCTTTCTAAGTTATTGATTCTGTGAAAAAAGTACCTATCTTGGCAATGTCCGTTTCCAGTTGCTCAAAGATCATCCATGTTTTGTACCTTCCGAGGGAGTTCCTCTCCGTTTTAGCTGCTGCACATCTAGCATTTCCCAACATCTTTGCAAGAAATCTATGTGATGACAGTGCATCACACAATGTGACCAAAACACAAGGTCTTCACACATGCAAGTGGCATATCTCACTCGATGCTAAACATGGATTTAATATCTGAGTTTTTGCCGGATTTTGTAGAACCACCTGTATGGAGGTACATTTGTGTCTTTTCCATACACCTGCAACTGGAAATTGACATTTCTAAGATACTAGTAAGTTCTTGATTCAGCGAAAAAAATTAAGACAAGAACTGGTTAGTTGAACAAAAAGGTCTGTCTAGCTATAGAATGTAGACACCAGTAGTTGGAACTGGTTCAGGGAACAGAACCGAAAATTGGAAAATAAAACAATTTTGAGGAACAGAACTGAGAACGAAAGTAATCTATACTGTTCCGGGACGAACCAGTTATTACCGTTTTCCAGTCCCACAAAAAAACGCAACAAGGCGCCATTACATAGTCCTCACTGTTACTCTGAAATGTATTCCAGTGTCTACCTGCCAGTTTTTGTGTAGGCTACCTTCCCCTCCCTCCGAAGCATGCATAGTCTAATGTAGCTACTGACATTACGGGCATGATTTAGAAATTAGGGAGAGATTTTTTAATTAGAGAACAATGGATTAACATTTTCAATGTCAGTTAAGGATACTATAGTTATCACGTTTCACATTGGATTTATTAACTACAAAAACGTAAGACGTCTTATTTTAATTCTGGTGCCACTGCTCACACAAGTTTGTCTGGTCTAGCGCTCAAACTCTAGGCAGCATTATGTGTAATGTAATGGAACTGAGAGTCATGATCAAGAGCTAGCTCTGGTCCAAAGTTAGTTAAGCCAACTCTCTGAAGTTCAAAGTCATTCAAAGTTCCTTCATAGAAGCTGCTCCTCCGTAGGTATAATTCTGTGGGCCTAATTCAGACAATGCATGTCATAAAAACAAGATGCCCAGTGCTCACCTGCAAAATTTCAGTCGCATGTCGCACCCTACTCTACACTTGTCTGTCCAATGCATGTACATAGCTTTCCCGCTCCATAGCAAGCAGCTCTATCCATTGGTGAACTCATTTAATGTCGTTTTCAGAGGACTAAAAAGGAACAGAAAGGAACGATATAAACCGTTACTTATTTGGGGTTCGAAACAGGTCAGAACTTTATTTTGCTGGTCGGACCAGTGGAACAGAATTAAAACAATAATGGTTCTGTTCAGAACTAAACTATTGGAAAATAATTCCGGTTCCAACCCCTGGTCGAGCCTTTACAAAGCCTGCACTCAAACTCACTGTAAATGGAGAAGAAAGGATTATGGCTCCTTTCATAACATTATGTTAAATTCAAACCCAATCCCTAATTACTTGTACTAAATGAGCCCTGTTCATGTAGCAAGCAAGCGCAATGACTCAGCGTGAACAGCACTTAGCTAAAGGCTGCTCTTTCACATTTATTAGTGTTGAATCGGTTGATGACGACTAAAATACATTTTCCCCCTTTGTAAGGTGATGATTTTGAGTCCTCTCTGCTGAGTTTTGAGAAGCTGGATAGAGCATCTCCTGACCTATGGCCAGAGCAACGTAAGTTTGTCTTCTCCTCTGTGTTCGCTTCATTAAGCCTATCATTTCAATTTACTCATTCCTGATTCTGATTCTCACACAGTGCCAGGAGTTGCAGAATTTGCTGCATCTTGCAAAAATGTGAGTGTTTTTCAAAGATCTATAGCTAGTGTTGATAAATGAATAAACCTACATGGCTGAGAGAATGCACATTCTTCTTCTTATTTTTTGTCTTGCAGCCAATTACCAATTCTCCACCCAAATGGATGGCTGAACTGGAGAGTGAGGACATTGAAATGTTAAAAGGTAAAGTACAGTAGTGTCATATGGTACACTTACTGTTGAGCATTGCCTACTTGTGAAAATAGACTAATAAGTATTCACTGACTGTACTCCAACTCTATTCCTCCCACAGAGCTGGGGAGTCTGACCACAGCAAACCTGATGGAGAAGGTCAAAGGGCTACAGAACCTGGCCTACCAGCTGGGCCTTGAGGAGTGTAAGTATACACACATGATACACATACACACTCACAACCAGTTGGAGACCAGAGCCCTGCACGAGCATATATAGTGCCTTGCGAAAGTATTCGGCCCCCTTGAACTTTGCGACCTTTTGCCACATTTCAGGCTTCAAACATAAAGATATAAAACTGTATTTTTTTGTGAAAGTGGGACACAACCATGAAGTGGAACGACATTTATTGCATATTTCAAACTTTTTTAACAAATCAAAAACTGAAAAATTGGGCGTGCAGAATTATTCAGCCCCTTTACTTTCAGTGCAGCAAACTCTCTCCAGAAGTTCAGTGAGGATCTCTGAATGATCCAATGTTGACCTAAATGACTAATGATGATAAATACAATCCACCTATGTGTAATCAAGTCTCCGTATAAATGCACCTGCACTGTGATAGTCTCAGAGGTCCGTTAAAAGCGCAGAGAGCATCATGAAGAACAAGGAACACACCAGGCAGGTCCGAGATACTGTTGTGAAGAAGTTTAAAGCCGGATTTGGATACAAAAAGATTTCCCAAGCTTTAAACATCCCAAGGAGCACTGTGCAAGCGATAATATTGAAATGGAAGGAGTATCAGACCACTGCAAATCTACCAAGACCTGGCCGTCCCTCTAAACTTTCAGCTCATACAAGGAGAAGACTGATCAGAGATGCAGCCAAGAGGCCCATGATCACTCTGGATGAACTGCAGAGATCTACAGCTGAGGTGGGAGACTCTGTCCATAGGACAACAATCAGTTGTATATTGCACAAATCTGGCCTTTATGGAAGAGTGGCAAGAAGAAAGCCATTTCTTAAAGATATCCATAAAAAGTGTTGTTTAAAGTTTGCCACAAGCCACCTGGGAGACACACCAAACATGTGGAAGAAGGTGCTCTGGTCAGATGAAACCAAAAATGTTACTTTTTGGCAACAATGCAAAACGTTATGTTTGGCGTAAAAGCAACACAGCTCATCACCCTGAACACACTATCCCCACTGTCAAACATGGCGGTGGCAGCATCATGGTTTGGGCCTGCTTTTCTTCAGCAGGGACAGGGAAGATGGTTCAAATTGATGGGAAGATGGATGGAGCCAAATACAGGACCATTCTGGAAGAAAACCTGATGGAGTCTGCAAAAGACCTGAGACTGGGACAGAGATTTGTCTTCCAACAAGACAATGATCCAAAACATAAAGCAAAATCTACAATGGAATGGTTCAAAAATAAACATATCCAGGTGTTAGAATGGCCAAGTCAAAGTCCAGACCTGAATCCAATCGAGAATCTGTGGAAAGAACTGAAAACTGCTGTTCACAAATGCTCTCCATCCAACCTCACTGAGCTCGAGCTGTTTTGCAAGGAGGAATGGGAAAAAATGTCAGTCTCTCGATGTGCAAAACTGATAGAGACATACCCCAAGCGACTTACAGCTGTAATCGCAGTAAAAGGTGGCGCTACAAAGTATTAACTTAAGGGGGCTGAATAATTTTGCACGCCCAATTTTTCAGTTTTTGATTTGTTAAAAAAGTTTGAAATATCCAATAAATGTCGTTCCACTTCATGATTGTGTCCCACTTGTTGTTGATTCTTCACAAAAAAATACAGTTTTATATCTTTGTTTGAAGCCTGAAATGTGGCAAAAGGTCGCAAAGTACAAGGGGGCCGAATACTTTCGCAAGGCACTGTATTTTAAGGCCTACCCATGCCCGTGATACTCAGGCCCTACCCTACCCGGGCCCGATTGCTTCTGACAAATTTAAGGCCCTGCCCGAAATTAGAAATAGTTTCCTCCTTTAGTAAATCCATAACTTTCTCACTGCGCGCTGCTCAATCTGCATGCGCTCTGCTCATGGCGGCTCTGGATCTGTGAGTATCCATAGCAACGGCTCCGTTTGAGCTGCTCTGCTCATTGACGAGACATACAGAGAGCGGTTAGCAACTTTTCATCACTCTAAACTCTTACAAAACTCAATGAACTTTATTATTTTCTGTGAAATAATCTCTCTCGTCTTATATTTGACGAGGTTGAAGCGCTTCTGACACCATGTTGTGATCTTAGTCAGATACGGTTGACTGTACTGCGCAGCAGAGCACAAGGAAATGACTCCGCTTCAAAATGTTGATGATCAATTTAGTGATGCCCTGCCCGTACCCTAGTTATTGATGATAAAACAGCCCTAACCAAGGCCCATCAGGCTCGGGTCGTGTAGCAGAGCTCTAGTTGTCATTCCATAGGCTACCTCTAGATGGTGCTGCTAGCCTTATGGCTAATTTATGTCTGATCAGTCAAGGAACATCTCAAGTATTTGCTACAGTCATTCAACTCATTTTACATTTCACAAAGTCGACACCGCTTATTAAGATTCAATGTATTTCTACTCTTTCTGAATATTGTTATGACTTAGACAGAAATAGATTGTAAATGGAGAGTATTGGAGTGATTCCTCATGAAATCTAGACACAAAAATAATGTGATTTTTGTAATTTTCACAAAATGTGATCCATTGAATAGTCCATTGGAGGATGGATTGTTGGGATATATTTGACATTTGTATCTAAAAGCATAATTGAGAAATAATTAAAGTTGGCATATTTATGACATTTTAGCCTTAACCAAAGACTCCATAATTTTTCATCTTTCATCAGATGCTACAAAGAAAAAATGGTGTCATTTTAAGCTTTACTGCTTGCTCTGTAATATTTTGACTTAAATATATATATATTTTATGAATATTGAAACTTCTAAACATGAAAAAAAAAATGTTTTTAATATTTTTTAAATATTTAAATATAATGCCTTCAGAAAGTATTCAAACCCCTTGAAGTATTTTACATTTTGTTGTTACAGTCAGCCATCTACAGTACTCACAATACCTCATAATGACAAAGTGAAAACATATTTTTAGATTAATTTTTTAGCATGTTTTGGAAATTAAATACAGAAATATCTCATTTAAATAAGTATTCACCCCTGAGTCAATACATGTTAGAATCACCTTTGGCAGCAAATACAGCTGTGAGTCTTTTTGGGTAAGTCTCTAAAAACTTTGTACAACTGTATTGTACAATATTTGCACATTATTCATTTTTTTATTCTTCATGCTCTGTGAAGTTGGTTTTTGACGATTGCTAGACAACCAGTCTTGCCATAGATGTTCAAGCCTATTTAACTAAAAACGGTAACTAGGACACTCTGGAACATTCAAAGTCGTTTTGGTAAGAAACTCCAGTGAATATTTGACCTTGTGTTTTAGGTTATTGTCCTGCTGAAATGTGAATTTGTCTCCCAGTGTCTGTTGGAAAGCAGACTGAACCAGGTCTTATAGGATTTTGCCTGTGCTTAGCTCTATTCCGTTTATTTTTATCAACAACAAAAAAAACTCCCTTGCCGATGACAAGCATACCCTTAACATGATGCAGCCTTCACCATGCTTGAAAATATGAAGAGTATTTCAACACAACACTTTGTAATCAGGGTATAAAAGTTTATTTCTTTGCCACATTTTGCCACAAGGACAAATGTCCTTTGTTTCTCTTTGTCATTTAGGTTAATATTGTTAGCTACATGCAACTATCATGTTGTACACCAAAGACATGTGTGCAAAGCTGTCATCAAGGCCAAGGGTGGCTACTTTGAAGAATATCAAATATAAAATATGTTTTGATTTGCTGAACACTTTTTTTGCTTACTACATGATTCCATATGTGTTGTTTCATAGTTTTGATGTCTTCACTTATTCTATGATGTAGAAAATTAGTAGGTGTGTCCAAACGTTTGACTGGTACTGTAACTCAGTGTAAAACGACAGCAATTCAACATTGCATTTAGAAGTTTGGTAATGTAGTGGCAGGTCTCACATAACACAACAAGTATTGAAGCATGTGATGGATGCAAAATGTGGATTGACAGATTTTCTGCATCCATTGTCCTAATCCATAAAGTGTGGATTAGAGAGATGTAGCCTAGCTAAGTGCTCCTTTTTTTCCTAAAAGGAATATGGGTACTTAGCTCGCTATGGACAAGCACACCATGCACAAACCCAGAAACAAAACGCTGTGACAGAGATTTGATACAGACTTAAATCATTTCCTCTCAAATTATTTTTTTTGCTGCCAAAATTAAAGTATCGTTGAATTCTAACTATGCATTTAACATTGGCTGCACTCGTTTTGCACACACTCTTGTTGTAGAATAGAGCACTCCCTTAAATCAATGCTCTCTGGGTGGAGTTCTACCTTAAATCTGGACTGGATTTAGCCTCCATTCAATGCTTAAACAGAAACTGTAATCTTGTACAGTGAGGATGAGGAACCCTCTGTCCCCCTGTGTGATTCGGAGAGATGTAGAGCATGTTGGTTATGCAGAGGGGGTGCAGGGCTGATAGGTCCCGCTCCACAGCGAACTCACCGCTGATTTGTCAAATTCCATAAAGACAGAATGATTAAAGTAGACTCATTCTGGAAAGGATTATTGCAAACATGATTTGTCTGGGCTTTGCCCTGCTCGCTCATAGAAATGAGAGATATATTTTTGTTTTTATGGCAACGTTTATGTTGATCAAGCAAGCAAGCTACCTCGAGATATAGCGCATGACTTGACCGCTTGAGTGACAATGAATTGCCTCAAAGTGCACGTAGACTTGGTGGGGATGACAAAAGCAATGACACTGCTCGAATATCTCATTATTATGCATCAGGCATTATGAAAGCTCAGATTAGTGTCATTGATTTCAGCATAGCTGTAGATAACACATTTAATCTGCTTATTCCAGGCTCATATTTACAGGTCAGGATCCGCTCTGTCTACCACACATATTCTAGCTAAATATTATAACTAAATACAAATTAAACAAGCTGATCATACAGTCTGATCCAGGGTCTGTGGGACCAGTCTCACCCAAACGTGATAAGCTTCATTTACAGGCATTTATGGGAAAATGACGCTATCTGATGTTCCTCACATTTTTCAGATCAGCTTGTCTCGTGCCCTGAGCATGCAGTGATCTGTTAATGTTCTTTCATTTGATTAAATGCTTCATGTTGTCTACCATACGACATATTTGTTAGTTATAAAGATGTTAGCAGCCATAAAGGAAGGGATGTTGTCTTTGCAACCATGTCATGTACCTCGGGATGAAGTAACACAATGATGGTTATTATCGGTCTCAGAGCAGCTTGTATTGATGCCTTTTTGATGTGCTCTCGTTTAATTTTCTTGTTTTCCCGGCTGTCAGAGGAGGCCTTGTAAATCTCAGCTACTTTTTCATCATGTTTGTTTCCTCAGAGAGAGAGAGAGAGAGAGAGAGAGAACACAAACCAGGGCAGGGGACACGATTTACGACCCCCCCCTTTAAACATGTGGCGCATTAAACTGAGCTGGTTAATGGGCAGAGCACAATCAGCCAGTGAAAACACCCGCCTTGATGCCTGTTGAGGAAGGGGAAGGGCCAGACCTAGACACCTCTGACCTAGAGGACACTGATTTCACCTGAACCTTCAGAAGGACTTGGAACACCAGCCTAATGTCATGTAAAATGGCTAAATGTAGCCTAATCTTTGGAGATCCAAAGGCAGAATACCTGTAGAACAGAGGCCCCAAGTGTGGAAGGCAAGTGGGGCAGCACTGCATGTACAGTGGGGCAAAAAAGTATTTAGTCAGCCACCAATTGTGTAAGTTCTCCCACTTAAAAAGATGAGAGAGGCCTGTAATTTTCATCATAGGTACACTTCAACTATGAGATAAAATGAGGGAAAAAAATCCAGAAAATCACATTGTAGGATTTTTTATGAATTTATTTGCAAATTATGGTGGAAAATTAAGTATTTGGTCACCTACAAACAAGCAAGAGTTCTGGCTCTCACAGACCTGTAACTTCTTCTTTAAGAGACTCCTCTGTCCTCCACTCGTTACCTGTATTAATGGCACCTGTTTGAACTTGTTATCAGTATAAAAGACACCTGTCCACAACCTCAAACAGTCACACTCCAAACCACTATGGACAAGACCAAAGAGCTGTCAAAGGACACCAGAAATAAAATTGTAGACCTGCACCAGGCTGGGAAGACTGAATCTGCAATAGGTAAGCAGCTTGGTTTGAAGAAATCAACTGTGGGAGCAATTATTAGGAAATGGAAGACATACAAGACCACTGATAATCTCCCTCGATCTGGGGCTCCACGCAAGATCTCACCCCGTGGGGTAAAAATTATAACAAGAACGTTGAGCAAAAATCCCAGAACCACACGGGGGGACCTAGTGAATGACCTGCAGAGAGCTGGGACCAAAGTAACAAAGCCTACCATCAGTAACACACATTACGCCGCCAGGGACACAAGTCCTGCAGTGCCAGACGTGTCCCCCTGCTTAAGCCAGTACATGTCTAGGCCCATCTGAAGTTTTCTAGAGAGCATTTGGATGATCCAGAAGAAGATTGGGAGAATGTCATATGGTCAGATGAAACCAAAATATAACTTTTTGGTAAAAGCTCAACTCGTTGTGTTTGGAGGACAAAGAATGCTGAGTTGCATCCAAAGAACACCATACCTACTGTGAAGCATGGGGGTGGAAACATCATGCTTTGGGGCTGTTTTTCTGCAAAAGGGACCAGGACGACTGATCCGTGTAAAGGAAAGAATGAATGGGGCCATGTATCGTGAGATTTTGAGTGAAAACCTCCTTCCATCAGCAAGGGCATTGAAGATGAAACGTGGCTGGGTCTTTCAGCATGACAATGATCAAACACAACGCCCGGGCAACGAAGGAGTGGCTTCGTAAGAAGCATTTCAAGGTCCTGGAGTGGCCTAGCCAGTCTCCAGATCTCAACCCCATAGAAAATCTTTGGAGGGAGTTGAAAGTCCGTGTTGCCCAGCAACAGCCCCAAAACATCACTGCTCTAGAGGAGATCTGCATGGAGGAATGGGCCAAAATACCAGCAACAGTGTGTGAAAACCTTGTGAAGACTTACAGAAAATGTTTGACCTCTGTCATTGCCAACAAAGGGTATATAACAAAGTATTGAGACAAACTTTTGTTATTGACCAAATACTTATTTTCCACCATAATTTGCAAATAAATTCATAAAAAATTCTTCAATGTGATTTTCTGGAGAGAAAAAAATTATAATTTCGTCTGTCATAGATGAAGTGTACCTATAATGAAAATTACAGGCCTCTCTCATCTTTTTCAGTGGGAGAACTTGCACAATTGGTGGCTGACTAAATACTTTTTGCCCCACTGTATATTATGCATGCACATATGTGTTTGTGGCAGCCCCCCCCCCCCCCCCCCCCCTGATGGCTGTGTGATGCTGCCACAGTGTTCCCCAGGGGGGACCTGGCGCATGCCTCCTCCCCAGACCCCAGCTGCTGCCTCGACCTGTGATGAATGCCCCTGTTGTGGGCCGCTGAGCTCGGCATCAGGCCCTGGGTCCCGGGAGAATGCTGACTTCTGTGATAAGTGCTGTTATTGGAGGTAATTGAAAGGGGATTGGTCCTGAGGGACAGGCCTCAGGCTGCTGCTCTAACACACTTGTAGGTTTCACTGATCCCCACCACCACCACCAGCTGACTGGACTGACTGGGACTTGGCTCCTTGCTAATGCAGTGATATCTTTATCTATGATGTGGCCAGAACAAGCAGCTTCCCTATGCAGAGACCATTTAGTGTAGACTGATATCATTTTTCTGTCAGATGATGAGGACACGTACTGTACAGAACCAACCTCCTGATTTTTCACTGCAATGGATTTATTGTTGTAAATAGATTCAGATTTAAGTAAAATTTACCACATTTTTTTTTTTGTGCCTGTTAAAATTTCTAAATGGTTTGAAACAGAATTAAAAAAGATTTTCATGCAGGAATAAAAGTGAATATTTGCAAATTGGCTATTAACTTCACCTACACAATATCATATGCCTAGGACTATACATCCCTTTTAGAAGGGTACATAAAACATTGGCAAGTCAAATTCAAGGACTTTCAGGAACTTTTTTTAAGCAGTTCATTGAAGGACCTCTGTTATAGAATTGTAAAGACAGAATTGTAAAGACAGAATTTAATAATATAGAGGGGGGGGGGGGGGGGTCTTGCCAATGCATTGATTTTCAAATTATTATTACATTCTAAAATATGTGAGAATAATGTGGACATTACCTGACTAAATAGATTGGATGGGCATTTTTCTGTAGCCTATGTGGCCGACGGAGGCACACATAATAAAGCCATGAATAGCGATAGAATTCATCTCACCATTTGAATCTCACCATCTCTGTTTTTATAATGAGAAAGTGAGCAAAAAACTGGTTCCTTTTTTATTGGAAGAATTTGTCAATTTGTCAATCAATTGAAGTGGCAGGAAACAAACGAAAGTGGCCACATCTCACAAAAACGGATAAAATTGAGCTCTTGGAAAATTATAAGGGAGCAGGAGAACTTATAAATTGGCTACAATATTTACAAGGACTTTTCAAGCACCAAATTTATTAAATGTCTGATTTTCAAAGTAGGCCTATTCAAATACTTGAATTTCTGACCTCCAAATTAAAGTTCAAGTAGGCTACTTCAAACCCCTTGTACTGTTTAAAATTGCAGGTGTAACATGGAAAACAAAATGTATTTCTCATGTTATTTCATTACCAAGTTATATTGTGGGTAAACCCACTGGGGTATGTAATTTGTCATTATATCCAGAATAATTAATAGGAATAGCGTTGGGTGTTGCGCAAAAGCCTATCTTACACAATTGAGCGCAGTAGACTCGGTGTCCAATCCGAGGCACAAAAATATATGAAAACATGAACTCATTACCTTAATACTTTCTCTGTTAAATCTAACGAGACCCCTGCTCTAAATCAAGCAGACAACAACAGATTATCAACATCATTTTGCTAGGGATTTTTGATCCAATGTGAATCCAAGCACAACTGTCTTCAGCAAACAAGTGACACACAAATATTCCTTGCAAACTCCTTTTTTTCCAGCACTTGAGCTGTTGTTGCATGGCATGCGCTATCACAACAGCTGTTTGTCACTTGACTGTCCTTCCCTCATGGATCAGATGATGATGTGTGAAAATATCATGGTGTAACTAATCAGCTGGACACCAAATGCCCATTGAATAAGTGTTATACATAATTATTGAAGAACCACGTTAATGACAGTATTGATTTAGGTTTTAAGTATCAAGGTAAGGTGACACTTTCGGTTAGAAGCATGCGATTTTGCAATCTCATACATCATTTTTGATTTGTGTGCCCATGAAAACTGTTTTCACCCCGTAACATAAGGAGACACGAAATGTTACCTAGTTACACTGCATTTCTGCGATCTCAATACAAAAAACTGTCTGACAGCTAGATCCAGGATTCTTACAGGGTTCAAGTTCAATATCTAATTTAACTGATTCATACTTAATATATTACATAATGACAACTTGCACTGCCATAAAAGCAAGGACAATAAAAGTAACGTTTTATGTCACACAATTTTTTGACAAATCCGTCAAGACACCAACCATGATAAAGGGTTAAACAGGTTTTAATCAACTCGTGAATTTGATTGAATATAGCTATGTTCTCCCCGTATATCTTTGTGTAATGAGATGAAAAAAATGGCAGATTATGACCAATGACTTATCAACAGCTGTAACAAGTTGTCTAGTGTAGGAAATCCTCACTGGTGCACTAGTTTATATAAAGATCAATTTGCATGTTAAAGTGCTTAAAGTGCATATTAGTCTTGTTAATTAGTCTTGTTAATTTTTAAGTATTGCACTTGAATAAAATACTTTCTGTCTCTGGTTTTTCCTTTTGGCTGCCTGTAGCTATGGACAGAGGGGAGGGGTTGGAATTTGGTGTGGGGTGGATGGAAAGAGTCTGATGTGATTTTAGTCGCCTTCTGCAGAACTCTGCACAGGTGAACAGATGACAGGTCTTGCTGCTACCACATTATTTTACAGCAAGACCTGCCAATCTTCCTCATGAGGCTGTCATAATCATCCAGGTAATCCTCCAGGTTTGGTTTGATACAAGGGAACGCCAGTCAAGACCAATCCTGCTTAGTATTGGCTGGCGGTGGCAAAGAGCTGTCCTGGTCTAAACACCACTGTGCTGCCACCACAGTACAGCCAGGATGACCCCTACATCCCTGCCTATGTGGAGTTGAGGCTGAAGGTCAGTGCTGACAGCTCCTAATGGCCCAGCATCAATCTCCTTCCTATTAAGAGGCCAGGGCTGCTGAATATGATTGCATTCACACTGGCCCATGGTGCTAATGTGCCTTCATCAATCCATCAGGGCGGCCTGAGCAACCACGGGGCGGGCCGTTATGAAGTTCTGCTCCCTGACAACCTCTGAATGAGGAACAGGGGACCCACCCCCTCCTCTCCTCCTCTGTCCTCCTCTCCACACAGGCCTGCTTTATGAGCTCATAGTGGAGATGAATAGCAAGGCCCACCCGCTGGAGAATTGTCCATGGTGAAGACGCCATTAGGAGTGGCGTGATGGGAAACTGAAACGAGTCTAACGATGATGTGTGTTAAGTTTTCTGTATATTTTTTGGCTATTTGAGATGCATACTTTGGGGGAAATGTTGTTTGGCTTGAGGAGATGAAATTGCTGGTATGAGAAAATTGTCCCTAAAAAAAAACATTTCTGTTTAGCAAAATATGTACCAAGTTAATCCAGAAGCCTCAAACCAGTGTTGCATGGTTAACGCAGTTTAGTTTCCTGACTGTTTGTTTAGTGCAGCTGTTGAAGCATGTAGCGACAGTCAGTGCTGAATCGCAATCGTACAATCAGAATAGTGGTTCATCAAACTCTTAATTCTTCAGTTCACTTTTTGCCATTTTGAATGTTCAACTATTACACTAAGATTGTCTAAACAGCCTAGAAGCTATGGTGAGGTGCCCTCTGTATCAGTGTTGGAGGTGTGTATCATGGTAGAGGGAAAGAGAGCTGCACATACCGCCTGTTCTTCAGCCCTGCCTGCCTGCCGCCTCCCTGAGCAGATCGGAAATGACACCTCATTTCCATAAACGCATTAGGAATTCATTGGATTTTCTTTCCCAGCTAATCATAGTGGCGGTGTAAAACCTTTTAGGCATTTTAATGAATGAATTTTGACTGATTGCCTATTAATAAGGACACCTCTTGAACAGGGATAGGCTATGGCATGGGTGGGGAGGTGTAGATGTGTTTGTTTGTGCGAGCGTGTGTGTCTCAGTGCACACAAGCAGGAATATATTGGAGGGAGAGAAGAGGGGGGAGAGGAGCGCTCTCGGTTGGGACATAAAGAGGAACCAGTGGCTCCCCTGGGAAATCACTGGCTGTGTCTGCATCTTAAATATCCCTGTGAAGTATCAATAAGTAGGTAATTGAATTGTGAACACAAACATGAGCGTCAGGTGTAGGCTATGTTTTGCGAGGCGGGTGTGTATATGGGAAGGGGGGGGTGAGTGAATGTGTTAATGGGGGAAGGAGGGGTTTGTGGGGGGTGTCATCCCCAGGTCCCAGGGGAAGTGGACAGTGAGAATGGATGTTAAATCCATTAAGTAAAGCTTACAACCAGTAATAGCTGAGTGGCACTTAAAGATGGGCAGCAGGGGTCAGATTAGTCTGCTTGAGTCTTAATGATAGTGAATTGTGGAAGTTGGGGCTGGAGGCTGGGACGCCAGTTAACCCAGGTGTTCATCTGTCTCTAGGACTAACAGGGGTCTGGCTGGCTCCTCTGGCGTGTGCCTGGAGAGGTGAAGCGGCCTCACCATGATTACTACCATTCTACACACGGGGGGTGTATGTGATAATGACACCCAGATCACCCACTCCAAATGGTAGGAAGGTGATGTCACACATTTAGGCTATACATTTACATTGGGAGAATGCTATTTTGAGAAGTGCTTGTGGACGAATATTGTATTCAGTATTGGATATTCATTTGGTTGAGGGGGACATTTTGTCATTTTATTTCCCATCAGTCCCATGTTGTGATGGCATCCCCAGGCCAGCCCAGCCAGTGCTAAATGATAATTAGAGCTCAACTAATCAACAGGGTGAAGACATGGCCCTCACAATCCATAAGGTGTTATTTAGTATGGCTGGCAGCTGTAACAAGTCACTGATAAATAAGTACAGAATTAGTGATTGACCTTTGTAATCAACTAAACACATCTCTAACTCCCTCTAATCAGTATTGATTGCCCCTGCTGTGTAACAGCGTCTATGTGCGGGCATGTGCACATTGTGGGGGGGGGGGGGGGGTCTGCGATCTATGTTGGTGTCTTCCACTCCGTTTGTGAGAGTCCAGTTGCCTGAGGGTGGCTGACCGGCTGATCATTTCTCTTCCCGCTTTTAATATTTATCTTACAATGTCACATAGAAACTCAAATGATTTGCAGAGGCGGATGCTAAACTGAACTCGTAATTAATGAGTGGCTCAGAGGGGTTAGTCTTCATCAAGGGGGGGAGGTGGGGGGGTATACAGCCACAGACCAGGCTGCCCTCATTTATTGTTGGGGGGATCGAGAGAGATACGGAGGGAGAGGGCCACCAGTCTCTCCCATTAGTAGGCCTCTCCAGAAACCAGTGGTCCATTTAACACGCTCTTAGCAGAGAGATCAGAAAGATAAACTGGGATTAGGAGACCAATGACTCAATAGTATTCTCTAAATCAGGGGTATTTATTTGTTACGGTGTTTTCACATATAGTCCTCAGTCCTCTTTAATGTGAACTCGGTAAAAAAAAAAAAAGAAGCAAAATAACTCTGTTCTCTTTGTATTCACACTGCCCTTGCATTTGCATGAGGACTCAACTCTTTTGCCAGTTCACTTCACCTTTTTTGAGGTCTGAGTCCTCTTTGCATTCAAATTAGTATGTCCTGGAAGGAACCAAGATATTTTTCCAACATTCACTCAATGCACTCTGGGTAAAAGTACAGGACAAGCCATTCCATCAGAATGTGTTATCGGACAGCTAGATATACCAACATTTTGTAAACTAATTGATTTAGTTAAAAAACATTATTGTATTCAGAAGATAATATTAACATGTAAATATCATTGATAACAGATTAAATAGCAGAATAATTTACTGGAGATTAAATAATGCTGTAGGCCTACCTGAAAATTGTGCACCCAATGTAGGCTACTGCCCCTTTAAGAGATGGAATGAATTTTGTACCTTATGTTTTGATTATCAGCAACTATGTTGTTGTCTTCTCACACCATTCAAACCCCACAATTGAATAATCAGTTTATGAATCTCTCTTAGCCTATAGATCAATATATTGCAAACAAATAATCTCAACATTCGTGTCAGTACAAAACTGGAAGTAGTCAATATCCAAAAGCAGTTTTTTCTACGAACCTGCACATCATCTTCTCTCTCCAATGTGAGGGGTTATGGCAGGGGAAGCAGTGTTGCAGTTGTCTAGTGTGAGGGGTTAATGCAGGGGAAACAGTGTTGCAGTAGTCTAGTGTGAGGGGTTATGGCAGGAGAAACAGTGTTGCAGTAGTCTAGTGTGAGGGGTTATGGCAGGAGAAATAGTGTTGCAGTAGTCTAGTGTGAGGGGTTATGGCAGGAGAAACAGTGTTGCAGTAGTCTAGTGTGAGGGGTTATGGCAGGGGAAACAGTGTTGCAGTAGTCTAGTGTGAGGGGTTAATGCAGGGGAAACAGTGTTGCAGTAGTCTAGTGTGAGGGGTTATGGCAGGAGAAACAGTGTTGCAGTAGTCTAGTGAGAGGGGTTATGGCAGGAGAAACAGTGTTGCAGTAGTCTAGTGTGAGGGGTTATGGCAGGAGAAACAGTGTTGCAGTAGTCTAGTGTGAGGGGTCATGGCAGGAGAAATAGTGTTGCAGTAGTCTAGTGTGAGGGGTTATGGCAGGAGAAACAGTGTTGGAGTAGTCTAGTGTGAGGGGTTATGGCAGGAGAAACAGTGTTGCAGTAGTCTAGTGTGAGGGGTTATGGCAGGAGAAATAGTGTTGCAGTAGTCTAGTGTGAGGGGTTATGGCAGGAGAAACAGTGTTGGAGTAGTCTAGTGTGAGGGGTTAATGCAGGGGAAACAGTGTTGCAGTAGTCTAGTGTGAGGGGTTAATGCAGGGGAAACAGTGTTGCAGTAGTCTAGTGTGAGGGGTTATGGCAGGAGAAACAGTGTTGCAGTAGTCTAGTGTGAGGGGTTATGGCAGGAGAAACAGTGTTGCAGTAGTCTAGTGTGAGGGGTTATGGCAGGAGAAATAGTGTTGCAGTAGTCTAGTGTGAGGGGTTATGGCAGGAGAAACAGTGTTGCAGTAGTCTAGTGTGAGGGGTTATGGCAGGGGAAACGGTGTTGCAGTAGTCTAGTGTGAGGGGTTATGGCAGGAGAAACAGTGTTGCAGTAGTCTAGTGTGAGGGGTTATGGCAGGAGAAACAGTGTTGCAGTAGTCTAGTGAGAGGGGTTATGGCAGGAGAAACAGTGTTGCAGTAGTCTAGTGTGAGGGGTTGTGGCAGGGGAAACAATGTTGTAGTAGTCTAGTGTGAGGGGTTAATGCAGGGGAAACAGTGTTGCAGTAGTCTAGTGTGAGGGGTTATGGCAGGGGAAACGGTGTTGCAGTAGTCTAGTGTGAGGGGTTATGGCAGGAGAAACAGTGTTGCAGTAGTCTAGTGTGAGGGGTTATGGCAGGAGAAACAGTGTTGCAGTAGTCTAGTGTGAGGGGTTATGGCAGGAGAAACAGTGTTGCAGTAGTCTAGTGAGAGGGGTTATGGCAGGAGAAACAGTGTTGCAGTAGTCTAGTGTGAGGGGTTAATGCAGGGGAAACAGTGTTGCAGTAGTCTAGTGTGTGGCGTGGGAACCTGGGAGGCTTTGTGTTCACATTGCGCGAAAAAAGGGAACTGGGCCTGCCGAGTGGTGCAGCGTTCTAAGGCACTGCAGCGCAGTGCTAGACGCTGCGTCACTTCAGACCCGCCTTCCTCCTGGCTACTCCAACCCCGGCCAACAGCTCCGCCATCCCCCCGCAGCTACTCGCCCAAGCCTCCCCAGCTTCTCCAGACAGCAGATGTTCTGAAAGAGCTGCAAAACCTGGACCAGTACAAATCAGCTGGGCTAGACAATCTGGACCCTCTCTTTCTAAAACTATCCGCCACCATTGCTGCAACCCCTATTAGCAGCCTGTTCAACCTCTCTTTTGTATCGTCCGAGATCCCTCGGACCGCTGCCGCGGTCATCCCCCTCTTCAAAGTGGGTGACACCCTAGACCCAAACTGTTACAGACATATATCCATCCTGCCCTGCCTATCTAAAATCTTCGAATCCCACCGTACCTTCACCTCTGTGCAATCCGGCTTCCGAGCCGGTCACGGGTGCACCTCAGCCACGCTCAAGATACTAAACGATATCATAACCGCCATCGATAAAAGACTGTACTGTGCAGCCGTCTTCATCGACCTGGCCAAGGCTTTCGACTCTGTCAATCACCGTATTCTTATCGGTAGACTCAATAGCCTTGGGTTTTCTGACGACTGCCTCGCCTGGTTCACCAACTACTTTACAGAAATAGTTCAGTGTGTCAAATCTGAGGGCATGTTGTCCGGACCTCTGGCAGTCTCTATGGGGGTACCACAGGGTTCAATTCTCGGGCCGACTCTTTTCTCTGTATATATCAATGATGTCGCTCTTGCTGCGGGCGATTCCCTGATCCACCTCTACGCAGACAACACCATTCTGTATACTTCTGGCCCTTCCTTGGACACTGTACTAACTAACCTCCAAACGGGCTTCAGTGCCATACAACACTCTTTCCGTGCCCTCCAACTGCTCTTAAACGCTAGTAAAACCAAATGCATGCTTTTCAACCGTTCGCTGCCCACACCCGCCCGCCCGACTAGCATCACCACCCTGGATGGTTCCGACCTAGAATATGTGGACAACTATAAATACCTAATTGTCTGGCTAGACTGTAAACTCTCCTTCCAGACTCATATTAAACATCTCCAATCCAAAATCAAATCTAGAATCGGCTTTCTATTTCGCAACAAAGCCTCCTTCACTCACGCCGCCAAACTTACCCTAGTAAAACTGACTATCCTACCGATCCTCGACTTCGGCGATGTCATCTACAAAATAACTTCCAACACTCTACTCAGAAAACTGGATGCAGTCTATCACAGTGCCATCCGTTTTGTTACCAAATCACCTTATACCACCCACCACTGCGACCTGTGTGCTCTAGTCGGCTGGCCCTCGCTACATATTCATCGCCAGACCCACTGGCTCCAGGTCATCTATAAGTCTATGCTCGGTAAAGCTCCGCCTTATCTCAGTTCACTGGTCACGATAACAACACCCACCTGTAGCACACGTTCCAGCAGGTATATCTCACTGATCATCCCCAAAGCCAACACCTCATTTGGCCGCCTTTCCTTCCAGTTCTCTGCTGCCAGTGACTGGAACGATTTGCAAAAATCGCTGAACTTGGAGACTTTTATTTCCCTCACCAACTTTAAACATCAACTATCTGAGCAGCTAACCGATCACTGCAGCTGTACATAGTCCATCTGTAAATAGCCCACCCAATCTACCTACCTCATCCCCATACTGTTTTTATTTTATTTACTTTTCTGCTCTTTTGCACACCAGTATCTCTACTTGCACATCATCATCTGCTCATTTATCACTCCTGTGTTAATCTGCTAAATTGTAACTATTCGCTCCTATGGCCTATTTATTGCCCACCTCCTCATGCCTTTTGCACACACTGTATATAGACTTTATTTTCTCTACTGTGTCATTGACTTGTTTGTGTTATTGGCTTGTTTATTGTTTACTCCATGTGTAACTCTGTGTTGTTGTCTGTGTCACACTGCTTTGCTTTGTCTTGGCCAGGTCGCAGTTGCAAATGAGAACTTGTTCTCAACTAGCCTACCTGGTTAAATAAAGGTGAATAAATAAATAAATCATTAAGTACGGTTTGGTGGGGTCGTATTTTGGAGGACGTGTGGCTCTGGACCTTCGCCTCTCACGAGTCCGTACAGGAGTTGCAGTGATGGGACAAGACTGTAACTACAAATTGGATATTACGAAACTGGGGAGAAAAAGGGGTAAAAGTCAAATACATTTTAAAAATAAGGGAACCAGACCGCAGAAGTCAAACAAACCGAACTCAGACCACATATCGAGATGGTCTCAGTTTTGGTTCGCTTTGGGGGCTCTTTTGATGTGACTCTTTTGGAGTCTTCACACTCCACAAAAAATGTCTGAAAGGGACCAAGTGTGAAAACACCCTACGATGTCCGGAGCGTGCTGGTTTTCTGTTCTGCTTGATAATTAATTGCACACAGGTGTTCCAGGTCTAGAGGGCAACAATGAGAAAATGCAGTGGAACTGGCTTTGAGGTCCAGAATTGAGTTTGAAGGCACTAGAGGTCCTGTCTCCATTCACTGGGGCGGCAGGGTAGCCTAGTGGTTAGAGCGTTGGGCTAGTAACTGGAAGGTTGCAAGTTCAAATCCCAGAGCTGACAAGGTACAAATCTGTCGTTCTGCCCCTGAACAGGCAGTTAACCCACTGTTCCTAGGCCGCCATTGAAAATAAGAATTTGTTCTTAACTGACTTGCCTGTTTAAATAAAGGTTAAAAAAATATAAAAAAAACATGAAGTATGTCATTTGTATATGAACGCGATAAATCTATAATTTTAGGTTAGAGTTTTATCTACACTCGTCTTTTTATTTAGTGTCATCAAATACATGGTCATAGCAGACTACTAATCATGCTGTTGGATCTATCTTCTCTATTTAACGTGTAGATCTCTATTCCTCTGTGCGGTGTGTAGGCCTAATTAGTGATATTTAACACTGTTGTGGTAGCCTTTGGCTCACCAAGCCCAACTCTTCCGAATAGGGAAATTATATCTGTGCACCAGTCGTTTTGGGTCATCCTAATTCATTACATCCCACCTGATACTGATTGTTTCATTCGATCTAAGACCCTGTCTGCCTGTCTGTCCGGGGGCTCTGATTATTTTGTTTAGTGTTATTCGAAGAGATGGCAGCGCCGCACAAAATGTATCAATCCCAATCCAATTAGCGTCATGTTAACCTGATGATGGACACCTCAAGGTGAAGCGGCCCCTGCTCAGCCGGGGCATTATCATTCCAGGCTGGGCGGCTCATCTAAATTACAATCCACCCTGGTTTTTCATTAGCCGCTAACCCCTTCACCATACACCACACCGCTCTGCACAGCCCAACAAACACCCAGACACCCAGGCTGCTCATCAGCTCTGGTGTCAGGTTCAACGAGCAGAGACAGACACTTCTACAACTGTGGACCTTCTGTGTTGGTGGGAAAGCTTGGGACTGTGGTATTTGTATGCATGTTTTTCCAAAAAGATACCAGATGGAAGATACCAGATTCCCACTTGAAATGTGTTGCCTGTATTGCTCTTCATGTCATGGTGGGTATGCTTAGCAACTGTATGAAGGAGGTGGTTTTTGTGCAGGTTCGAAGAGGTGATCCCTGCTCCCCTCTTGGCCCTGCCTGAGCTTTGATTCTCTGCTGGTGCTAAGAGCCTTCTTCTCTTATTACCAAGAACAAAGAGTAATTACTGGGCCTGGATGAGGCCTCTCCAGGGTCACACTGATGCTGGAGGAACATCCCTGTAGCTTCCATTGTGACATAATCTGGCTATTGTTGACTGAAAACCTCCTGAAATACTCTCCTTACCAGATAGAAGCAAAGTGACAAAAGGCCTTCAGTTGGGGCCAATCTGTTGTCGCGCTACAGTATGGGGTTGGCACGAATCCAGAACTATTGCGCAGAGCTTGTTTTGTAGAACCCCACCAAGTGCTTTTCATTATGTCTCTACAATGTACTTCTCCCAGTTCATAGGCTTTTCTAGCTAACCTTTATGGTCTGTGTATCTGATCAGTGTCTTCAGTTCTTACTACGGTATTTCAGTGGTAAGTGTATAGTAATGGCAGTCAGTGAGGAAAAATGTGGATATCGCCATAGTCTCTTACACATAAGACGTTCGTATTCAATTACTTGAGTGAGTGTCATCTTTGGAGAAAAACAATTGTAGGCCTATTTTAAAAATTTAAAGGTTTTGCCTAAATTGTGCCATTTTTACCTACAAGGATATGATATTTTAAATTATTAATTGAATAAAACAACACACTTTAGAAAATTTTTATAACCTTGCATTGAGCTACTGCTGCGCATTTATCCCTCCAGGCTGCCCTGACATCGTTATGTTGTGTTTCCTTTAAAATAGAAATTACAGGCACTCACCTAACAGAGTTTCCACAAGACTAGACAGATCAATGCAAAATACTCACCAGAAAACCTTTTTGTAACAGAATCTCTTCTATCATGGCGAAAATCTGACTTCTCTTTTGTTGTTGCAGTTAGCCAAACAACCAGAGAAAAGCAAGCAGCTGATCTGCTGTTTACACCTTCCATGTGTATTTGCGTCATTCTTATTCTTATTCTTACTGGCCTTCTTTAGACTAGTTGAGTATCTGGAGCATCAGCATTTGAGGGTTTGATTACAGCCTCAAAATGGCCAGAAACACTTATTCTGGTTAAAGACTGTTTGCGCTGTTCTGTGAAGGGAGTAGCACACAGCGTTGTACGAGATCTTCAGTTTCTTGGCAATTTCTCGCATGGAATAGCCTTAATTTCTCAGAACAAGAATGGACTGACGAGTTTCAGAAGAAAGTTCTTTGTTTCTGGCCATTTTGAGCCTGTAATCGAACCCACAAATGCTGATGCTCCAGATACTCAACTAGTCTAAAGAAGGACAGTTTTATTGCTTCTTTAATCAGAACAACAGTTTTCCATTTAAAAAATATGCTGTTTCCAGCTACAATAGTCATTTACAACATTAACAATGTCTACACTGTATTTCTGATCAATGTTATGTTATTTTAATGGACAAAAAAATAGCTCTTCTTTCAAAATCAAGGAAATTTCAAAAGTGACCCCAAACTTTTGAATGGTAGTGTACATACTGAGATGCTTGAATACCTGTATCTGGCTGCCTTGAGACGGCAATCACAATTGTAGCCTATTGTCTTGGTAGCTAGTCTGCATCTTAGGTTGTTTTCCATGCCCAGAATGGAACAGATGTTGGTGTAAATTACCTCCCTGTTAGACATCTCACAAATGAAATGCATGCTTTGCATTGATAAGTGATTCTGCTCTGAAGTGGGGGGCTGTGAGATGGAGTGCTGTAGCTTGTTTTAGTCTAAAACCCTGGTCAAAGCATGTTTTGACAGCATACGGTTTGTAGTGTTCCCAGTAGTGACGCTCGGGTTGGCTCATAACCCGTTGTCCCCGCGGTTATATCCGCAGGGTGGAGGATATTGTGTGGCTGCAAGGCATGTGGGTGGTGGGCAGGTTGAATAAAGAGAAAACAATACCTTAAATCTATGAATGTATAATTATTGTGCAATTTATATGTATAGGCTACATTAAGGTTTTTATTTCATTAATTTAGGCTGTCTGGTATTAGTGCATAAGCCTAAGCTTAACTGTACATGCGCCAAATAGCCTACACGCCAATCACCTAATGCTTTTGGGAAGTTCATGTCAATCCATGGAGGCAAAACGGACATTGTCGAAGTTTAATTCAGTAAGACAAAAGCTGTGAAAGGAGAGTTGAAAATGAACAGAAGGGAGGGCCAGAAAAAGTCATGTTTGGGAAAGATTTGGTGAAGTGGTAAAAGAGGATGACAGCGGTGTGTGATGATTGTGTGGTGCTATACAAATTCGACAGTCACAAAATGGGACTTCACATAGGCCTATGGCATGTCAAGAGAACTGTAGCCTACTGTTAAGATGGGTTAAATGGAAACTGAAATCTGGATACACTTTGTAAGTCTATAACCTCTCACATAGTTTTAATATTAAATCCTGCAGAATAAAAAAATCCCTGCAGTTTTAAAAGAAATCAAATGTAGGCAAAATGTGGACTTGGGAACAGGAGTGGAGAAAAATAATTTATTTATTTCAGCATCTTCAAATCAAATTTTATTGGTCACATATACATGGTTAGCAGATGTTAATGCGAGTGTAGCGAAATGCTTGTGCTTCTAGTTCCGACCGTGCAGTAATATCTAACAAGTAATCTAACAATTTCACAACAACTACCTTATGCACACAAGTGTAAAGGAATGATTAAGAATATGTACATATAAATATATGGATGAGCGATGGCCGAACGGCATAGGCAAGATGCAGTAGATGGTAAAGAGTACAGTATATACATATGAGATGTGTAATGTAGGATATGTAAACATTATATAAAGTGGCATTGTTTAAGTGACTAGTGATACATTTATTACATCCCATTATTAATTATTAAAGTGCTTAGAGATTAAGTCTGTATGTTGGCAGCAGCCACTCAATGTTATTGGTGGCTGTTTAACAGTCTGATGGCCTTGAGATAGAAGCTGTTTTTCAGTTTCTCGGTCCCAGCTTTGATGCACCTGTACTGACCTCGCCTTCTGGATGATAGCGGGGTGAACAGGCTAGAAAAACGTTTCCTTTGTGTGTGTGTGTGTGTGTGTGTGTGTGTGTGTGTGTGTGTGTGTGTGTGTGTGTGTGTGTGTGTGTGCAAGCATTTGTTCTATCAATCTATTACATTATTCTGTTGAGCAAGGAGTTTATTTAGTGTTCTAGGGCAATGAGAATAGAGAAGGTGCATGTATTTAATTATAGACTAACAAATAGCCTACCCAAATGACGGAAATAATATACGCAGAATCATACACTATATATACAAAGGTGTGTGGACACCCCTTCAAATGAGTAGATTTGGCTATTTCAGCCACACCCGTAGCAGACAGGTGTATAAAATCGAGCACACAGCCATGCAATCTCTATAGACAAACATTGGCAATAGAATGGCCTTACTGAAGTGCTCAGTGACTTTCAAAGTGGCACCGTAATAGGATGTCACCTTTCCAACAAGCCAGTTCATCAAATTTCTGCCCTGCTAGAGCTGCCCCGTAAGTGCTGTAAGTGCTGTTATTGTGAAATGGAAATGTCTAGGAGCAACAACAGCTCAGCCACAAAGTGGTAGGCCACACAAGCTCACAGAACCCGACTGCTGAAGTGCGTAGTGCGTATAAATCTGTCCTTGGTTGCAACACTCACTAATGAGTTCCAAACTGCCTCTGAAAGCAAAGTCAGCGCAAGAACTGTTCGTCGGCAGCTTCATGAAATGGGTTTCCATGGCCGAGTAGCCACACACAAGCCTAAGATCACCATGGGCGATGCACTTTGGCTGGAGTGGTGTAAAGCTCGCCACTATTGGACTCTGGAGCATTGGAAACACTTTCTCTGGCGTGATGAATCCCGCTTTACCATCGGGCAGTTCAACGAATTAATCTGGGTTTGGCTGATGCCAGGAGAATGCTACCAGTCCCAATGCATAATGCCAACTGTAAAGTTTGGTGGAGTAGGAATAATGTTCTGGGACTGTTTTTCATGGTTCGGGCTAGGCCCCTTAGTTCCAGTGAAGGGAAATCTTAACACTACTGTATGACTAGGGTTGCAAAATTCCGGGAACTTTTAATTCCCTGGTTTTCTAGAAAGTATTTATTGAAAGTTCATGGAATTTTGCAACCCTAGCTACAACATACAATGAAATTCTAGACGTTTCTCTGCTTCCAACTTTGTGGCAACAATTTTCTATATTTGCTGGTTAGGGTTGGGTGTGGATTTTATCTATCACACATAGTCGGGCGGTTGTGGATGGGTTATTAGCAATTGTGGGCAGGTGAACAAACAGCAGACTAGTTCACTAGTTCGCAGAAGCATATAGAGAATGAGTGGAAATACTTTTAATTAACAAATTGTTTTTAGGTAGGTTACCTCAAGTTGAATAAGAGGTGCTCCAAAACGTTCGATTTCTGAAATGTTCAGTTGTTGATATTTACATTGTATGATTTGTTAATTATCCAGCCAGGGAGATGACCAGGGGGAAGTTCCTGAACATCCTGGAGAGACCCAAGAAGTGAAGACCCCAGGACTGCTCTTTACACAGTATGTCTGCAAAGAGAGTAATACAACACCCAGACGACTGATTTAAGACTCAGAATCAGACTTATGCCTTCATGTATACACTCATACTACAACCATCATCAAGTTCCTGGACTTTTCATTTAAATAGAGACAGTTGGGCTAAATTCACTCACTGCAGAGTTCTCCTCTAACAGACCCTACACACTCTATGCAAATGGGGAGTGTCGTATATGATCCGTTCCAGAATTTGATCCGCACAAAGTACGTAGAGCATTATGTATTTAGACTGTTCCTAGCTGGAGATGTCGCAGGGGCTCTGGCCGCGCTGGGGAGCACTTACTCTCACAAGTTACAAATCTCCACAGGCCACTAATAAGCCCCTAATTGTCTTTCCAATTGACACGGACAGAGCCATCCACTGTCCAAGGGGCTGCACCCCCTGCCTCGTTTGCGTAGTTTGCGTAAAGTGTGTAACGTCCTTAAGAGTCCAATGACTGCAACACTTTTCACCTCCTGTGGTCCTTAAAGAAGGTTCCATTTACTTTTATAATGATTTGAAATGGTGAGTCACTTTCAATTTCCTTTTTAGCTAGCTCGTAGGACTGTTTTGTAAATGAGTGTATATTCTGTATTTATTCATATTTTTTATTTGTATTTGGAGCATTATTTACATTTTGGTAATTTGTAGAAGAAAATTATGTAATAAAGTCTTAACATTTTTAATATTTTTCCTCCATCATTTTAGAGCTGGGCGATAAGGCCAAAATATCATATCGAAGTATAAAATAAAATAAAAATTGACGGTATGATTTGTAGTTTATGTTTTTTGATAAGAAAAGTTTTACATTTGCTTCATGAGTAGTGCTTGACCCTAGGGTTGCAACACACACATTCTAAGTTATTTTAATGGGTCTTTATCCATTCTGATTGTTTTGTAATGTTAAATTGGTCTTCAACCAAAAATAATTTATCAATTTCTGCATTTCCGTCACTGATTTTGAGATCATTTCCACGCTGCCAAGTAGAGCCACACATATGGGTCGTCAATCTAGGCTTTATTTTTAACCAAATGTTGCAATTGTGATTTGACTTGTGATTTAGAGCTAAACACTTGGGTAAACTGTTGGAATCATGGAAATAGAATGATTAGGAACCAACATTTTGATAAGTGTTTCCTAGGGAACCCTATAAGCTTTGGTTACGTTGAACGTTTTCTCTAATCTACTTCACGTAGTTTACATTATTGTTTCATGTAATTCCTCTATGATTTAGAAGACACTGTTGCACAAACAACTTGCTGATTTAGGTCTACGCAATCATTGCAATTATCAGGCTGTATAACTAATTACGTTTGCTCGGACAGTACATTTATTAGCAAGCTAGCCAACTAACTAGTGATTAGCATTAGCGGCTAACAAGATTTAGGCCAAACTTCCTAAGAAAAGACAAACCAGCTGTTTGCAGATGTAAGAAACACAAACGAAAAGTGTAATTATAGAACGCTAGTGGATTTATATTAAGAAGCAAAGTGAAAACAGCATCGTCATCAACATTGACCATGCAGCCCGAACGCGCGTTTCTGGTGGTCGAGGAACAACAAATACGCTCCTTGAGTGACGGGACGGGGTTAGGTCTGTGTGGAAAGCGGCATGGAGAGAGCAGAGAGAGATGACTCATGTAGCAAAGTAAACGATACTGAACAAAAAGTATAAATGCAACTTGCAACAATTTCAAAGATTCTACCGAGTTACTGTTCATATAAGGAAATCAGTCAATTGAAATACATTCATTAGGCCATAATCTCTGGATTTCACATGATTGGGCAGGGCCCAGCCATGGGAGGCATAGACGCACCCACTGGGGAGCCAGGTCCAGCCAATCAGAATTTGTTTTTCCATACAAAAAGGCTTTACTAGAGACATAAATACTCCTCAATTTAATCAGCTGTCCGGTCAGCAGGTGAAGAATCCAGATTGGGAGATCCTGGGCTGGCATGGTTAAGAGAAATAAGCTTTTTGTGTGTATGGAAAATGTATGGGATCTATTATTTCAGCTCATATTACATGGGACCAACAATTTACATGTTGCGTCTATATTTTTGTTCAGTATATAAAAATGGACTTTACACACAGCTTATCACATTTAGCAAACCAAACATTCAAATACCGTTATAGGAGGTAAAGTAAAAACCCAAACCGGTCCGTGCGTCAGTACCGGTATATCATAAAATACACTATATCGCCCAGCCCTACATCTTTTAGTGTAGTAACATATTTATTAATCGTCCTCATAATCAACTGAATTGGAAATCAACCTCGGTGTGCGTCTGTGGATACAATTGCATCTTTAAATGGGTTAGGATACAATGGAATTCACTTCAGAAACTGGTTTCATGATGCGACAGTTTTTGGGGGGACTCAAACTTTTAATTAGGGCAATAACTTCATGCATGTGCCACTCCATAGACACTCTGTTAGAGCACCTCTCTGGCGTTGGACATGTAAGGAGCTCTGACATGAGAGTGCTTCCCCGCTACAAGGGCATTTTTCCATTTAATGAGGATTGGAAGTAGAGGCCCTAAACAAAACAATGCGTAAAAATAATATTGCTCATTCTCGTCCCTTTTAATGAGAGTTGACATAATTACTAGGACCATTTATTTTCTAATTAGCACACTTCCAGTGACGTCGGAGCTAGCGGCCAGGCAGAAAGGGAATCAGACAGGCATGCTGAATGGTAAACAAAAAGAAGTCCGTCCAGCATAATTAGTTGAGACAATGTCTCGGACTGTTCCCGGCTGGAGATGCCGCAGGGGCTCTGGCCGCACTGGGGAGCTCTCACTCTCCACAAGTTACACATCTCCACAGGTTGCTAATAAGCCCCTAATTGTCTTTCCGATTCACACAGACAGAGGCTACCCAAGTGGCTGCACCCCCTGCCTCTCGCACGGACCCAGCTTCAACTCTTACAAAATAACGATTATATACAGTACTAGTCAAAAGTTTGGACACACCTACTCATTCAAGGGTTTTTCTTTATTTTTACTATTTTCTACATAGTAGAATAATAGTGAAGACATCACAACTATGAAATAACACATATGGAATAATGTGTTTTTGGAGTAACCAAAAAAGTGTTGACAGCTTTGCACACTCTTAATATTCTCTCAAACAGTCTTAAAGGAGTTCCCACATATGCTGAGCACTTGTTGGCTGCTTTTCCTTCACTCTGCAGTCCAACTGAGGTCGGGTGATTGTGGATGCCAGGTCATCTGATGCAGCCCCATCACTCTTGGTCAAATAGCTCTTACACAGCCTGGAGGTGTGTTGGGTTGCTGTCCTGTTGAAAAGCAAATGATAGTCACTCTAAGCGCAAACCAAATGGGATGGCATATCGCTGCAGAATGCTGTGGTAGCCATGCTGTGTAAGTGTGCCTTGAAATCTAAATAAATCACAGACAGTGTCACCAGCAAAGCACCCCCACACCATCACACCCCTATTCCGTGCTTAATGGTGGGAACCACACATGCAGAGATCATCCGTTCACCTACTCTGCGTTTCACAAAGACAAAAATCTCAAATTTGGACTCATCAGACCAAAGGACAGATTTTCACCGGTCTAATGTCCATGGCTCATTTTTCTTGGCCCAAGCAAGTCTCTTCTTATTACTGGTGTCCTTTAGTAGTGGTTTCTTTGCAGCAATTCGACCATCAAGGCCTGATTCACGCAGTCTCCTCTGATCAGTTGATGTTGAGATGTGTCTATTATTTGAACTCTGTGAAGCATTTATTTAGGCTGCAATTTCTGAGGCGCGGTTAACTCTAATGCACTTATCCTCTGCAGCAGAGGTAACTCTGGGTCTTCCTTTCCTTTGGTGGTCCTCATGAGAGCCAGTTTCATCATAGCACTTGATGGTTTTTGCGACTGCACTTGAAGAAAATTCTTGAAAGTTCTTGAAATGTTCCACATTGACTGACCTTCATGTCTTAAAGTAATGATGGACTGTCGTTTTTCTTTGCTTATTTGAGCTGTTCTTGCCATAATATGGACTTGGTCTTTTACCAAATAGTGCTATCTTCAGTATACCAACCCTACCTACCTCATAACACAACTGATTGGCTCAAACGCATTAAGAAGGAAAGAAATACCACAAATTGACTTTAAAACACCTGGCACACCTGTTAATTGAAATGCCTCATGGAGCTGTGACTAACTCATGAAGCTGGTTGAGAGAATGCCAAGAGTGTGCAAAGCTGTCATCAAGGCAAAGGGTGGCTACTTTGAAGAATATAACATATATTTCTTTAACACTTTTTTGGTTACTACATTATTCCATATGTGTTATTTCATAGTTTTGATGTCTTCGCTATTATTTTACAATGCAGAAAATAAAGAAAACACTTGAGTGAGTAGGTGCGTCCAAACTTTTGACTGGTACTGTATTGTGTGTATATATATATCATTTCCCCATTCCCAGACAGTGTGTGTGTTTTCCTGTGTGGATGGGCTTAGGGGAGTGGATGTGCAGCATCGACTGATGGGAAGGAATTTAAGCTGTGGGAGGAGGACAATCTACTTATTTTACCCCCAATGCATCCAAGGTTTATTATGGTCCCTTGTAGTCTGTTTAATTGGTCTGCTCTAGTCTAGTGTACAGTGTGTTTGTTTTTTGTCAAATAACCACTATGGAAGCTTTTAACAGAAGTTTTACATCATTAGAAGGTTGAAAAGGGACTGTTTAGCTCAGGTAGTGTAGAGCTGACTGGTTGACACTGGTTTACATGGCCTATTGCTGAGGTGGCTGGTTAACACTTGTTGTTACTGGCTGATGTACATTGATCAGTCTACTGAGCGTTGACACAGTAAGTGACCCGACGTTCACAATATGCTGCAATCGCTGGTGGCTGCCTGTCATGCGAAGCCTCCAGTCCAGCCAGACATGCTCCTCAAGAAACAGGTCATTCCCCATGGAGGGGTCGTCTATACAGAGAGAAAAAAACTCCTCCATCCATCAACAATACATAGACCTGACCTCCCCGAGCCTCGCTGCCCCGACAAACGTCAATCCGATGTGCCCTCAGGCCTTTAATTAGCTGTCAATTAGTGCAAATTAATCAACTCCTCGCCTAGTTAAGCAATGCCGGCAGGCAGCTCCCAAACACGCCATTGTAGAGGAGCCATGAGAACTGGAGCTTGCAAACTCACTTTGCATCAGGGGGTCATCACGCCCTTGGCAGCGCTTTGGGGAAAGAAAAAAAACAGAACCTCTTGCAGTGTTTTAGTTTTCCCTTGACTCGGCACAAGATGTGTTCTGTCATCAGGACAGGCTCCCTGTTTCAACACAGAGCTATAGAGTTAGGAGCCGGGCTTGATTCAGAACTATAACAGCTGAATCACAAAATGTGTTGTATTTACCTGCTGGCACAGTCTGATTAGAGTTGAAAAATGCTGCGTCTCGTTCGTTATATCTGCACAGTATAGGGTGAATGCAGATGTATGGCTGTGTGAGCATCAGTGATCCTTCATTTAGATTGCATAGTATGAGATATCAAGTTCAAGCAATCTGCAGGGGCTGTGCAAATGCATAGTTATGTTACTTATACAGCTCATCATCTAGTGACCTTCCTGTATACTGAAAGTTCCTTACCTATTCATTATAAATAGACATCAAGCTTTTCCCATCAAAATGACAGCAGACTGAAGACTCCATTCATATTCAAAGGGGGAGGTTTTTGTTTGAGACATTAAGATATCTGGTGAAATGGAAAGTGACAGTTAAACAGCCTCTGGTTTGATCTCTCGTCTATGAAGGTCAAGAAGTTTACTTCAGATGACCTCAGTTTGTCTAACACACTAGATAGTCATATTTGGAATGGCTACGTAATAATGGGCTTTAAAGTTGAAGCACACATTTTTTTATTTCTTCTCCATTTCAGCCTCCTTTCGTCGAGTTGAAATCTTAACCTATATTTGTTTCTCATTTGAGGGCAATCTGGTTTACACAACATGACAACTCTCCCACAGTAAGATGGAAACAGAGGGAAAGGGGGAACAGAACAGATAAACACATTTTTGCAACAGCTGTTTGCCTTTTAATCTGCAGCCTTCAGATCTTGTGGTCTTTGATGAGCAACCAAATACACGAATGACTGAACTAAATCTTCCCTTAATCTAGAGCCCTATTAGACTCTCCTCTTCTCTGCATGTAAATCAGGGTGGAGTCATTTTCATATGGAGATGGATTATTAAAAGCCATACTGAGAAAGAGGGTCTCTTGCAACAATAACAACAAAGCCGCGATAGATTGCAACAGAAGTGGAGTGAGGGCAGGAACACGCGGTGTAATTGACAGGTCATCCTGACTCACGGTTCCATGTGAATAGATGGGTTTATCTCGACTGGCTGATGCGTCATTAGCATATCCTGATAACATTGATTTCTTCATTACCCGTAATGAAATTTCCACTTAATAGCCTCCTAATTAGTTTCAACTGGTGATCGAGTAATTGTTGCGGTAATGTTTTTCTCCCTCTTAATCAGTGGCTCAATTTTAACTGTTTGATGTAGTTTACAATATTTATTTTGTTTTAGCATCCATGTCTCGTTCACCCCATTGACTAGATCAGATATGGACATAATCACACATTTCAAGAACAAAATGCAATTTAGCCTGCCAGAATAACCATTTTACCAAACGTTTCCTTTTTGACACAAATTGCCATGCCCTAATGGCTATTTACAGTGCCTTCAAAAAGTATTCACACCCCTTGACTTTTTCCACATTTTGTTGTGTTACGGCCGGAATTTAAAATGGATTAAATAGAGATTTTTTAAAAATCATTAGCCAACATACAATACCCCATAATGTCAAAGTGGAATTATGTTTTTAGAAATTTGTAAAAATGTATTAAAAATGAAAGCTGAAATGTCTTGAGTGAATAAGTATTCAACCCCTTTGTTAATGGCAAGCCTAAATAAATTGAGGAGTAAAAATGTGCTTAACAAGTCACATAAATGTTGCATGGACTCCCTCTGTGTGCAGTACTAGTGTTTAACATGATTTTTGAATGACTACCTCATCTCCACCACACACACAATTATCTGTAAGGTCCCTCAGTCGAGCAGTGAATTTAAGCATAGGGAAGTTAGTAATGACACTTTGGATGGTGTATCAATACACCCAGTCACCACAAAGATACAGGCGTCCTTCCTAACTCAGTTGCTGGAGGGGAAGGAAACCGCTCAGGGATTTCACCATGAGGGCAATTGTGAATTTAAAACAGTTACAGAGTTTAATGGCTGTGATAGGACAAAACTGAGGATGGATCAAAAACATTGTAGTTACTCCAAAATACTAACCTAACTGACAAAGGGAAAAGAAGGAAGCCTGTACAGAATAAAACTTTTTCAATATATGCATCCTGTTTGCAACAATGTACTAAAGTAATACAGCAAATCCAATGCAACACATTACTGAGTACCATTCTCCATATTTTCAAGCATAGCGGTGGCTGCATCATGTTATGGGTATGCTTGTATTCGGGATACAAAAGAAACAGAATGGAGCTAAGCACAGGCAAAATCCTAGAGGAAAACCTGGTTCAGTCTGCTTTCCACCAGACACTGGGAGATTAATTCACCTTTCAGCAGGACAATAACCTAAAACACAAGGCCAAGTCTACAATGGCATTGCTTACCAAGAACAGTTTTAATTTAAATCTACTTGGAAATCTATGGCAAAACCTGAAAATGGTTGCCTAGCCATTTTTTTTAAATTATTATTTAACTAGGCAAGTCAGTTAATAACACATTCTTATTTACAATGACTGCCTGGGAACAGTGGGTTAACTATCTTATTCAGGGTCAGAACGACAGATCTTTACCTTGTCAGCTCGGGGATTCGATCTAGCAACCTGTCGGGTACTGGCCCAACGTGATATTTCTATATTTCGTTTTCTATACATTTACAAAACTGTGAAAATATGTTTTCACTTTGTCATTATGGGGTATTGTGTGTAGACGGGTGAAATAATATATATTTCATAAATGTTTAATTCCGTCTGTAATACAACAAAATGTGGCACAAATCAAGGGGTATTAATACTTTCCTAAGGCACTGTATCTACATCGAAATGGGGTTATCTTCAAACGTGTAAATTATATATTGAATGAACCGCTCTGTAGCCATGGATAGGTCGGTTTTAGCCTGACGTAAATCAGAGCGCCTGTGGGCTAATGGTATGAGGTGTCTTGTTTATACATGATAACCCACACCTGGCTCCAACGGGATTATGTCTCTATCAGTAGCCATGGCTGGACATCATCCGTAAATGTTCACATTCACAATAACATCAAGTTCCCATCGAAATAGTATGTAAGTAGGCATAATACCTAACGCGCTTCTGGTCTACTTTAAACCAGGACATGTATTCATCTATTACCACGTGGCACTTAGATAAGATCGGAGTTAGCTTTGTCCCCCTCAGATAGTTTCAACGCATTTCCATAAATTATCTGGGTGTAATTATCTGTCCAGATGTCCAAATTGTCCCACACACATCTCCAAACGCATCCAAACCCTATGCGGAAAACAATGATTGTATGACTTATTTGACCCATTAGTAGGCCTAATCGTAAACCTGCTCACAACAGCTTGACCAAAGAATGCTGCCATATACAAGCATTTAGCTACACAAAGAGCATTTCGCTACACCCGCAATAACATCTGCTAAATATGTGTATGTGACCAATAAAATGTCATTACATTCGAAACTAACTAAGTAGGTCACTCTGTGAATTGAACCAAATGAAGTATACTATTCCTCTCAAATGAAACGACTTATTCTGTGGAAAAGACCTCTGAGATATAGGATAACGAATGCTATTGCAAGGAGAAAAGGTGGCTATCTAATCTAATTTATTGTTGGAACAATTATACGAATAATGCCAATTTAATTTATATAAAATCTATGTTTTTCAAATAGCCTAATTCGATAAAATTTAGAACAAAATAGTCGAAATAGATTCTGACGTTAAAATAGGCCTACATGTTCTCTCCAAATATTTAACCTAAACTGCCTTTATTCAAACAAAGTGAATTGTCGCATATACATTGCGTTGGATTGCACCGGGGATTAAAATGTGAATTGAAAAGAAAAGCAATTAGCAAGACAAATAAAGAAATGTATGTAACACATTAAACATCCGATAAAATGGTGACATTTTTGATAGTCATCTTTATTCATTTGATTTCACTGTATGAACATCGTGCACGCATGCTTAGCATGCTCCCCATGCATCAGTAACTTTTGGGGTTTAAGAGGTTTAATACAACTCGGACTATCCTTTTCTAAACGATTGAAAGTGAAACAGTGGGCAGACACCACGTTGTTTAATAAATAGATTATAATAGGCCTAAACGTTGGTAGCCCAGATTGTTTCCTAATTTTCCATTTCTCATGTGAAATAAATATCTCCATAATCTGTAATGTACTGCCGCTGCTGTGAAATAGCAGTCTGTGGCGAGGCAGAGATGTGTGTTCGCGTCCAGCTGTCGTTTTGGAGAGGCTTTGATTTCTGTGTGGTTTCCTCTGTAGCATCTGGAGATCAATTATCCGTTCATGTGAGGCAACGGATGGACATGGAGATCATAGAAGATAGTAGTAGCACTAGAAGCTGGTCTGAAATATATTCAATGAAGAGGCTAATAGCCTAAACACTGACTAACATGCAACTTAATTTTATGAAATCAAATCGGTAACTTAATCCAGATCCCAGGTCGATTCAATCCCTCTCAAATAATTGTAATCCTGCATGAAACGTATAATATCGAGATCACGTTTAAATACCAGAATAATTGTCATATTCTATGTACAGTATAAACGGTCACACATATCAATGAAAAACATAGCAAACGACGTGTGGCTATATATTTTTCTCAGTACATTGGATGGATAGCATAGCTTCGTATTAGCCTACATTCTTCAAGTCAGTCCACCTGTTTCATCTTCTTTATCCGCAGGCGTTTTGGGTTAACCTGACACTCTGGTTTGGGTAGCCTACCTACAGCCTTATAATATATCAGTTATTTCGGAATAAGCCGTTTCCAAAGGCGCGTAATAATGCCTGATGCGCAGGAATCCGGAAAAATCCCTCGTAGCTGATTGGCTGCTGGACTCTGACTCTTGTTGGGATGGACCTGTTGGATAAAAGGACCATTTTAGAGAGTCTCGAGTGATACATCGTGACTAGTGCACTGGGGACCGACCTGTGAGCCGATACAAATAGGGAATAGGCCAACTATCGAAGACACCATGACAGGTAAACAAGGTGCTGCGGTGCTATCGGAAACGTTGAATATATCCAAAACGTCCTCTATCGGTGCTAACGGAGGGAATAACAGCCTGCACCAACAATCAAAGAACAGCGCCACGCACCCTCCCAGATGCACGGGATTCGGGATACAGGAGATTTTAGGGCTGAATAAAGAGCCTTCGGCGGCCCCGAGGAGCGCCTTGCAGTCGCTGCCAGCTGGGGCGCACCTGCTTGCCGCCAGGTCAATGCTTGGCCCCGCTGGTGTAGGAGTTGGGATGGGATTAATCGGGCCTGGAGGGATTCCGTCATTCTACAGGCAACCAGCGTTTTTGGAGGTCCTGCAGGATGCGCAGAACGTTCACTTGCAAACCCACAATAGAACTGTGGGACATCTGGACCACAGCCAATCCCCCAGTTCAGGTAGGAATTGCAGTCGTCATTACATTAAAGACTTAAAATATACAGTTGTATTATTAGTAGTAGTAATAGTAGTACTATTATTAGTAGTTAGCTTATTATAAAATTATACTAACAATAATACAAATAGGCTACTTATGTTAGTATTATAACAATAACAGAATATAATAACATCTTTGTTATACGTTGTTTCTTAGCCTACTCAATTTTAACACTACAATTGTGATAACATATTGAATATGTCTAATTCCTCAAACGTGTCGTTCACGTTTTCTAATATTCACAGACTCAGAAGATGTGTCATCAAGCGAACGAAAACTCTCCAAGAACTCATTAAGCCAGAGCAAGAAACGGAAGAAAAGACGGCACCGGTAGGTGTTGCATTCCAACACATGATAGGCCTATTGTTGTTTATCAGAACAGTATAGCCTAATAGCTTCAAATTCTGAAGCGCACGTTTCAACATTTTTTTGTTTGGCCTAACGATACTTGTTTTTTGTTTAGGGCTTTTGAACTGTCTTAATTCAAGAACAACTATTTTGGATTTTGTGAAGGCTATTGTAACAAGATTGAAAAATTAGAAAATGTATTGAAGAATTGAAAAAGTAGCCCATGCTAATTACTGAGCTGACAAACAGCTTGTCCTTTTCCAATATGAATAACCTTGTAACAAATATGGAATTACATTTAATAGGGTCTAGGCCTAGATGTTATAAAGTTAATACAAATTATTTTTATGCAGTTAGGCTTACAACCTATTTCCTTATTTAATGGTCTTTGGATTGCATTTTTCCATATAGCAAATTAATGATTTAGGCCTACAAGTGTGAATTTACAGGCTAGTCTACTCTAACAATTCCGTATTATTTCATGCATTTTTGTTAATTCATTTTGATGTACATTTGTTTTGTGGTGTGAAAGCATCAGCGTTTTGTTGCGAATCAGCCCCGGTCAATTCATGATGCATGGGCCTATTTTGAATATAGACTTTTTACAATCGAGTGTATAGACCTAATAGTACACCATATGGATATAGCCTACCTTTTACTTATTAAAACGTTTCATAAAGATATAGGCTTAGTCTGTGTAGACTTTATAATTCCTTTATGAGGGGGATGAGACATTGAAATGGAAATAGATCATTTCCTTTTCCTCCAGCATAAAGAAAGAAAAGGGATGTTTTGCTAATCTTTTCTTAATTTATCCATTAATTTATACTCACTTACCGAGTGCATGAAAATGATTCAATATCCCTACGCGTTGCTTTCTGGCTTACATGCATTGGCTACTGAATACTTGTTATTGTAATGAAATACTATGATCGGGCACCTGCTTTTGGATGGCATGTGGAGGAGAGGGTCGCTGCATTGAGTTAGGCCTACTCTATTTTTAAAATGCACCATTGTTTTGCATGTACCTAAGATTAAATGCATACCACCAAAACCTTTGTATATTTAAGATGTACGGCATGCATTGGGCCACCGTGCAAATTAAGGTGTGCATTTGTACGGCTGATCTGTTTAAATGAAATAATAGTCAACCGAGCTTGCCTATTTATTTGCATTGCGACCATTTTTTCAATGTGGACAATTTACATATTTCATATTTCTTCAGAACCATATTCACATCTTACCAGCTCGAGGAGTTGGAGAAGGCCTTTAATGAAGCTCACTACCCAGATGTGTATGCAAGAGAGATGCTGGCTATGAAAACAGAGCTTCCTGAGGACAGAATACAGGTATGACAGCAGGCTGTTGATGTTGGCAGTTTCTTATTGGAAATCATGTCAGAGGAAATTCATTTTTTTCACTTGAGTTCTTCCTCCCCAACATAAATGCATTCAATTTATTAGCATAAACTAAAATAGCATTTAAATGTCTCAGAACAGCATTATTCATGTTTATAGCCTATTATTTTTGATTTATCTACTGGATAAAATGACTGGAATATTATGTCAGATATAGTTTATTTTTTATTTTTTACATCTTACTCGGTGTCCTTGCAAAGAAAATCAAACTGGAATATTGTTACTCTGCAAAATATTTAATACAGGAGAACTTGTGCTAATTGTAAAAAGTCTTTCTCCAATGAAATGCGATTAACAGTGAATAATTCCTCTTCTTTTTAATATATGTTCTGCATTTATCTTAGAGCAAGCACTATTAAGCACTATTGATATCTGTCACTGGATACTTTGTGACTGTGATCTGCTTTTGATATTGGCATTGTTAGCATTATTCTCTTGGAAATAATCATAATTCAATGTACATGATAATGGTTGTAGTTTTGCTAACAAATGAATGATCAGTTGGGCCTTAAGGGCCCAATGCAGCGGTTTTATATCAATATCAAATCATTTCTGGCTAACAATGAAGTACCTTACTTAAATAGATTACCATTAAAATGGGCAAAAGTAGCTATTTCTCAAGCAAACATTTGGCTAGGACTGTCTGTGAGTGGTCTGAGGGAGGAGGGGAGCAGAGAGGTTTGGAACTCTCTTTGTTATTGGTCTATTAACCAATTTACCACATGGTGATGTCACCATGGAAAGCCGAAACTCCTGTGGAATATCATATCATTCCTTTATGGGCAGAAGGTGGTTTTGGGGTCCATGGACAGAGTACAGGACACTAATGGCCGGAATGGAGGAAATTAAATGGCATCAAACACCTGGAAACCATGTGTTTGATGTATTTGATACCATTCCATTGATTCCACCCCAGTCATTACCACCACCCCGTTCTCACCAATCAAGGTACCGCCAACCTCCTGTGCTGCTGGTGATGTCATCACACCAAACAGGCTGAAATTTCAGGAAGTCTTTTCCAACAGCTCTTACACTAAAAGGGCATTACCATCAATTTCACAGGACTATTCCAACCTCATAATATACAGGTAACTGCCAAAATAAAAGACACACTTGAGTAAATGATGGATTCAAAGTGTAGCTGGGGCTTCCACACGGGTGTGGTTCCTGAGTTAATTAAGCAATTAAAACATCCCATCATGCTTAGGGTCATGAATAAAAATGCCCAGTTGCACATTATTTTGGCTACCATGGCTAGAAGAAGAGATCTCAGTGACTTTCAAAGAGGGGTTTCAAAGGAGCATAAGGGGTTTAAAGTGTGTGTGTGTGTGTGTGTGTGTGTGTGTGTGTGTGTGTGTGTGTGTGTGTGTGTGTGTGTGTCTCAGTCACCAGATCTCAACCCAATTGAACACTTATAGGAGATTCTGGAGCGGGGCATGAGACTCTGTTTTCCAACACTATCAACAAAACACCATCCTTCCATCCTTGCATCCTTCCAATAGAGTGCCAGACACTTGTAGAATATATGCCAAGACGCATCAAAGCTGTCCCGACGCCTCTGGCGGCTTGTGTCAGCCCAACGCCCTATTAAGATAATTTATATTGGTATTTCCTTTATTTTTTCAATTACCTGTATATAAAACATAGGAAAGTGAAGATTTTGACTGCACTGGACCTTTACGTTGAAATAGACTCGTCTCAACATTTTTGGCTTTAGGCGTGGGATTTAAATAACCTTGATCCAGACTATAAAGCAGGTATTAAAAAAAAAATGAATTGCCTAAAAAATGAAAAGTGGAGTGATCTAGGGCTAGCCTACTCTGCACTTGACGAACTAGTTAACCACATAATGTTTTACGGAGGATGCAAGTGAGCCCACGTAAATCGATCAGAGATGTCAAAGACACCTCTAGCAGCATCCTCGCCAGAGCAGATCATCTCTCATCAGGCGCAGTTGGATGTGAAACAATTTGTTCTCGGAGAGGAGCACTAACGACCTAATCATGCTATCAAGGCGGAAGAAGATTGCGGTGTGACCTGGACCATCCATCTGCCCGAGCGCCTTTTAATTTCGTTCTCATTAAGGCTCTTCGCCGCGAATAAATAATAAGGAAATAAATAAATAAACGTAGGCTATTCCTATCCTAAATAAAATTAACACCCAATTTTCTCATAGATTGTAATTAGTTAAATCAGACGAGCTTGCCCTGTTCCAGGGGGAGGCTGGCTCGAGACACTGGGAGTTCAGACGAAATAACTACATTGAATGTATTAGCACGGGTCAATAGCGCCGTTCCCCCGAGTCCCGCTCGTTTAATTTCCCGTGATATTTGCCCGCCTGTCCACCATCGATTGGGCTTGAAATTAACTTATTTTTCAATCAGCCTCGGCGTGCCCTAGGGGTCGCTTCTGCTCGCAGCTTCCCCCTCGGCTTCCTTTGAGGGCCAGAGAAACAATTTCTCATAAAAAAGTATCTTGTATGAAATAAGGGCTATCATCAGAATTACCAGAAAAAGGTTCTAAATGGTTTTGATCATTTTCAATTTAATGTCTGGTCCCCCTCCACAGTCGAGACATCTCTGTGCTTGCCCCTCTTATTATTTTTTGCACTGCACATACAGCCATCAGAAGTGGCCAAGGCTGTTTAACAGCTCTGTGTTGTGCTATGAAATCAATTTGGCCTCTCACTGAGCTGACAGATAGCCTGGGGGCCCCAACCACTAGTCATGGTTGGGCAAGTGAAGTATCTTAATGTTTTAGTCACTATCCATCTACACTACCTCAGGCTGGGGGGAGATAGGGACTGACAGAAGGCAGAGATCATTCAGAGACCACCAGCAGCCTGTATGGGACATTACATAAGAGATCTTACAGATATCTCAAACAACACAACACTGAAGTGAATGTAAACTGGAATAATAGTGAGAGAAACAAGACCAGATTAAGTTATGTTGTTTTCACAAATAAAATAAGATAATTGTCATAAAGGGCCATTAGGCCTGCCAAAGATTGGGCTGGATTTTTCACAGGGTGGACAACTGTGTCACAATGTGATGCCAGTGCTAGAGCCAGTTAAGGTGGTGGTGTCTGTCAGTTAGTAGACTCATTGATGCTGCTTGTGTCAGTGTGTCTGAATATTGCTAGTTTCAGTGTTGGTCAGGGGTACTGAATAAATCCTCCTGGGTTACAGGTCTGGTTCCAGAACCGCAGGGCCAAATGGAGGAAGAGGGAGAAGTGCTGGGGACGCAGCAGTGTGATGGCAGAGTATGGGCTGTATGGCGCCATGGTCCGTCACTCCATCCCCCTACCGGATTCCATCCTCAAGTCTGCCAAGGATGGCATCATGGACTCCTGTGCCCCATGGCTGCTTGGTATGAGACTAATGTTTTATCTACAGCAGGTTTCACCCTCCATGCTTTCTCTCAGATATTTTCCACGTTTTACTTTCCTACTTGTGATTGTGGGTTGTGTTCCTCGTCATTCAGGGAAGAGGCCAAACACACCATTTCATACTTGATTTCATCTTTTCATCAAATGAAATGATCAAGATATCATAATTTACATATCGCTTAGTGGGAGAGAAAAACTCTTCAGCAAATATTTACTATCGTTTTACACTTATTATGAATCCTCAATTTGAAGATCATATTCCTATAGCTAAATCAGAACTATTTCTTTGCTTACTATTTTCAGTTCAAGATGGCTTTCCAATCAGCAGACGCTTTTCTAAATCCGAATACCCACAATTCTTTACAGGGATGCACAAAAAGTCCATGGAGACCACGGTCGTCCAGCCAAAAGGGAAGTCCGATGTTCCCCAGCAGCCAGCCATTCAGAGGGCTGAAGAGT
This sequence comes from Oncorhynchus kisutch, assembly GCF_002021735.2. Lineage (NCBI taxonomy): Eukaryota > Metazoa > Chordata > Actinopteri > Salmoniformes > Salmonidae > Oncorhynchus > Oncorhynchus kisutch. The sequence continues at coordinate 33,888,676 of NC_034180.2, forward strand.
GCGACGTGGAGGAGAAGAGGGCGGAGGGCAAGTCACCCATCTCCAAAGAGGAACTGAGGGAGAACAGCATCGCAGCACTCAGGGCAAAAGCACAGGAGCACAGTGCCAAGGTGCTTGGGACTGTTACATGCGAGAGACCAGAGAGCAAAGTGGAGAGACAGGCGACAGAGGAAAAATCTAGTGGCCCTTTGAGTCCAGTGGAAGAGCCCAAGAGTCCATAGACCCTCACTTTGTACAGACTTTGCAGTGCCCTTGACTGTGCTCTAAACATCTGTATGGACTCAACTAGATTGATCAGTATTACAGTGTTCTCTGAGAGGTTTTTACATGTTGAACATCCTAGATCTCTATTATACTGTTTTAAAATGACCTGCTTTATACTGGTCTTCCTATTGGAAAGATTAAATATCTACATTTGTATTTTATTGACTAAGAAAAACCCCAATGCACTTTCTGTCTTTCTTACTCACTGACATTCATACAAATATTGAGGCTTACATATTGTTGAAAATTGTTTAATATGGGGTTAGCAGTCCATACAGATGTATATTGCTGACAACCCCTATAACTAGAAGACACCCACTTTACACATTTCTATCATTGAATATTCTTAAACTACTAATTCAGTGTGCAAAGTGCATACTTGTGTTTGTTATAATGAACCAATTCGGACATTTGTTGATATAAAAGTTTGTTGATATATAAGTAGCCAATCTCTGAATCTATACTGTACTCTATATTGAATTCACAGCATCCATAGTGTTGATGCTGACTGTGTTTGTTTGTCTAGTCGCTCCACTGAAGCGACTAGACATCTGTGGGATGAGGATGTACGAAAGGGAAACCATTATTCCACTCATTTGGAACACACAATAATTAAAACGTCTTACATTGTTCTTATGCAGTATATAATGGAGATAAAGACAGCTCACAAAGGCACTGTTAAAATATACTTTCATGTAGTCTTTAAATGTTTGTGTTTTTGTTTCACAGTCTGTATAGTATGCAATACAAAGTATTAAACCATTTTTTATGAGGTCTGCTGTTACATTATTTTGTGTATTACTTCATCACAAAGCCAAGTGGCCAGGTGAACCTGCACGAGAGAATCTGTAGGTCTATAATTATTGATCTTCTTCACTACCTGGGCTTACTTATGATATTTACATCTTCCGTAAGCAGCAAGAAGTAAGTCCTGGACTGCTGTACCAGACAAAGGATGCTCTAAAATCCACCAGAGTTGTCCTTGTTGTCATTCCCTGTGCATGATGCTCCGTTGGTCATGCTCATTAGAAGGTGGCTAGCTGGTCCTTTAACTGAACGCTCTGCCTGTTCCCAGGGCAGCCAAGTGTAGCACTGTGTTCTGTCTGCAATCTGTTGCAGTTGAGAGACTTCAATCTCTCAAATTAAACTATGGGGCCGATGCATGAGGACCATATGGAAGAGCCAGTGAAACAGCCCAGATGAGAAGCTCTCAGCCTGTATTAAAGGCACCTGCTCTGATACTTACCAAGAACCTTCTCAGGCTCTAGTAATGCTTTTTTATCCCTTCGTTTCAGATGTTTAGATCACTTATCCATCCCAGCTTTTTTATGTATGCATATACTGCTAGCTGCAAAGCAAGGGATTTAGATTTCGATTTATTAAGAGTGGATGTAAGATGGGATCCATCAGATTGCATGTTGAATCAGATTCACTCCTCAGTGGCAGATGAGTGTCAGTAGGCATCAACACGTTTGCACGCCAGAATATTATAATAATCTTTGGCTACGTTTACACAGGCAGCCCAATTCTGATCTTTTGTCCAATTATTGGCAAAATACCAATTAGTGGAAACAGATCGGAATTGGGCTGCCTGTGTCACATGTTAGGGGAAATACTGGCAATTTCTAACTGACAGAAACAAGCATACATAAATAATAATGATAAGGAAATAGCATTACTAGAGGCAGTATAATAGGAATATTAAAACATTCCAAATAAGTGTTGTATTTCATTTGAAATGTTAAGGATCTTGACCACTTTATAAATGGTATTAGGCCAACTGTAGTACTAATAGCCAGATGTGGGGATGCAGCCTGCTCAACACTAATCTCCTATAGTGTATCTGCAGCACTCTGTCCATCCTGAATCATCACTACTGGATCTTTGATTCCAGCTGCTCCTCATCATCATTGACCCTGTATGGCTAGTGCCACTGTCATTAGATTTACACTGTTCATTTGACCCTAATTTAATTAAGTGTAATCAATTCAATGACATCTGGTGTGATAATGACTGATTTGTGTAAAAAAAACATGTTTTAGGAACATCGATTTCATTCATTGAGGGATATTTGCCACTATTGATTCAATGGTCCAGTTTATTAAAAATGCCGGAAATTTCAGATCACATAAAAATAAGCCATTTACAGTGTACTCGGAAAGTATTCAGACCCCTTGACTTTTTCTACATTTTGTTATGTTACAGCCTTATTCTAAAATGGATTTAAAAAATGTTTTATCCTCAATCTACACAAAAGACCTCATAATGAGAAAGCAAAAACAGGTTTTGGGCAATTTTTGCAAATGTCAAAAAATATTTAAACAGAAATAACACATTTACATAAGTATTCAGACCATTTACTTTGTACTTTGTTCAAGCACCTTTTGCAGCGATTACACTCTCAAGTCTTCTTGGGCATTAAGCTACAAGCTTTGCAAACCTGGGTTTGGGGAGTTCCTCACATTCTTTTCTGCAGATCCTCTCAAGCTCTGTCAGGTTTAATGGGGAGCGTCGCTGCTCAGCTAGTTTCAGGTCTCTCCAGAGATGTGAGATCGGGTTCAAGTCCGGGCTCTGGCTGGGTCACTCAAGGACATTCAGAGACTTGACCCGGAGCGACTCCTGCGTTGTCTTGGTTGTGTGCTTTGGGTCGTTGTCCTGTTGGAAGGTGAACCTTTCATCTGACCAGATAATCTTGTTTCACATGGTCTGAGAGTCTTTAAGTGCCTTTTGGCAAACTCTAAGTGTGCTGTCATGTGCATTTTACTGAGGAGTGGCTTCTGTCTTGCCACTCTACCATAAAGGCCTGATAGATGGAGTGCTGCAGAGATGGGTGTCCTTCTGGAAGGATCTTCCATCTTCACATAGAAACTCTGGAGCTCTGTCTGAGTGACCATCAGGTTCTTGGTCACCTCCCTGACCAAGGCCCCTCTCCCCTGATTGCTCAGTTTGGCCGGGCGGCCAGTTCTAGGAAGAGTCTTAGTGGTTCCAAGCATCTTCCATTTAAGAATGATGGAGGCAACTGTGTTATTGGGGACCTTTGATGCTGCAAAAATGTTTTGGTACCCTTCCCCAGATCTGTGTCTCGACACAATCTTGTCTCGAAGCTCTACGGACAATTCCTTCGACCTCATGGCTTGGTTTTTGCTCTGACATTCACTGTCAACTGGGGGACCTTCTATAGACTGGTGTGTGCCTTTCCAAATGATGTTCAATCAATTAGAATTTACCACAGGTGGACTCCAATCAAGTTGTGGAAACATCTTAAGGATGATCAATGGAAAAATTATGCACTTGAGCTCAATTTTGAGTCTCATAGCAAAGGGTCTGAATACTTATAAATAAATTATTTCTGTTTTTTCATTTTTTGTACATTTGCAGGTATATACATAATCAGATACATCATCAGAGAGTGCAACAGAACATTGTACTGTCTACACTCGGTTTGTTGTTTATATTTAAACATTTTCATTAAATCGACTAAAGTCAAACTAAAGTTTTGTTCCTAAAGATTCCACGACGCGGTTAGCCTTTACGGCTGGGCATGCAAGTTTGTGTTCCTTTTTTTGCATGGATTCCGCGAGTTCTAGCTGACTGTGCTACAGACACCTGTCATCGTCGTGGGAAAGACTCATTGTTATCTTTTTGTAAAACAACTGGTTCCAGTAAGGATCCAATCTGGATACTAAAGGAGATCCTGAGGGACATCGATGAGTACCAACAGCTTTGTGCTATGGAGGAACAACATACTCCATCATGGAAAGATCCGACCACCTCACAAAATAACTTTAAACCTGACAAAATAAAGAAAAACAGATTCATCTGCATACACGGACAATTTACTTACCATTGAGGTAGAGGCTGGTGCTCTGGCTGGAATCCATGCAACACTGGAAACATTTGTGAGGAGTGTGAGCAGGGCTGAGGGGGAGTTTGGAGTTCAGCCAGAGTGAAATTCTTACGCTCCAAAGAGAAAACAATACACTCACAGCCAAGGTAAAAATCCACGATCTCAACATGGATTGTCTACTCAGGGAAAACAGGGTGATGAAGGAGTCGCTACTAGACATACAAAGTTGTAGCATGCGTGAAAATATTATTTTCCTGGGATTCCTGAGGACGCATCCAATAATCCAGAGGGCGCAATTAGAGAATTCATGCAATCCGCCTTGAAACTTCCTATAGAGACTGTAAACAAGGTGGCTTTCCTCCGAGTACACAGACTTGGAGCTCGGAGTGACAAGACCAAGACCGATCATCGCAAAATTTGAACACTACCAACAAAAGGAGCTGTTCAAAAGCAGGGGAAGGGAGCTTAAACCTGTTTGGGATAGGGGGCAGCATTTTCACTTTTGGATGAATAGCGTGCCCAGAGTTAACTGCCTCCTACTCAGTCCCAGATGCTAATATATGCATATGATTAGTAGTATTGGATAGAAAACACTCTGAAGTTTCTAAAACTGTTTGAATGATGTCTGTAAGAATAACAGAACCCATATGGCAGGCGAAAACCTGAGAAAGATCCAACCAGGAAGTGGGAAATCAGAGTTAGCTCTCGTTCCAGTGCTTTTCTACAGACAATGGAATTCTCCGGTTGGAACCTTATTGATGATTTATGTTAAAAACATCCTAAAGATTGATTCCATATATCGTTTGACTTGTTTCTACGACCTGTAACGGAACTTTTTGAGTTTTTGTATGGACGTAGTGCTCGCGCCTCATGAAGATGGATTACTGGGCTGAACACGCTAACAACAAATGGCTATTTGGACATAAATGATGGACTTTAGGGAACTTTATGGAACAAATCAGTTATTTATTGTCGAACTGGGATTCCTGGGAGTGCATTCTGGTGAAGATCATCAATATATATTGATATATAATATAATAATATTTATAAAGTTATTTCTAACTTCTGGTGACTCCAACATGGCAGATATTTCTTTGGCTGGATTGGGCTCTGAGCGCCGTATTCTTTTTCCGTAAAGTTTTTTTGAAATCTGACACAGTGGTTGCATTAAGGAGAAGTCTATCTTTAATTATGTGAATAACACTTGTATCTTTTATCAATGTTTATTATGAGTATTTCTGCAAAATCACCGGATGTTTTGGGATCAAAACATTACTGCACGTAACGCGCCAATGTAAACTGAGATTTTGGGATATAAATATGCACATTATCGAACAAAACATACATGTATTGTGTAACATGATGTCCTATGAGTGTCATCTGATGAAGATCATCAAAGGTTAGTGATTAATTTGATCTATATTTCTGCTTTTAGTGACTCCTATCTTTGTCTGGAAAAATGGCTGTGTGTTTTTTTGACTTGGCTCTGACCTAACATAATCATATGTTGTGCTTTCGCTGTAAAGCCTTTTTGAAATCGGACACGATGGGTAGATTAACAAGAAGTTTATCTTTCATTTGCTGTATTGGACTTAATGTGTGAAAGTTACATATTTCTGAATTTCGCACGCTGCCTTTTCAGCGGAATGTTGTCGAGGGGTTCCGCTAGCGGAACGCCTGCCCTAGAAAGGTTAAAGGGACCAAATTCGGTCTCAATGACTAATTTCCAAGGGAGATAAACAAATGTCGTAAGAGACTGTATCCGGTACAAAGACAACAAAGGGAGAATGGCTAGCGTGTCTTTATCATTGTGGACAAACTCTTTATAGATGGACAGCTATTCTGAGACAACTACATAATACCGTGGCTGTACTAAATTCAACAGGGACTTCAGGTTACGAAAAAAAGAAGGTATGGGAACTGTACAAATGTCTGAACATTATGAAGTGGATATGAACACACACGTACTCAATTAGATGCTTGCTTACACATACAGACTTATACACACACACACACACCTGATCTCGCTCTCTTCTCTCACTCTCTCTTTCTCTCTTTTCTCCTCTTCTCTCCCTCTCTCTCTATTGTCGAGAACTGTTTTATAATTGAATATGTTTATTGTTTATCTTTTTTTATGTATTTGTCTACAAACTTATATATGTTTACAACAAGCAAGGGGAAGATATCAGAATAGGGGTATTGGGAAATAATAACATATTGTACGGAATACATTTATACTCTAGTGAAGCCGTCTCGAGAGTATTGCAATGTCTCTTTCATGATCATGTGAAACGTCAATTGCTATGGAAATGCTGGGATGTGTTTTTCAATTATGTTAATTAAAGTTAATTATGATGCAACTATGATGGTGATACAATATGGATTACAATTATCGTCATGAATATTAAGGCTATACGCACTACCTGTTACACACATAGACACTCAACCATGCAAATTGGTAGAGTTATTATTTATTTGGACATCACATATTATAGTCTTACACTTACACAAACAACGTACACACTCACTATATCACATTCAATATCATACACATCAACCTACTCAGATTTGCTACACACATAATATCTTGTCTCAATTTTCTAACATCTGTGGCATTGGCTCACAGGCAAACAGGCAAGGGAATAAAACAAATATTGCTAGAACCTATTTCTTGAATTCTAAATATCAGACATTTGAAAGCTCTAGTTTGACCTTCATAATACCTCTGATGGCAGTAACTTTACAAGCTCTAATTATGGTCAATTTAGACTGAGAATAGTATCTAGTTATGGTAAGGGGTGAAATAAGGATAGCCAGTTATAATTGTAACGGTTTAGCAGATTTAAAAAAATTTAATCAGTCTTTACATGGCTAAAAGAAAAGGAATATAACATATACTGTTTACAGGAAACTCACTCTACATCCTTAGATGAAGTTGTGTGTAAAAAGGAATGGGGTGGTGAAATAATGTTCTGTCATGGACAAAGGAACTCAAAGGGTGTCATGATATTAATTTAACAATCATTTGATCTGAATGTGCAAATAGTCAGGAATGATTCGCAAGGAAGGTGGATCCTTTTGAATATGAAAGTGGACAAAAAGAGATATGGCTCATTAATCTATATGGTCCAAATCTGGATGATCCACACTTCTTCGAAAACATTTATACCAATTTAATTGAACTTACAGGCAACAAATGATCTAATCATTATGGTAGGAGACTATAACACAGTGATAAGTATCTCAATGGACCGTAAAGGTAATCACTCTACAAACGATCATCACCGTGCCCTTAAAGAAATCACTAATATTATGGACACATTAGAAATAGTGGATATTTGGAGACTAAAAAACCCCGACCTAGTGAGATATACATGGAGGAGACTTAATCAAGCTAGTCGTCTTGACTACTTTCCTGTCTCTTTCTCTCTTGCATCAAAGGTGAAAAAAGTTTTAATAGGAGACAGAATGCGATCAGATCATCATCTAATTGGCATTCACATAACTCTTATAGATTTTCCACATGGACGGGTGTATTGGAAATTTAATCAAAGTTTATTGGATGACAACTTGTTTTAAATTTTTCCAGTATAATACAGGTTCAGCAAATCCCCTTGGTATACCTTTAAATGTACCTTCAGGGGTCATTCAATTCAATATTCATCAATAATAAAAAAGCAGTTTCTGGCTAAAGAGACAAGACTAACATGAACTAATAGTACAGGTAGATAGAAATAAAAACAATACTACAGAGATACAAAATAAGTTAGAGGTAAAACAAAAAAACAACTTGAGGAACTTATTCAAGAACGATCTAATGTAATCTATTACAAAAATAAAGCAAAATGCACAAAAATTCTTCCTGAATCTCCAATACAGGAACACTAACGAAAATAATTTGCAGAAACTCGTTACTGAAGACGGAGTCATCTATGATTCTCCGAATTATATTTTAAAAGAGGAAGCTAATTATTTTAGACAGATGTTCTCTTTTCTGTTTCATCCTTTCCCACTGAATTAAAATTATGGTAAGGAATTCTTTCCAAATAATATAAAAAATGGAAAATGAACAAATGTACAGAAAGATCAGTGCGAAGGCCAAATTACAGAGGAAGAACTTTGAGGCTATTAAATCCTTTCAGTCTGGAAAAAGCCCAGGGCTTGATGGCATATATCTAAAAAACTGGAGGCCCCTTACACTTCAATGTTGTGATGCAAAAATACTAGCAGAATGCATATCACTCGGAATTAAAAGGGGTTTTACCAGGTATTGTTCATCCTGACCAGACAGGCTTTTTACATGGACGATACATTGGAGATAATATTCAACAACTACTAGAAATAATAGAACATCATGAAACATATAAGAAGCCAGTAATGGTATTTATAGCGGATTTTGAAAAGGCATTTGATAAAGTAAGACTGGATTTTATTTATGAATGCCTGTATTTTTTCAATTTCGGTAATTCTCTTATAAAATGGGTAAAAATATTGAATAGCAACTCCAGGTGTAAAATAGTAAATAACGGCTAAATAACAGCTCAGAGAGTTTTGAATTGTCAAGAGGAGTTAAACTAGGGTGTCCACTGTCACCATATCTATTCGTTATGGCCATCGAACTGCTAGCTATTAAAATCAGGTCCAATAACAACATTTGAGGATTAGAAATCAAAGGCTTAAAACAAAGGTGTCCATGTATGCCGATTACTTAAGTTTTATATTAAGTCCGCAAGCTAGATCCCTGCAATGTCTCATTGAAGATCTAGATAACTTTTCTGTACTCTCTGGACTAAAAACCTAATTATGATACGTGTACAATATTACGTATTGGATCCTTAAAAAATACAACTTTTACATTGCCCTGCAGTTTACCTATAAAATGGGCTGATGGTGAAGTAGACATACTCGGTATTCATATCACAAAGTATATAAATAAGCTCTCCACAATGCATTTCAATAGAAATCTTGTAAAAATAGACAAGATCCTGCAACCATGGAGAGGTAAATACTTGTATTTTTATGGAAATATTGCCCCGATTAACTCCTTAGTCATATCTCAGTTTACTCACTTACTTATGGCGCTGCCTACTCCTGATGATTTGTTTCTCAAATCTTATGAGCAAAAAATATTTTGCTTAGTCTGGGACACTAAACCAGATAAAATAAAACGTGCCTATTTCTATAATGAATATGAATTGGGTGGGTTGAGATGATTAAATATAAAAGCACTGAACCTCTCTCTAAAAGCTTCACTCATTCAAAAGTTTTATTTGAACCCTAAATGGTTCTCAAGTAGACTACTAAGAAAAGCTCATTGTTTAAAAATGGCCTTTTTGTCTTTGTGCAGATTGCCATGTCTCATTTTCGATTCATTAAAAATGATAACTTTTTTCAAAGTATCTCTCTTTTTCAAACAAGCATTGCAGAGCTGGCTACAATTTCAATTTCATACCCTTGAAAAGACAGAACAAATATTACAACACATATTATGGCTGAACTCAAATGTGCTGGTTGATAAAATACCTGTATTTATGGGAAAGATGTTTGAAAAGGGCATTTTGTTCTTAAGTGATATTGTAAATTGGAATGGTAGAGTTATGTCCTTCATGGAGTTATCAGAATTGTACAGGAAGGTCTGCTCAATCCAAGAGTATAACCAATTGATTACAGCATTACCCCAAAATTGGAGGAGGCAGGTGGCAGCGGGAGGAGGCAGGTCTGTCTGTCTGGTCTGTCTGCCCAATATAAAGGATCAAAACTGGCGGAGGAATAAAAATAGCATAAATAGGAAAGTATACGAGTTTCATTTGAGGACCAGGATGTTGACAACTGTGCCATACAGATTGCAAAATAGTTGGGAAGAGATTTTTGATGTACCGATTCCATGGTACAGGGTGTATGAGTTGATATATAAAACAAAGCAAGATTCAAGACTTCGTGCTTTTCAGCTAAAATTATTATATACAATTCTTGCCACCAACAAAATGTTGAATATTTTGTGCATAAAATCAGTGAAGCTCTGCAGATTCTGTTGTAAGGATACAGAATCAATATACTATTTATTTTGGTATTGCCCTCAGGTAGCCTGTTTCTGGTCTCAGGTTCAGGAATGGCTGAAAATGCATAGCATTGATCTAAAATTGACCATAGAAATAGTACTGTTAGGAGATCTGGAGAGACCGGTTTAGGCAACTACTAACATACTACTTTTAGTAAAAGTATTTATTTTCAACTCGCAATCTGTGGATTCTATTCGATTAGATAGATTGAAATTGTACGTTAAACATCACAGTATAGTTGAAAGATATGTGTTGCGTAGAAACCCGAAGTGGGTGGCCAGCAGAGATAGATGGGATGGGCTGAGGGAAGCTGGTATGTGGAATTGGAGACAAGTGGTAGTTGCTGTGTGGGAGATAGAATGATTGTCAAAGATAAAAGTTAAAAAAATTAAAAGAATAAAGTCTAAATAAAACATAATAAAAAGTACATTTGAAAGACACTAATTGGCATGTGTTTTTACAACTAATGCCGGTTTGCCTGAGGCTGATGCCATTCAGGTGTTTGTACACATGCATATACACACACTCTCATTCAAATAAAGACATACAAGAACACATACATACATGTAATAGTGCCAGACATGCACACAAACATATACAGTTGGCATTGCTGTTATGATTCCAGTTGTCCTTGATGTCCTTTGTTTTAAATGGTCTGCTGTTTTCTTCTGTCTTTTCCTTTTTTCTCTTTAGTTCATTCTCTTGGTTGTTGGTGCATTGGGGGGTTCTTGGGGGTGGGGAATAGAATTAATTGTATTTTTTATTTTTTATTTTTCTTCCTGTGGGGGACTGTGGGAGGGGTCTCGAATGGTTGATGGACAGCTATTGGGGAACTGTGGGTGGGATCTTGGAGGGTTCGGGTTCATGTTTTCTGGCCTGGTGGTAGATCGGTCAACATGCCCTTGAGCAGGGCATTGACCCTGGATGCTTCTGTGTGTCGCTCTGAATGGGAATCTGTTGGATGACTGGTATGATGTAGTTGTTGAGTGGCTTCACTGCAAGTATATTGTATGTTTAGAATATTCAATTAAAAAATGTTTACAAAAAAAAAAATGTATTCTGTTTTTTCATTTTTTATACATTTGCAAAAAAGTCTAAAAACCTGTTTTACTTTTTCATTTTGGGGTATTGTGTAGATTGATGGTGAAATGTTTTGAATGTAACACATTTTAGAATAAGGCTTTAACGTAACAAAATGTGGAAAAAGTCAAGGGGTCTGAATACTTTCGAAAGCACTGTATACACATCTGAACCTTTGTTATACTTTGAATCTTAATATCCACTCTGGTTTATGTTTGCTGGATCAAAAATAATAATCTCACAGGGATAAACAAAATAAAGTTGGCGTCCTGAATTATAAAACTAGGCAAAGAAGCTAATGGGTAAAAGTTTCATAATTTCATTTGAACATCTGCTGTAGAAATGAGACTTACCATTAGCTGTTTGAGAGGATATTTGTCTGTCAGAAACATTATACAGCTTTGTTGTTGAGTTATCCTTACAGTTTAGAGGGACAAAATGTGTAATGCCACGTTGTGGATCCTCGGAATCCTGACAGTATAGCAAATAGTGAACTGGACCCCTAGCCACAATACATAAACTCACAAATTCAATTACTTGGGCCAAATCATATGCAGAGTGAAGATTATTCATCTAAGTGCAAAACTATTTAATCCTCTGAACATGGAATGGATGCCTACAAGGGATCAGATTTGTTGATGAGCAAGCTGTTTATATTAGTTATGAGGAGGTAATTCAACATATTTCTTCTGATGGACAGATCAAACTCTTTAAACTGTAAGATAAGAGGTTTATGTAAAATAGTCTTCTTAATACAACATTTAGAGTGATTGTCTTGGTCAAATAATGCATAAAGTATAAGAAAAAACTTGAGTAAATCTATGAGATGAGGCAGCTGAAGCTCATAAGCCATGTTACTAACAGCAGATTAGGGTCAATTGAAGATGTAACACCAACATAATTTCCTATGGCAACAGCTCAACATAGCAGCTCAGAGCAGTGGCAAATGAAAGTGACCATCGCAAGATCATTATACATGTCAATAACCCATTTCCAGTCCACCTTCTCATTCCATCAGTCTGTTCATTTCAGAGGTAAACTGCACTGCAAGTAGAGGACTAAAAACTATGGATCCTGGTTCATCACAAGAGCAATTCAGACCTTACTATCTGTATATCACTGCCTTTATAGTCAGCAGCTGATGCCAAATCAGCAATTGATCTGTCAATAGTGGTTACATTACTGCAACCTCCATTTAGGGGTACTTTAGAAAGTCCTTTTATGGTAGTCATAGTGAATTTAATTAATAAACTAACGTAAACTTTATAGAAACATTGCTATATATGTGCATTATATTTTTCAATAGATGCAGTTGCTTGTAAATTGACATAACTTGACAGCAGCCGTACAAATGTAGTGTTGTTCTGCCATCTGTTGGCCACTCCAGGGAATGCATCTAAAGCAGTGTTTCACTGATGGATGGTGAGATGATGGGTTTTGAGGACTAGAGTTTTTATACTCTTGTAGTTACTACAGTTAACTCCCAAAATCAAGGAAACACTTGAGTAAATGAGGGATACAAAGTATATTGAAAGCAGATCCTTCCATACAGGTGGGGTTCATTAGTTAATTTAGCAATTAACCTCCCATCATGCTTTTGGGCTCCCGAGTAGCACAGCGGTCTAAGGCACTGCACCTCAGTGCAGTCCCATAGGGCTGCACACAATTGTCCCATAGGGCTGCACACAATTGTCCCAGCATCGTCCAGGTTTGGCCGGTGTAGGCTGCCATTGTAAATAAGAATTTGTTATTAACTGACTTGCCTAGTTAAATAAAGGTTAAATATATATATATTTAATGTAGGGTCATTTATAAAAATGCCCAGTTGACCATTATTTTGTCTACCATGGCTAGAAGAAATCTCAGTGACTTTGATAGAGGGGTCTCAAAGGAGCATAGGGGGTTTAAAGGGTGTGTGTGTGAGTGTGTGTGTGCTTGTGTGTGTCTCTGTCACCAGATCTCATCCCAATTGAACACTGGGATGAGATCTGGTGACAGCGTTTTCCACCACCATCAACAAAACACCAAAATATGGAATTTCTCGTAAAAGAAGGGTGTTGCATCCCTCTAATTGAGTTCCAGACACTTGTAGAATCTATGCCAAGGTGCATTGAAGCTGTTCTGGCTGTTCGTGGTGCCCAACGCACTATTAAGACACTTTATGTTGGTGTTTCCTTTATTTTGGCATTTGCCTTTATATGTATGTCTGTCTATGGTCAATATGCTCCAGAGGGAGCAGAAGAATAAAGTCAAGCTAGACATTCAACCTCATGCATACTTTGAGTTAGGTATGAATTTTACCTACTAGCTTGCTGTTCTTTGTTTGCTTGTTGTTTTCAACACTGTTGAGATTAACCACTAAAATAATATGGAGAAATGTGGTGCTGACTTCTTCTATAATTGTTCTCCTCATACATTGTCATGCTGTCCATCAGGGGGAATATACTGTAGCAGGAGAAAATGGACCGTAGAAAGGAAAGGAGGGCTTGAATATGTGGCATTCACCACAGGATGGTCATCTTGAATATATTGTATTCACCACAAGAACGGTTATCTTAAATATGTGGCATTTACCACAGGATGTTCATCTTGAATATATGGCATTCACCACAGGATAGTCATCTTGAGTAAGTGGCATTCACCACAGGATGTTCATCTTGAATATATGGCATTCACCACAGGATGGTTATCATAAGTAAGTGGCATTCACCACAGGATGGTCATCTTGAGTAAGTGGCATTCACCACAGGATGTTCATCTTGAATATATGGCATTCACCACAGGATGGTCATCTTGAGTAAGTGGCATTTACCACAGGATGTTCATCTTGAATATATGGCATTCACCACAGGATGGTCATCTTGAGTAAGTGGCATTTACCACAGGATGTTCATCTTGAATATATGGCATTCACCACAGGATGGTCCTCTTGAATATGTGGCATTCACCACAAGATGGTAATCTTGAGCTTTACATGAAATTCAAAAGGAAAATAGAATTTATTACATAATACAGTAAACACAACATTTGAGAACCTGTCTTTGGAAACTGTTTATGCCTGTAAATGGTATTATTGTAATTACTATATTGCATTTACTCATTGTTACACTGTAGGGTAAGGCCGGGATGTAGAAATGAAACTAATATACTAATGAATGAACGTGATACTCCATGAAGCTAGGGTTTGGGTTATGGTTATGGTTGAACCGGGGTGAGGAAATTAATCTAGGGTTTGGGTTATGGTTATGGTTGGGGTTGAACTGGGGTGAGGAAATGAAGCTACGGTTAGGCCTAGGGTTAGGGTTGAGCTGGGGTGTGGACATGAAGCTACGGTTAGGCCTAGGGTTAGGGTTGAGCTGGGGTTTGGACATGATGCTACGGTTAGGCCTAGGGTTAGGGTTGAGCTGGGGTGTGGACATGAAGCTACGGTTAGGCCTAGGGTTAGGGTTGAGCTGGGGTTTGGACATGATGCTACGGTTAGGCCTAGGGTTAGGGTTGAGCTGGGGTGTGGACATGAAGCTACGGTTAGGCCTAGGGTTAGGGTTGAGCTGGGGTGTGGACATGAAGCTAGGGTTAGGGGTTGAGCTGGGTTGTAGATGTGAAGCTAGTGTTAGGGCTAGGGTTGATCTAGGGTGTAGATGTGAAGCTAGTGTTAGGGTTGATCTAGGGTGTGAACATGAAGCTAGTAGGGTTAGGGTTGATCTAGGGTGTGTACATGAAGCTAGTAGGGTTAGGGTAGGGCTATGGTTAGGGCTAGGGTTAGGGTAGGGCTAGGGTTAGGGCTAGGGTTAGGGTAGGGCTAGGGCTAGGGCTAGGGCTAGGGCTAGGGCTAGGGTTAGGACTAGGGCTAGAGCCAGGATAAGGGTTAGGGTTAGGGTTAGGGTTAGGGTTAGGGTTAGGGTTAGGGTTCTTCATGTCATAGTATTCAATAGAGGAAGTGAGATGGAGATCAGGTGGATAACTGTTTGGGTTAGGGTTAAGGTTAGGGTTAGGGTTAGGGTTCTTCATGTCATAGTTTTCAATAGAGGGTTAGGGTTAGGATTCTTCATGTCATAGTATTCAATCGAGGTAGTGAGATGGAGATCAGGTGGATAACTGTTTTAATTTCATTTCCATCAATACATTAAAACATGATCAAACAAGGCTATGTCACACCTGAATAAAGATTATTTCATACAGATTTGTATTAAAATCCTAATTTTCATGTTTTTCATTTACTGACTGTAATACCCTGCATTTGTGGCCAGCAGTAACACACATCATTACATTAAAAAACAATCATATTTAGCCTATCAGTACTTTCGATTAGAATCTTTATAATATAAATTACTATAGATTATAAAAGGAGAAGGAACATAATAAGAAGGAAGAGAAACAACAACATTTTGCCACTATATGCAACTCAAACACGCGAGTAACCCTAAGCAGTGTCAACAGAAAGAGGGGAGGTATGCTTTAGTCTACTTATGGAGCCATGAACTTCTCAGCCAGTGGTTCTTGATGTTGCGTTATTGCCATGCTATGGAAGTTGGATGGATAAAATCACTCTAATCTAGTCAGGGGGTAATCTTTGAGTTGAGAGTAGGGCTTCTGTCCCTGGTAACCTTCACTTCCACTACACAGCTCTGCAGGACGCAAGAGACTTAATAATTGTTGCCTGGCCAACCCTTTAATACTGAAAATGTCTTGTACAGTTAGCATTGACAGCATGGTCTAGAAAGATTTATGATGTGTGGCAAGACACCAGCAGCCCACCCTCTGAGCCGTGTATTTTCAGAAGGCCATCTGTGGACAGTTTTGGGTGCCAGTTCTCATCTGCCAGACTAAAATAACGTTATTTCCAGTTCACTTCAATAATACCTTTTAAAAAATCACCCATCACATGATCCACCAAGCCAGCTTAATTTTGACCTGATGTGTGCTGCTAACTCAAATGTAGTAATAGTAGTAGCTAATTAGAAACGTTCCCATTTGTCTGTCCCTCTTATCGCTCAGCTGCATTAGACTCAAATCACTCCACAGCTGGCACAAGACAGCAGTTTTGAGGGACGTTCAGAGCACAAAAGTGTCCAGTCACAGTTTATCATGGAAAGGAAAATAAGTGAAAAGAGATAGAGTTTCCTTGTTGCCTGGGAGAGATAAGTCAAGCCCAAAATGTGCGGCCTGTTATCTTCCCAGAGACTGTTCTGGCAAATGCTGTTGCCGTGGAAAGGAAGATGTTGCTGTGCAGCTAAGGTGTGAGGGCAGATAAGCATGCTTGTGAACAGGTTCAAAGACGCACTGGACTCTGAAGTGAAGCTGTGGCTCTTGAAAGAAGCTGGGCTTTATTAGAGATTGATGCTGATGGCTGCTGAATCTGTATGTCTTCGTTTCTTTTTTTCTAAAGAAGATAGTTTGTTTTGGGAGCACAGATTGGCTTCAAAACCAAAGAGAATCCTTGAGTTGTAAAACAAATACTGGGGCCAAAGTAAGGCGCCATATGAGTTTCCCTTTTATTTAGATTTCTGTCATTAAGAGGCCAGCAATATGAGGTGCCAAGGACTTTCCACGACCGAAGACATTTTATTAAGTTTATATCAAAACATAAGAGGTTTGATTTGAGTCTAGCTGGTATAAAATAGTTCATTGACAACTGAAAGCATTGGGGTGCTAAAGGGGTCATATTCCCCCCCCAAAACATTTGGTGAATTTAAGTCATATTATATCTTTATTGTATCCTCAACGATAACGTAATTATATTAGTATAAAAGACGGCTATCCAAATCATGAAAATGGATGTTAATTATTAGAATAACTTTAACATTGTCTTTGGTCTGCTCATCCCAGATTATCTGTGGAAGGAATATTATAAAACATTACAATAGTGATATTGAATGTGTACAGAAACATCATATAATTGCAGATGACACCCACGACATATTCAAACGACCTCAGTGCAAGATCTGTCCTTACACTTGACCTTGAATGTCCTACTGTGTAACATTAATGTCATAATTAAAATAATATAAAATAATAATCTCTGGATGAACATCAAACTGCATTAGAGCATCTGTCATCTACACAATTTACTTTGAAGCTCCAATTTGGGACAATTCACAATATAGCGTGTGGTGCAGCTTAATAAGGGTTGTGCAGTTTTGTCACCAATAAGACACAGTATTTCACAATTCACCCTTTTTTCTTACATAGTCTATTCTGTAGGAGGATGTTTTCACAAGGGATATGTCCTTATACTGTTGCCACAGAGATGAAGAGTTAGCTGCTACAATTTGGAAACTTAGTCAGGTTTCCCCAATGTTGCAGAAACCTGTCCTCTACACTAAAAAGGCCTTGGGCAGGTAATATGCCTCTGGTAATAATATAACATAGTGCCTGAAGAATTCATTTCACAGAATGAGCTATACTCCTATAATAGCTAATAAAACAGACCGGAGAACATTGACCCTCTCACCCAACACTACAAATATTCACTCAAGACAGCAGAATTTAGAGTTATACATGGCAATTAGATCGTTTAGATGAGCATTTTTTTCAGACTGTTGTTCTTGAACTAAAAAACAAATATCTTCACTGCAGGTAATCTTGAAATGGTTTTAATGCACTGTGAAGAATAAGACATTGGCAATCATGTAAATACATAGGGAAATGCATGAACACAGCTAACTAATGTCAGAGTAAGATACATTGTCTCATCTTGATATCAGGAACATGCTAGTGACAGAGGATATCATTTGCAGGCAATTGTGACAGGTACTGTAGGGATAGCATAGTGAAAATGGGTCATGGATGTATGAACGTTCAAATCTTAATATACATAGTGGCTCTCTAATATTTTTTTGTCATTCCACTCCTTCACAGTTCCTTATCCATGTTGTTCTCTTCCATCTCCTCCCTCAGTTCAATGTGGATATGCCCCATTCCATTTCCTCCCTCAGTTCAATGTGGATATGCCCCATTCCATTTCCTCCCTCAGATCAGTGTGAATATGCCCCATTCAATTTCCTCCCTGTCATTTTTTTAGAGGGAAATGAAAGGTCTTTGGATTTGACACTCATTTTCATGTAGACACAGTCAAGCAGCAGTGATAGGATTCTGTCTGAATCAGAAAACGTTACAATGTCTAGACTGGAAAGGTGTTTTAGACCAAATAAGAAATACAAAGTGCATAAAAATACAGACGAATGTATGATTCTCAAATAATATATCTGCCCTGTTCTGCATATTTATTCTGCTCAAAAGAAGGGAATTAACCAAATACAATAATTAGTTACCACAGTTCAAACACATCCTGCAGTTATATACAAAGTTGTATTCCAAGTGGGGTGGATGACTTACAGTAAACAGTATGAATCAGTTTGCTTCTGGTGGTCTGAGCTTTCCTCTCTATTGAACAGAGAACACATGCTGCACTCACTCACTCACTCACTCACTCACTCACTCACTCACTCACTCACTCACTCACTCACTCACTCACTCACTCACTCACTCACTCACTCACTCACTCACTCACTCACTCTCACCGACCTTCAACACCCCATACAGAATTCATTGATGAGAGGAGCTCTTTTGACCCCATCCTCTATGCTGGACCATTCCCTCCATTAGAGTCCTGAGCTACTGAAAAGGGAGTGGGTCTGAAAAGGGAACAGATGAGGTCACATTAAAACCTGCACACTTCCTTCCCCCTAGCCATCTACCAGGTCTATATCTATTTCCCACCTTGAATGAAAGAGCACTAATGCCACTTTCCCATAATGGTGGTCAATGGTCTCCTTCATCTCAGAGTAGGACGGTTAACATTAGCTGTTTGCTGTGACTGCTTCAACAAGAATTCAGCTGGAGGTGCCCTTGACAGGTAGGTAGGTAGTTATCTGCATACATAATTTCTATTCATCACTGTGCATCACTGAGTTCAAAGATTATATCATATCCTGTGGTTCATGTTCTTATTCAAACTCACAAAGAGGGAACTCAAGGACATGTTAAGAGTTAAGAACGTCTCCCGTGTATTTGGGTCATTATGCTGGCGTTGAAAGAGAGTGTGAGAGAGAGCAGGAGAGAGATACATAGATACCGTAGAGAAGGGGGGGAGGAGAGAGAGAGAGAGAGAGAGAGTGAGAGAGAGAGAGAGAGAGAAAGATGGGCTTGATGGCTCTCTAGTCTCCAGGTGAATAAAATACTGCACTCGTTTTGTTCTGACATCCTGACTCCAGAATGTATTCTTTGTGCCTGAGCTTTCAGCTTCTTGGCAGCTAGAGTCACCTCATGAGAGATGCCAAACGCAGATAACAGAATAAGCCATGCCAGTGTGGGGAGAAGCTGGGAGGTGAGCAAATGGACTAAATACAGTACCAGTCAAACGTTTGGAAACACCCACTCAAGGATTTTTCTATGAAATAGCACGTGGAATCATGTAGTAAATTACCAGTATTTCATATTTGAGATTCTTCAAAGTACTGTAGCCACCCTTTGCCTTGATGACAGCTTTGCACACTCTTGGCATTCTCTTAGCCAGCTTCATGAGGTAGTCACCTGGAATGCATTTCAGTAAACAGGTGTGCATTGTTAAAAGTTCATTTGTGCAATTTCATTCCTTCTTAAAGCGTTTGGGCCAATCAGTTGTGTTGTGACAAGGTAGAGGTGGTATATAGAAGATGGCCCTATTTGGTAAAAGACCAAGTCCATATTATGGCAAGAACAGCCCAAATAAGCAAAGAGAAACAACAGTCCATCATTACTTTAAGACATGACGATCAGTCAATCCGGAAATTTTCAAGAACTTTAAAAAACAATTCAAGAGCAGTCGCAGAAAGCATCAAGGGCTATGATGAAACTGGCTCTCATGAGGACTGCCAAAGGAAAGGAAGACCCAGAGTTAGCTCTGCTGCAGAGAATAAGTTCATTAGAGTTAACTGCACCTCAGATTGCAGGCCAAATAAATGCTTCACAGAGTTCAAGTAACAGACACATCTCAACATCAACTGTTCAGAGGAGACGGCGTGAATCAGGCCTTCATGGTTGAATTGCTGCAACGAAACCACTCCTAAAGGACACCAAAAAGAAGAATAGACTTGCTTGAGCCAAGAAACACGAGCAATGGACATTAGACCGGTGGAAATCTGTCCTTTGGTCTGATGAGTCCAAATTTGAGATTTTTGGTTCCAACTGCCCTGTCTTTGTGAGACGCAGAATAGGTGAATGAATGATCTCCCCATGTGTGGTTCCCACTGTGAAGCATGGAGGAGGAGGTGTGATGGTGTGGGGGTGCTTTGCTGGTGACACTATCCGTGATTTATTTAGAATTCAAGGCACACTTAACCAGCATGTCCACCATAGCATTCTGCAGCAATACGCCATCCCATCTGGTTTGTGCTTAGTGGGATTATCATTTTTTTACCCAAAACCCACCTCTAGGCTGTGTAAGGGCTATTTGACCAGGAAGGAGAGTGATGTTGCTGCATCAGATGACCTGGCCTCCACAACAACCCAATTAAGATGGTTTGGGATGAGTTGGACCGCAGAGTGAAGGAAAAGCAGCCAACAAGGCTCAGCATATGTGGGAACTCCTTCAAGATGGTTGGAAAAGCATTCCTCATGAAGCTTGTTGAGAGAATGCCAAAAGTGTGCAAAGTTGTTATCAAGGCAAAGGGTGGATACTTTGAAGAATCTCAAATCAAAAATATATTTAGATTTGTTTAAAACTTTTTTGGTTACTAAATTATTTAATGTGTTATTTGATAGTTTTGATGTCATCACTATTATTCTACAATGTAGAACATTGTACAATAAAGAAAAACTGTTGAATGAGTAGGTGTGTCCAAACTTTAGACTGGTACTGTAACTCACATTGTTCAACAGTGCATTCTGATGTCCCTCTATTACACGGTCAGTGATGCCTCTCTCCACAGAGAAAGACAGGAAACAGAAAACTCATTATTCAATGTATTTATTCTGACAGGATATACAGTGCACAATAAACACAGTTTTCTTTGTCTAGAGTCTATTAAGGGATGGCAGTTGATTCTCCTGGACTGGACTGGCGAACAGTTTGATGAATAATCATGAAAGTAACGCCTTCTTGGTTTTGCATTTCAGACACAATGGCAGGTTCATTATAACTCACTGTGGCATGAAAATCAATACGACCAAAAACACCATCTGCACAAGAAGTATTTACAGAGAACAGCTACAAATATGGATGGGGCCTCCATGATCATAGGTGGTTAGTTCTGGAATTTAGGTAGTACTGTATCATCACATCTACTTCACTATCTTTCATCTCATTCAAGTAGAGGAGCAGAACAGTCATTGTGTGACAATAGTTCTTCTTTCCTTTAGGGGTTTTCCCTCATTATTTTGTATTCCTCAAAAATCCTTACCAGGTAGATAGACCTAGAGAAAAGTGGCTGTCTCTCCCCCTGGTCCTTCTTCTCCTCCTCTCAGCTGCTCCAAAACCAAAACATCCCTACAGAGCCACATGTAGACTGGTGCTTCAGGGTTGCCATAGCAGGGAAGATTTCCCAAGCACTCTCCCCTGTGGCCCTGGTCCTGCTCCTATATGTGTCCCCTGGACTTGGACAGGTAGGCTACAAGGGCCACCACCACCCCCACGTACATCCCTGCCCCAATGGTGATGGAGAGAGCAGCGAGGAACAGGGCTCTTCTGGAGCTACGGCCTGCCCTAGAGAAGTCTCCCTTAGCCATGGCCTTGCTAGTCTGAGACAAAGGAGAGAGAAATTAGTCATGATTTCATATGACTGAGAAAAATTGGAGTAGGTGTAAATTCACTGTAGGGAGAGAAAACAATAAATTGTTCCCGGGGAGCCATTAGTTGCTATGGCAATTATGTCACTACCGTTTTGACAGTAACTAATGTGTTGTTTAGATGTTTTTGGATCCCTCTGAAAAAGACTGGCCCATAACCCATTTGAATCCTTTATTAGGGTCATTTTGCATTTTAATTGTCTTTGCAATTAGTTTGAGAGATGTTGCGATCCACTGAGATATATTGTAGTTGGATTAAGGGGCAGGGAGGGGACCTGCTGCATTCAGGACCTGCTCACTAAAGTGCTGCTATTTATAGATAGACCTGGGGTTCAATATAATCACAATGTCACAATGGCGAGAGAGTCCCAGAGGAAGCAGATCATGTCTATTCATTATCTACTGAAAAATACATGTAGCTAGATAGTATCTGCTAGACGGTCATGTGGGCAATGTATTGCTAACATAAAATAACATGTATTATGAGGCTTTTGATTGACTAAATGACAATCAAATAAAACATACTGCATATGTGGCACAGTCAACCTTTAGTTTTAACTGTACACAGTTTACATTTCTCTTTCAGTGGTATTGCTGCTTGTGTTCACAAGAGTAAAAGGGGACAGAACCTATGCGGTTTACGCAGTCAATGGTCTGCAATAATTGGTAGAGGGCGGCGGGTGTAGAAAATGGGCTGTGTTAGCACTTGAGAGAGAGAGAGCACTTGTGCCTACTGACCTTCCAGAGTGTCCTGGGGGTAATTAGCATTAATAACAGGGTAGTAGCTATAAAGGGGTGAAGTGGGGCCTGGGTCCTGGACTCACCCTCTGGGAGAAGTAGAAGGCAGCGATCCCTAGGGGCCAGAAGCAGCAGAGCATGGAGAAGATGGCCAGGCCCAAGTGGTCCCGAGGGGGCAGCATGATGAAGTTGTCCTCACTCTCAGTGTCACTGGAGCTGTCGCTCTGGGAAGGAGAAAAGGAGAGAGGGGGGACCGGACAGGCCTGGTATGTGAGCTACTCGTGTCATATTCTACTGCCACAATTGGATGCGTTCTCAGTATAGTTTGTGCTGTGAGTAAGCGTGTCCCACCAATAGGGGCACATCACTTTTATTTATAAAACAATAATCAGCAAGGTTGTAGGATCAGATTAGAGAACATTGTTCCATGGACCTGAATCCGACTCTGCACTATAGAGATACTGTCAATAATGTGTGATCCCACACCTTGCTGTTACCGTTGCTGTAACACCTAACAGTTTGACATCAGATGACAAGAACCACCAGGCAGATCTGCCCTTGTTCTGCTTACATGTAGGACATGATGGGCTCAGCCAGGCAGAGAAGATTTGTATTTCTATCAACACCCATGAGCGGCATGACAGATAACACTGGATTAACAGATTGTTTCATCCCCACCAGATGACAGGAGAAACAGGAAGAACACATTGCCATTTATGTGCTAAATTGCCTCCCTTTCTCCACACGCACCCCACCACCCCTCGTCATTTTGCCCGTCTTGCTTGAAAGGCTGTGAATGTTCTAAGGGCCAGTGTGGTCTCTTCCCATACTCTACCTTGATTTTCCTCAGAGGCCCCTGGGTAGCTGAGGGGCTAATGAATAGGACAGTCAGACGCTGCTGTGGGCACTCTGGCACGGGGACAAAAGTGAATAGCAAAACACGAGGAGCCACATCACTGGGATGACCTTTAACAAGAGATGGCCTCACCTTTGCAGTTCTCCCAGAGCGGGAGATGCTGTTTGTTTAAATGAATGTCCCTCCATCAGGACAGGATACATTTGTTAGTCTTGTTACTAACAGGGATCAAACAAACCTGTGGGACTGAGGGAGGATAGAAAATGGAAATGGATGTTCAGGGCTGAAAATAAATGAGCCAATTTAAAAAGGACGAGAGGAGAGAGGAAGAGGCATGGAGAGTGCGTAGACAAAGTGGACATAGCAGCAAAACCCTCATCTCACCCTCTCACCCATTGGCAAACATGATAGAGAGAGGGATAAGCATTTTGAAGTGTCCTTGCATTGTGCATGAAATGCTACAAGTACTGTGCTTGTAGAGAGAAAGTGACAGAGGGCCTAAAATGTATTACATAATACTTACCATATATAGCTACGGAAGCTATAGCAATTATGTTTGAAGTTACACACAGAGACCCACATGCATAACCAATGTTCACGAGACTTTTTCCCACAATTGGCATTTGAAATTATCTATATCATTCCTGGTGTACACCTGAAGCACCAGGTGAGATTCTCCACATCCAAGCACATTTATAATGGATTCCCATGCTCCAGTGGATACATTTGTAGACTGGGGCCTAGATTCAACTGTGTATTGGGAAAAGGCTGGCCTGGGGGCCGTATGCAGCCCGCGACCTGATTCAACACAGCCCGTAGAATCATGCTCAGATCACATAAATAATTTGCGATAATAAAGTTTTGAAAAACATATTTGTAATTAAAATTAAAAGCCCAATGAATACTCGCCTTTGTGTAATGATTTAACTCCCACCGCTTGTGGGCCAATTATTTTGAAGGCACGTATAAATAACAACTGCACGAGGACAGACAGTGACTGACAGGCTGACACATACGTCACAGTTACAAATAGCAGCTAGCTAGAAATTGCGCAAAATTTGTTTTTCAAAGATTTCAAAGAAAAGGAAAGTAGACAATGTGTAGACATCAAAATATTTCTTTATTGAGGTATCAGGGAAAGCTGCGTGCTTAGTGTGCAAAGAGAGCATCACTGTCTTGAAAGACTACAATTTGTCCTGACACTTCCAGACGAAGCACGCAGAGAAATATATCAGTGTCTTCTGAGCAGAAGGCAAGTGCATCGAAAGAGTTGCTTTCTCAGTTGCAAAAGCAGCAAGGACTTTTCACAAAATTGCATTCACCAAAGACGGAATGGCGAGAGCTAGCTATGCACTGTCCCACAAAATTGCTAAACATAACAAGTCATTCGCTGAGGGCAAATTCATGAAAAAAAAAAATTGACTGCAGCAATACTTTGTCCCGACAAGAAAGAGCTGTTTGAAAATGTTTCCCGGGCAAGACGAACAGCGACACGGCGTGCGGAGGACATCGCTGAGAATATGGAACAACAGGTGAAAGACAAGGTAAAGGATTTAACCTATTTCTCCTTGGCCCTGGATGAGAGCTGTGATGCACATGACACGGCGCAGTTGTTGATATTCTTATGAGGCATAACCCCAGACTTTGAAATTACAGAGGAGCTTGCTTCAGTGCAGTCAATGAAGAGCACAACCACAGGGAAATATTTATTGGAGGAGGTGAATAAGTGTGTGGCAAAGCTGGGAGTTTTGAAAGTTATCCAGTGTGACCACTGATGGGTGCCCAAACTTGACAGGAAAAAACACTGGCCTTTTGAAAATGATACAAGATCAAGTAGCTGAGCTGAACCCAGATCAGAAAATAATTTTCCTGCATTGCATTATTCATCAGGAGGTGCTCTGTAAATGTGTTCTGAAAATAAGCCATGTTGTGGATACAGTCACTCAAGATGTAAACTTCATAAGAGCAAAATCTTTAAACCACAGGCAGTTTGTCTCACTTTTGGAAGAGACAGTCGGGTCATGCAGATCTACCCTACCACACAAACGTGAGATAGCTGATTTCGGGGCTGATTTTGGGGAAGGTGCTTAAAAGGGTGTGGGACCTGAAGTCGGATATTGCTGAGTTTCTGCAAATGAAAGGAAAATATGTGGATTTCCCTCAAATGCAAGATAAAGAATGGTTGGCTGATTTTGCCTTCATGAATGAACTGAATTCCAAACTACAAGGGAAGGGCCTTTTTGCACATCTGATGTACAACCTTGTCAAAGCCTTCAAGGGAAAATTACTCCTCCTCACCAATCAAGTAGAAGCCAACAATCTCACCCACCTTGCGACACTACAAGTCTGTTCCCTATCAGATCACCAGCGGGAGAAGTAGACATCGCTGCTGTGTGCTTTGAACGGGGAGTTTTCTTCTTGTTTTGAGGATTTCAAAGTGTTGGAAAATGACATGCTGTTGGTTTCCTCTCCTTTCACCTTCAATGTGGATAATGCTCCCACTGACCTGCAACTTGAGCTTATCGATCTTCAGTCTGATGCAGTGATTGGAGAACTAGTGAGGTTCTATGCATCTCTCAATGAATTAAACTTTTCAAAGATTAGGAGCCAGGCTCAGAGATGTTTGTACTGTTTGGGTCAACCTACTGTATGTATGTGAACAGACATGTAACGTTGAGCTCCCTCTCTTTCTTGTGTTTTTGTACATACCCGTTAACAAGAGTTCTCTCCATGGTGCTGAATGCACAATGTATCTTTCTCTCCGTGTAGTTTATTGCATGTTTAATAATGAAAATAACTACCAAAAAGAGAACATGGATGTGGTTTATTTCTGTGCATGTTAAAAAGTAAAATAAGTAGCATATCTGGACATAATTTACAGTAGATATATGTCAACACAGTCAAACACATGATGTATAATCCTGTAATATGATTCTGGCCCACGATGCCAGAAATATATTCTAATGTGGCCCTCCATGGAAAATAGGCCTGGTCTAAACTCTAGAACCTAACCCGCTTACCCCTTCAATGTATCAGGATACATATGGAAATAAAAGATGACTGGTCATTGGTCAGAATAATCAGATCCGATCGGGATGTCATGGTCTGGGCCAAAAAATCCATCAGGCTGAAATTCCAGGATTTCTTTTCAAACCATTCTTACACAAAAAGGCCATTATCATAACAATTTGGAAAATCTTTTTTTTTTTACAGCACTGCCCCTTTAAACTAAATAATGATGGATAATGATAATCAGCCTAATCGAGGTGTAGATTACATCTCTCATTCCAGTGTTCAAACTTGTAAACAAGGCTGCAAGGGATTTCTATTAATGCAACTCTGTGCAGCCAATAGCACCGACAGAGCTGGTCGCCTCACTTCGAGTCCTTAGGAAACTATGCAGTATTTCGTTTTTTATGTATTATTTCTTACATTCTTACCCCAGGAAATCGTAAGTCTTATTACATACAGCCGGGAAGAACTATTGGATATAAGAGTGACATCAACTTACCAGCATTACGACCAGGAATACAACTTTCCCTAAGCGGATCCTCTGTTTGGACCACCACCCAGGACAGTGGATCTAATCCCAGAAGCTGACCCAAAACAATGGCGCCGCAGTAGCGGCAAATGGAGTGGCAGACGGAGTGGCCTCCTTGTCAGGCTCCGTAGACGTGCACATCGCCCACCGCTCCAGAGTATACTACTCGTCAATGTCCAGTCTCTTGACAACAAGGTAGATGAAATTCGAGCAAGGGTTGCCTTCCAGAGAGACATCAGAGATTGTAACATTCTCTGTTTCACAGAAACATGTCTCTCTCTCTCTCTCTCTCTCTCTCTCTCTCTCTTTCTCTCTCTCTCTCTCTCGATATGTTGTCGGAATCGGTACAGCCACCGGGCTTCTCCATAACATCGCATCAACAGAGATAAACACCTCTCTGGGAAGAGGAAGGGCGGGGGTGTATGCTTCACGTTTAACGACTCATGGTGTAATCATAACAACATACAGGAACTCAAGTCCTATTGCTCACCAGACCTAGAATTCTTTACATTCATACGCCTGCCATATTACCTCCCAAGAGAATTCACATCAGTTATGGTCACAGCTGTGTACATTCCCCCTCAAGCAGACACCAAAGACGGCCCTCAAGCAACTTCACTGGACTCAATGTAAACTGGAAACCATGTATCCTGAGGCTGCATTTATTGTAGTTGGGGATTTTAACAAATCAAATTTGAGAACAAGGCAACCTGAAATTCTATCAGCATATTGATTGCACTGCTCACAGGGGTAATACACTCGATCACAGCTACTCTAACTTCCACGATGCATACAAAGCCCTCCCCCACCCTCCCTTCGGCAAATCCAACCATGTCGTCATCTTGCTCCTACCGTCTTATAGGCAGAAACTCAAACAGGATATACCAGTGACTAGAACCATTCAACGTGGGTCTGACCAATCGGAATCCACACTACAAGATTGTTCTGATCACACAGACTGGGATATGTTCCAGTCAGCCTCAGATAACAACATCTATCTATATGCTGACTCGGTGAGTGAGTTTATAAAGAAGTACATTGGAGGTGTACCCACTTTTACTATTAAAACCTACCCTAACCAGAAACCGTGGATGGATGGCAACATTCACGCAAAACTGAAAGCGCAAACCACTGCATTTAACCATGGAAAGAGGTCTGGGAGTAAGGCTGAATATAAACAGTGTAGTTGTTCCCTCCGCAAGGCAATCAAACAAGTGAAATGCCTGTACAGGGACAAAGTGGAGTCGCAATTCAACGGCTCAGACACGAGACGTATGTGGAAGGGTCTACAGGAAATCACAGACTACAAAAAGAAAACCAGCCACATCACAGACACCAACGTCACGTTTCCAGACAAACTAAACACTTTCTTTGCCCGCTTTGAGGATAATACAATGCCACCGTCGCAGTCCGCTAACAAGGACTGCGCCCCCCCCTCTCCTTCTCCATTGCCGACATGAGTAAAACATTTAAACGTGTTAACCCTCGCAAGGCTACTGGCCCAGACAGCATCCCAAGCTGCATCCTCAGAGCATGCACAGATCAGCTGGCTCGTGTGTTTACGGACATATTCAATCACTCCCTATTCCAGTCTGCTTACCCCACATACTTCAAGATGGCCACCATTTTTCCTGTACCCAAGAAGGCAAAAATAACTAAACTAAATGACTACCGCCCCGTAGCACTCACTTCTGTCATCATGAAGTGCTTTGAGAGACTAGTCAAGGGTCATATCACCTCCACCTTACCTGCCACCTTAGACCCACTTCAGTTTGCATACCGCCCCAACAGGTCCACAGACGATGCAATCGCCATCACACTGCACACTGCCCTATCCCATCTGGACAAGAGGAATACCTATGTAAGAATACTGTTCATTGACTACAGCTCAGCATTCAACACCATAGTACCCTCCAAGCTCATCACCAAGCTGGAGGCCCTGGGTCTCAACTCCGCCCTGTGCAATTGGGTCCTGGACCTTCTGACGGGCCGCCCAGGTGGTGAAGGTAGGAAACAACATCTCCACTTCGCTGACCCACATCACTGGGGCCCACAAGGGTGCATGGACAGCCCCTCCTGTACTCCCTGTTCACCCTTGACTGCGTGGCCATGCACGCCTCCAATTCAATCATCAAGTTTGCAGACGACACAACAGTAGTGGGCTTGATTACTAACAACAATGAGACAGCCTACAGGGACGAGGTGAGGGCGTCATCACCGGGGGCAAACTACCTGCCCTCCATGACACCTACAGCACCCGATGTCACAGGAAGGCTAAAAAGATAATCAAGGACGACAACCACCCGAGCCACTGCCTGTTCACACCTCTACCATCCAGAAGGCAAGGTCAATACAGGTGCATCAAAGCTGGGACCGAGAGACTGCTTCTATCTCAAGGCCATCAGACTGTTAAACAACAGTCACTAACTCAGAGAGGCTGCTGCCTACATTGAGACCCAATCACTGGCCACTTTAATAAATGGATCACTTGTCACTTTAAACAATGCCACTTTAAATAATTCCACTTCAATAATGTTTACATATCTTATATTACTCATATCATATGTATATACTGTATTTTATACCATCTATTGCACCTTTCCTATGCTGCTTGGCCATCACTCATCCATATATTTATATGTACATATTCTCATTCACCCCTTTAGATTTATGTGTATTAAGTAGTTGTTGGGAAATTGCTAGATTACTTGATAGATATTACTGCTGTCGGAACTAGAAGTACAAGCATTTCACTACACTCGCATTAACATCTGCTAACCATGTGTATGTGACCAAAAAATTGTATTTTATTTTATTTGGGAGCCGCTTGTGGATTTGACAGCTCTAACTCAGTTCCACCTCCAACACCGCCAAAACAACTGCTTTGCAGGTGTCGGCTTACGCGGATCTGATACAATCTAGCCCCTAGGTGTGGGCAAACTGACAGACACTGGTGCATTACACTAACACCCAATCTGAGAGCCAGTGAGTCAGCCAGTGAGCCAGTCAGCCAGTAGTGGCAAGCTGAGCTACCAGTGCGTTTTGAGGCCAGTGTAATTGATGAGACTCACCAACTGCCCTGGTCTGTTAATTATCCTCAGGCTGCTCTACCAGAAGGCTTGTTAATGACGGCAGGGGACACTGGGCACACCTTCAGGGCACACAGAGACGGCCATGGCCCATGTCACTAGGCACTGGCATCATCCACCCACACCTAGGCCTAAATCTCATTTTGATACAACAGTAGCTAAGATGGGGAGAAGTCTGTCCATAATAAAGGGCTGATCTACCTTCTTAACAGCACTATCAACAAGGCAGGTCCTTACATGCCCTAGTTTTGTTGCACCTGGACCAGTCGACCAGTTGGCTCAGAACAGGGCAGCACGGCTGGCCCTTGGATGTACACAGAGAGCTAACATTAATAATATGCATGCCGCAAACACGTACACGCACACACACATGATAACACGATAACACACACGTACACATGGATTTTGTATTGCAGATATGTGGTAGTGGTGGAGTAGGGACCTGAGGACACACAGTGTATAGTGAAATCTGTGAATGTATTGTAATGTTTTTAAATTTGTATAACTGCCTTAATTTTGCTGGACCCTAGGAAGAGTAGCTGCTGCGATTGGAAGCAGCTAATGGGGATCCATAATAAAGACAAATACAAATATAAAACATTGCCCGAGAGTTGACCAAAACAAAATAATTGAGATAGGTGCCATTGAGGCCATGGTCCAGTCATGTGTTATCGTGTGGAATAGTTAAATCCATCATATCCCTGTATTCCTACTGAGAACCATGTCTTGTCTGTATACAGATGCAGAGTTTCCGGAATCATTTATGATGAACACAAACACGTGTAGAATAACTAATCGCAGATATTGGCTTTGACATGGAAGATCTATCATCTGGCTCTTTCCCTCTTGTCTTAGTGTGCTGAGAGCATGTTCACTTTAAAAGACTTATGCAGAGCTCTGATCTCCACCTGGCTGCCACACTCACTCCATCTCCAATTCCTGGAACTACATCTACCAACACACAGTGTACCATGCACGCACACATACACACACGCACACACACACGCACGCACACACGCACACACACACACACAACTGCTTCGAACAGAGGGGAAAACCAAGAGAAGCAGCTGCCAAAGAAAAGTCTTAAAGTTTGTAATGGGAAATGTTTATTTTATGTGTCCACATAACTGAGTATGTGACTAACCTTGTGAAACTATGTGAATCTGTCCGACTATAATCTCCTGTTCTTGGGAGTATCATCCTGCATCCTTGTATAGATAAAGTAACAGGAAACTATATAGATATACGCTTATCATCCAATGCTTCGGAATTCAGACTGTCTACAGTGCGCTATGTAAATCTGTTACTCTCTGAGCTCAGAAATAAAGAATCTTGGTTTGATTTGGACTCCAGCAGATCCTTATTTTCTATATCAACCACAAGTTAAAATGACTAAATGGTGAGCCTATCATTAGCTGATGTATTGGTGACTAAACAAAATGTGCTCCTGTTATTTCACGGAAAACATTGATTTAGCATAAAGGACTCAGGGATGAAAGATGTGTGAAACCCCAATGAATGTGCAATCATACCACTTACATCTGAAAAATTAGCCAAAATGCTTGATTTTTTATTTTTATTAGATGAATTTGTTCTGTGAATCGACCTGGAATAACTGATCTGCTGTTTCGGGGCCATGTTTCAGCCCAGTCTCCACTTAATAATACTTTCAAAGCACTGCATTCTGGCATTAATGAATGTATCTGCTGTGCGTCTATCCATCTGCTAGTGACAGGAGCTGGACCGATGGTAAGACCAGTTAGGGATCACTCCCCTGCTGCCAACTCACAGCACTGGGTATTTCACAACCCTACTGCATGAAATTAGATGTAGCCACTTTTCTAAAGAAGTTGCTCTCCCACTGTCACCATTTTTATTTGCAGTGGTTAGTCACAGTTTTGTCCTAACATAACAAAAGGCCTGGAATGATATGATCAAAGATGAACAGGGAGATTTGCCAACAATTATGGAACAGAAAAACTACCGCTCTATTGGATTTGTAAGTGCTATAAAATACATCAAATTTTCCATTTAGTGAACAGACGGTTAGATGGAACAAATAGGCATGAATCATGCTGGCAGCTTTAACAGCCTATTAGCAAGAGGTAGGGAGCTTTGTTAATTAACATGAACAGTATTGAGTGCCCTGACCGATTATTCTGTTAATATACATCCCCTACAACTAATAAAATACACACAATTTGAGGTAACCTTGTTATTTTATTTGTCCTATTCGTTTTCTATGTCCAACTGCTCTCCACTAATGAAAAAAAAAACTTTTGATTTTAACAACGCTCAATGTTTTGCATGTATGAGCATCATCACATCCCAAATCCAAAGTTCTAGCTGGTCACTTATAGTTGGTTGCCCTCTGTGTGAATTCTCACCTCATACTCATGTCCCTCCTCCTCCACCTCATAGGAGACTGTTTGGATCTTCACATCCTTCTCTCCCAGCAGTTTGTCCTGAGGGTCCTCTATGGGGGCTCCCTCCACTCCCACTACACTGTCCTTGTTCTCTGTGAAGGTGGTCTCGGAGCTCTCACTCTTAGAGTCCTTGCTCTGGAGGCTGACATCGTCCTTGTACAGGATTAAGTTGGGCCTATAGAAGGCCTCCACTGCCAGGTGCAGAGAGGTGGCATCCAGAAACTGCTGGGCCTTAGTCTTGCCGTTGCTCCCTGTGACGAAGTAGCCAATGATGTTCTCCTGGCACTGACGGTTCGGGTAGTCGCCCTGGTAAGCCTGGTAGTCGTTGTGGACCATGTGTCTGCTGCTCGTCTTATCTAGGAGCGGGTTCTGCAGCTCACTCAGACTCTCCATGGTGGGGGACAGAGAGGGACTTTAGGGAGATCAGAGTGGATAGACTGCAAACGTTGATAACAGGCTGGGAGCTAGAAAGGACAAGACAGGTATAGTTATGGAAAGTGGGATGAGATATGATACGTGATGACATTCAATTGTATGAAACTCTCACTGATGCATTTACAATAGAATCAGCTAAATGCATCTATATAGGGTGTTGATCAGAAGAAGCTGATGCAGCACACGTAGATTGGAGACATGGTTTATGGGCTGGGAAAATTCTTCACACAGTATTACACCTCACATGGTATGAATCACCATATTACCATCTGTCACTGTTGCACATTTCATGCCCCTGAATTCATATACAAATGGTGGTAAAAAGTCCCCCATCATTTTCCAAGCTCCCTCCAGACCAACAAGTGAGATGAAGACAGATGTTGGAGGATTTTTTAATGCATACTGATCATAGTGCTAAGATACCCTCTATGAACTAGTCATCTCTGCATCGTTGGAGTACCCAGTTCTAGAAGTGGGGGGAAGCCTCTCATAGGTCATGAGTAAGCTGCAGTTATATTGACTGTTGAGACACTTGACTTTTAAAAAGCTAAACAAAGCACCAAAGGAAATAGCAAAGGTATTTTCGCGGTAAGTGTATTCTCTAGATGCTATTTCAATAATGTCAGTAACAGCACCAGGGGAGCGTGTCGCCAGGGTAACATGTCCTCCTGTGAGCTGGTTTGTTGTTTTAAGCAGTATGATTCATGCGCTCTGAAATGCTGGGAAAACTCACCACTATTCCCTCTCTCACTAGCAGACAGGGAAATTAGCATAAATAGAACTAGTAGCCAACGAAAGCGTATCAGCTCAGTCCCAGAGGAGGTCAATGAGATGACCTTCTTGTACAGCTAATTAATCTTTCCACCCAAGCTTACTCACTGAGGCTCTGATGAGAGGAGAGCATATAAGCTTAATTTTCTCTCACACATCTCAGGCAATGAAAAAACCCAGTGAGCATATATCCCGTATCCTATAGCATAATCACTGCATCTTATATGTCTTATATGGAAGGATGGCATTAAGATGGCTATGTCAGATTAGTCATCGTGTAGCTGTTTCTGTGTGGAAGAAGAAGGCTTGGCGGGACGGAATTCTAAGTATGAATTTATCCTTCGTTCTAGGAAATGTTTTGAGGGATTCATTCACCCAGGAGCAATATCACAGAACATGTACATTAAGGAGCTTATCTAAGGGCTGGAGAAATAATGTCATTTCAGCCTGGACCTTTGACTTTATGAAAAATCATGTCCATTTGGGAAGATTCCCACAGCACGCAAGTGCCTTCTCTGCATTTCAAGGCAAAGCATCAATTATGGTTTGTGTTTTTTCAGTGTGCTGCCTTCGCTTTAGAATTACAAAGTGATTCTCATATGCCTTTGAGGATGCATCTCTGTTGCTTTTCAGAAAATAGGAATGTTCCCTTCACAGTACATTACACAACAGAGAGCATATTTTATGTCCACTAATAATTCATCAGACAGACAGTGACATGCACTTATGTTTATATGAGTCTCTGGTTGGAGAGCTCAGTTTAGTAAGCGTGAAGGGGGCTCATGAGCTGCTCTCTCTCTCGTTGAGTAGAATACATTTTTGAGAGGTGACAACAATGATCTGAAATGACAAATCATTTCTAGCAGTCTTTTACAGTGCTTAGTCCAATTTGGACTAGCACTATGGCTAATTGAATGCCCAATTCTGAAATGTCACACATTCATTCATATTCCACACGTTCATCAATCGCCGTCTGTCTCTATAAATACGTTATTACATTAATTATTCATAGCTAATGGAATTGAAAATGCATGACAGTATGTAATGCAATTAATTCCAGGCAATTCAAGGTAATCAATGAGTCCATCGATCTTACCTATTCTACAAGATCCTGCCACGGACTGCCTCAATAGCATTCCCCTTTTACTGTTGTCCAGGAGCTGATGGAAAGGGAATGGGGTTCCAAATCATACCCCGGCAACTATGTTGTTCACATAACATTGGAGACAATGATAAAAGACAACGAGGACCAATGTGCAGGTAACTTTCAGTCTCTGCTGGAGCATGCAATGACGAACCGCGCTCGCTGAGCTGACAAGACTGCTGCGTATTGGAGAGGTGTTGATTACGCACACTCACCACATAGTTTCACTTCCGCAATAACTCTCTAAATAACAATCAATAATAGCTATAGCTCATATAAAGTACGTTGAATATATGTTTTCCATCCACTGCGATAGGCTACAAAGTCGGTTGTAGCCTAGTCTACTGAGTTTGCTTTTGTCGTAAAATCACCGCTGCTCATTTGTTTCAGTGCGCGGTGCCGGTGATGATGCCTCCAGCCGCAAGCATCATCGTATGGACAGACACTCTTGATGTCCTACACTAGTATCGACTGACACAGACTTCTATGTTCCTTTTCTCTCGGCGGGTGACTGAGTATGACTGTAGTATCAGTAGCCTACTCATTTTACTTCTAACTTCTCTGTACTCTTTTTATTTTTTAGGCATACTTTTTTAAAAACTTTTTTATGACATCCTGCATTTTTACACAATCCAATATGCCGTCTCTATTTAGAACAAAAAGTAAGCAAAAATGCCCACAGTAATCAAGCCAGGTAAGAGATCATTAGTACATATGTTTAAGTGATTAATAAGATTAATAAGACCCTGCTGAGACCCCTGTCACCATCTGATCCTCCTAAAACGAGAGCTAACATTGATAATATGCATGTCAATTTCTCCTGGCTCAAGTGGAGGAGAGATTGACTTCATCACTACTTGTATGTGTGAGTTATTGACATGTTGAATGCTCCGAGCTGTCTGTTTGAACTGTTGGCACACAGCTTGGACACCCATGCATACCCCATAAGACATGCCACCAGAGGTCTCTTCACAGTCCCCAAAGTCCAGAACAGACTATGGGAGGTGCACAGTGCTACATAGAGCCATGTTGACATGGAACTCTATTCCACATCAGGTGACTCATGCCAGCAGTAAAATTAGATTTAAAAAACAGATAAACACCTTATGGAACAGTGGGGACTGTGAAGCAACACAAACATAGACACATGCATACAAGCACAAGATAGCATACACACATGTACACATTGATTTTATGTTATAGACATGTAGTAGTAGTGTAGAGACCTGAGGGCACACACTTAATATGTTGTGAAATCTGTTATGAATGTATTGTAATGTTTTAAACATGTATATCTGCCATAAATTTGCTGGACGCCAGGAAGAGTAGCTGCTGCTTTGGAAGCAGCTAACGGGATCCATAATAATAGAGTAGGCAATGGCCTATGCATGGGTAGAGATGTACGGGGCAGTTCTCCTTTCAAGGAAATCTACTTTCAAGGAAATCTACTATTGCCTAGAAATAGGCCTAAATATTGATACCCATATTTCTCAGTCTGAAAATCTTCCCACTCCTAAAAGGTAGGCTATAAAAATAGCTCACGAGAAAGTGCAAGTCTCTCCTACTGTGCTCTCTTCAAACTACATCTAGCATATTGGCTGACACAGCCCACTAATACAGGTAGCCTACTGTAACATAAAGGCCATATGAGAATCTCTTGTAATTTAAACTATTTCTTAAGTTATTTTTGCACATTTGATATTGCCTATACGGGCAAAATTGCTGGAACCATAGCGGTCAAGTAAGCTGCGCTTCACGTACGCCTAAAATAACATTGCGGGACGGCTCAGTTCTTGCAGTAGCGGGTGAGAGTCTGACAGAAAGCCAGCAGGTGTGCGGATGGGGCAAGGGAGTGGGATTCTTCATCCCGCGCAGACCTTTACTGTGCACCATGACAGTGAAGCGTGTAATGTTAGAGCTGGTTATTACTGTGTCGGTTTGAAAAGTAGGGAATTAGCTGGGGAAACAGACAGATCAATAAAGCTTGGAGAATCTATTAGGCAATGACTTAACCATTTACAGGATGCAAATAGCTAAATCCAACCACATCCGCATCAGAAGTTGCTTAGTGCCAGTAAATACACTACATGACCAAGAGTGGCTGCTGCCAACACACTGACTCAACTCCAGCCACTTTAATAATGGGAATTGATGGGAATTGATGTCAAATATATCACTAGCCACTTTAAACAATGCTACTTAATATAATGTTTACATACCCTACATTATTCATCTCATATGTATACGTATATACTGTACTCTATATCATCTACTGCATCTTTATGTAATACATGTATCACTAGCCACTTTAAACTATGCCACTTTGTTTACATACCCTACATTACTCATCTCATATGTATATACTGTACTCGATACTATCTACTGCATCTTGCCTATGCCGCTCTGTACCATCACTCATTCATATATCTTTATGTACATATTCTTTATCCCTTTACACTTGTGTGTATAAGGTAGTAGTTTTGGAATTGTTAGTTAGATTACTCGTTGGTTATTACTGCATTGTCGGAACTAGAAGCACAAGCATTTCGCTACACTCGCATTAACATCTGCTAACCATGTGTATGTGACAAATACATTTGATTTGATTTGATGTAGTTGCATTGCCATACGGACTAATAAAAACTCACATTGCACTGAAAAAACGTCAGAATATTGATCTTCAATCATTTGGCTGATGGTTTCATCATTTGATTCAGGTCTAGTGTGATTGAGGCAAAAGGAATAGCTAACAACAGACAACTTTTGGCCAGCTCTCTCTCTCTAATGGTACATCATTTACCAAAATAAAATAAAAAATATATTATAAAAAAAGTACAAAAAGTGAAAGCTAGCCAAATTCATTTACTTTTGTTGAAACTTGACAAAACAAAGGCTACAAAACATTTCCATACAAACAACTTCTGTTAGACAGTAATAATAGCCACCTCATATCCATATGAACAGATAGCTAGAGGCTAGAGCTGACCTGGCTGTGATAGCTACTAGCTAGCGTAGCTAATTCATTCAGTCTAGAGGGGATGAAACATTAGCTAACATTAAATGTCAGTTACAATACTAGTTCAGCACTGCAAATAAACACTAGTTTAGTTTTTTCTGTTAAGTTAAACAGTAGTTACCTTGTCAGGTACATCAGTCAGCTAAAGAGTAGCCAGTTTCTGCTCTGCTTGCCTTTACAACTTGGTGAAAGAGCGCAACACATACACACTGAACTACTGTATGCTCATGTCTCCCATCCAGCCAGCCTTCCAGAAGCTTTGCCTTCACATAGCCTGTCAGCCCGGTCCTAAATCCAGCTAGCAGAACACTCCAAACAGCCTACACGACTGCTCGGAGGCGTCTGCATGGTCCTACACACACTGTTTCTGCTTTTTGTTTCAAATTAAAATAATAGAACTGGGGGGGAGAAAAATTCAATTTAAGAATGTGTCTGGGGGGGACATGACCCCCATACCCAGTAAAAGTGTATTTTTAATTTCCTCTGTTTCTGTAACAGTGCCTTACATAATCTACCATGCAAATGGTCTATGTCTGAGTCTGAGCTCAAGGACATGGTCAAACTTAAAATAAATCAAACCCTAACATTCAGGTGCTGTGCATGAGAAACACAATAATACTTAAAAAATCACTGCATTTACATTTGATACATTTTTTAGATAAAACTCATGCATTTATCCTAAGCCTGCCAATTTGGTTGTCCTTTATGCCATCATAAGATTTCATGCTTTTAATTTATCATTGTAAATAGTGTTTACATAACATTAATATAGATGGGATTTTAATGCAAGCATAGCAAAACAGTGACGTGATACATTCTGCACACTGGAATTAAGCTTTAATACTTTTGACATGTCACCAGGAGAATCTATTAGGCAATGACTTAATCATTTACAGGATGCAAATAGCTAAATCCAACCACATCCGCATCAGAAGTTGTTTAGTGCCAGTAAATACACTACATGACCAAAAGTATGTGGACACGTGGAAGGCTGTCCAATAGATGTTGGAACATTTCTGCAGGGACTTGCTTCCATTCAGTCACAAGAGCATCAGTGAGTTTGGGCACTGATGTTGGGCAATTAGGCCTGGCTCACAGTCGGCGTTCCAATTCATCCCAAAGGTGTCGATGGGGTTGAGGTCAGGGCTCTGTGCAGGCCAGTCAAGTTCTTCCACACCAATCTTGACAAAGCGTTTCTGTATGGACCTCGCTTTGTGCACGAGGGCATTGTCATGCAAATATAATGAACTAATTTGTTGGAAATGTGGCATCCTATGACGGTGTCACGTTGAAAGTCATTGAGCTCTCCTGTAAGGCCATTCTACTGCCAGTGTTTGGCTATGGAGATTGCATGCATGGGTGCGTGCTCAATTTTATACACCATTCAGCAATGGCTGAAATAGCTGAATCCACTCATTTGAAGGGGTGTACACATACTTTTGTATATATAGTGCATATTTCTGATCGTCATCAAACTAACTAAATACACAAGTTACTAGACACAAAAATTGAATCATTTTTCTAATTCAGAAGCCAAGCAATCAACATATTGCTTGTTTTCTTTCAGACCTTCATGCAGTGCCTTGCATGATAGAAGCTAGGGTTTGTTTCCAGCTCATGACTATAGTCTCTCTTTAGTAGCTTATTTTCCATAGGAAAACAACCACATTCTTTACAATGTGTGTCTCTATGTCTGCCTCTCCTCTGGCAGATGCGCTGGGTGTAGCAATAACATTCAGATGGGGACTTTATGAGGGAAACACGAGGCTGCATTTACAAGCCTGTGGTCTCTGATGAGCTGTGTCTGTCACAGAGTCACCTTGTGTTTAGATGGACGAGGCGATGGGGCAAAACCAAACAAGCCCCCCCCCCCCCCCCCCCCCCCCCCCTCAGATTACAAACCCTCTGCACTGTAGAAAAATGCATACTCTGCCCCATAATAGAGTTAACTGAAAATAATGTTTAGGACCACAAATAACAATAACCGTAATCGTTCATAAATGTGGACATCGACTTTGTCACTTCAGCATGCTTTTTATGGCACTGTCGATGTCACGTAGCGCTACTGGCCAGAAGGTTGGGTTCGCAGACTACCATGGACAGTTCACTCTCCCTGCCTGTTTTACTACATTATGATCAGAGCCGGCTGCACACAATGATCAGCTATGTGTAAGTCAGATGTAAATCAGATTTTAAATATGTGTTTATATTTATAATTATATTAAATATATCCAACGTATTTTCCACCAACAGGTTTCTGTGCCAATGCACCACACAACCAATATGCAAGGCATACCGAGTTCGGGCGCTTTAATATCATGGTTTGCGTTTTCAACACTACAATCAAATAGACTATGTCAATCTGGACAAACAGAAAACATCCCTCCCTGTAGGTTTACACAGTTTCAAAGGCTTGTCTTGACAATCTCCGAATGTCATTAAACTGTTTGCAACAGATGTCTCTTTACTTTCATCAAATGTTCAGATGTTCAGACAGTTCAGATGCTGGAATTATATTTTGGACGAACGTGGGCAGGTAGTCTACAGGATACTTTTGAAGTAGCCTAATCAGATGAAAACACTTTGACTGGTTGTGTTTATGCCACATATAAAAGGTAGTGCATTTAAAAAGTTAAATGACAAATATTTGGGCGATATTGAAGCGTTCTAGGTGTGCGAGCCGCGAGGAATAGCCGCTACGATTGTAGAGGAGGCAGCGCGGTAAGCTTTCCTGAATAATTGGACTTGCCGGGAGCATTTGTGGCTTGTATGACGACCTGGGAGAATGATGATCTGCAACAGACAGCGCATCTCCGTATCAGAAGTAGAAATACAGCCAGACTCGCC
Source organism: Oncorhynchus kisutch (assembly GCF_002021735.2). NCBI lineage: Eukaryota > Metazoa > Chordata > Actinopteri > Salmoniformes > Salmonidae > Oncorhynchus > Oncorhynchus kisutch. Next base: position 33,929,556 of record NC_034180.2, read on the forward strand.
TGCTATTGAGCCTTTATAGACCTTAGAAACTGTCGAGAGTAGACCCACATCTGATCCAAATGGAATGAAACATTCAAATCACAGGGCTCTTCAAATGACATTTTCACTGCAGCCTATGAATGGTGGATAGAGGGCAGGATAGGCAGTTAGACTAGTAGACTATATTGACTTGTTGTATAGTAATAGTTAACCAGCAGAATGTATAGTGCATAAGGGAAGTACCAAACACCTTGATCTAGGGAAGGCACATGCAAGCAGATGAGGAAATGTGGCTAGGATGGAATACATTATATAGTAAAAACTGCAAAAGGGTGAATGTAAACCAGGGAAAAACACTGGTTTGGCAAAAATAATATGTTTTTTGACAATCCTCAGCTAAATTGTAGATTTAAAAAGTTGACAATAAAAGACCCATTGCAGTAACACTTTGACAACTACATGGCAATATTTGTCAATTTATCCATAATGTATAGTAGTAGTTCAATCTTTGCCATCTGAGTATAGCTGGACAATTGTTTGTGAAAATGTATGGTGTTCAACCTTGGCCCCCTTCTCTGTTCCATTTTCTGGTCTACATTTATGTCCTGTGTCACCGAATGCAATTTGTCAAACCAATGTTTATGGTCTTACCTTATTTCATAGTCTTCAAAGTAGGAAAATGGAGTTTGATTGGAACATGCTTTATAAACAGTTTTCCTAGAAATAAACAAGAAAATTCAAGAATATTTAATTGAAGCTGTGAGGCTTAGGACCTACCATATACAGTGTTGGTTTGATAGTGAGGCATTTGCCCACCTCTCTTTGATTTCCCAGCCAACACTGAGACCCTGGGCTGGAAGTCCTCCCTAACACCCATTAACGGGCTTTAATCATTTAAACACTGTTGGGAATTAATCGGCTTAATCCTCTTTGCAGAGGAAGTATTAAACCACTTAATTTGATCTGTTCTCGCCAGCTTTTGTCAAGAAAGGAGGGATTTAAGCCGCTTTCCTCAAGGATCATTCTGAGTATTATTTCCTCTGATTGAGCACTTTGACAAAGCACACCAATACCACCTCTGACCACTGAACCCACCTCAGGAATGGATAAAACAATCTACAGTATTGAAAAGCTTCTGTCAGGACCTGTTTAAATGGCCAGAATCAAGGTTGGGTAATATTAGCAGAAGTCTAATAGTGTATTAGTGGTATAATAAAACTGTTACTGCATCTTCTATTCTAGAAACACCCTCAACTCATCTTCACTATATCAACTTCCTACCTTGGTACAAGTATCTCTGATCTATTTCTCTCCTGGTGATCACTGTGAACATTAGACACTGTCTGACAATATGATCCATTGAAGTAAAGAGGTGTCAGCCCTAAGAGAAGGTTGTGATCAGACTCAGGCCTCAGCCAGCCACTGCTGCAAGATTACGGACATTTGGCAAATGAGAAGACGTTTTGGCAGGAACAAAGTTAATCTCTCCTTCCAGAACCGGAGTCACAAAACACAGCCACGCCCCCTAAAAAACACTTTCTGGTGAAGACTATGTCATGGTCAAGCGTATCCTCAGATGCTGCATCTGTCTATTGATTGAGGTACAATGAGAGGACCAGGAAGTGAATTCGTTTTCTGTCTAGGCATAAGCAGTGGAGGTAGAGTGAGCAGATGGTGATTGGAGGAGGTGATAAGTCAATAAGGATCATGGGTTGTCCAATAAATAACCTATCCAGCTGTTTTATGGCCAAGTGGCACTTTTCTCTTAACTAAGCAAGAAATCTTGTTTGGGCATTGGAGCTGACAAACAAACAAAAAACCCAAACCATTTGGAAGGATTTCTGAATGAAGGATAAACATTTAGTAACTTATGGTTGTGATAGTAAAGTCAACCTGCATGTAATGAATGAAGGATAAACATTTAGTAACTTATGGTTGTGATAGTAAAGTCAACCTGCATGTAATGAATGAAGGATAAACATTTAGTAACTTATGGTTGTGATAGTAAAGTCAACCTGCATGTAATGAATGAAGGATAAACATTTAGTAACTTATGGTTGTGATAGTAAAGTCAACCTGCATGTAATGAATGAAGGATAAACATTTAGTAACTTATGGTTGTGATAGTAAAGTCAACCTGCATGTAATGAATGAAGGATAAACATTTAGTAACTTATGGTTGTGATAGTAAAGTCAACCTGCATGTAATGAATGAAGGATAAACATTTAGTAACTTATGGTTGTGATAGTAAAGTCAACCTGCATGTAATGAATGAAGGATAAACATTTAGTAACTTATGGTTGTGATAGTAAAGTCAACCTGCATGTAATGAATGAAGGATAAACATTTAGTAACTTATGGTTGTGATAGTAAAGTCAACCTGCATGTAATGAATGAAGGATAAACATTTAGTAACTTATGGTTGTGATAGTAAAGTCAACCTGCATGTAATGAATGAAGGATAAACATTTAGTAACTTATGGTTGTGATAGTAAAGTCAACCTGCATGTAATGAATGAAGGATAAACATTTAGTAACTTATGGTTGTGATAGTAAAGTCAACCTGCATGTAATGAATGAAGGATAAACATTTAGTAACTTATGGTTGTGATAGTAAAGTCAACCTGCATGTAATGAATGAAGGATAAACATTTAGTAACTTATGGTTGTGATAGTAAAGTCAACCTGCATGTAATGAATGAAGGATAAACATTTAGTAACTTATGGTTGTGATAGTAAAGTCAACCTGCATGTAATGAATGAAGGATAAACATTTAGTAACTTATGGTTGTGATAGTAAAGTCAACCTGCATGTAATGAATGAAGGATAAACATTTAGTAACTTATGGTTGTGATAGTAAAGTCAACCTGCATGTAATGAATGAAGGATAAACATTTAGTAACTTATGGTTGTGATAGTAAAGTCAACCTGCATGTAATGAATGAAGGATAAACATTTAGTAACTTATGGTTGTGATAGTAAAGTCAACCTGCATGTAATGAATGAAGGATAAACATTTAGTAACTTATGGTTGTGATAGTAAAGTCAACCTGCATGTAATGAATGAAGGATAAACATTTAGTAACTTATGGTTGTGATAGTAAAGTCAACCTGCATGTAATGAATGAAGGATAAACATTTAGTAACTTATGGTTGTGATAGTAAAGTCAACCTGCATGTAATGAATGAAGGATAAACATTTAGTAACTTATGGTTGTGATAGTAAAGTCAACCTGCATGTAATGAATGAAGGATAAACATTTAGTAACTTATGGTTGTGATAGTAAAGTCAACCTGCATGTAATGAATGAAGGATAAACATTTAGTAACTTATGGTTGTGATAGTAAAGTCAACCTGCATGTAATGAATGAAGGATAAACATTTAGTAACTTATGGTTGTGATAGTAAAGTCAACCTGCATGTAATGAATGAAGGATAAACATTTAGTAACTTATGGTTGTGATAGTAAAGTCAACCTGCATGTAATGAATGAAGGATAAACATTTAGTAACTTATGGTTGTGATAGTAAAGTCAACCTGCATGTAATGAATGAAGGATAAACATTTAGTAACTTATGGTTGTGATAGTAAAGTCAACCTGCATGTAATGAATGAAGGATAAACATTTAGTAACTTATGGTTGTGATAGTAAAGTCAACCTGCATGTAATGAATGAAGGATAAACATTTAGTAACTTATGGTTGTGATAGTAAAGTCAACCTGCATGTAATGAATGAAGCTGCTATATGGAGCATTTAGATGGATGGATTTATGGGCCTTATAAACATGGCAGGGAAATGAGTGTGTCTCTCCAGCTGTCATAATGAGAATGTATGAGTCAGAGAATGCCCAAGTTTATGAGAAGCAATTTCATTTAGCATCTGAAAGTTGTACTGACTCTTCAAGGTCTTCTCCGAAAATTAAATCAAAGCATTTATGGTTGCGCTGGATGGGGGCCCATGCAGGCACTTGAGAAGTATGTGAGTTAGAAAATGTGTGGGGAGCAGAGAAGGAGCGGCAGAGGCCTTCGGCAATATAATTATCTCTCGCACAAATGTATTAAGTGGTCCTGCAAGGAGAAAGCACTCAGAATCGAGGGGAAAGGTTGAGGTTTGTTATCCTGGATTTCAGAGAGGAGGACTGCTCACTAGCTCCCCTCATACAGTACCTGAGGCACATCAATATGGAGAGATGAGTCCAGACTAAGAGATAACCCCCTGCCTGAAATGAATCAGTCCATCAAGGACAATCTTGGGTTGAGTCACTGACATGATATTCCTGTATGTATTTGAGTCCCCTGGATCTCGTGCAGTGGGGAGATCTTTGTGGGGTATACTCGGCCTTGTCTCTGGGTGGTAAGTTAGTGGTTGGTCTTAAATGCTCTTAAATGCAAGTAAAACTAAATGCGTGCTCTTCAACCGATCGCTGCCCACACCTGCCCGCCCGTCCAGCATCACTACTCTGGACAGTTCTGACTTAGAATATGTGGACAACTACAAATACCTAGGTGTCTGGTTAGACTGTAAACTCTCCTTCCAGACTCACATTAAGCATCTCCTATCCAAAATTAAATCTAGAATCGGCTTCCTATTTCGCAATAAAGCATCCTTCACTCATGCTGCCAAAAATACCCTCGTAAAACTGACTATCCTACCGATCCTTGACTTCGGCGATGTCATTTACAAATAGCCTCCAACACTCTACTCAGCAAATTGGATGCAGTCTACCACAGTGCCATCCGTTTTGTCACCAAAGCCCCATACAGTATACTACCCACCACTGCGACCTGTATGATTCATATTCGTCGCCAAACCCTCTGGCTCCAGGTCATCTATAAGTCTTTGCTAGGTAAAGCCCCGCCTTATCTCAGCTCACTGGTCACCATAGCAGCACCCACCCGTAGCACGCGCTCCAGAAGGTGTATCTCACTGGTCACCCCCAAAGCCAATTCCTCCTTTGGCCGTCTTTCCTTCCAGTTCTCTGCTGCCAATGACTGGAACGAATTGCAAAAATCCCTGAAGCTGGCGACCCATAACTCCCTCACTAACTTTAAGCACCAGCTGTCAGAGCAGCTCACAGATCACTGTACCTGTACACAGCCCACCTGTAAATAGCACATCCAACTACCTCATCCCCATACTGTTATTTTTTATTTTTTGCTCCTTTGCACCCCAGTATCTCTATTTGCACATTCATCTTCTGCACATCTATCACTCCGGTGATTAATTGCTAAATTGTAATTATTTCGCCACTATGGCCTATTTATTGCCTACCTCCCTTATCTTACCTCATTTGCACACACTGGTATATAGACTTTTTCTCTATTGTGTTATTGACTGTATGTTTGTTTATTCCATGTGTAACTCTGTGTTGTTGTTTGTGTCGCACTGCTTTGCTTTATCTTGGCCAGGTCGCAGTTGTAAATGAGAACTTGTTCTCAACTAGCCTACCTGGTTAAATAAAGGTGAAATTATTATTATTATTTTTTTTAAATATCCCTTTAGTGGTGTGGGGGCTATGCTTTAGCAAAGTGGGTGGGGTTATAGCCTTAGTCCCCAGTATCTATTCTGCAAGAGTCTATGTGCTGGGGGTCTATGGTCAGTCTGTCCTATCTGGGGTAATTCTCCTGTCTTATCTGGTGTCCTGTGTGATTTTAGGTATGCTTCCTATAATTCTCCCATCTCTCTCCTCTCTCTCTCTATCTCCCCTCCCAGAGGACCTGAGCCCAAGGAACATGCCTCAGGACTACCTGGCCTGACAACTCCTGGCTGTCCCGATCCCCAGTCCACCTGGTTGTGCTGCTGATCCAGTTTCTGGTGTTCTGCCTGCCACTATGGAACCCTGACCTGTTCACTGGATGTGCTACCTTGTCCCGGACCTGCTGTTTCAACTCTCTCTCTCTCGACCTCTGAATGCTCGGCTATGAAAAGCCAACTGACAACCACTGTGATTATTATTTGACCCTGCTGGTCATCTATGAACATTTGCTCTTTGGGGTTTTAGGCTGGGTATCTGTATAAGGACTTTGATATAACTGCTGATGTAAAAAGGGCTTTATAAAATACATTTCAGTGATTGCTTGATCTTAATATAGGTTCATATGCAGTTTGTAGAGTTATTAGTCCAGTGAATGTAATCAAATATCTGGCTGTGGTGCAGTAGGAGTCCTGCCCTGGAGAATGGGATGACCACAGATTCATTATATTCTCTGTAGTGAGAGTTGATTGTTTCATTAAAGGTGCGCCAGTGAGAATTTATTTGGACAGCAGAGCTTTTCGGCATGAATAATGTGGTGCCCCCTGGATCATCAGTATGATAAATTCCTCTAAATACAGTAGCTAATGTCGTGTCAGCGACGCACTCGAAACACTATAACATTTTATCACATCTGATAAAATACCTAGGCCTACAGCCAAAAGTAGAATGTTATGGGTGATGTGTGAATATTTTAATGAAAGCAATTGAAGCCAGGTGTTTGACAGGGCTGTGCCCTCTTTCAGTCCAGATGTAACATGTGGGTGACCCAGGCCAAATCCTGATGCAGTGTCTCCACAGTGTGTATTCTCCTGACTAGGTCTAGTGCGTCAGACCGACAGACGGGGCCACCCCTATCCCCCCACTTCCACCTGGGCCTTGGTTTTATTCACAGCCCGAACTAATCAGCCTCAATAAAAATGGAAATTAAAGGTGCTCAGCATTGTCAGAGCTGCTCTTCCTGATGTGTCATGGTGTCATGGGGGCAGGCTGCATATATAAAAGATTGTAGACAATAATAGAACGTATTGTCATGTGTAATACTGTGTAAGATAGCTCTCAGAATGCAACAATTTCAAAGATTTCAGTGAGTTACGTTCCACATAAGGAAATCAGTCAATTGTAATTCATTGATTAGGCTCTAATCTATGACTGGGAATAAAGATATGCATCTGTTGGTCACAGACACCTTAAAGAAAAGGTAGGGGCGGGGATCAGAAAACCAGTCAGTATCTGGTGTGACTACCATTTGCCTCATGCAGTGGGACATGCCTCCTTCGAATAGAATTGATCAGGATGTTGATTGTGGCCTGTGGACTATTCCCTCACTCCTCTTCAATGGCTGTGCGAAGTTGCTTGATATTGGCGGGAACTGGAACACGCTGTCGTACAGTCGATCCAGAGCATCCCAAACATGCTCAATGGATGACAGGTCTGGTGAGTATGCAGGCCATGAAAAAACTGGGACATTTTCAGCTTCCAGGAATTGTGTACAGATTGTTGATGAAACATGAGGTGATGGTGGTGGATGAATGGCACGATAAAAGGCCATCACATAATCTCTGTGCATTCAAATTGCCATCGATAAAATGCAATTGTGTTTGTTTTCCGTAGCTTATTCCTGCCGATACCATAACCCCACCGCCACCATGGGGCACTCTGTTCACAACGTTGACATCAGCAAATCGCTCACCCACATGACGCCATACACGTGGTCTGGGGTTGTGAGGCCGGTTGGACGTACTGCCAAGTTCTCTAAAACGATGTTCAATTCTCTGGCAATTCTCTGGTGGACATTCCTGCAGTCAGCATGCCAGTTGCATGCTCCATCAAAACTTGATACAACTGTGGAATTGTGTTGTGTGACAAAACTGCACATTTTAAAATGCCTTTTATTGTCCCCAGAACAAGGTGCACCTGTGCAATGATCATGCTGTTTTATCCTCTTCTTGACATGCCACACCTGTCAGATGGATGGATTATCTTGGCAAAGGAGAAATACTAACTAACAGTTAACAGTTAACTAAACAAATTAGTGCTCAAAATTTGGGAGAAATAATTGTTTTGTGCAGATGGAACATTTCTGGGATCTTTTATTTGAACTCATGAAACATGGGATCAACACTTTACATGTTGCGATTATATTTTTGTTCAGTATATATTTTCCACACACTGGACAATGGACTAAACATATTACATTGGAAATGATTTTGGCATGAAAAGATTACGTTTGACAGAGGGTCACAGTCAGCTTGTATAAGATTTGTTTAAGATTAGGGAAATCTGAATTTAGTGTAGATAGTTATTTATAGAGGTCCTATGTGTTTTGGCTATCCTTAAAGGAGATTGGAGCACAAGTGCCCAGGTACATTGAGAAGGATGGCATGTCATGGGAAACTATTACTAGAGGCGGTGGAATAGCTGGCATGGGTCATAAATAAGTGAGCGTTTGGGGGGCTGCTCTGGGTCAGGCACACTGAGACACTCCCTGCAGGGGTGACTCATCACCCTGTCTATTTGAATCATGTCAGCTGCCTGGGTCTTTGTGTTCCCATGGATGCTCACCACCTCTCTCTCTCTCTGACTGTGGGGGTCTGCATCTTCCCCTGTCCACCTTAGTGTTGGGTCTAGAGAATATTTTTCAGACACCCTCTCACCCACCCACTCAGTCCTCTCCTGGGAACTGAGTCCAAGACACATAATGTCTGTCAACTTTACGCGTGATGAAACGATCCATACGGTCAAGCAACCTATCGGTTCCAAGTGGAAGTACACCTTTCTCCATGCACTGTAATTTACCAATTGATATGAGTTAGGTCAATGAGTTAGCCATTTGGATAAGTGGATTGCTTTCTGTCTATTTTAAGTTTTAATCCCTGGAGACAAATGTGAAACCAGTCATATTGCAGCAAACTGGAAGCATATCAAAATATCACCTTTTCCACAGTGAAGTTTATGAAATGGTGGCCTTATAATTTGTGAGGAAATTTGGAGTCATACAGAAATGACAATATAGCGCCAAACCTACCAAGTTGATTTATGATTTCTAGAATCATACATTTTCTGTATTTAAAAAAAAAACTATTTGTATCGTGTTAAGTATTAGACACTATCGGTAGCCACCGTCAGTTATAATCACATACATTAATAACTGTCACTGACTTGTGTTAGTTTCCTTACATTTTGCATCATTCAGATGCATCGTTAGTTTACCACACGCTTGTTTGGTTGTTCCTGAGGATCGCTAGCATTATTGGATCATATTAGGCTAACGTATAACAAGTTATGCAATAATTAGGGACATGTAGCCTATTTGAATCATGATGGAACGCAGACCACACGTAGCAGTTTAAACCTGGAGCCGGGCACACCGCTATCATCACAGTTCCATGATTAGTGAGATTTAGGGTAGATTTATAGGACTGTTGTTCCACCCCTATTGTACAGTTTTTTTCTACCTTCCAATATTTCATGGATTAAACAGTTGAATATGGCAACTGTAAGGATGAATCAAACCACTGCATTTTTTAATCCAATATATTGAATACAGGCTCTGGGCACTATGCCTATCCCTGAGTCCCTTTACTCTTATCAGCAGCTTTGATTTGAAAGCAGTTTCAGAGACCTGAAGGATTTTCCATTTATGAAGCTTACGCAAAGTCAATGGAGGAGATGTAGAGAGTGCCATTACTTGACCAGCTGTTTTCGATCCAGACTGCCACTGTAGGTTGTGCTGTGACTAACAAACAGGGGAAGTGTCTCTCTCCATTCAAGGTTCACCATGGTGTTAGTACAGAGCAGCTACTTGTTACTCTATTTATAAATATTGCACATTCTCCATGCCCCATGCTACAATCCATTATTCCCAGAAACATATAATGGGCAACAGAAGATTTGCCCAGTTTCCACGGTGATGCTCCATTCTTTCTATACTGTTCACATCTAAAAATCCATGCTCTCTGTCACATGACCTTCAACTGTGTCAATACTAGCTCAGTCTCCCACGCAGCCACTCAACATGATCTCTGTTTATTTGCTCAGGCTTTAAAAAAAAAATCTATAAACTCACATGCCCACAAATTGACCCCCCAGAAAGAGATGTAAGCACTGGGGTCCCTGGTCAAAGAAGCTGGAGGCAGAGGAACAAAATTCTTAACTGCTCATCCATTTCAACAGGCTGGTCAAAACTCTGTAAATTATAACTCGGCCCTTTCATGTTCACATGTTCATCTGTCTCCAGACAGCAAACACTGCAGTTTACTGACACAGTGAGAAGTACAATACCATTGTATACTTTATATTTCAGAATAGGATGACAGCCACACTACGGGTGATAAAATATAGGTCTACTGTAGTCTTATGGCAAAATACTTATAGCCACAGTATTGGATGGAGAATTTGTAATGGAGCTGAGGGCTTCACAGACTCTTTAAGACCAACATAATAGGGAAAAATATTCATGTAATTTGGCAAAACGAAAGGTATCGGTGCACGTATCAGGTCTCAAGAGACTGATTACTGGAAGTGTCTACATGGTCTGAGCAGAGATGATGCTTGACAACATGTTATTGCTGTGCTTTGACACATCTTCCTCTTGTTAAACTGAATAATACATGTATTCTATGCATAATTCATTAGCACAGGAAGGTTTGCAAATAAATGAATGTCTATATATACTGTATAAATAGCTCAGTCATTTGTCATTCTGTTTTCTGGAGTTGAGCGGTTGAGTTGGCGAAGCATCACTATTGATTGTTTATCTTCAACATGAGCAGAGCTACGGTCTATTGTCTGCCTCTGTGAGTGTTTAATAAGCTCACCACTTCATTTCACTGAGTGCATCCCAAATGACACCCTATTCCCTATGGAGTGTACTACTTTTGACAAGAGCCTGGTCAGAAGTAGTGCACTACAAAAGGTATAGGGTGTCACACCCTGATCAGTTTCACCTGTCCTTGTTATTGCCTCTACCCTCTCCAGGTGTCGCTTGCTTTCTCCAGTGTATTCAACCCTGTGTTTCCTGTCTCTCTGTGTCAGTTCGTCTTGTATGTTTCCAAGTCAACCAGCGGTTATCCCGTTTGCCTGCTTTTTGCATTCTCCTTTTTCTAGTCCTCCCGGTTTTGACCCTTTCCTGTTCTGAACTGTGTGCCTCCCTGCCTGACCATTCTGCCTGCCTTGACCACGAGCCTGTCTGTCTGTCTGCCACTCTGTACCTCCTGGACTCTGATCTGGTTTTTACTTTTTTGCCTGTCCACGACCATTCTCTTACCTAGCCCTTGGATTAACAAATATTGTAAGACTCCAAGCATCTGCCTCCTGTGTCTGCATTTTGGTCTCGCCTTGTGCCTTGATATAGGAACCAACTTGGGACAGATTTGTGTTGTTGTGAAAATAATGTGACCCTGTTACGCTCAACACCTGGTGAAGTCCTCTGCAGCCAATGGTATGGTAGAGACAATACATCACTGTCCAATCACAAATGGACTGGCTTTTCATTTCAGTAGTGAGAAGTGAGATGAATACCTGTAACCAGAGTCTACGGAGGCTGATCAGGGTTTAAAAATTGTAATAACTTCCCAGCTAATCCATAAAGATACAAGACATTGCAGTCAAGTCCAGTCCAGTAGCACAGGGCCTGGTGAAAGTATGCATATTTTATTGAAGTGTTCATTTTAGTGGTCAGCAAATTGAGTGATGGCTCGGCTAGAGATTTAATCAGCTCTTTTAAAAAAAAATCTCTCACTCACGGCATAATGCCATATTTCCTTCTTGACATTGACTTCTGAAATCCTAGTATGCCGTTATAGAAAAGTAAGGAAAATTTACATAATGTCCCTATTGACCCCACAGTTTTCACCCTATCACTGGCAATAAAGGGGGAACAGGTGTTTTATACAAGTTCGGAATCCACTGCTGTAACACCCAAGGACATTAATGTATTATTTATGGCAAGATCGCTCACCAGTTTTTAACCTCATACACACTCTGATCATCTAACTATAGTAGAGGAAACATACTCTTGTAACTCAGGTTTCCATGTTAAAATAGTTTATTCACAATGTTAAAGAAATGTCAATCTGAATTTTGATTATAGACCCACCGTACAAATTGGTCAGAACAATTATTTGCAACACCCTTTCCTGGTGTTAATATCAGTTACATAACGGCTGTAACAGAGCAGCACCCACACACATCCTCCTGCAGCTGAAGTTGTGTGGTGCACTGTGCACTAATCTATGGGATGAAATAGTTTTCTTAAAATAGTATGACAAAGTGGGAGCTGTGGTTTCCATGGTTACACAGTCTGTGGGAGATGCAACCAAAACATTCAGTAGACCAACCTCGCCAGTAGAAGTTGGCCATCTGAATTACTACGGTATATCCACAATTATAGGAGACAGAATTATACTGGCTGTGTTGGCCACGTCTGTGTCCGATGTGACTAATACATGCTGTAAAATCACACAAGCTTCATCAGCAAACCAAGTAAACTAACTAAGCCAAATATGTCCTCCGATTTTCTATTTCCGAAATATCCGATGAGCAACATTCTGTGTGTATTGTCATTCTCACCTTATGCTGGGTATTTGGAGCGTTGGAGAGTTTAAGAGTTTGTGACATGCTAGGTGAGAGGTTTCCAGGCGGTGTTATCTATAAATAAAGAGCTGGGACTGCTGTAGCCAGAGCTGTCAACTCACATTACCTGTAGATTTCTTTCTCCTCAAATGCTCTTAGCACTTCTGATGGCAGGGGGTGAAGGTCATGATTGGCTCAGGCATTCATTTTATAGACAACCTTGATCAACAACATTTAGGACTGTGACTCAGACTCATCCAATAATGATGATAGAATGTTCTATTTATCCACTGCAACTGTTTTAAAAGCGTGACAATAGTCTATCAAGGCTGTGATGGGAACGGTTTATTATCATGAAAATGCAGTATTTTTTCCCATGTCTCTATGATGTTACTGCTGGTATAATTTTCCTTGAGATCTATGCAGAGGGAGCCATCATGCCAAATTAAGGAGAACAGTTGGCATCTCCCTGTGGCTTGGAGGCTCACAGATGGCAGGGAGTTGTGTGGTGGTGTTTTAACTCCTTACTACTTGCCTCAAATTAACTTCGGTCCATCACGATGGTGACTCCAGGGATGTTTTTGACGTTCCTCAAAGATGAAGGAAAATAACAGAGAGGTGGGAAGCATATTTTTATGTCAACATGTCTGGTCGTGTTTTCTTTCCCTTTTTCTCTCAAGGTAGTGTTTTTTTAAACGACATAGGTACATTTGATTTGATTTGATTTGATTTGATTTGATTTACATGTCCATCACAGACAGATATGCCATGATGAGTCCACCCACTCATGCAATTTAGATCCCATAGTCCTCAATGGCCTAGGTATCTCCTTCCCGTTCAGGTGTGAATGTGTGGTAATGTCCTCTCCTGAGCAGTGATGGCACATTCCTAGTGACAGTAACCCAAGGTAACGCCTTGGTTATGTTCCACTGTGGGCTGCTGTATTACTGCTGTCAATGTGCATCACCTTCCCTATGAATCCAGCCCTTTTATAAACCCATGAGTTATTGTGTTGGAATGAAGTCGAAAATGAGGTCTTTATTTGGCTGGGGTTTGTCTGGGACTAGAAGGCCACATTAAAATACTCAAATACAGCTTGTTAGGGGAGATACTGTGGGCATGATGAGCCTCCACAGAGCACTGGATTACACATGCTGAGGGGATGGAAGTGAATGTACAAAGTACAATACAACACACAAGCTCATTTAACCCTTGTCTGTAATCATCACCTTTCTGTCACTCTCCCCATCATTCACTCTTCAGTAGTTTAATGTGATATGATGCCGATCACGTTCAGTTGCTTGCTGTTTCCTTTTTAACCCCTTTCAGTGAAGGACATCTGACCTTCTAGGACTAGAGATCCTATTCTGGATTCTACAACCCTACACACCCTACAGTCAAAATACCACATAGACTACTACATACCTTACATCTCATACAAACAGGCCGTGTCCTAGTTTGTGTCAGTAAAGAAGAGTAATTGCTTGCTGTATTTCATTAAAGGCCTGTGGCTATTGTAATCAGCCTCTGTGGAGAGGTGCTGTGCTGGGAAGTGAATGGCCTTCTCTCACCGTCCCCTGGAGAACTACCATGCCACTGAGACACCATGGAGGTGGAGCCTTATCTACTGGCCCAAGGTGGCACTGGGGCCAGCACTGCCCGTGGGTATAAAGAGGGCATGGGGACGTCATCAGCTGCTGCCCAGCTCAGTCATGTTCTGACCTGCATTGTCCAGTAGGTATTTTAGTAGCAATTTACATGTATATCATAGATTGGAGTGGCTTGGTCAGCACTGCAGTTGTTGTTGTTTTGTAACTAATGATAATGATAACTAATGATAAGGGGTTGATTAATAGATTATTATCAATCACACTTTGTTTAATTTGTTTTACTTATTTGACTTTGGAAATCCAATATTGCTGTCAATAAGTTGGCCTGGAAAATTTTAAATCCATGAATTGTATTAAACTACATGAATCTACACATCTAAAGGATTATTATGTAGGAACTAAAGTTCCAAGGGAGATATAATTCAAGATAATATGCAACTTGCTGCTGTGCAACATTTCACCTACTGTACTAAATTCAGACTCAAGTATTAAATTAACTCCAGAATCCATTTTGGTGCACATGCTACAGTTATTACAGATGATTCATTTTGTGTGGGAGCACATTATGCATAATGTGTCCATATAAACACATAGTCAGGTAGTTAAGGAGTCTTGAGTTCTCCTTTTTCTATAGTTCTAAGGGACCCAGAGGCAATTACAGTGTGAGGCCGCTCTCTTGCTGTTGGAAACAGATTTGGTCAAATTAAATATTAATATTTGAAATGTATGCTAGGTATGTACAGCTACTCAAACACAATTTGTCTTGATCAGCTGAACATGTAAATGTGCTGACGTTAAATATCCATGGAGAATAACCATTTGAAGCCCTCAGTCTCGGTTTTTATAAGAGAACCTGAGGTCGGATACTTGTAGTGCACAGTACACAAACGCAAGCCCAGTAAGTATGGAATGTTACAAAATTATTTGAGGACATCTGGTTTACCAAAGGGGACTATGGCATACCTCTGTTCTGATAAACTGATCCACATAAATGTCAAATGATAAGATATGACACAGAAGCCGCAGGGCCAAGCCTAACAAGGACCAATAACAATGGTCCTGGGAGGTGATTGCTGGCTGAACCAGTCCATCGATTGCTGGGAAGATAGTATATTCAGCCACTTACTTCTGACAGCTCCACTGATTGTGTGGCTTTACGACCTCTGACACTCTGGGCCCAGAGCTCACAGTGCATCAATCCAGTGATTTCACATCAGTTTATTGATACTCAATCCCCTTCCATCAATTTTAGTCTCTTATATTTTTATTTTTTTATGCCTCAGCCAGGGACACACTTTAATCACACCTGGAATCAAGCCATTTGTAAAAGGGATGGCTTCAGGATCAGATTAACACCTATTCCCATTAGCCACATCTCTTATGTGAGCTGAGCTTATTTGTAGAGTTGCTCTGCTGTCAGAACGCCACCTATGACTAAAGCCTGTGTATGAAGTCACTCTGAGGGACTGTCATATCAGAGGAAATGTGTGAAAGACAGGGAGAGATATCCAGCTCTGACACCCTACTAGGACGCCTGATCTTTGGTTCAGAAATAAATTCAAACACAACGCATTTTTCCACTATTTCCAATATAATGTTTCTGGTTGTTAACGTAGTGACACAGAAATGTTGATATTCTATCTCATAGCAGCACGAACATAAACACGATATACCTCCCATTCCATTTGGGAGCATTCTAGTGTATAGTGGAGGAATGAGTGTGTGAAATAGAACAATGACACAACGAATGGGTGTAACTGTGAGGAGAATGTCAAACGGCTGTTTATAGCATGGTCTGAGGGGATATATCCAATCTCCATAGCTTCATGCAGGTGTCGTGTCTTTACTATCATTAAATTGAAGACTTTTAGTTTTTATCAAAGATTCTCTGTAATTAGTATTACGCGATTAAACTGATTAATCATGTAACTGTAATTAACTAGGAAGTCGGGGCACCAAGGAAAATATTCAGATTACAACGTTATAATTTCCTAATATAACTTTTCAGATATTTTATATCTGATGATTTAGTCTTCGAATTCATGAATTATTTACTTTACCTCACATTAGTCTCATTCCAAACGTTGTAAATTGTTGGTTATCTGCACGAACCCAGTCTTTACTATGAGTCATCCATACATCAATTGTCTTAAATCATTTATTTACTAACTAAGTAATTCACAGAAATGCATAAACAAACAAACAAAGTAAAAATGTTTACAAGAAATGATAGGGGAATGTGCCCTAGTGGGCTAAACCGGAATGGCGGCTTGTTGTACAAAAGGGAAGTGGGGGTCGACTGAGAAGACAACAGACAGTTGATAACTATAACAATTGAAATGCTAATCCTTTGCACATGAACGCTCACTCATTCGGGAACAATTGCAATCAATATATATATTTACTCTTAGTGTGTCGTCTTGATCGCTGTTGAAAAGTTTGTTTCTGTTGGAGAGTTCTCTCTCTCTCTCTCTCGCTCTCTCTCTCTCTGTCGTGGTTAGGATGGATTGTTCAGAGTGACATTCATTCAATTCATTGTAGAATGAATGTTTCGGCGGTTGTCGTTCTTCGCGTTCAAATTACCGAATTCCTAGCTGCAGACTAGTAATTAATATCAAAGACTTGTTCTTATTCTGTCGGTATTGATAGTGTAAGAGTTTAACCACGTGGTATGGTTAAAAGATTCAGCAATGGTCTGCAACCTTTGTCCTCTGGTAATGGAGAAAAACATGGTCTGTTGAGAACTTCTCAAAGTTGTGTTTTTATTCGGAATTGCAGAAAAGGGCCTGTCCCAGGATGCCCGACCCTAACTGGGCTCATGGGCGGTCCTCTGATTTAGTTCAACTCAAAAGGGAAATGGAGTTTCCTTCAGTAAACTGTCCAAAATCACATTATACAATTTTACGAACAGTATCATCCCCACTCATTCATCTTATACAACAATTAGATGTAAACCTCATATCTGAGGCTATTTTATATAAACAGCGTTATGGTAATGTGGCCGCACCGTCTCCCATGAGCCTCACCAAAATGTAACAAACAGACCGGTTCGTAACTGGATTCTTCACCGATCTTTTATACCTTTTCCAGAACATAAATGTTGTTCGGACCTCAAGTTCTGTGAGGTGGAAGAAATAGTAGCGAGGCTATATACAGTAGCCAGGCTATATACAGTAGCGAGACTATAAAAGTAGCGAGGCTACATACAGACACCGGTTCGTCAGGCTGATTGAGGTAGTATGTACATGTAGATATGGTTAAAGTGACTATGCATATATGATGAACAGAGTAGCAGTAGTGTAAAAGAGGCGGTGGCGAGACACAATGCAGATAGCCCGGTTAGCCAATATGCAGGAGCACTGGTTGGTCAGGCAAATTGAGGTAGTATGTACATGAATGTATAGTTAAAGTGACTATGCATATATGATAAACAGAGTACTAGCAGCGTAAAAGAGGGGTGTTCAGGAGTCTTATGGCTTGGGGGTAAAAACTGCTGAGAAGCACAGAGCCACATCTAGTTAATCAGTTGGTCTTTAGGTCCTTCTTTTATGTTCTCAACATACTTACAGCTGGACTTTTGATCTGGACATCATGGATATTATGGACATTTGACAACCCTGTTCTGGCCTGTTTAACTGCAAGAACTGAGGAAAATAAGAGTCCTCTAAGACTGTATAAGAGGGCTTTCACGCAGACATTGGGAAATGAGAGGGAAAGGCCAGAAAGATCATGGGAGTGATGAGGTTTCTGCTCACTAACATCCACAAATCCCAATCTTCAATTAGAAAGACCTACGGGGCTTCACATTTCTTCTCAGACGCCTCCATATAGATGAATTTCCACATGCATTCAACGCTCTGCTCCTACACAGGCCTCCTTTGACCATCATTAGAACTTAATACGGTACTCTATATCCTAAGAATATTGTGGCATCCATCGTTTAAAATGTACCTTGATTGGGTGTGTTAATTCTTATGCTTTGATTTGGTTCTCAGTTTCCCACTCTTCTATAGGGACTATAATGGGATATTCCCACATCTTGTCCTAATTAGTTTCAGCTCCTGTTCGTTAGATCCATCTTGCATGGATCAATTCCCTGTAGTCCAATGATACCAGTGCCGTAAATCATCAGTGTCTCCTCGCCTGCCTGCCCGCCTGCCATGCCTCAACATATAATAAATCCTACCTCCTCCGTAGTTCAACTCTCATGCTTCTTTGCTTTTTGACTATACCATCTCATGGATGGAAGGATCTTACTGTGTATGAATATGTGTTGTAGTTCATATTCAGTCTGAATTAGGTGGATGACACCAGAATAATGAACGACCCACTTTCCTTTCTTTTTGTAGATTCTGTTGTTATGGCTGTCTTTGGGCTTCAACATTTCAATGTAATTAAAGATGCCTTTAACACTCTTAGAAAAAAGGTATTATCTAGAATCAAAAAGTGTTCTTCGGCTGTCCCCATAGGAGAACCCTTTAAAGAATCCCTTTGGTTCCAGGTCGAACCCTTTTGGGTTCCATGTAGAACCCTTTCCACATGGAACCCAAAAGAGTTCTACCTGAAACCAAAAATGGTTCTCCTATGGGCACAGCCGCAGAACCCTTTTGAAACCCTTTTTTATAAGAGTGTAGGCTACATGTTTTATTTTATTTGTCATCAGTGACTTAAATACATTAAAAACATCCCATTTCCAGACACACTGTCCTCTGAGTTTAATGAACTGTCTGTTAACTGTCCCTCTTTTTCCTTACTCAGCCATGTTATTGGAAATGATCGTGTGAGGAACCTGGGTGGGAGAATGACTGTGACTTTCCGTGAGCTGGGTGTCAAATATAAGAAAATTAACTGTCAGCAATGCTAAGCCTGCAGGCTGCATCGTCTCAGACTGCTTTCTCCCCACAAAGCAGCTGTAGTCAGGATTGGAACTCCTCTGCATGTGTTTGTGCAAAGGAGTTAAGAACAAACCCGGACGCCACAGCTAGCTTAGGCTTCCACTGGGGCACAGTGACACTGAGACTGGGGATACATACCTTTTTCTATGAACTCCAAAGACATTTGCGAGAAATGAATGCATCCTATTTGCTATGAACAGATGGAAGATATTTTCTTATTTTTAAGAGACATAATAGTCTGTGTTGTACTGTCTGTCCTCAGTAACGGTGAAGCCAGATGATTTGGTCTGAGATATACAGTCGAAGTCGGAAGTTTACATACACTTAGTTTAGAGTCATTAAAACTCGTTTTTTAACCACTCCACAAATTTCTTGTCAACAAACTAAAGTTTTGGCAAGTCGTTTAGGACATCTACATTATGCATGCCAAAAGTTATTTTTACAACAATTGTTTACAGACAGATTATTTCACTTATTATTCACTGTATCACAATTCCAGTGGGTCAGAAGTTTACATACACGAAGTTGACTGTGCATTTAAACAGCTTGGAAAATTCCAGAAAATGAAGTCATGGCTTTAGAAGCTTCTGATAGGCTAATTGACATCATTTGAGTCAATTGGAGGTGTACCTGTGGATATATTTCAAGGCCGACCTTCAAACTCAGTGCCTCTATGCTTGACGTCATGGGAAAATCTAAAGAAATCAGCCATGACCTCAGAAAATAAATTGTAGACCTCCACAAGTCTGGTTCAGCCTTGGGAGCAATTTCCAAATGCCTGAAGGTACAACGTTCATCTGTACATCAATATTATGCAAGTATAATCACCATGGGACCACGCAGCCGTCATACCGCTCAGGAAGAAGACGCGTTCCGTCTCCTAGAGATGAACGTACTTTGGTGTGAAAAGTGCAAATCAATCCCATGGCTCCAAAACCGCAATAAAAAAGCCAGACTACCGTTTGCAACTGCACATGGGGACAAAGATTGTACTTTTTGGAGAAATGTCCTCTGGTCTGATGAAACAAAAATAGAACTGTTTGGCCATAATGACCATCGTTATGTTTGGAGGAAAAAGGGGGAGGCTTGCAAGCCGAAAAACACCATCCCAACCGTGAAGCACGGGGGTGGAAGCATAATGTTGTGAGGGTGATTTGCTGCAGGAGGGACTGGTGCACTTCACAAAATAGATGGCATCATGAGACAGGAAAATGATGTGGATATATTGAAGCAACATCTCAAGACATCAGTCAGAAAGTTAAATCTTGGTCGCAAATGGGTCTTCCAAATGGACAATGACTCCAAGCATACTTCCAAAGTTGTGGCAAAATGGCTTAAGGACAACAAAGTCAAGGTATTTGAGTGGTCATCACAAAGCCCTGACCTCAATCCCATAGAAAATGGGCAGAACTGAAAAAGCGTGTGCGAGCAAGGATGCCAAGAATACCTGACTCAGTTACACCAGCTATGTCATTAGGAATGGACCAAAATTCTCCCAACTTATTGTGGGAAGCTTGTGGAAGGCTACCCAAAATGTTTGACTCAAGTTAAACAATTTAAAGGCAATGCTGCCAAATACTATTTGAGTGTATGTAAACTTCTGACCCACTGGGAATGTGATGAAAGAAATAAAAGCTGAAATAAATCATTCTCTCTACAATTATTCTGACATTTCACATTCTTAAAATAAAGTGGTGATCCTAACTGACCTAAAACAGGGAATTTTACTTGGATTAAATGTCAGGAATTGTGAAAAACTGAGTTTAAATGTATTTGGCTAAGGTGTATGTAAACTTCCGACTTCAATTGTGTGTGTCTCTGCTCTTCACCACAGAAGTCTGCACCGCTAATTACCTACAGAGATCTCAGGTCAATATTAATGGGAATACAGCACGTATTATGAGAAGCAGGCTATTGACCTACAAGGGACACAAAAGATAGGAACCACATTCACACTGCTCTATTGTTCCCTTGCAAATGCAATTTCTTTCACTGATTGAGCCACCACCATCAGTGTTTGCTTTGTGGTGTGTTTCCTGTTTCAGCTTGATGTTGGAGGTTTTAGAAAAGCTACACAGCTAGAGATTGGCAATAGCTCTAAATAGAATATCAATTTCCATCAATACCTTGTTTCTAACTGGCTTTTCAGTCTGTTAAGTCTGGTTAAAATGAGAGATTCATGCCATATAGGTAGTCACAACCTCACCTGTTTACTGTGGAGGCGGACCCTTATTGTTCTTAACCTCTGATGGCGAGGGTGTCTATCCCTTTAAGAGCAGAACCAGGCTGATTTCTACAATCAACTACCCTGCTCACGTTCCCTGACATTATGGAAGGATTTTCTTATTTTCCTATTAGACTCCCCATTCATCTCCAACTGAGAGGTAATGGCACTGTTTCCACTGGTTCACAGCTATTGTGATGAGGTTGAATAGAGAAAGTGGAATACATTTATCCAGCAAATAGTAGTCACTGTGAGCTGTATTTTCAATTATTTTAGCAAAGTTGGACAAAACAAAATGAAAACCGTCAAGCAATTATGAAAGCAGGTAGAGTGATAGGCATAGATATAAAACAGTTATGTATTGGTGGTTGGCTATGCCAACATTCTAGAGGGATTCAGTGACACCTAGTGGAACTTATCGCACAGCTACTGTCAGTTCCATAGCAACAAAGACAAATTAGAACCCATTGAATTAGAAAACTCACCCAACATGACTAATAGAGAATATGTCTTTATTATAACATTCATTATGACAGCAATACTGAGAGAGGACATCTTGAGAGAAATACTTGTACGATGGCACCACAATATATCATGCGCTTAGGGTATTTACATGGTATGTCATTGGTGAAACATCTAATATTATGTTAATTGCTACTATGGACAACCCTGAGCTGATGAAATATACATGAGAAAACTGTGGTTGAATGTATTCTTTCGATAAAATGTCTTACACATACATAAAAACTATTATTTGTCTATATCTACCTGTATAAAAAAAATGGAACAGCTTATCTTTTTCTAGAGTTTGTAGTGTTTTAACAATAAATATGGACAGTAACATTGAAATCACGTGGATTTACATGTTGTATACAATATGCATTCTTGTTATTACCTAATGCAGGACAATAACTACACAGTCCACCTGAATGAACTTCTCCAGTTTCCTGGCCTTTCTGCCATACTGTGTGGTTTTCTGATTGTCAGAGTCCCAAAGCCGATGGCACACTGATTGGATATGTTTTGGCTATGTTCCATGATGGCTGGTACTGTAAATTGATTGTCTGTCCTATTCAGGACGGTACTTTCATTGGTTTTGCCTCATAACCCCGTTTTGGCTGTGATTGGCTGCAACTGGTGTTAAGACTGGCTGTATATACCATACTGTGAGCAACGGCGTCTCCTCACAGGGAGTTTTTGGTCCCTTTGTGTATCTTCTCGACTGTGTGGCACTAGGGTCCTCCAAGACATACAGTACTGTCAGTGGCTCTGGAGACAGATGGCTGAGCATCACCTGTGATGTCATAGAGTGGGTGTGTCTGACCGGCTGAGGGGCGTTCCTGGCTAGGAGGAGGAGGAAGAGTCCTCCACCACGGAGTGAAGGGCGTGCCTCTTTAGGAGTGTCTGCAGGATCTCTACCTCGCGCTGCGTCTCCCTCAGCTTCTTACGCAGCGTCTCGTTGTTCTTCTGAAGCTTCTGGTTCTCCTGAGAACAACATCATTCACTATCATTGTTTATTTGTTTTAATTGTCAACCTTATGTTCAAAACTCTAGAAATGAGAATGTAGTACATTCAATGTACACAATTGAACAAGTATCAGTAACCCAGTGGTGTCTGAATCTCACCGTTTCTAGATTATCATAGGTGGGTTTGTTGTCTTCGTCCGGCTCCTTGGGCTGTAGCACTGTAGAGACTCTGTTCTCCCACTTGGCGTAGGCCCGTCGTTTGCGTTGGGGCACCGGGCTGGGGCATGGGGTGAGGGAGGGGGGTACGGGGGCCAAGAGAGAGGAGGGTACAGGGGCCAGGAGAGAGGACTGTACTGGCTGCAGCCGACTAGGCTCTGGAGGGGGGGCAGGGGCGTGGGGTTCCTCTGTCTGGGTGCTGCGGTGGACCCCCACAGGAATGGCCAGCTCAGGGGGGAGCTTCAGATGGGAGGGGGCCGGTGAGTCAAGGCTCCAGTCCCTACATTCCTCTGAGGGGTACGGGAAAGGCCCCTCTTCTGAGCCTAACACAAACAACATCATGAAGATAGTCAGTCAAATCTGATCTGTTCAACCCATTTCAATCAGTTTTGGGGTTTTGAAGTGAATGTGTTTGCATACAGTCTGCTCCCATAAGGTTAAGAAAAAGTCAACTGAGTGATTGTCTGACCACAGAATGTTATTTTTAGTAGTTCCTGAAAGCAAATCCAGTGTTACGGTAAGTGAGGCAGGTCCTTGACTTTAGCGAGCAGTATGACAGTTTGAATCCACCTACACAGGGAAACTACCCAGGATGCTGTGCTACTTTTCCATAAAGTAGCTTTAACCTGCACTATCATCTGCAAAAACAAACTGTATCTTTCAAGTAATGATTTGGCATTTTAAAGTTCCTGTGTATTTGCACTCTATATGACCAGTGTCAACAATGGTTGCAACATTGAATGGTACAGTTTAGGCCTATCTGAAACAAAATAGGTTTTAGTTTATATAACTGTAGTAAGCACAATAAGGATGTTATATTACTTATAGGCCAACAGATGGCGACCTTCTGTGGCCTTAGATTTCTAACACAAAGCTGCTCTGGCTGGTTACTACACTACATGTGGTTACCACTATTTTAGATAAAGAACCTATTTAGTATGCGTGTACAGTGCAGTCATAAAGTATTCAGACCCCTTCACTTTTCCACATTTTGTTACGTTACAGTCTTATTCTAAAACTGAATAAATAAATAAAAATCCTAGTCAATCTACACACAATGACCTATAACGGCAAAGAGAAAACAGTTCATTAGAACTTTTTGTAAATGTATTTTAAAAAAAAGAAGATATATATCACATTTACATAAATATTCAGACCGTTTACTATGAGACTCAAAATTGAGCTCAGGTGCATCCTGTTTCCATTGATCGACCTTGAGATGTTTCAACAACTTGACTGGAGTCCACTTGTGGTAAATTTGGAAACGCACACACTTGGCTATATAATGTCTCACAGTTGACAGCAAATGTCAGAGCAAAAATCAAACCATGAGGTTGAAGGAATTGTCCATAGAGCATTGAGACAGGAGTGTGTCGAGGCACTGATCTGGGGAAGGGTACCAAAAAATGTCTGCAGCATTTTTAAATTTACCTATATTTGACTAGGCAAGTCAGTTAAGAACAAATTCTTATTTTCAATGACGGCCTAGGAAGAGTGGGTTTAACTGCCTTTTTCAGGGGCAGAACGACAGATTTTTACCTTGTCAGCTCGGGGATTCAATCTTGCAACCTTTCGGTTACTAGTCCAACATTGAAGGTCCCTAACAACACAGCGGCCTCTATCATTCTAAAATGGAAGGAGTTTGGAACCACCAAGACTCTTCAAGATTCTCTGGTTTGATGAAACAAAGATTGAACTCTTTGGTCTGAATAGCAAGCATCATGTCTGGAAGAAACCTGGCACCATCCCTACGGTGAAGGTTGGTGGTGGCGGCATCATGCTGTAGGGATGTTTTTCAGTGGCAGGGACTGAGAGACTAGTCAGGATCGAGGGAAAGATGAACGGAGCAAGGTACAGAGAGATCCTTTATGAAAACCTGCTCCAGAGCAGTCAGGACCTCAGACTGGGGCGAAGGTTCACCTTCAACAGGACAATGCACACAACCAAGACAACGCAGGAGCGGCTTTGGGAAGGCTCGGAATGTCCTTGAGTGGCCCAGCCAGAGCCCGGACTTGAATCCGATCTAACATCTCTAGAGAGACCTGAAAATAGCTGTGCAGCGACGCTCCCATCCAACCTGACAGAGCTTGAGAGGATCTGTGGAGAAGAATGGGAGAAACTCCCCAAATACAGGTGTGCCAAGCTTGTAGCATCATACCCAAGAAGACTCGAGGCTGTAATCGCTGCTAAAAGTGCTTCAACAAAGTACAGAGTAAACGGTCTGAATACTTATGTAAATATGATATTTCTGTATAAAAAACAAAAAACAAACATTCGCTACATTTCTAAAAAACTGTTTTTGCTTTGTCATTATGGGGTGTTGTGCGTAGATTGATGAGGGAAAAAAACGATTTAATCAATTTTAGAATAAGGCTGTAACGTAAAAAAATGTGGAAAAAGTCAAGTGGTCTGAATACTTTCCGAATAAACTGTATGTGTGTTTGTGTGTGTGTCCCTCCTCACCTTCCGGGCCACATGTGGTACCGGGTGTGGAGTCTGGCGTTAGTGGACCTTCAGAGGTGCTACTGCCTTTGGCATTCTTCTTACACTCAAACGCCACCTGATCCTTACACAGCCTATGGCAGTTCATACCACAGTCTGTGACCAGGCCAAGAGAATACAGACAATGTGTTAGAGCAAGCAGAGGTGGAAAGGAGGTAGTTAAACATGTATTCTTGTATGGTCTTGCAGGGTTGCACAGAGAATGCATGTTTAGGTTTTGTTGTGATTTACTAACGGAACACTTCAGCACCCGACGAGCTAATGTAGCATCCATTCCCCCTAATGCTGCTGCTCAGCCTGTGGAACAGAACAGTTCTCAGACCTTTACGTGCATGTTGCCATGAAAACAGTGTGTTTCTGACTGTTTCAAGGGGAAGAGGGTAAAAAGCAATGCTGTGGTTGTGACTGCAGACTCAAGTCTTTTATCTGTTGCAAGGTTCAGCAAGCAGTCTGCATGACAGAAACCACACAACGCAGCTTCTTCTTAAGATAGCTACACTTCACTTGCTCCTCACAGCCTCCCCATTATCAAGAACATCGGCCTCCCCATTATCAACAACATCTGCTAACATTGTATTCTATCAACAATACAAAGTACTGAGTACAACGTACTGAACTCTAAGCTACATACAGTATGACATGTATAGAAACACTATGGAATATTCCAGTCTAAACTCAGTGACAGTAAAAAATAAAAAGAATCACCTCTGCATCTGTAGCCTTGTTTTATGACGCCCCACAACTGTAATGGAGAAGAGGAAGTTGCTAAGATTATTAATAGATAATACAGCTGATGCATATTTAAAAATGAGCATGTTTAAATATGGTCATTTATAGTCGTAACTGCATTGCTATTGTTGATGAGTAGTCTATAACTAAGGCCCAAAGTTTTTCCTGTTCCAGTTACATGGTCTGGAAAACCTCCTGGCCCTATTAATGATAACTACAGTCTAGCTGAAGACAGGCCAATATAGAGTAGTGAATTACAAATCCGGAGCAGTTGTCACAGAATGTGGGCTTCATGTAGGTGGTCTCCTGAAAGTTGTGGACAAAGCCAAGACCCAGTTTGGAACAGATGACACTAGCACGCATGAAATAGGCTGTGATCTCCTCTCTGCTGATGAGGCCTTCCCTGGAGCAGGACAACACAAAGCATATCTCATGTAAACAAACTGTCTGATAAGAAATGTTTGCAATGTGCTGTGTAGGCATTGGGAACCATTTCATAGGTCTTCATTGAAATAGGAGCAACCAAAACTAGCAGTTTTTTTCACTTCAACAGTTAAAAAGTTTGTGGTTTCACCTGTCTACAGACCCTGCTAACAGATTCCACTTTAGTTTCCTTTCTCTGCAGTCACAAATGAACCCATGCAGTTACAATGAACTGTCAAATGTGCCAAAGGAGAGCCCATTCACCCACAAAGAAAACACACACTCCACTTACTTCTCTTTGTCCATGACACAGAAGGAGAATGGAAAGCTAGCAGCAATTTTCTCAAAGTCCCCTTGAGAGATGAAGCCATTCTCATCATGGTCATAGTTTTTAAACACGGACTGTTGAGGGCGAGAGACAATAAATTGTAGTGGGATACATGAAGCACAATAGATCAACTAGGAGAGGTGGCGTAAAACCACAACTTCTAGAGAAATAATGTATATAGTAAACAATAATAGTCATGACATAACAGTAATCATAACACAATGACTTTTTTTATGAAACAGAATACAATGTGTGTGAGAATACAGTGTGATAGGTCATGGATAACTCACATCCACCATTCTTTGCACATGTTTGCTGATGGTTTTTGGGTCAGGTTTTGGGGGCACTCCTGAAGCCCAGTTCACAACCACTGGAGGTCTAGAGGGGGTGGCGGGCTGATGTAAAACAAAACAGATGATCAGAACACTGTCAGAAGATGTAGAATAGACCATACTGATGTTAAATGGGCCAATTTAAAAAAAAGTGTCAGTGCTTATTCTCTTTCAATAGGTTTGTTCATGAGATATACAACATCCAATTTCCAGCCATTCAGAAATGATTCAGTAAAGCTAACTGGGTCTTAATGAGTATTATTATATGTTTTAAATTGAAAAAACCCGTAGCCATAACACAGTGAACGTGATATGGCTCGGGATATTTTCAGTTTTTCATGTCCCCTCTTTACATACGGGTGCTTTGCTGTTCTTGGGCTCCCTGGTGTAAGACAGCTCATAAATCTCATCCTCTGTGTAGTAGAGGTCCAGGGACAGCTGAGCAGTAGAGGACACCAGGGTCAAACAGCTGATATATTCCAACGAACACAGTAGTGCGTACTAGCCTATGAATTTGATATTTTGCACTGATATTACGATGACATGTGTGTCATTTTTCTATTGCAGGTATAAACGTGTCAGTGGCATTTTAAGTGTGTACTAACCGTGAGAAGGTGGACCAGGTCTTTGTTGGCATCGAGCTGTGGGGTGATCTGCTGTAGCTGGATCAGCTCGTTGATGTGGTTGTACAGAGCCTGGAGCTTCTGAACATTCACCTTGTTGTCCTCTACATAGTCTGACATGGCCTCGTTGACTGAGATCAGGTCCTTGAGGTGGACCCCCAGGATGGGGATCTTAAAGCCTGCACACCTGCTGTACGCCTGACGGTAGTTGTCATAGTTCCTACAGGAGGACAGGAGGTCTGTCATCTCATTCAGCACCTGCGGAGAGAAGAGACAGCAGAGAAGATATTGTAGATGATCACCTTGTACAGTATGCATATATTGGAGATATTTGTCAACATAGTGATCAATAGATCAAGTTATGATAATGTTATAGAGAATTTACCTTGGTGACCTCGTGGGATACATGTGAACTGGTCTCTTTAAGTCTGGAGATGGAGCTGTGGCACAGGCCCCCCACCACAGCCATTAGTGTGTTGAAGTTGTGCATAAGATGAAGGCTCTGGTTAACACATACACAAACAATTAAATGAACCCCGGAGTTAACCAATAGTACACCCCACAAGTAGCACTCCAATATTGATTGCATAATGCACTCATAATACTGCCACACTTTTCTCAGTTCCTAATTGATGCTATACCCTGCTGTGGGACACTGGAACCCATTGATGTGGAATACATTAAGAGAAGGTAGAGGAGCAGCATCTGACTAGTGCATTAAAGGGATACTTCAGGATTTTGGCAATGAGGACCTCTATCTACTTCCCCAGAGTCAGATTAACTCGTGGATACGCGTGCAGTTTGAAGGAAGTTGCTAACTAGCGCTAGCACAAATGCTACCTTGCGTTAGCACAATGACTGGAAGTCTATGGTATCTTCTAGCATACTAGCAGATACCATAGACTTCATGTCATTGCGCTAACGCTATGTAGCATTGGCTTACGAAACTACCTGTAACTTCTTTCATACTGGACACAGAAATCTAAAACTGATATCCATGAGTTCATCTGACTCTCATTGCCAAAATCCTGAAGTATCCCTTTAAAGTAACCCAGAGATTCTCCATGCAACTCGGTCTCTCCATCCAACTCTCTCAGCTCGTCATCACTTTTCAGGACACAGCTTTGCATGTGAATAAAGTGGTGAAGAGCCATAATAAATCTCAGAGAGAAATCAGAAATCTCAGAGACCAATTGGTAAACTCTGATTTACCACCCCAAGATATTCCTGAACAACGTCTATTTGCACCCCTACTGGATGGAAATTACAAATGTAATGGCTGTGCTCAATGCAATGGCACTTATAAATGTAGATCCTTCAAACACCCACAAACAGGGAAATCGATCCCAATTAAAGGTGTTATTACGTGCTCCACTAAGGCAGTTATTTATCTTATAACTTGTCCTTGTGGTAAAAATTTGTAGGTAAAACAAAGCGCGAATTAAAAGTACGTATCTCAGAGCATCATAGCACCATTAGGTGTAAAAACGTTACTTATCCAGTTGCGGCCCACTTCTTGGAGGCAGGCCACTCGATTTCGTCTCTGCGTTATATTGGCATCGAACATGTCACCCTCCCTTAGGAGAGGGGGTGACCTTGATAATTTATTGTTAAAACGAGAGGCTGCCTGGATCTTTAATTTAAAGACCCCTGCGCCCTTCGGTCTCAACGTAGACTTTGATCTGAAGCCATTCTTGTGATTATTGTGACTTTACCATTGTAATTGTTTATAAGCTTGTGTAGTCAAATTAGTCTTTGATCGTATGCTATCCATTTGTTGTTTGTATGCTGTTCTTTGTATGACATTTTATATTTGATTATTAACCAATGATATTAGGCCACTCTTGGCCATGATTACAGACACCTGTGTCTTTTGACACTATATAAACGAGTCATCCCGCAGTGTTTGTGATTATACCCTGATGAAGACAGCTTGGCTGTCGAAACGTTGGTAATTCAATTTTTGCATCTGAGCACTTGAGTGTCAGGTGAAACACTGACACTCAAGTGCTAGCAAGTGTACCATGGAAAACATAACTAGTGGCTCTAGTTGAGGAAATCTGGTTTATTATGGTTCTTCTAGAAGAAAAAGAAACGCACACCTATTAAGATGAGGTGCTGGCTAGCGGAGTAGAAAACTCTCTTTTATTTTCAAGTTTTCTACTCCGCTAGCCAGCACCTCATCTTAATAGGTGTG
This sequence comes from Oncorhynchus kisutch, assembly GCF_002021735.2. Lineage (NCBI taxonomy): Eukaryota > Metazoa > Chordata > Actinopteri > Salmoniformes > Salmonidae > Oncorhynchus > Oncorhynchus kisutch. The sequence continues at coordinate 33,959,414 of NC_034180.2, forward strand.
CGTTTCTTTTTCTTCTAGAAGAGTCATAATAAACCAGATTTCATCAACTAGAGCCACTAGTTATGTTTTTCATGGTACACTTGCTAGCACTTGAGTGTCAGTGTTTCACCTGATAAATCTATTAGTGCGGATGGCCTGTACTTTGTTAATATTCAGAGCACACATTCTCTGTTAGACAGCATCTTTGACGCACTAAAAGCCCATCATGGAACTCTTGAGAGTCATTAGCAGCCCTCTTTTAATATGCATTATGTAACTACAAATGATGGTGCTTCTGCAGCTCAGCAGTAGGTAGGTCTCACTGTGCTGTATGAGATGGTAGACATGTATTCGCTTAAGCCGAGGAAAATGCACTGAATATACACTATGAACAAACACTCTTTGAGAGGGTACAAAACATGGAACCTAAATACCTTGTATGTGGACATTGTGTTATTTTTTACACATAAACTGTAGAGAGATTGTTAGTCTATGATAGATCTGGAGGAGCAGGAATAGTTAGGGCCATACCTGAGCCACATGGATGAACTTGGTGAAAACCTCTGCTCTCAGCTGAGCTGTAGGCCGACTCAGAACCATGAGCTGCACCCACTGTGAGATACCATTACACAATGTAATGGAACGTTCCATCATGGGGTTGTCCTTCATGCAGCAACTGCGGATGTAGTTCTGGTAGTCTGCAAACTGTCCGAAATAATAAAGCATATGCTGACTCATTTTGCTAAAAGGACAGAGGTTGGGGAACACATTTGGAATGCATTGCGATACCTAAAGTAGAGCGCATGTGCTATGAGATTCTTCCCAATGTCATAGTGTTAATAGCGATCACATTCAGGCGAATTGGGACTCTACTCACTGATATTCTACAGAAGGACTTGAACTCCAGGTAGGTGAGGTGCTCAGCCAGCTCAATGGGCTCCAGATGATCAAACAGCAGAGACACTTTCCTCTTCTTACTGCTGTTAGCCTTGATTTTCTGACTGGGCTTCTGAGACCAGTGCCTGTCATTTCTGTGACACAACATGGTGAACAACATAGACAGCAAATTTACAACTACACTACATTACCAAAAGTATGTGGACACCTGCTCGTCAAGCATCTCATTCCAAAATCATTGGCATTAATATGTAGTTGGTCCCACCTTTGCTGCTATAACAGCCTCCACTCTTCTGGGAAGGCTTTCCACTAGGTGTTGGAACATTGCTGCGGGGACTTGCTTACATTCAGCCACAAAAGCATTAGTGATGTCGGGCACTGATGTTGGCCGATTAGGCTTGACTCGCAATCGGCGTTCCAATTCACCCAAATGGTGTTTGATCGGGTTAAGGTAAGGGCTCTGTGCAGGCCTGTCAAGATCTTCCACACCAATCTCGACAAACCATTTTTGTATCAACCACGCTTTGTGCACAGGCACATTGTCATGCTGAAACAGGAAAGGGCCTTCCCCAAACTGTTGCCACAAAGTTGGAAGCACAGAATCGTCTAGAATGTCATTGTATGATGTTAAGATTTCCCTTCACTGGATATAAGGGGCCTAGCCCGTATCATTAAAAACAGCCCCAGACCATTATTCTTCCTCCACCAAACTTTACAGTTGGCACTATGCATTTGGGCAGGTAGCGTTCTCCTAGCATTAGCAGATTAGTCAGTCAGACTGACAGATGGGGAAGCGTGATTCATCAGTCCAAAGAATGCATTTCCACTGCTCCAGAACCCAATGGTGGCAAGCTTTACACCACTCCAGCCGATGCTTGGCATTGCACATGGTGACCTTAAGCTTGTGTGAGGCTGCTCGGCCAAGGAAATCCATTTCATTATGTTCCTGATAAACAGTTATTGTGCTGACGTTGCTTCCAGAGGCAGTTTGGACTCGGTAGTGAGTGTTGCAAACAAGAACAGGCCATTTTTACGCACTATGCGCTTCAGCACTCAACGTTCCCGTTCTGCGAGCTTGTGTGGCCTACCACTTCGCGGCTAAGCCATTGTTGCTTCTAGATGTTTCCACATCAGAAATAAAAGCATTTACAGGGTAGAAATTTGATGAACTAACTTGTCGGAAAGGTGGCATCCTATGACAATGCCATGTTGAAAGTCATTGAGCTCTTCAATAAGGCCGTTCTAATATTTGTCTATGGAGATTGCATTGCGGTGTGCTTGATTTTATACCCCTGGCAGCAAAGGGTTTGGCTGAAATAGCCAAACCCACCAACTTGAATCCTTATACTTTTGTATATATAGTATAATACACAGGCATGAAACCATTACATCAGCATGAATGTTAAGCCGGAGAGATATTAATTCTGTTCAGTAATATACTGGGGATACTTACATCCATTGAGTCTGCAACAGAGGGCACAGCCTCTCCTGGCCCTGATCTCTGATCAGATCCTGGAACTGTTCCATGGAGTCAGACAGGCTGCTGTGCAACCGGAACATTGTCCAGAACTCCTGGATCCAATACCTGAAATAGATAGAAAATAGATTGTTCACTGCAATTAAATACTATACTTCTAACTCTAAACCTCAGTTGTTTAGTTATCTAATAAGAAATCAACACTGTAGTTTAATGCAAATGTAATAATAGCATGACCTAAACCAGTGTTGCCCAACCCTGGTCCTCGAGTAACTCTAACAGAACGCATTTTCATTGTAGCCCTGGACAAACACACCTCATTCAGCTCTTTGAGGCTTGATAATTAGATTACAAGTTGAATCAGGTGTACTTGTCCAGGGTTACAATAAAAATGTGTACTGTTGGGGGTACTGGAGGACCAGGTTTGGGAAACACTCACCTAAACCATTAACCTAATTTCAGAATATTGTATAATTAGGTGACAAGTGGATTTCATAAGCTCTTTCATAAGAATGATTGGACAGTGAGGTATTGTGTGAAAGCTTTAGTGGACCCCAGCAGGCCCTGTGGTAGTGACAGGATCAGGACACCTGCACAGGGAACACACAGTTACCTGATGAAGTAGCAGATCCTCTCACATTCTGTGGACTGCTCATTCTCCACGGCGCTTTTAAATGTAACAACTCCAGTTAAGGATACATTATGATTCACTGGTATAGTAAAATGTGTGCACATTGTTTAGAGTCAGGGAAGAGACCAGGAACTGTATGTGGGATTTATTAGTGAATAAACGACCTGGATCACTATGCAGAACAAAGTGTCTATTCATTTCTGTTCATCTAAGTCACATGTGTCAAACTCATTCCACGGAGGGCCGAGTGTCCACCTTTGTACTTGATCGATGAATTTAGGTCACTGATTAGTAAGGAACTCACCTCACCTGGTTGTCTAGGCCTTAATTGAAAGGATAAACCAAAAGCCAGCAGACACTAGGCCCTCCATGGAATGAGTCTGACACCCCTGATCTAAGTAAACAATTCCAAATAGGTGTTTATTATATTTAGTGCAGGAAACAGATGTGATTATTTGGTGGTTTGGGAGGAGGCGATCACAAATGGTTAAAACTGGTTAGGAGCATCAGCAAATGAATCATTCTGGTGGTGTGTGGTTCCGATAGCTCATTTGGTTGAAACAGGGTTTTTATAGTGCTATGGGTTGGATTGTTTGGTTGCTTTGGATAAAAGTGTCTTAAACGTGCCTAACACACATTCACTATTCCTTCCAAAACAGACCATCTATTACATTTGCTGGCAGAGGACCCTTTTAGTTAGTAAAAACATGTTCTCTCAACCAGCTAAAAACACAGCTTACATAATGTTACTTTTACCCCTCAATGGCTTTGAGTGTGAGAACAGTTTATTACCTAAGCTGCTGTGCCATATGCTCGGTAGGTACAGAGTGACCAGAATCCCTGGGGGATTGTATTAATCAAAATAAAAAAACATTTCCATTCTTCTTATAAAACAGGGCTAAAAATAGCCAGCACTGTAAGCCTCGCCACAGCACTCTATTGGCAGAAATCAGCTTGAAGTGATGCACATAAAAAGGCTAATTCCATCATGGGAGCTCGAGAGCTGCCTACACCATCCCAAAGCCAGATTGTGTTTACAATAAATGGCATTAATGGCTACAGGGCTTTCCGTTGTTCCTAACCTGCTCTTAACAATATTTGATGCATGCTTCGGAGACCTTGGCTAAGAACGAGCCCAGGGGTTCAAAATAGAGGGCAGGACACATTGTGCATCTTGAGGTGTGACGTAGGCTTTGGTGAGCAAGCCTCCTTGGTCAGTTGAGAGGCAGTGCTTATATCTGAAGAGGACTTCAGTCTGGGAAGATGTCATTAATACCTGAAGCCCCTAGCCTTATTGCCCTCCTCACTGGGCCAGGACTGCTGCTCCTCTAGACTTTGTGATGTCAGAGCTCTTTGTTGAATGGAGACTTAGATTACATACGGCTCATTTGGTCATTTTGTAAATATATATTATGTTCTGGAACCATTACATGCACCCATCTCATTAGTATTTAATTATTAGAGATATACAAATGTTTTTGCACCCACCATGAGTCATGTGAGGTGAAATGTGTATGTTTTGTGTGTGACCTGATGAAGATCCGTTTCGGATCGAAACGTTGTCAATAAATCGGTGAATTGGGAGCTTTAACAGTGTGCGGGCCTTCTTGTTGTATACAGCTCATTTTAAACAGAAAATAGGCTTCTAGAATGACCTTTAGAATCATGTTTTTTGGAATGGTCCTGTGTAGCTAAGATGGTCATAGAAAAAAAAGTGTAAGGTACCCGGAAGACACTGAATTTGAAACAGAACATGGTGGTGTGTACTGGAGCTAACAAAGACATGTAAATAATCTACAGTAATAGGAAATTGGGGTGCACACATATTGGCACTGATAGTCACATTGATTGGAGGAGTGAGGCGTCGATGACATGGCACCTTGTCAGCCAAGTTGGATCTTAATTGGCCGTTGCTACTGACAACCAAATCACAAAGCAGTGCTGCACAGCCGGTAAAGATCCGGTGTTATGTTTGGCACAACAGATTGGTCAGGTCCTTGTGCCAACTCAATAATAGTTCTGGCTGTAGTGGAGCAGCCGCAGAGCATTGGGTCTGCTTGGTAAAGGATATAGGGAGGTGAGTTTCTCCAGGAGGTCACTGGAGGACATGAGGAGTCGGTGCATGGTCAGGGTGATGTTCATCAGGTGGCTGCTCCCACATACAGAGCCCTCCACGTCTGAAAGAGAGCACACAACACATGGAGCACGTCAGCAGACATTCTGTTGCACATCACAATGCCAATACTGTACTGCAGATGGTTGAGAGTTCATATGGACAAGAAAATTATTTCTGAATATCAATGTCCAATGCTAATGTAGCTCTTGGATAACAAAATCTAGCAGTCATGTCATGCAAAGAATCAATGTCAACAAAACAAGGGGATGTAGCTATTAAAACTACCTAGATTCTTTCAGCCACAAGTCTGCAAAGGCATGCAATGACAGAAAAAGAATGATAGTAATCAACCATAAACACAATAATATGCCAGTTATGTGTCAAATACAAATCTCGAAGTGTATCTAGTCACTGAGTAACGGACATGTATAAAAAGAAATGGCATGTATGATACGATTTGTCATCTAAGTACAACTACCATGACCAATTCCCTTACTATCTGAGGTCATGCTTGATATGCTGGTATACACCATACCTGGTCGTCTCTGCCTTTCCTGTGGTCTACTTTTCTCTGTCGTGTCTCACTTCCTGTCTTTGTGACCACCTCCCCTACCTCTGCTAACGCTACAGACATCACAGAGAACTGCAGCCACTAACACTGTCATCTACTCTAACAGCTTTGTCCCCAGAGGCACTGGAGATAAAAAAATAAAAAAAAAGGAAATGACAATGTGGAAACCCACTGGGCAAAAACTGATTGAATCAATGTTGTTTCCGCGTCATTTTAACAAAAAAAAAATCTATTTGATGACGTTAAATGAACGTAGAAAACTGATTGGATTTGGAAAAAAATCATCAACGTAATGGAATTTTGTCTTTTTTTCCCACCCGACGTTTAACCTAAATCAAATGACATGATGACATTTTTTATTTTATTTCATGTTGAATTCTAGTTAGTTACAACACAACCAAAACCAGATGACGTTGAAATGACGTCTGTGCCCAGTGGGAAAGATCTCAAGGAATACATTGTTACCTGTATCCACAAAGTAGCAATGGTGGAAAAAGTATACAATTGTCATACTTGAGTAAAAGTAAAGATACCTTAATAGAAAATGAGTCAAGTAAAAGTGAATGTCACCCAGTGAAATACTACTTGGGTATCAAAAGTAAATGTAATTGCTAAAATATACTTAAGTATCAAATTCTTTATATTAAGCAAACCAGACAGCACAACTTTCTTGTTTTTACTTATTTACGGATAGCCAGGGGCACACTCCAACACCGAGACATAATTTACAAACAAATGATGTGTGTTTAGTGAGTCTGACAGATCATAGGCAGCAGGGATGACCAGGAATGTTCTCTTGATAAGTGTGTGGATTGGACAATTTTTGGTCCTGCTAAGCATTAAAATGTAATGAGTACTTTTGGTAGTCAGGGAAAATGTATTGAGTCAAAAGTACATTAAAATCTAAATAGTAAAGTAAAGAACAGATACCGAAAAACAACTTAAGTAGTACTTTAAAGTATTTTTAATTAAGTACTTTACACCACTGCAAAGTAACAATTGCAGACTCCATTCCAAACGACATTAGCCTTTCTTTTACAAACGATCTGACCTGAGAAAAGCTTTTGTTGGTCCGCTGTAACACGTTGTGCATCAAAGTTGAGACCGAGAGACTGAAAAACAGCTTCTATCTCAAGGCCAAATTTACTGTTAATTAAACAGCCGTCACTAACACAGAGAGGCTGCTGCCGACATACAGACTTGAAATCATTGGCCACTTTAAAAAAATGGAAAACTAGTCACTTTAATAATGTTTACATATCTTGCATTACTCATCTCATATGTATATACTGTATTTTATATGACCTATTGCATCTTGCCTATGCCGCTCTGTCATTGCTCATCCATATATTTACATGTACAGTTGAAGTCGAGAGTTTACATACACTTTGTCAAAGCTCGTTTTCAAACACTCCACACATTTCATGTTAACAAGCTATAGTTTTGGCAAGTCGGTTAGGACATCTACTTTGTGCATGACAGAAGTAATTTTTACAACAATTGTTTACAGACAGATTATTTCACTTATAATTCACTGTATCACAATTCCAGTGGGTCAGAGGTTTGCATATACTGTACTAAGTTGGCTGTGCCTTCAAATAGCTTGGAAAATTTGCCAAAAAGATGTCATGTCTTTAGAAGCTTCTGATAGGCTAATTGACATCATTTCAGTCAATTGGAGGTCTACCTGTGGATGTATTTCAAGGCCTACCGTCAAACTGAGTGCCTCTATGCTTGACATCATGGGAAAAGCAAAATAAATCAGCCAAATACCTCAGAAAAAAATTGTAGACCTCCACAAGTCTGGTTCATCCTTGGGAGCCGTTTCCAAACGCCTGAATGTACCACGTTCATCTGTACAAACAATGGTATGCAAGTATAAACACCATGGGACCACGCAGCCATTATATCACTCAGGAAGGAGACGTGTTCTGTTTCCTAGAGATGAATGTACTCTGGTGCGAAACGTGCAAATCAATCCCAGAACAACAGCAAAGGACCTTGTGAAGATGCTGGAGGAAACAGGTACAAAAGTATCTATATCCACAGTAAAATTAGTCCTATATCGACATAACCTGAAAGGCCGCTCAGCAAGGAAGAAGCCACTGCTCCAAAACCGGCCATAACCCTTTATTTAACCAGGTAGGCAAGTTGAGAACAAGATCTCATTTACAGTTGCGACCTGGCCAAGATAAAGTAAAGCAGTTCGACACATACAACAACACAGAGTTACACAATGACCATAATGACCATCGTTATGTTTGGAGGAAAAAGGGGGAGGCTTGCAAGCCGAAGAACACCATCCCAACCTTGAAGCACAGGGGTGGCAACATAATGTTGTGGGTGTGCTTTGCTGCAGGAGGGACTGGTGCACTTCACAAAATAGATGGCATCATGAGGCAGGAAAATTATGTGGATATATTGAAGCATCTCAAGACATCAGTCAGGAAGTTAATGTGTGGTTGCAAATGGGTCTTCCAAATGGACAATGACCCCAAATAAAGTAGTGATCCTAACTGACCTAAGACAGGGACATTTTTACACGGATTAAATGTCAGGAATTGTGAAAAACTGAGTTTAAATGTATTAGGCTAAGATGTATGTAAACTTCCGACTTCAACTGTATATATCCTTATTCCATTCCTTTACTTAGATTTGTGTGTATTAGGTAGTTGTTGTGCAATTTTTAGATTACATGTTAGATATTGCTGCACTGTCAGAACTAGAAGCACAAGCATTTCGCTACACTCCCAATAACATCTGCTAACCACGTGTATATAACCAATAACATTTGATTTAATTATAAGTAGGTGGTTCACTATCATGGTTGTCTATTGGATAGAAATAGGAAACATCTTTGCTTCACTCTTAGGAAAAAAAAGTGCTATCTAGAACCTAAAAGTGTTCTTCGGCTACCCCCATAGGAGAACCCTTTGAAGAACCCTTTCCACAGAGGGTTCTACCTGGAACCAAAAAGAGTTATCCTATGTGGTCAGCCAAAGAATCTCGTTTGAACCCTTTTTCTAAGAGTGTAGACTTCCAATCTTTTCCATTCCAGGTCCTATTAAACAATTTGCCAGTAACTTTCTGGAAATCGAATCGTGGCTAAGAGAGAACCTTGACGAAACCTTTAAAATGGTGTTTAACTTTGAACCTAAACAGCTGGCATTGTCTTGATGCCACACAAGGACTCCAGTTTCCATGGGTCCCCACTTATCCCATATCTCCTTGAAATACCACAGACACCATGGCAACATGTTCATTTCTAACCTTTGTTATCTATCTCACTGGGCCACTTCAGCAGGCAGCTAATCCTGTCATCATATATCCTGCACCGCTGGTACGGGAGTGTTCTGTTTACTCGTTCAAACAATGGCTACAACACCCCAATGGTCAATGAAAGGTTACCTTCCCAGCTACAATATGACACACAGACAATGTTACTGGATAAAAAACTGGCAAGAGTAAAAAAGAAACATCTAGAAGATGAATAGGTTTGAAGCGTTATACTGTCACTGTACAGTATGTAAAAGGACTGTGATGCAAAACAAGCAAACTATCCTTCCTCTACTATAATAAACTGAACAGTGCTGTTTTTATGGCTGTAACAATTGCAAGCAAGTCATGCTCTAAAACAGGTGTGTCGAACTCATTCCAAGGAGGGCAGAGTGTCTTTTATTTTCTCCCTTTCAATTAAGACCTAGACAACCAGGTGAGGGGAGTTAATTAATTAGTGACCTTAATTCATCAATCAAGTACAAGGGTGGAGTTTGACACGTGCTCTAAAATGACCTAAAATAACAAGGAAGCGGTTTTGATTCACTACCAGGTAAACAATTGCTTCATCATTTGACAACACCTCCCTGCCAACCCAGACTTGGCTAATTGCTAAGGAAATCCCCTCCGTCTTACTCACTGTGGAAAGTTAGGAAAGCAGCAGCAGGCGGCACTGGGATAGGAGGAGGGATATGATGACAAACACAGCAAAGAGCTGGGAGTGTTGCCCTACTTTGAGTGTTTTTATTATCATAGGCATCATCAGCAAAGCCCCGGCGCAAGGAGTCTTTCCTTGTTTTGACAGAGAGGTACAGAAACTGGGCTGGATGATCCTTTTGTTTTGCCTCCGTCAGCCTTATGCTTATCTCTACTGTACTCTACTGAAAGAACCGGTAAGGAACAGTCTAAGAGACTCCAGAGATTTCAATTTCATTATTAGTTGCACACTTTCAATAGTTCTCTTTCTACTGAATGTACCAGCAAGCTGTAGGTTTACATGTCGAACAATACATTCCTCAGTACAGGAACTTACTTCAATACCCCCAGACAGCCATGATGCTCCGTAAGTGTACATACATTGATTGCAATAGGCACATAAAGGTTTTTCACATTAGTGTCTACAGTACATCCGAGTCTGCAGTGGATCCTCTGACTCGTGGTTTATCTCTTTGTGACATTCACAGGTTCTGTGCCTGCATCATACATGATTTACATGGAATATGCATTTCATAAAAAATGTCTTCTACGATTGAGGCATTCAAATATATACACTGCCTATTGCTGTCCATCAACATTATGATTGCGTAGAGACTTCGGGCAATGTGGGTGAGTGGAACTGTGGAGCGTGAACTTGAGGTTGAATGATGATGTCAAACATTATTGATCCACGCCCCTTGGTCCTCTGCATTTCAAAGAGTGGTCAGCATCTGAGGAGGGCCGTTTGGAGAGCTGACCTTTGGGCTAGCAGCCGCCAGCTAATCCTTCAAATAGCTTGTGCGTATGCTCTCACATTTGAAAAAGGTGCCTGAGCCACAGGACCTGGGGGGTCAGCCTCTGATGTGAAACAGCAGCTGCTGGGAAACGTTCAGCCCTCTTAAACCCCTCTGTACTAGGTTCCTCCATTCTGTCCCTCATAATAACCTGGATTTAAAAACCCTGCCTGTTTATTGCCAGACCAGATTCCGATGAGAGGATTTTAATTTCTTGCTCTCAATTGATTAACTTGGCTGATCTTTTTTTTAATCGGAATCCTAAATGAACAGCCAGCCATTATTCTGCTATTGTTCCCCCTGACAGATAGTGTAACTGTAAGTAGGGGATGTCACTTTCTGTATTCAGTCCATTGTACCACCTCATCACTCTCACGTCACTCCATTTGTGACTCCAAGCAACGGTAATCTGAATGCTTGCCTCTTCATAGACATAATCACCATAACTTTGAGAGCACTCCAGACAACTTCGTAGAACACATGATTCTAATTTGACAGGGTTTTTGACAGCATTGATAGTGCAGCCAACAGGGATGTCCTTAGCCTTTTGGGGCCCCTAGGCGAGATTTTCATGTTAAGTTAATGTATTACTAATGTGATATGCCTAAATCAAATTCCACATCTACTGAATCAGTACTTCAGTTGTTGCATGATTGTGTTATCTCATATTCAGAACAGGCATAGTTGGATACACATACAATTATACAGCCTTACAGCGATTGGTATAAAGGTTTGCACTATTGCCCGGGGCAAGTGACCTGAGCAGTCGCAAACGTTGAGTTTTTTTTTATGATAACAACCAAAATTGCAGTAGTCTGGTATTTCTGGTTCCTCCCGTCTGTAGGTGAAAATAGCTACTTTAAATGTTTGGGCAAGTGATCATAATCTTCGGGCAAACAAAAATATTCCTTATGTGTGAGTGCCTTTCAGACCTTAATGTCAATCCCTGACTTATCTCAAAAGCAAAGATTGATGACCATGTTGCTAGACAACAAATAGAGGCTAGTTCATTTAAGTCTTCAAATATGGTCTGTTTGTGTCAACCGAGCACTATATGCGAATTAGAGATACCTTGTAAATGGTGACAGTTTAACGGAGACAGGGTCTCTTAACATCAAACAGCTAGACGCAGAGAAAAACAGGCGCTTCCAGGAAACACTCACTGTACTGATTTAAAATAAATTGAGGTTCAGCGACATTTAAAAATGATCAAATGAAACGGATGCTTTAACCGAACAAGCAGAACTAATGACAATGATCCTGACCTGCACAACCATTTTGTACAGCTCAACAAACTAAAATATTAAATGTGTTTCTAATTTTAAATGTGTTTCTAAAAAACAAAAACATATTTTATTGTGATTTAACAGATGCTTTTATCCAAAGTGACTTACAGTCATGCATGCATCAATTTTATGTAATGTGGTCCCAGCAGAAATGCAATCCTAGTGCCGTGCTCTACCAACTGAGCCAGAAATCATTTTCAAATAACAGAGAGAAATATGCAGCACATTAGCTACCAATAGCATTGCTGGCAGAAACTCAAAAGCAACCCAGAGCACATAGACTCACCAAAGGACTGGATACAGGCCTGGATCACCTCCTCCCAGCTGGCCCCCTTTGTGAAGTGTCCTGGCAGAGACATTGTGACCTTGCCCTGGGTCATCTGGGCCTGGTTGGGCCTGTTGAACCGCTGAGGCCGGGCAGGCACCGGTGGACAGACCTTAGATCTGGAGCCACTACCTGGTCCCGGAGAGAGATGTCTGGAGGGGCAGTGGTGGAGAGAGGGAGTGAGATAGAGGGAGGTGTAGAAAGCACAGTTTTGTGTGTGTATGTGTATGAGTGTGTGTGTGTGTGTGTGTGTGTGTGTGTGTGTGTGTGTGTGTGTGTGTGTGTGTGTGTGTGTGTGTGTGTGTGTGTGTGTGTGTGTGTGTGTGTGTGTGTGTTTCTAGGGGACTTTCACAGCATGCAGTGAACATTAAAATATTGAAGTATACAAAACAATGAAGTCACACACTCAAATATAATGTAGGTTAAAGTGTACCAAAAATATTGCAACTAACACAACACTTGTCATGTTCATTACACAATAATAAACGTGTTTAATACTAGGTATCCTACAGTTACAGTAGCTGTGCTATTTTTTATTGTTCTCATTCAATTCCCTTTGGGGAAATCATTGATTACCGACTTCCATTATGGGAACCACGATATCAGTGTTTGTCCAACCCTGGTCCTCCAGTCCCCCAACCGTACACATTGTTGTTATAGCCCTGGACAAACACACCTCATTCAGCTCATTGAGGGCTTGATGATTAGTTGACAAGTTGAGTCAGGTGTGTTTGCCAGGGGGTTACACAAAAAATGTGTACTGTTGGGGGTACACGAGGACCAGGGTTGGGAACCTGCACTAGATAAACAGTTAGATGCCTGATAAACAGAGAGGATGCCATGCACTTGTTCTATACACTTTCCACACTATAGGCTACATTTGTAATTAAAAACACTCAACTATGCCATACAATTCGAAGGAGAGAACACATAGGCTAATGGGAAGCTGTTTTGAGAGTGCACATTTTGTGCGCTCTGGCCGATGCTTTTATAAATCGCACTGAATTGTTGCACTCAAGTTATTTTACGACCAAGAACCACCAAACGTTTCTGATTTAAATTAGGACTACATTGGAAAAGTGTACAAGATTCAAATATATATTCAGTGTCAATAAAGGTTTTATAACTGCGTATGTTGCAAATTGACAAAACCATATTCGCTGTATTTAAAATGTGCACGTAACGCATAAACCTATTTAGTTTATTTTACAAACACAGGAAGGAGTTATAAAATAAAAACTTACGAATGTTCTTTTTCCTTTCCATTCGAGCCCACATTTTCATTTTGTCCATTTTCTTTGGATTGGCAGCCCATAGCGAGATACTGGGCAACAAGTGGTTGAACGAGACTATCCATCTGTGTCCGTTTCGATGAGAGCAACATTGCATGCTTGGTTCAGTGTGCGGCCGTGCGCCGGCGGGGAGCTCACCATCGTCCTGACTTGTCAAAGAGAACGGCACAAATTATGCATCGTGCTGTGGCTGTGTGGGCGTTAACGCACTTGAACAAAAGTTATTTTGGTGATGCGCCCAATGTCACTGCTCAGTAATTTATGCATAGGGGCACATACGAGCTCAAATGAGTAGAATGAGTAGGCCGCCTGACCTATTTATTTATTAGTCTATTGCCATTGTATAGTGATTTGACATTAAAGCATGAGTCACGATTAAATTGCCATTTTTTGATATTACCAATTAACTATCAGAAAATGTGTTGTTTCATAGATTATTAGAACTACAAATGGATAGAGTTTTAAATCAATTTTATCACATTTAAGTGTGCAATAACTAAATGGATTGTAGCAATAGGGTTGTGTCAGTCTGCTAATAAGAGTTGGCAGGTTAATTCACAGTTACAGGTTAATACTACGCTGTATGCCAATCAAACCATGACCAGTGTCTTCAGGTTCCCTGGAATTACACTGCTACCATGACCACAGCTCCATGTGTTGCTGTATTGCTGTGCCTGCAGAAAAGTAAAGGTGGGGCCTTCCTCTCCGTCAGAGCTCTCTACTATACAGTAGACTTTAGACCCCGATAAAGATGTTTCTGTGAGCCTGTTGAATTCCCCTAAGAGCTACACTATATATACAAAAGTCTGTGGACGCACCTTCAAATTAGTGGATTCAACCGGTCAACTATAAGTGTTGTTATTGTGAAGTGGAAACATCTAGGAGCAACAACGGCTCAGCCGTGAAGTGGTAGGCCACACAAGCTCACAGAACAGGACCGCTGAGTGCTGAAGCGCGTAGTGCATAAAAAACGTCTGTCCTCGGTTGCAGCACTCACTACGGGGGCAATGGAAGCAATGTCAGCACAATAACTGTTCGTCGGGAGCATGTGAAATGGATTTCCATAGCCGAGCAGCCACACACAAGACTAAGATCGCAATGCGCAATGTCAAGCGTCAGCTGGTGTAGTGTAAATCTCGCCACCATTGGACTCTGGAGCAGTGGAAATGCGTTCTCTAGAGTGATGGATCACGCTTCACCATCTGGCAGTCCAATGGACAAATCTGGGTTTGGTGAATGCCAGGAGAACACTACCTGCACAAATTCATAGTGCCAACTGTAAAGTTTGGTTGAGGAGGAATAATGGTCTGGTGGTGTTTTCATAGGCTGGGCTAGGCCCCTTAGTTCCAGTGAAGGGAAAATCTTAACGCTACAGCATACAATGACATTCATGACGATTCTGTGCTTCCAACTTTGTGGCAACAATTTGGGGAAGGCCCTTTCCGGTTTCAGCATGACAATTTCCCCGTGCTCAAAGCGAGGTACATACAGAAATGGTCAAAGATCGGTGTGGAAGAATTTGACTGGCCCACACAGAGCCGTGACCTCAACTCCGCCGAACACCTTTGAGATGAATTGGAACTCCCACTGCGAGCCAGGCCTAATCGCCCAAAATCAGTGCCTGACCTCACTAATGCTCGTGTGGCTGAATGGAAGCAAGTCCCTGCAGCAATGTTCCAACACCTAGTGGAAAGCCTTCCCAAAAGAGTGGAGGCTGTTATAGCACCAAAGGGTGGACCCACTTCATATTAATGGCCAAAATTTTGGAATGAGAAGTTCTACGGACAGGAGTCCACATACTTTTGATCATGTAGTGTATGTTAGGACTAATCACACATGTCCAGACAGGGGGATAAGTAAACTGGTAATCAAAATATACATGTTGATATTAGTTGTCAGGGGTCTTTACTTCAACATTATTCTGTTTGTATTTCTAATACCTTTTAAGAATTTTTATGCTAGATGTTTTTCTATGCTTTTCCATCTGTTTGACCAGAAATCAAAGCCTTTGCTTATTCTTTTTTTTAGGGTGGAAAATGGTAGAAACTTTACTTTACTGTACTGTGCTCTACTGTGCTGTCCAAACTTGTGAAACATGATTGGTCCAGATTTGGTCCGTTCTAGACTGGACTGGACGTTGAAATCAAGGCCAGGGTGGACTGACCAAATTTCAACTACTTTTCGACTTCCATGGACATCCGGTGTCAGTCAGTGCTCAGTGGGTAAGGAGAGAGAGAGGGAGGGGTTGTCTAGACTGTTTTCACACTTGCTTTGACCACCAGAGGACAGTAACATGAAGAAAACAGGAACTTCATTTGAGCCAGTTTGCCACAGCAGTTAAATAATCCTGCAGCAACAGGAAATGTGAATTATTATGTGGATTATAATTAATGAAATAGGCAATATCTTCCTTTGCATAATTCCATTACTGATTTTAATTTACAGATTTGGTAGTTTCTACCAAAGATAATTTGAGTTTTAATCACTTCATATTTCATAAACCAATTAGTAAAATCAGTAAAAACACTATAACTAATTGGTAAGTCTACCTTTATTTGTTACTTTTGTGAACTTGTATTATCCTCCCACCTCATGAGGGAGAGAAATAAACACATTTTCGGTTTCAGTAATTGCTTTCAAAGACATTGGGAAGGAGCCTAAGTATTTGGATATATATACATATTTTTAAACAGATGTAGTTTAATGTTGGAATGTATTTGGAAATACACTTGGAAAGTATTGGCATGCACTGTATATGACAACACTCCCATGCATTTGAACCCATGTCTGTTTGGTATTTAAAATATTGTATTTGGAATATTTTTTTAACAGTAGGCTTTTTATGGGAAATGATTTGAAAATACTTCAGAAGTAGTTGATTCTGTACATATTATTTGAAAAACGGAAATACACAGAACGTATGTATTTAAATAACAAATAATAAAATACACATGTATTTGGACCCTGGTCTGCATCTAATATAGAACTAACTATGCATGTGTAATTTGTTATCCAATACTTTTAATTTGTATCTTCATGGAGACATTGGTTGAGTAGGTTCTGCGGAAGCAGTCAAACATGACCCAACCCAGTCCTCATGTTGACACAAGCACTAGTCATAGCATCGTGTGGTCATAGACTGTGATACAAAAACAAAAACGAAACTCCTGAAACTCAGAAACTCATGTTATCTGTGTGCACTCCCCTGGCCTACTCCCATTACTCAGAGACTTCTTTCCCCCATCCACCCTTAACTGTGTGATATGGATTCTACCAGGCTGATATGGATGGAAATATTATACACCCTTGTCTTTCTGCATTAGGCAAGATGGACTAAGGGTTGTTATCTAGTATAACTGCTAACAGTGTAGGGCTTGCACTTCCTTGAAATCAGTTCTTTTTTATGACTGAGAACATCATTCAACCATTTGCTCTCTGACTTTTGACAATGGGTTAGATTCACTGTTTACTTTTCTCACAGGGCTACATTCTGTAATATAATAAAAGGCCCAAAATGTCTCAAATCTGCCGCCATGTGGTTGTAGTCAGCACACATTAAAGTATTTACCAGAATCTTTGTCATACATTCTAAACACTACTGAGCATGTTCCATCTATAAAATAAATATTTGACATGTTAGCAGATAGCTCAAACATAAAGGAATGTTCTCCACATTCTACAGATAATCAATATTCAAAAAACACATAAAACAGCCATACAAATGTGATACCTTCCTACCTTCTAAGTCAACTGTTCTATTTTGTTCAACTGAACTATCCAAACGTTAAAATCTTCACACAGACTGGTTAGGCTATGAAAGTGAATAACTTGCAGCTATAATAATTCCCTCTGTGCATTCTGTAACCCCACACCCCACAATGCCTTTGTGATGTTTGAAGTAGATTCGATTGGACTGTGGTTTAATGTGTGATATATTGTAAGGAAATATGTACTACTGTTTCAAGACAGTAACTTCCTGCTGTGGACAAGGCATTAGGAAACATAAAACCATTATAAAAATAACCCAAAGCAACTCTGTGCAAGCCACAATGGCCCAGTGCACTTTGTTTCAGCTGTCTACTTTATAAACTTCACAAAACCATTACTCAGAAAAAAAGCATTATATGACCCAACCATAATAGACTCATTCTATTTGGAAAAATTGGAAAGAGTATGGCACTCATTATATTATATTTTAAGGCTGCTTACCAGATAACTCTCCAGTTGAGGAACTTTCTTTCTGCCTGCAGCAATTTTGCATACAGTGCAATCTTTATTCTAAATGTACAGTCTTCTTTATGCGCACACCATGCAGTGAAAATAAAGATTATTCTCAAATATCATGCAAGGTTATGATGATGACGTCTGCCCCCTCCAACCTCGCACGCTCCACCCCTTTCCATCAATCATTATGAAGTCCTTAATTTCGCCCACCTTCTTTTAGTGCTTTGGTCACGGCAGCAAATGCTGGTAAATATCAACCTAAATGTATTAGCTCTCATTACTAGCTGCGTTGTTAGCTTCAACTTGGCTTTGATATATTGCAACAACAAGCATTGCAACACTTGTTTAGCAAGATTTTCTAAAATATTTTTAATTTTTTAATTTATTGTTTAGCAAGATGGCCATGGACGACTTCTAATATATGGACAGCTTCAAGAGAAAGCGCATCAAATTGACCCTCAAGACTGCGACTTTCCTGCATTGTTCAGCGGATCAATGCCAATAAAACTGTGATTTTAGAGGAAGGTAAGAAAAAATGAATGCACATTATCTTGAAAAGACTTGTTGCTCAGTGTTTCACATGCTCATGTATTTGTTCTAAATCTGCACAGTAGCTGATCACGATCAGCTCAGCTAATTTGCCAGCTAGCTGTAGTAGCTACTGGTAGCCGGCAGAAGCTACATCCTGGTCGTCAATAGTTACCACAGCCACAACTCCACCTAATTCAAACATGTATCTTCTTATAATGTGATTTTAAACCGAACCGTAACCACAATTTTAACCACACTGCTAGCTTTATGCCTAACCCTAACCTTAAAATTAAGACCAAAAAGCAAATTTTTAGGATATAGCCAATTTTGACTTTGTGGTTGTGGTAACTATTGATTACCCTGCGTCCTGGTAATCTATTCATGTGTGCCAGTTACTGCCCTGTGCTGCCAGTGTATATTGCATAAATTAGTAATCTGCAATGTATGGGTCTAATCTGTTTCAGTTGTGGATAAGAATGGAAGGAATTAAAGTTTTGTTTGGACATGAGATTCTGAATGGTATCTGCACTGGCCGTGCTGCTGCTCCAGTTTAATCTGTTCTGCCTGTGGCTATGGAATCCTGACCTGTTCACCGGACATGCTACCTGTCCCAGACCTATTATTTGACCATGCTGGTAATTTATGAACATTTGAACATCTTGGCCATGTTCTGTTATAATCTCCACCTGGCACAGCCAGAAGTGGACTGGCCACCCCTCATAGCCTGGTTCCTCTCTAGGTTTCTTCTTAGGTTTTGGCCTTTCTAGGGAGTTATTCCTAGCCAACGTGCTTCAACATCTGCATTGCTTGCTGTTTGGGGTTTTAGGCTGGGTTTCTGTACAGCACTTTGAGATATCAGCTGATGTATGAAGGGCTATATAAATACATTTGATTTGAATGGTAGGTGGCCTTAATCATGGAAACTTGCACTTTATTTCAGTCATTATTACTAGAAAGCTATTCAAATAGAATATAATCTCTGGTCATCTGCTATGTAACTACTAGCTACCCTTAGTATATCTTTCAGTGAAATTCCCAAATTTAACAAAGACTGACCCTGGGGAAGTATCTAGTATGTTCGATATTGACATATCATTATGGGTGAAAGATCAACTAATGTTAACTATGGACAGTGGTGTAAAGTACTTAAGTAAAAATACTTTAAAGTACTAATTTAGTAGTTGTTTTGGGTATCTGTACTTTACTATTCATATTTTTACAACTTTTACTTTTACTTCACTACATTCCTAAAGAAAGTAATGCACTTTTTACCCCATACATTGACACCCAAAAGTACTTGTTACATTTTGAATGATTAGCAGGACAGGAAAATGGTCCAATTCACTCACTTATCAAGAGAACATCCCTAATAGACATGCTTAGTTTGTAAATTATGTCTGAGTGTTGGCATGTGCCCCTGGCTATCCGTAAATAAATCAAAACAAGAAACTGGTGCCATCTGGTTTGCTTAATAAAATAAATTTGAAATTATTTATACTTTTACGTTTAATACTTAAATATATTTTAGCAATTACTCTTACTTTCGATACTTAAGTATATTTAAAGCCAAATACTTTTAGACTTACTTACTTACTCAAGTAGTGTTTTACTGGTTGACTTTCAATTTTACTTGAGTAATTTTCTATTAAGGTATCTTTACTTGTTTTTGTCTACTTTGCTCACATTGAAATGAATGTCCTATTAGTATTGCATGTAATAATGCAAGAAACTGACCCTGTATTCAATTTGTGGCACAGATAACTCTAGTGACCACAGACCTGAAGGTGACCTGACTGTGGCAGAGTTTCAGCCATACAGGAAGAATCATATTTTATACTCTATTGTACACATTTAGCTAACTGAAGCCAAAGGTTTGCATCATTAGCTTTTTTCATTAGGTAGCTAGCTATATGATCGATGTAGCTCAACAAATAGATGTCTCCTTTCCTCAGTTGATAAAGAAATTGATGAGAGCCATGTCAACATTGTGGTCATTGATGAGCTCCATGAGAAGCTTGTTCCTGCTGTGAGTACCTAACCCTCACAATCACTGTTTCATTTCACTTCGCCCCCTGTGCGTACGCTTCACTTTACATAGACTATTAGCATACAGATGGATAACATCTCTGAAGAAAATGAAGCTGTAATGAGTCTAAGGAGGTGTGTGCCCTTTGTCCTGTGGGTGTACGGAGTGATCTCTAGTACCTTGCTTGATCATGCTCTCTCCACCTAGATGATGCACATCCGGAAGCAGCAGCTGATCGAGATAGGAGCAGACGGGGTTGAGACGTTCCAGCACGAGAGAGTCTGTTGGCTGCAGGTGAGGAAAGAGAGACAGAGCTCTTAAGTAATCCTACCTAGGCTTTTGGATATGAATATGTTCATCATTTTCTATTTCACGTTATCTATTACTTGTCTTGAATGGAAATTTGAACTGCTGAACTATATCCAATCTCCTTTGTAGATTGCCACTAAGAACAAGGTGTACCTCTTTGACATCCTGATGCTTGAGGCCCGGGCCTTCAAGAACAGCCTGTCCATGATCCTGGAAAATAACCACATTTTAAAGGTGAGTAATATAGACCGGATATTATTATATTAATCCATTTGACTTCTACCTTATGCAATTTCACCTCTGTCTGTGTATTTATCTTATTCAGGTCACCTATAGCTGCCATAGGATTGACGAATGTCTGAGGGCTCAGTTTGGAGTGAATCTCACCAATGTCTTTGACACGCAGGTACTGTATTGTAGAAAATGTATGATCCTAGAGTGTGCAGCCGAAGCTTTGTTGTTGTTCTATGAATGTATTCTTACTGCCCTGTAGGCATAGACCGAGTGTTACCCTCCCAGCCTTATCACTGTGATGTGTTTGGGTTATTTCTCCATAGGTGGCAGATATCCTGTGCTTCTATACAGAGACAGGTGGCTTCCTGTTAGCAGATGGTGAGCCTACATCTGAAGATGCCCTCATCACGATTCTCCTCTCTCAAGATCAAGTCTCTGCTCACCAAGGTACATAAAGCAGGGAACATAGCACAAAAGTATGGATGTGGTCTGTGTGTGTGTATCTGCATTGTAAGACTTGATTTTGTGTGTCTGTACTAGAGGTCGACCGATTAATCGTAATGGCCGATTAATTAGGGCCTATTTCAAGTTTTCATAACAATCTGTAATCGGCATTTTTGGACACCGATTATGGCCGATTACATTGCACTCCACGAGGAGACTGTGTGGCAGGCTGACTACCTGTTATGCGAGTGCAGCAAGGAGCCAAGGTAAGATGCTAGCTAGCATTAAACTTATCTTATAAAAAACAATCTTAACATAATCACTAGTTAACTACACATGGTTGATGATATTACTAGTTTATCTAGCTTGTCCTGCGTTGCATATATTCGATGCGGTGCCTGTTAATTTATCATTGAATCACAGTCTACTTCGCCGAACGGGTGATTTAACAAGCGCATTCACGAAAAAAGCACTG
Organism: Oncorhynchus kisutch; assembly: GCF_002021735.2. Lineage (NCBI taxonomy): Eukaryota > Metazoa > Chordata > Actinopteri > Salmoniformes > Salmonidae > Oncorhynchus > Oncorhynchus kisutch. The sequence goes on from NC_034180.2 coordinate 33,980,997, forward strand.
TCGTTGCACCAATGTGTACCTAACCATAAACATCAATGCCTTTCTTAAAATCAATACACAAGTATATATTTTTAAACCTGCATATTTAGTTAATATTGCCTGCTAACATGAATTTCTTTTAACTAGGGAAATGTTGTCACTTCTCTTGTGTTCTGTACAAGCAGAGTCAGGGTATATGCAGCAGTTTGGGCCGCCTGGCTTGTTGCGAACTGTGTGAAGACCATTTCTTCCTAACAAAGACCGTAATTAATTTGCCAGAATTGTACATAATTATGACAAAGGTTGTGCAATGTAACAGCAATATTTAGACTTATGGACACCAGGCGTTAGATAAAATACATAACGGTTTCGTATTTCACTGAAAGAACAAACGTTTCGTTTTTGAAATGATCGTTTCTGGATTGGACCATATTAATGACCTTTTTGTGTGTTGTGTTATTATATTATAATTAAGTCTATGATTTGATAGAGCAGTCTGACTGAGCGGTGGTAGGTAGCAGCAGGCTCGTAAGCATTCATTCAAACAGCACTTTCCTGAATTTGCCAGCAGCTCTTCGCTGTGCTTCAAACATTGCGCTGTTTATGACTTCAAGCCTATCAACTCCCGAGATTAGGCTGGCAATACTAAAGTACCTATTAGAACATCCAATAGTCAAAGGTATATGAAATACAAAGGGTATAGAGAGAAATAGTCCTATAATAACTACAACCTAAAACTTCTTACATGGGAATATTGAAGACTCATGTTAAAAAAGGAACCACCAGCTTTCATATGTTCTCATGTTCTGAGCAAGGAACTTAAACGTTAGCTTTTTTACATAGCACATATTGCACTTCTTCTTCTCCAACACTTTGTTTTTGCATTATTTAAACCAAATTGAACATGTTTCATAATTTACTTGAAATTAAATTGATTTTATTGATGTATTATATTAAGTTAAAACAAGTGTTCATTCAGTATTGTTGTAATTGTCATTATTAGAAAAATATATAAAAAAATCGGCCGATTATTCGGCATTGGCTTTTTTTTGGGTCCTCCAATAATCGGTATCTGCGTTTAAAAATCATAGTCGGTCGACCTCTAGTCTGTACTATACCTGTAGGAGGACAAAGAGGTATGGTACATGCGTCCCTGTCCTGCGTCCCTGCTGAAGGTCATGGCCCTGTCGGTGATCCATCTGCAGCCTCTGAGGCTGGCTGACTATACAGGCCTGGTGGACTCCTACCTTAGCAGCAGTCATGAGGAACCTGTCCACACCAAGTCAATGAGCTACACACACATGACCCAACACACAACCGCCCAGATAAATAGAGGACTTACATCCTCAAACATCCAGACTCACTTACTCATTACTGTACACATGTCAAATGGCAATGTTGACGGAAAACATTGTAATAGAGTTAGTGACATAAAAAGAATAGATCTCAATGACAGTTATTATCTGAGATATACATGTCCCAGTGTGTTGAGATGATATAGATGCTTATGTGCTGCTTTGTGTATCTGTCTACAGAGCAGTGTTCTGGAGCTGCCTAGGGAGCTGCGGGAGTTGAAGCACATGCGGCAGGAGTGGGCCATCGACTGTTACCCTGTCTCTGAGCAGGGCCTGCTGGAGCGCTCCAACCCCAGACCCCTACCCCATCACAGGATGGGCAGGGCCAGAACATAGCCACCCAAAGACAACCTGACCCCCCTGTCCCCACAACAGAGGAGCCTGTAGTCCCAGGACCAGTACCAGGGCTGCAGGCCCCAGCAGAGCAGAGACCCCCTGTCCCAGCAATACCCCATGGGCATCTGACCTTCATGCTATGCCCAGTGCCCTGACCCCAGAGGTCAAACAGAGTTCCAGGAAACAGCCATCTGGAGACGTCAGCCCAGCGGCTCCATCAGGATCAGGAGAACCAGGACTCATGGAGATAGTGATGGTCACAATGGCAGGCAGAGGGAGGTCTCTGATGAAAAATGCAGCACTACCAACCCTCCCTGCCTTCCCTCCCTGCCTTCCTCTTCCTGGGAAGAGGCCTGGTTTTCCCGATACCAGCGGCCCAGGTCCCTAAGGAGAGCCCCAGGGTTCTAAAGACCCAGGCCCCAGTGGGTAGGGTAGAGGTGCCTGTCCACCCAGGCCCAAGACTCAGCCCAGTACAGTGAGCTGTGCCCCAGCAGGCTGCCTTTTGTCCTGCCATGCCTGAAAACATCCCTGGGGCAGAGAGAGGCCTCTTCATCCAGAAACCCCAAGGTCTCACCTCTCCTCTCAGTCTCTCCCTCATTTCCTTTAGAAAGACTTAAGAGGACCACCTATGGTTGTGAAGGGTTGGTTGAAAATTACTTGTGTAATTGTATATTCTACAAAGACCACTAGATGGCAGTAAATTGTCCATTTTGTTTGCAAATGTAAATTGCATCAATGTTTGGGGGGAAACAGTCATGTTTCAGTTAAATGGTTTTCTATTTCAAATGGAAAAACAACAGTAGATTCACATCAAATTACATTCGGATGAGAGATATTTTGATAATTCTGTATCATGGCGACTAGTTTACCTTGTGTACATGGCTTAATTTGGTTACATTTGTTTGATTATTCAAATTGCTGTTCACACTTGTTACAAATGTAAATTAAACACCAGTGCAGTACTCTGCTTATTGTGATTCTGTGTTTCTCTCTTTCTGGCCTGATTTGCGTGAGTAATGGTACATTCTGAATATGTTAATTGCAGTCATTTCACTTGGTAATAGGGTCCTCGGCGTACAGTGATATTCTGCTGGGTTACAGCCCAATAATGTCCAACTAATTCCTTTGATATGACTACATGCAGTGGTACTTCACCCATCAATGCATTCCAGCCGTCGAGGAAGACCATGTATGCAGCACTGGCAGAATTATTCTAAATGTTTCTTCAAAGGAAACTTCATTATCAATTGATTGTGGAAATGAAACTCATTTTTATGGTGTTAATCACACATTTTTTTTCTCCTGAAAAGTCCAATGGGAAGTTGTGTTGGGACATGTTAGAACAAAACACCCAAAAGCTAAATGCATTTAGCTTGTGATGATTAATTACCTAGAAACTTGGCTTCTTGGCTGCTATTAATTGAGGCTGAAAGCTAAGGAAAGCATTGATGGATTTGCTGTTAATTGAGGGAAAACATTGTTTATGGAAGGTTCCTTTGATTACAGATGACTGGAAAACCATTAGAGTTGGCACGGAATGAATGCAGGACGTTGACATTATTAAATTGATATTGCCTGTCTGCAGCACTAATCACTCAAGAAGTTCAGATGGTGATAATCACAAGTACCCAACACCTGCCATGTTTTACACAGCAAACAAAGCCTTGTCTTATCAATCTACTATCGGTTTCCTGAATAAGGATCCTGCACTGCGGATATTACACAGATGTTCCACAAACAGCCTCTTTGAATGAATTTTCGGAGGTACGGTTTGGGAACAAAACAGGATATTAAGACAAAACAATGTGTTCAAACAGCAGCAGGGTGCGCGGTACAAATGGGGCCCTCATTAATCACATCTTATTGCCATGGCTATCTAGATATAGCCGCTTGGGCCTGTGCCAGGACCCCTTATTGAAAGCATGAAACAGATAAAGTAGGCTTTTAATTAACTAGGAGGGAGCAGAGCACAAAGACCCATCTCTCTTAGCAACCTCAGCTCCTGCTAGGGACTGGATGGATAGATCCTGGATCCTTCTCATATGCTTCACCTCCTAGGCCTTTAGAATCATCTTTATTCACCAACTACAATTTTCCTTAGTGAGAAAGAGCTGCCAGCAAGCAATAAACAATATACAGAATACTTAGTCTTCTTAGACATCATACAGAATATACACTATCACAACAGTCTTGTTTCAAGTGAAGCAAATGAAAATACAAATCCAATCAATTTAGCATTGAAACACTGACAGGGGCTGTAAATGCAGGAGCGTGCTCTAAGGGTTTCTCGAGGCTCTCTTCCCTGTTGGGTTGTGTCAGTCAGTCAATATATGTGAAATGTACTGTATTTGGTTGGCAGAAATCACATGGCCCAGTCCATTGTGTGCCATACTCGTCCTGTTCCTGAAATTGCCAGTCTGTCATTGCCTTTGGTCATAAAACACTCAACATTCCCATTGTTTATCCATCATTTTCTATAATACATGATGATGGGAATGTAGATTTGCAGGTTATGACTAAACACTCTGGTTCTAGTTGTTCTGTTGGCTATATTGTTACAGTAATGGACATGCTCACCCCAGTCTCTGCTTCTTGCTGACGTGAAAAAAGAAAGAGGTGCGGTAGGAGAGAGGTCTGCCACAGGGATATAGAGGGCAGGGACCTGTCATTGACAGGTAGAGAGGGACCTTATTTTAGAGGACACTGCATTTCCTGTCCGTCACAATAATGCATTATGAGCTCCGCTTCCTGTTTCTCAGGCCTGGGAGGAAGGAACAGGGCGCTTGTCACACGGTAGTCATGGCTTCCTACCTCCTCCCCCCTGGCCCCTAACTTCAGACAGTCTCTTTGCTTTTGAGGGGAGATGACTACACCTTGAACATCGCAGCAGGATGTGTATGGTTACTTTTAGTGTTAGGTCGAGAAGGTAGGACACAGACATAAACATAAACTTTAGAAATACCCGCTGTGTTTATTGGTTACAAGAAATTGTTGTTTCAATGTTGTGCCTCTTCTCCGGAGGAACGTGGAGTGGTCTACTGTTTGCTCATCGTGTCTAAATGTGGGTCAGAATAAACAATTCCTTCCACAGTTAAATAAACAACAACCACACAATGAACTCCTTCATACAGTTACTGTATGCTTTACCTAAACTATAAACTCCATACACAACCTTCAAACAACTAATCATAATATAATGTGAATTGATTACATACAGTTGAAGTCTGAAGTTTACATACACCTTAGCCAAATACATTTAAACTCTGTTTTTCACAATTCCTGACATTTAATCCTAGTTAAAATTCCCTGTCTTAGGTCAGTTAGGATCACCAATTTATTTAAAAAATATGAAATGTCAGAATAATGATAGAGAGAATGATTTATTTCAGAATTAATTTTTTTCACATTCCCAGTGGGTCAGAAGTTTACATACACTCAATATAGTATTTGGTAGCATTGCCTTTAAATTGACTTGGGTCAAATGTTTTGGGTAGCCTTCCACAAGTTTCCCACAATAAGTTGGGTGAATTTTGGTCCATTCCTCCTGACAGAGCTGGTGTAATTGAGTCAGGTTTGTAGGCCTCCTTGCTCACACACGCTTTTTCAGTTCTGCCCACAAAGTTTCTATAGGATTGAGGTCAGGGCTTTGTGATGGCCACTCCAATGCCATCTATTTTGTGAAGTTCACCAGTCCCTCTTGCAGCAAAGCACCCCCATAACATGATGCTGCCACCCCCGTGCTTCACGGTTGGGATGGTGTTCTTCGGCTTGCAAGCATCCCCTTTTTCTTCCAAACATAACGATGCTCATTATGGCCAAACTGTTCCATTTTTGTTTCATCAGACCAGAGGACGTTTCTCCAAAAAAGTACGATCTTGGTCCCCATGTTTTGGAGCAGTGGCTTCTTCCTTGCTGAGCGGCCTTTCAGGTTACGTCGATATAGGACTTGTTTTACTGTGGATATAGATACTTTTGTACCCGTTTCCTCTAGCATCTTCACAAGGTCCTTTGCTGTTGTTCTGGGATTGATTTGCACTTTTCGCACCAAAGTACGTTCATCTCTAGGAGACAGAACACGTCTCCTTCCTGAGCGGTATGGCGGCTGGGTGGTCGCGTTGTGTTTATACTTGCCTACTATTGTTTGTACAGATGGATGTGGTACCTTCAAAATTGTCATGTTCAAGTTCCATCCATGAAATATTGGAAGGTAGAAAAAAAGTGTACAATAGGGGTGGAACAACAGTCCTATAAATCTACCCTAATTCTCACTAATCATGGAACTGTACGATAATGGTCCAGTCATCTTGAACCATATGCCAGGATCCAGTTTTAACATGTGTGAGTGGTCTGACTTCCATAATGACTCAAATAGACTACATGACCCAAATTATTGCACAACCGTAGCCTAATATGATCCAGTAAAGCAAGCGACCCTCTGGAACAACTACAAGGACCTGACAGAGGAAAGAAAGGTAAATGGAATGGAATGATGCAAAATGGAGGCTACAAATGGAAGAAAACGAACACTAAAGAGACAATTATAAATGTATGTGGGTATTACTGATGGTGGCTCCAGACAGTGGCTAATATTTAACATGATACAAATTGTAAAATAAAACTGAGAAAAGTCCGGGCATAGGCTATAATTAAAACATTCTAAAGTGCATAGATTAACTCTGCAGGTACAGCCCCACAGAAGCCTATAGTTTAGGTGTCCAAATTTCATCCACCCAAAAATATGAGGGAACACTATTCAATTTCAGAATAATGGCACCTGTGGATAAGGGGCTGCAATACATGTGTCACGACTCCCACTGAAGTTGGCTCCCCTGCCTGTTCGGGTGATGCTTGGCGGCCTACTAGCCGCCACCGATCCCTTTTTCTTTTCGGTTAGTTTTGTCTCATTTGTTACACCTGTTCCCATTTTGTGTGTGATTGATTTGCTTCCCTATTTAGCGTGTGGAACCCGCCCCTTTGTTGTGCGGGATTATTTTGATGTTCACGTTGTGCCGTTGGTGTTGTTTGTGCTCTGGACCGTGTTACCCGTTGTTTTGGGTTGGTCAGTGTTTTGCGCCCTGCGTGTTTGGGCATTTACTTTTGGTGCCGCATTAAAGTGCATCTTTCCCCTGGACCTCTCTGCTCTCTGCTCCTGATTCCTCTCTACACACCTAGCCAGCCGTGACAGAATCCCGCACCTGTACAATGGAATCAGCTGGAGCAGCCACACCTCCTCTCCCATCGATGGAGGAGAGGGTCCTCCATCACACCACCGTTCTTCACCGGATTGAGTCCATCATGGATCAGATGATGGAGAGGATGGACCGATGGGAGAGGAGTGGCCTTCCCACCTCATCTCCAGTGCCCCCTCCACCAGCACCACCTACCCCTGCTTCAGCATCCGGCTCCGGGACCCTGCGTCCCAGGGAGTATGATGGGACAGCGGCTGGGTGTCAGGGGTTCCTCCTCCAACTGGAATTATCCCTAGCTACCGTCCGTCCGACTCCCTCAGGGGAGGAGAGCGTGAGCGTCCTCGTCTCCTGTCTGACGGGGCGAGCCCTGGAGTGGGCCAATGCAGTGTGGAATGGCCCAGACTCGGCGAGGGATCGCTACCCCGAGTTCCACAATGGCTGTTCCACCTGCGACAGGAGATGAGGAGGGCGCAGGACTTTGCCCTGGAGTTCCGGCACCTGTGGCCGCAGGAGCGGGGTGCGGGGTGGAACGACAGGGCTTTGATGGACCACTTACGTTGTAGCCTCAGGGAGGACGTCCACAGAGAGCTACTTTGTCGGGACACTACTATCTCATTGGATGAACGGATAGACATGTCCATTCGTCTGGACAACCTCCTGGCTGCCCACGGGCGTCCGGAACGGGCCCTCTTGATTCCACCCACAGGCCCTCCTGCTCCCATCCCCATGGAGTTAGGGGGGGCTGCATCGAGGGGGTCCGGAGGAGGAGTTTCCTCCTGCACCAGTTGTGGTCGGCGAGGACACACGGCCGACCGGTGCTGGGGGAGATCGTCTGGGAGTTGCGACTCACCCAGAGCTTCCTGTCGGCCATATGTTTGTGCTAACCTCTTTCCCTGGGTTTTCTCCCTCTCTACAGCGCTAGTCGATTCAGTCGATTCAGGCGCAGCTGGGAACTTTATGGATCATGGGCTCGCACTAAGGCTAGGGATTCCCCTGGTGTTGTTAGACCAACTTTTCTCCGTGCACTCCTTAGATAGCCGACCATTAGGGTCAGGGCTGGTGAGGGAGGCCACTGTGCCACTGGACATGGTAACGCAGGGTGGTCATAAGGAGCGGATTAGTCTATTCCTTATTGATTCACCTGCGTTTCCGGTGGTGCTGGGAATTCCGTGGCTAGCTCATCACAACCCAGTGATTTCATGGAAACAGGGGGCTCTTTGAGGGTGGTCAGAGGAGTGTTCAGGCAGGTGTATAGGAGTTTCCTTAGGTGCGACTACGGGGGAGAGTCCAGACCAGGTTTCCACCGTGCACATTCCCTCTGAATATGCCGATTTGGCTATCGCCTTCTGTAAGAAGAAGGCAACCCAATTACCACCCCATCCTCGAGGGGACTGCGAGATAAACCTCCTGGAGAACGCTGCACTTCTGAGGAGTCACGTGTACCCATTGTCCCAGGAGGAGACAGTGGCTATGGAGACATTTGTCACTGAATCTCTGGGGCAGGGGTACATTCGGCCCTCCACGTCACCCGTCTCCTCACGCTTCTTTTTTGTGAAGAAGAAGGAGGGAGGTCTGCGTCCGTGCATTGATTATAGAGGTCTAAATTCAATCACAGTGGGGTTTAGTTATCCACTACCTCTCATCGCTACAGCAGTGGAATCATTTCATGGGGCGCGTTTCTTCACAAAACTGGACCCGAGGAGTGTGTATAACCTGAGGAGTGTGTATAACCTGGTGCGTATCCGGGAGGAGATGAGTGGAATACCGCATTTAGTACCACATCTGGCGATTATGAGTACCTCGTCATGCCATATGGGTTGAAGAATGCTCCAGCCATCTTCCAATCTTTCATAGACGGAATTCTCCAAGACCTGTACGGGCGTGGAGTGGTACTGTACATCGGCAGGGTAGCCTAGTGGTTAGAGCGTTGGACTAGTAACCGGAAGGTTGCAAGTTCAAACCCCCGAGCTGACAAGGTACAAATCTGTTGTTCTGCCCCTGAAGAGGCAGTTAACCCACTGTTCCTAGGCCATCATTGAAAATAAGAATTTGTTCTTAACTGACTTGCCTAGTTAAATAAAGGTAAAATAAAAAATCAAGTAAAAATATTTATCTATTCTGCCACACGCGCTGCGCACGTGTCTCTGGTGCGTAAGGTACTTGGGCGACTGCTGGAGCATGACCTGTATGTCAAGGCTGAGAAATGTGTGTTCTCCAAACAAGCCGTTTCCTTCCTGGGTTATCGCATTTCCACCTCCGGGGTGGTGATGGAGTGTGACTGCGTGAAAGCCATGCGTAATTGGCCGACTCCGACCATGGTAAAAGAGGTGCAGCGGTTTTTAGGGTCTGCCAATTACTACCGTAGGTTTATCCGGGGTTTTGGTCAGGTGGCTGCTCCCATTACCTCACTGCTGAAGGGAGGACCAGCGCGCTTTCGCTGGTCAGCAGAGGCGGGCAGAGCTTTCAGTCGTCTGAAGGAGCTGTTCACCAATGCGCCAGCATTGGCGCATCCGGACCCCTCTTTAGCGTTCATAGTGGAGGTGGACGCGTCCGAGGCTGGGGTAGGGGCCGTGCTGTACCAGTGCTCGGGCGCACCACCAAAGCTCTGCCCTTGTGCTTTTTTTCCGAAGAAGCACGGTCCGGCAGAGCAAACCTATGACGTGGGGGACAGGGAGTTGTTAGCTATAGTCAAGGCTCTGAAGGTGTGGAGACATTGGCTTGAGGGGGCTAAGCACCCTTTTCTCATCTGGACTGACCATCGTAATCTCGAGTATATCCGGGCAGCGAGGAGAATGAATCCGCGTCAGGCTAGATGGGCCATGTACTTTGCCCGGTTCCGCTTCACCATCTCGTACCGGGCAGGCTCCCAGAACACTAAAGCCGACGCACTATCCCGCCTATATGATACCGAGGAGTGGTCCATCGAGCCGACCCCCATCATTCCACCTTCATGGCACCGGTGGTATGGGAGGTGGACGCGGAGATAAAGAGGGCATCACGGTTGGAGCCTTCCCCCCCTCAGTGTCCAGCGGGGGCTCAGTACGTGCCGCGGGGTGTCCGTGACAGGCTGATTCATTGGGCTCATACTCTACCCTCCTCGGGTCATCTTGGCATCGGGAGGACAGTGCGGAGTCTTAGGGGGAGATACTGGTGGCCCACGTTTGCGATGGACGTGAGGTTTTATGTCTCCTCCTGCTCGGTGTGCGCTCAGAGCAAGGCTCCTCGACACCTGCCTAGAGGGAAGTTACAGCCCATCCCCGTTCCACAACGCAAGGGGGTCACGCTTGTCAGTGGACTTCCTCACCGACCGTCCCCTGTCCCAGGGAAGTACCGCGATCCTGGTCGTTGTGGATCGGTTTTCTAAGTCCTGCCTTCTCATCCTGTTGCTCAGTCTCCCTACGGCCCTGCAGACCGCGGAGGCTCTGTTTACCCATGTCTTCTGGCACTATGGGGTGCCTGAGGACATCGTCTCTGATCGAGGTCCCCAGTTCACATCCAGAGTTTGGAGGGCGTTTATGGAGAGGCTGGGGGTCTCGGTCAGCTTGACCTTGGGTTTTCACCCCGAGAGTAATGGGCAGGTGGAGCGAGTAAACCAGGATGTGGGCAGGTTTCTGCGGTCGTATTGCCAGGACTGGCCAGGGGAGTGGGTGAGGTATGCTCCTTGGACAGAGCTCACTCAGAACTTCCATCGCCACTCCTCGACTAACATGTCTCCATTCCAGTGTGTGTTGGGCTACCAGCCAGTCCTGGCCCCATGGCATCAGAGCCAGACCCAAGCTCCTGCGGTGGAGGAATGGGTGTAGCGCTCAAAGGACACCTGGAAAGCAGTCCAGGAATCGTTGAGACTGGCTTTGGAACGGCAGAAGAAGAGCGCTGACCAGCACTGCAGTGAGGCCCCCGTGTTCGCACCGGAGGACCGGGTCTGGCTCTCGACCCGAAACCTGTCCCTCCGCCTGCCCTGCCCGGAAGCTGGGGCCGCAGTGTGTGGGGCCATTTAAAGTCCTGAGGAGGATAAACGAGGTGTGTTATAAGTTACAACTTCCTACTTATTATCGTATTAACCCTTCATTTCATGTGTCTCTCCTCAGCCCAGTGGTGGCTAGTCCCCTACAAGAAGGTGAGGTGCCTGAGGTCCCTCCGCCCCCTCTGGACATCACGGGTTCCCGTAGTACACAGTACTCACGATTCTGGACTCGAGACGCCGGGTGAGGGGCCTACAGTACCTTGTGGACTGGGAGGGGTACGGAGGAGAGGTGCTGGGTACCGGTGGGGGACATTTTGGACCCAGCACTCCTGAAAGACTTCCACCGCCTCCACACGGATCGCCCAGCGCCTCGCCTTCCGGGCCGCCCTCGAGGCCTGTGGCGGGGTGCTGCGGGTGCCACGTGTCGGGGGGGGGGGGGGGGGGGGGGGGGGGGTACTGTCACGGCTCCCGCCGAAGTTGGCTCCCCCGCCTGTTCGGGTGGTGCTCAGCGGTCGTCATCACCGGCCTACTAGCCGCCACGATCCCTTTTTCTTTTCAGTTAATTTTGTCTCATTTGTTGCACCTGTTCCCATTTTGTGTGTTCTTGATTTGCTTCCCTATTTAGCGTGTGGAACCCGCCCCTTTGTTGTGCGGGATTATTACCCGTTGTTTTGGGTTGGTCAGTGTTTTGCGCCCTGCGTGTTTGGGCATTTACTTTTGGTGCCGCATTAAAGTGCATCTTTCCCCTGGACCTCTCTGCTCTCTGCGCCTGATTCCTCTCTACACACCTAGCCAGCCGTGACAACATGTCATGTTAATATGAGTTTCAGTTTGTTTCCATATGGCTGTTTTCACATTCATCTCCAGGGATCATAAGGAAATATCATCTAAAGCAATTGCGATGTGTATTTACAATCCCCTTCTCCAAACGGCTTACTCATTTACCTAGTTCTTATCAGCTCTTATCGATTTAGAAATTACAGTGCATGGAGAATGCTGTTATTTCTATTGGAAAAAATAAACTTGATGCTTTTCCCACTTTGAACCGGCAGGTTTGCATGACCTTATTCATGGTTTCCTCGTGCATAAAGGTGTTGGTATTATCAGGGTGTTTAGACAAGGTCAGAATACGGCTTATCTGTAGACACACCTCTGCCACACCTTCATTTCTTAGATCTCCACCCTGAACGAATAGTGGGTGAATAGCATGCTATTCACATGCTTAAGTTCAAGGTCAGAATACGCATAGAGAGACAAGTGCATAAAAAGGGAATAATGTTCCATTTACACGAGCTTAACTCGGGTCGGAATTGGGGCCTATCTCTATACACATGCTAAGGCAGGTTCAGTGGAGGAATGCCTCAGATCCCAGAGGCATCCTGACACAACAGACACAACTGCATTATTGATCACGAGGCTTGTATCCAGTTTGTGACAGGAGCCAACACAACTGTTATTGTCGTGGCCTGCTTTATTTACTTTCTACTGTATTACCACTATCCTGGGGAGGGTCTCATTAACAGCAACAATAAGGTGTTGTATTTAAAATGCGTCAATATTCCTAGGCAACTAGCATCCCTCATGACTAGTGTTTGGTTACATATTTAATAGGTTTTCATTAATTATTGACCATAGAGGGGGGATAAATTATCCCACCCTCTCCTTTTCTTTTCCTCTCCTTAGAACTGTCACTCCATTTGTTGATTGGCTACAATCTGCACACCTTGGCCAAAACCATCATTAATATTCACACTTGACTTAAGCTCTCCTGGGCAAGCTCTTATCTTGTCCACAGCTCCCCTTCATTGTGTAGATTCAGCAGAAAAGAGAGAGGAGCTGAGAGCGGTGTTCGGGTCATTCCCTGGATCATCGCTCTCCCTGTGTGTGTCAGGTCTTGATCATCAGGTCTGAGTGATTGTGGCTCCCCAAGAAAGCACTTCTCTGCTGTCAGGTGTGATAAGGTGTCAGCGAGAGCTTTGCTGTTGGCAGCCATCATCTCTCCCATGGGTGTCTGTGCTTTTGCCTGAGTGGCAGAGTCAGTCAGAGGTGGGTGATTTAATTGCCGTAGTGTTGGGGAGTTTTGATTTGTCAATCTTACGTGAGCACTGAGGCAAATAGGCGGAGATGAGCATTAGCTGGCACTTCTGGTCTGCTTCTCAAATGTGAAAACAAGAGTTAACTAATAGTCTGAACTGCATTATCCCTGTCCACAGGGACATACACATCATCAATCATCAGCTTCTACATTCTACAGTATTTGCCTTCCATCTGTTTGTACAAAACAAATACACTAATCTGTTATCATAAGACCCATGTCATACATCCTACATATAGTCCCTCTCTTTCTCTCCCTCATTCTCTCTCTCTAGAGTAACACAATTAGCTCCCACTATGCAGCACTGGTCGTATTCAACAGGGGAATGAATAGTTAACGTGAGAACAGCCAAGCTGCCCAGATGGCCACTCAGGTTGGCAATTTCTTTTTACAAAACACTGCATTAATATTTTAGTATGTTCTCCTGAAGGAATGCTGTGTTTCCCTGTGATCACTAGTCAGGCTCCACAAGGACAAGATGAGAGCTGTGACCAAACCTAATGACCAGCTCTCAGACATAAGGGCCTTAGAGGCAAAAGCAGCTTAATCTTGTAAATTCGGCTTTGATTGCTTCAGCCCTAACCTAAATGCTGATTCTATATCATGCCTGGGACCTTGAATGTTAATGTCTGCACATGTTTCTCTGTAGGGCTCTCTTCCTCTCCTCTCCTCTCCTGTGTACACAGGGAGGCAGCAGGCTGGAGACTAGGCTACGCTGGCTGGGGCCTTTGGAGGGTTCTCTCTCCACCAGAAGCCCACCGCCATATTGTGACCTTCAGCCAGAGCAGACTGAATCAGCAACAGTAGGAACAGATTGAGTGACAGGTGAGTAAACAGATGAGGCGTGTGTAACCGGGCAGAGGGCAGGCCCGCGGAATACCACACAAATGCCCCTGTGCCAATCTGTATAACTGGCATCAAATGGACTGTTTGAGGGCACATTCACACCCAGGCCTTTAAGCTCCAGCAGTATGTTGTCCTGGCTTCGGTTCTGTGCAACGCTCCAGCTCTCCCTGGCTGCATTTACAGAATGCATTACATCCATTTATTGAGTGATAAAAATAACTTAAGAGACTTTGTGACTTGGCTTCATTTACATATGTACATGGTGAGAGAATGAGGAGGTGGCTCTAGCCTTAGGGGATGTGAGAGGACAAGAGAGGAACCACCCATGTCTGTCACCCTGCCTGCTCTGAAGGGTTGGAGTGTGGGGTTTCACTGAGCCTTGATGATGAACCCCATGGCATAGCACAAACACACTCCAGCACTGGAGGACTAGTGGAAGCCTTCCCAGCTCATCCTGTGCCCAGGGTAGAGGCCAGGGACACAGTGGGACGTCAACAGAGAAGATCTAGAACAATCAGAATGCCAGATTAACGCTTCAGAGCATTCTGAACATGAGTTTACCAACCGCTGACTAACTGGCCTCATTGCAGTCCCTTGGGTTCAGAGTCGTGTTCTTAACCACATGGGGGATAATGACAAAACAAGCAGGACATTAATTATTCACAAAGATGAACATGGACATGTGTCAAAGAGATCCATGAAAATGAATGGAAACTCCACTTGCTGTTCCACACATCTTCAGTACAGCAACCAGAGACAGCACATAAATTCATCTCAGCATCAATGAAGATGCAAAGGCACATTTCTTAGTGAGGTTTTGTCCCTTGCTGCCTTTGAGAGCCTCATAGGCTTCGCGGTTTCGAGAAGAGGGTAGTGCTGGTCAACAGAAGAAATTATGTTTATTCTCCATTCTCTGGTAATAAGACATCTGGATATTGGCACCATCATCTGTTACAACTGTATTTGATTAAAAAGATGGGAGATTAGGTTCTGGCAAGTTTGGCATAATTAAGGCTGATGTTGGGGGATGTGAGTCAGTTAGGTGTGTGTGTGTTTTTGTGTGGGAGGGTTGGTTATAGCCACAGGGAAGGGCTTAAGGGTGGGAGAAGGGCTCCCTGTGGCTGGCTGAATTAGTGCCTGCTGGTTTGGCCTGGCAGCTGGGCTCTGGTCCTGGCACACTGACAACCTGCCTGGCAGGATGATGCCATGTTGCCAGGGCCAACCAGCAGTCTGCCTGGTAGGCACCAACACTAGGCACACCAAACACAAACTCCTTCAGTCCCTCCGCCAAGCTTTTACTCCAAACCTACTCACCATTATAATATTATTGGATTAGTGGTGGATCATGTTTGGCAATTAAAAATAGCAAATTTGATTGATCTCATGTGGGACATTGTCAGTGCCACTTTAAGCCTATCTGCCATTCAGCAGTAATGAACAATTTCACCATACAGTATTCTTCACACCACATTAATTTGTTCCAAGACAGATTGGTGCCAAGATATACCAATTAGTTATGCTCTGTCCTTCACACCACGTACAGCTGAACGTAATCGTAATGAACATGTCCTTATGATTCAATAAAAATGTACGTTTAATTCAATGTTAGATGCTTTCCTTTGTCAGGAATGCTTAACAAAAGCTCTAAATGGGAACTCAAATGTGATACAGAAAGGAATGCCATCTGTTTTAAAAGCTGTTTATAACACAGTTGTATTAATTACCACCCATCTGTACCTACTGTTTCATTGAAAAGAAATGAGAGAAGGGAAAATTGTCCTTTCACTTTATGGCAGGATTCAAGTTTGCTACCAGCTAGTGAAACAAACACACAACGTTTCTGTGTACAGTAGTGTCACAAGTGACTTCCTGTTTCAGCTGACTGGCCCCTAGAGGTGTCTGATTGAGTCTTTGACCTGCTGCGTGTAAAAGTTGTCAGCTATGGGGTTTGGGGAGCCTGGGCCAGGCAGGCTGGCTGGCCGTACCATTGGCCCAGATGCAGGGGCTCCTGTCCAGGGATGGCACTGGGATATCAGCAAGGCCCAAACTCACCAGCTGCTATCTCCCCGTCGCAGACAGCTGTGTCTGAATATTCATAAAAAGCACAGATTAATGTGTTTGTTTGGCCCCACCTGGTGTGCCTTCAAACAGGCCGGTGGACACTGTGTGCGGCTGCCCAGTTCCAGAGTAGACAGCCATAGGACACCACATACTGCATGGGCACCGCAAGCATAGATGTCGTCAGATCAACCCATAACACTTCTGAGATGGAGGGACAGTTACTGTGTTGCAGGAAGAACCAGAATGAAACCTTGAACAAAGTGGCAGTGTCTAACTGTCTATACCAGGCACTGGCACAGTTAGAGTGGTAGTTCACCATCTGAAAGCTACGGACAGTTCCCCATATGAGCCCAGCTCATCAACTAAAAGTTTGTATTCCATTGAAGGCCAGTTCTAAAGCTGAACAATACATCCCAAGCCCAGCCTGCCCATTAGCTGTGTAAATGTTACTGCCCATTCCAGGCCTGGCGATGGGAAGAGAAGAGCAGCTGCCTGTCATGGCTGGTCCAGTGACACTGATGGCTGTGACCGTGCGCTGTCCAACTCTCTCTGCTGATGCCTTTCATTCTGCGCCAGTAGGAGATGAGGCATCAGAGACTCCCTGGCTCTCACACACACACACACACACACACACACACACACACACACACACACACACACACACACACACACACACACACACACACACACACACACACACACACACACACACACAGAGAAATCCCCAATAACAGTCGCTTGACCAACCTTGGCTCCCATTAGGATAAATGGTTCCTGTGAGAGAGGGGGTATTTGGTCAAGCAATCTACTGGCCAATGGTAATGAAAGCAGTAAATGTGACTTGGGCAAAGGGAGGATTTTGAGGTGGGGTTGCTGTCTGAAAAGAGCAGATGGTCTTTACTTTCCTGCCTGAACAAGTTGAATGAACTAGTGAGCACACCAAGACAGATTTGTGGGTAAACTGTTTTACCTCCCCTCTCTTTTCTTTGTATTTGTATTTATTACGGATCTCCATTAGCTGCTGCCAAGCTGCTTCATGGGGTCCAAACAAGATTATGGCACTTACATACAAAATAAAACAGTACATTGCACAACACATTATTACACACTACTTTACCACAACATATCTACAATACAAAATTCATAATACAGCAATGCAACAATATTACAATGTACGTATGTGTAGAGTGCGTGTGTTAGCATATGTGTGCGTATGCGTGTGTGTGCCTGTGTGTGTCTCTTCACAGTCCACACTATTCCATAAGGTGTAGTTGATCTGTTTTCTTTATTAGATTTTACTGCTTGTATGAGTTACTTGATGTGGAATAGAGTTCCATGTAGTCATGGCTCTATATAATGTAGTACTGTGCATTTCCCATAGTCTGTTCTGGACTTGAGGACTGTGAAGAGACCTCTGGTGGCATGTCTTGTGGGGTATGCGTGGGTGTCTGAGCTGTGTGCTAGTCGTTTATACAGATAACTTGGTGCTTTCAACTTGCCAATACCTGTCACAAAGACAAGTAGTGATGCAGTCAATCTCTCCTCCACTTTAAGGAGAGATTGACATGCATGTTATTGATGTTAGCTCTCTGTGTTCATTTAAGGGCCAGCCGTGCTGCTCTGTTCTGGGCCAAATGAAATAGAACTACAAATAAAATGATTTGGGGGGGCAGATCAGCTTTAATATTGCATATAGATTGTAGCTTCCATCAATTTAATTGTCTGCATCACTTCCAATCCACCATATATGTTTTTGCAAAAATAAAAATAAATAATAAGAAGGCTAGTTGAGAACTGCGACCTGGCCAAGATAAAGCAAAGCAGTTCGACACATACAACAACACAGAGTTACACATGGAATAAACAAACATACAGTCAATAATACAGTAGAAAGAAAGTCTATATACAGTGTGTGCAAATGAGGTAAGATGAGGGAGGTAAGGCAATAAATAGGCCATAATATCGAAGTAATTATAATTTAGCAATTAAACACTGGAATGGTAGATGTGTAGAAGATGAATGTGCAAGTAGAGATACTGGGGTGCAAAGGAGCAAGATAAATAAATAAATACAGTATGGGGATGAGGTAGTTGGATGAGCAATTTACAGATGGGCTATGTACAGGTGCAGTGATCTATGAGCTGCTCTGACAGCTGGTGCTTGAAGCTAGTGAGGGAAATATGGGTCTCCAGCTTCAGTGATTTTTGCAGTTCGTTCCAGTCATTGGCAGCAGAGAACTGGAAGGAAAGGCGGCCAAAGGAGGAATTGGCTTTGGGGTGACCAGTGAGATATACCTGCTGGAGTGCGTGCTACGGGTGGGTGCTGCTATGGTGACCAGTGAGCTGAGATAAGGAGCCAGTGGGTTTGGCGACGAGTATGAAGCGAGGGCCAGCCAACGAGAGCGTACAGGTTGCAGTGGTGGGTAGAATATGGGGCTTTGGTGACAAAACGGGTGGCATTGTCATAGACTGCAACCAATTTGTTGAGTCGAGTGTTGGTGGCTATTTTGTAAATGACATTGCTGAAGTCGCGGATCGGTAGGATGGTCAGTTTTATGAGGGTATGTTTGGCAGCATGAGTGAAGGATGCTTTGTTGCGAAATAGGAAGCCGTGGATCAGAAAATCACCAGCAGCAAGAGCGACATCATTGATGTTTACAGAGAAGAGAGTCGGCCCGAGAATTGAACCCTGTGGCACCCCCAAAGAGACTGCCAGAGGTCCGGACAACAGGCCCTCCGATTTGACACACTGAACTCTATCAGAGAAGTAGTTGGTGAACCAAACGAGGCAATCATTTGAGAAACCAAGGCTGTTGAGTCTGCCGATTAGAATGTGGTGATTGACAGAGTCGAAAGCCTTGGCCAGGTCGATGAATACGGCTGCACAGTATTGTCTCTTATTGATGGCGATTATGATATCGTTTAGGGCCTTGAGCGTGACTGAGGTTCACCCATGACCAGCTCGGAAACTAGATTGCATAGCGGAGAAGGTACGGTGGGATTCGAAATGGTCTGTAATCTGTTTGTTAACTTGGCTTTCGAAGACCTTAGAAAGGTAGGGTAGGATAGATAGCAGTTTCTGTCTAGAGTGTCTCCCGCTTTGAAGAGGGGGATGACCGCGGCTGCTTTCCAATCTTTGGGAATCTCAGACGATACGAAAGAGAGGTTGACCAGGCTAGTAATATGGGTTGCAACAATTTTGGCAGAAAATTTTAGAAAGAGAGGGTCCAGATTGTCTAGCCCGGCTGATTTGTAGGGGTCCAGATTTTGCAGCTCTTTCAGAACATTAGCTCTCTGGATTTGGGTGAAGGAGAAATGGGGGAGGCTTGGGCAAGTTGCTGTGGGGGGTGCAGGGCTGTTGACCGGGGTAGGGGTAGCCAGATGGAAAGCATGGCCAGATGTAGAAAAATGCTTATTGAAATTCTCAATTATAAATCAAATCAAATCAAAGTTTATTGTCACGTGTGCCATAAAAGTAGCGAGGCTACATACAGACACCGGTTAGTCAGGCTGATTGAGGTAGTATGTACATGTAGATATGTTTGAAGTGACCATTCATATATGATGAACAGAGAGTAGCAGTATCGTAAAAGAGGGGTTGGCGGGTGGTGGGTGGCGGGACACAATGCAGATAGCCCGGTTAGCCAATGTGCTGGAGCACTGGTTGGTCGGTCTAATTGAGGTAGTATGTACATGAATGTATAGTTAAAGTGACTATGCATATATGATAAAACAGAGAGTAGCAGCAGCGTAAAAGAGGGGTTGGGGGGGCACACACACACAATGCAAATATTCTGGGTAGCCATTTGATTACCTGTTCAGGAGTCTTATGGCTTGGGGGTAAAAACTGTTGAGAAGCCTTTTTGTCCTAGACTTGGCACTCCGGTACCGCTTGCCATGCGGTAGTAGAGAGAACAGTCTATGACTGGGGTGGCTGGGGTCTTTGACAGTTTTTAGGGCCTTCCTCTGACACAGCCTGGTGTAGAGGCCTGGATGGCAAGGCAGCTTAGCCCCAGTGATGTACTAGGCCGTACGCACTACCCTCTGTACTGCCTTGCGGTCAGAGGCCGAGCAATTGCAGTACCAGGCAGTGATGCAACCAGATGCTCTCAATGTTGCAGCTGTAGAACCTTTTGAGGATCTCAGGACCTATGCTAAATCTTTTTAGTTTCCTGAGGGGGAATATAGTGGATTTATCGGTGGTGACAGTGTTTCCTAGCCTCAGTGCAGTGGGCAGGTGGGAGGAGGAGCTCTTATTCTCCATGTACTTTACAGTGTCCCAGACATTTTTTGAGGTTGTGCTACAGGACGCAAAATTCTGCTTGAAAAAGCTAGCCTTTTTAGCTTTCCTAACTACCTGTCTATACTGGTTCCTAACGTCCCTGAAAAGTTTCATTTCACGGGGGCTATTCGATGCTAATATCTCAAATTTGGACTCATCAGACCAAAGGACAGATTTCCACTGCTCTAATGTCTATTGATTGTGTTTCTTGGCCCAAGAAAGTCTCTTCTTCTTATTGTTGTCCTTTAGTAGTGGTTTCTTTGCAGCAATTCGACCATGAATGCCTGATTCACGCGGTCTCCTCTGAACAGTTGATGTTGAGATGTGTCTGTTACTGTGAAGCATTTATGCGTGCTGCAATTTCTGAGGCTGGTAACTCTTCCCAACTCTTTTGAAATCTAAATTGCAAGCTGTCCATTTTTTGGTTCCTTAAAGTAAATTGGTAAACGTTTTATACACTGGTAGACTGGGCCAACTGTAATTTGCTTATGTCCCTCTTCGTGGCACTTGACCATATGACTGGGCAATAGTCCAAGTGCGACAAAACTAGGGCCTGTTGGACTTGTTTTGTTGATACCAATGTAAAGAAAGCAGAGCAACACTTTATTATGGACAGAACTCTCCCCATTTTAGCTACCGTTGCATCAATATGTTTTGACCATGACAGTTTACAATCCAATGTTGCACCAAGCTGTTTATCTCCTCAACTTGCTTAATTTCCACATTGTTCATCACAAGATTTCGTGAGGTTTAGGGTTTGGTGAATGAATTGTCCCAAATACAATGCTTTTAGTTTTTGAAATAATTAGGACTATCTTATTTCTTGTCACTCATTCTCAAGCTGACTGCAACGTTTTGTTAAGTGTTGCAGTGATTTCACTTGCTGTGGTAGCTGACGTGTATAGTGTTGAGTCATCAGCTTTTCTCAGTGCCAGTGGCAGGACATTAGTAAAGATTTTTTTTAAAGTAAGAGGCCTAGACAGCTGCCCTGGGGAATGCTGACTACCTGAATTATGTTGGATAGACTTCCATTAAAGGACATAAAGTAACTCTCCATCCATTATATAGCAGGAGATGTAAAGCCATAACACATGTGTTTTTCCAGCAGCAGATTCTGATCGATAATGTTAAATGCTGCACTGACAAAACAGCTCCCACAATCTTCCTATTATCATGTTTAGTGCCCTTCCCTATAAGCTTGCTGAAAGTATGTTGTTAATTGACTTTTGCTTCCCTCCAGGCCTGAGGGCACACACTTTCATGTAGGCTTAGATTGAATGGATGGCAAATAGGAGTAGAAATATACACCGTTATAATCCTCAGTAATTTACCATCCAGATTGTCAGATCCAGGTTTCTTGTCATTGTTGATAGATAACAATAATTTGTTCACCTCTTCCACACTCACTTTACGGAATTCAAAATTACAATGCTTGTATTTCATGGGTGTGTAGGTTCAGAATGTGTTGTTGATATGTCATGCCTAAATGAGCTAATTTGGCCAATGAAAAAAAGTTAATGTAGATAGCAATATCAATTGGTTTTGTGATGAATGAGCAATCTGATTCAATGAATGATGAATCACTTTTTTTGTTGAAAATGTAATTTAAGGAGCTCCAAAGCTCCTTTATATAATGTATATTTCTTTTATAGCACAGTTTCAGAGACAGTCAGTATATGAATGTCATCTGTTACAAGCAAGTTATTGATTTGATTAACCTTGTTTCTTAGGCTGGGGCGGCAGGTAGCCTAGTGGACTAGTAACCAAAAGGTTGCAAGATTGAATCCCTGAGCTGACGAGGTAAAAATCTGTTGTTCTGCCCCTGAACAAGGCAGTTAACCCACTGTTCCTAGGCTGTCATTGAAAATAAGAATATGTTCTTAACTGACTTGCCTAGTTAAATAAATAAAAAGGCTGATGTGGGCCATTTTTTACACTTTTCTGCGATGCTTGATTGTTTTTATTGTTTTCCTGGGAGGTTTATTAGAAGTAGACATGATAGTGATATTTATGTGTGAGCTGATAGTACAGGTTGATTATTGCTGACATATGCTTTTGGATTGCCCGAGTCATTCAGGGGAGTTAGAGGAACATAAATGAGGTTACTTACATTATAACTGCCAACACCCATGGGACAATGTACATTTGCAGCAGCACTACGACAACTCAGCGACACGATGGTAGGGATTATCTGAGCAGGGCTTGGGTAACTGAACCAGTTGACACACCAAGGCAGATTTGTGGGTGAACTGTTTTACCTCCCCTCTCTTTGATTTCCCATGGGGATGGCAAAATGGCTTCTAAATGCTGGGGAACACAATGACTGAGGATACTGAGATCACAGTGTTTTGGTGCTGCAGGTATAATGAGGATGAAGTGGTCAGGCTAATTATTACAAGTCATCTGAAGTCGCTAGGGCCCAACTGCATCTGCAGTCACCAACATGAGTCCATGCTGCTTGTTATTATTTGATTACCAAATACGTCACATTGGCTAAGGAAGAAATATGTTTTTGAGAATGGCGAAGGTAGATACTCAAAGAGTCGTTGTCATTTACTCCCATGCCTTAAATGGAAAAAAATCTATCTAGCCATTTCCCAGACAAAGTCAATAAATCAGCTCCAAAAGCAGAGCTGGACTACATTTAAGAATTTAAGGCTATTAAGCATGTCTTAATGTGTAATTAGAGTCTTAAGCTATCTGAGCAAACTCCTATCTTCATAATCATAAAAGTAAGCAGTACACTGGGAACTCGGAGAGAAGAAGAGTATGATTGATAGTAAATTGAGTGCTAGTTGTCAAAGCCTAGACACCCTGAAAGTTATGGTTCTTCAGCCAACCCTTATCACACATCTACAGTCATAACCTCACCTCCAGACATCCGACCACCCAACCTCATCAGCAGAAAAAAACATAGGCGGGATCAGAAGAAAGCCCCGCCAACCCTGCAGTCCTTGGTAACTTTCTCAGTTCTCCATCACAATCACAAGTCTCTAAATTAGCAGAAGGCTATGAGCAAAAAACAACTAGTCATTTTGACCATACAGTCACAAAGCACATGCACAGGACATTTCGAAAACTCCTGATGAGGATCTCCCCATCTAGTGTGGAAGTAGAGCAATGTTCTTCTCTATAGTGTACAGACTACATTGCTGTCAGCAGAACAGATTGAGCACATTTAGGAGATGTTTTTGGAGTGTGCTCTGCTCATTAAGGAAACATGCTTTAACACAGACTGATAGGGTATCTTATCACTGCAATAAGTGGCCAAGGATAATCCATCTCCATTTGCAGAGGCGTGTAAGCCTGAGGTAATTTGCTGACTGTTTATTTGCGCAAGCTGGTGCAAGCCTTTATCTGACGCTTTCAGTCTGTACCCTCACCTGAGACTATGTCTGGCCGAAAACAATACTTGATAAGAAACACCAGCTTTAAAAGCACAGGTTGATGAAGCTAGTGCTTTGTTTTACACTATTTTATTTATTTAGCCTTTATTTAACTATGCGAGTCAGTTAATAAGAACAAATTCTTATTTACAATGACGGCCTACACCTGGACGACGCTGGGCCAATTGTGCGCCGCCCTATGGGACTCCCAACCACTGCCGGTTGGGATACAGCCTATTCACTCTGACGAGGGACAGTGTGACTGAAACGTTAGCCCTATCACTGAGGAGGAGGAAGTGGTGGGTGGGAGTTCTTCTCTCATTACTCCCCGTGTCCTCCTCTTTCCTCTCCTCCACTGCTGGAGCCCTGTCTCCCAGGTCGGATAACGTCCTCAGTGTTGAGGCTCAGAGGGGCTGCCGAAGCCAACCACACACAACCAACCACACTGTAGATGCATATCAGACTAACTGAGCTGAATGAGTTGTAACAAGCCCAATTTATTTAATTTTTTTCAAATCTGTGATGGATTGCATCTGGCTCCACTGTAATGATTATATTATTGTCCATTAATGAGCTGGATTTTAACAGGGTTCCATTCCCCTAACAACAGAACATGATCTCTGCTAGTTGATTATGGAGGAAATCCATCCACATTGAACTATGGGTGCTTCTCTTACAGATAACCACAAGAACACAGAATCAGAAACACTTTTATTCGCCCAGTACATTTACACACACCCAATTGATGCTGCCAGCAATAGACAAATGTACAGACAGTATACAGACAGAATAAAGACAGAGGAATTTACACAAAGTCAACATACAATGTAAATAGAGTAAACATGAAACATACAACTCTAGGGTATGGGCTGATTTACATTGAGGATATACAATTTACAATGGGGATATACGTCTCTACTGTATATGCAGGAGGGATGCTGCAATGACATACTGTATATACAGTGCATACAATTGATGTGCCGGGGTGTACAGTACATAGTGAAAATACAGTATAGTGCAGTTATTAGTTTAGCAGTCAATGACTTTTATAATACTGTCATAATACATCTTGGATCCCATCTTTAATCTGAAGTTGTAATTCCCTGTCAACTCCCGTAGAGTTTTGTATCGACTTCTCACCCCTAGTTCCCTCAGGCTACAGGGGCCAACCCCATCTCTGCACCTGATGCACCTGTCTGACTGAAGCCCCTATACCCAAATGTGCCAATGTGAGCATTAACGTGCCAGCTTTCCCAGTGTGAAAACAGGTTTGAATTAGCACTCTTACTCTCATGCACCTGTCACCAGTGTGTTTATATCCATTTTCTAAACATGTAAAAAAAAAAGAAGTAAAGTCTAGAGGATGTAGAAGGACACTGACAATCTGTAAGAGTTGACTTGTATTCGCAAGCTCATTCTCATTCTCTCAGAGTACATAAATACAGATAACACCAACATCATATTCCCTTATTTTAACTTGTTGCAACTTGCATTTGAGAGTGTGGGTGTACTGTGTTCACGCACATAGAGCCCTAAAAGGAGACATTTCTTATCTGTGACACACTTTCCCATAAGCTCTCTGCCTCTATTCCCTGTTGCAGCAGGGCCAGACCACTTTCCCATTATTATGAGGAGGAGAGAGGGAAATAGGAAGGCACACGGTTTCCAGGTATTACTTTAGTCAGGCTGGGGGAACAGTGAGAGGCAGGCCAATCTGAAGTGGAGACTGTGGGAACACAGGGGAACATGGGGGGAACACGGGAGGAGAACAGTGGGAACACAGGGAGGAACACTGGGGGAACATGAGGGGAACACAGTTGGAACACGGGGGGAACACGGTTGGAACATGGGGGGAACACGGTTGGAACATGGGGGGAGAGGGAACTGGGACCCAGAAGGGGTGGGCCGTGACATAATAACATCACACAAAATGAACTCTTCCTTGACTTTTCCTTCTCGAACACACACGAAGAGACACACGCACGCACACACACACACAGACACACAAGCACAGGTTGAAGTAAGTCTATGCGTAAATATTGACAATGCCAAAACATTGTTGTAATTGCCATAAGATGGAGAATTGTTTTTTGTTCCCATTAAAACTCTATAGTAATCTTCAATTGTAGTACATTTTTCTCTGGTTGTCAGCCAGGGGCACCAATGAGAACAATGGACATTGTACTCCATGAGAATGACAAAGTCCTGTGATTCTATGAATGAGTCGGACCGGGAGATGATGGGGGAGTGGGTGTAGGTCAGGGGGGGAAGTGACACGGCTTTCCAGATTAATTGATTGTGTCATGGGTGAATACAGGAGCACAGGCGCTCAAAGATTGGTCAGTGTGTTTCATGTCATGTTGTCCTGTTGGTCAAGGTGCACTCTTAGAAAAAAGGGTTCCAAAAGGGTTCTTCAGCTGTCCCCATAGGAGAACCCTTTTTGATTCCAGGTAGAACACGTTTCGGTAAATGGTAGAACACTTTTGGATTCCAAGTAGAACCATGTGGAAAGGGTTCAACCTGGAACCAAAACGGGTTCTTCAAAGGGTTATCCTATGGGGACAGCCAAAGAATACTTCTAGGTTCTAGGTAGCACCTTCTTTTCTAAGAGTGTAGGGGATTTGTCATCTGACAGAGTTGTTACACATCATAACCACCATAGTGGAAACAATGATGTGAAAATATTGGTCATTCAATTAATGCTGACATTTTTTTTTTTTACCTTTATTTAACCAGGCAAGTCAGTTAAGAACACATTCTTATTTTCAATGACGGCCTGGGAACAGTGGGTTAACTGCCTGTTCAGGGGCAGAAGGACAGATTTGTACCTTGTCATCTCGGGGGTTTGAACTCACAACCTTCCGGTTACTAGTCCGACGCTCTAACCACTAGGCTACCCTGCCACCCCGGAAATACCAAATAGCTTCAGACAATCAACCAAGCTGACCGTGTGAACTGAACTTTAGCATTTACAGTAAGCTGCTTTACTCACCATTAGTCCATAGGCTATAGGCTCCCACCCTGCACGCTCCTTCTAGTTGCAGACCCACATTGTTTGAGAAGGCACAATGCACTGTCAGACGACAGCCTTATTGTCTGATGAGGAGCCATGTTGTCTAGTGACGGTCCCATTCTACTGTAGTATACAGTGTGTACCTTAATAGGTTTAACAGCAGCACAGAGCCCCCTCTCCTTTCTCAAAGGACAAACAGGAACTGGCCAGAACATGGAGATGATGCTTATCTCCCTTTCACAAGCAAACCCACGGAGGGAGGGAGAGAGAGAGCTATGGTGGGGAATGAAATGAGAGCAGACATGCAGTTCCACAGCAAATCATTTAGATGTATAGGCAGAGATAGGAAAAAGAAGATAGAGCTGATGAGATTACAGTCGAGCTCCATTTTAGAGCAAACTAAAATCATTGCCTAAGAACGATAGATGGCTGCATTTAAGAATCTAAATAACACCAGAGGAATTGCACACAAAATAATAATCTGGTAATATGTCTATTTTTGACGCTGGTCAAATGAAAGACTTTGTTAAAACTGCCAATATATTCACATGAAAAGAATTAACAATGGGCTGATGCTCTCAATCTAAACAATAAAAACCTGGATTGTAAAGTGTGATTTTGAACAAGAACCAACAGAAAACCAATCAAAAGCTTTTGTTGATGTGATTCTTTTCTTGCCCTTAATTGCCTTGTCTTTTGTTGCATGTTGTTGCATGTTGTTTCTGTTATTTGCCCAGATCTGAGACATACAGACAACAATCCACATCGCACGCTCAGGCTGTCCGGCATGCACCAAGCCAAGCTCACGCTTCTGTTTCATTTGAATCTGTTTGTTTTCCCCTAGACACACCTGCAGAACAAGGAGAGGAGCCAGCAAACAACTACAGCTTCCAACATCACACACAAAACAACAACCCTTTAATATTGTCCTCCTGCCATCATTCCCCTCTCCCAAAATACACGGTGCCATGGTAATGGTGCACTC
Organism: Oncorhynchus kisutch; assembly: GCF_002021735.2. Taxonomy (NCBI): domain Eukaryota; kingdom Metazoa; phylum Chordata; class Actinopteri; order Salmoniformes; family Salmonidae; genus Oncorhynchus; species Oncorhynchus kisutch. Next base: position 34,008,487 of record NC_034180.2, read on the forward strand.
ATGGTTCCACTGGTCTAAATGGAATCTTTGGGACGTCCCAACTATGACATCACCCCATTGAAGTTTAATTTAAAATGGTTAAAGTTAGGGTTAGGGTTAGGCTAAGGTTTGCACACATCTCACCAAATGTGGATCTCCCGTTTGTCTACCAACTGTTCAGCGTGCTGTTGATGTTTAACTGCAGACATTTTCACTCGATTCTACATGTAAAATTGGATTGCACTCGGTTCGCAAGTACTCTCGGTAGGCAAATGCTATTGCTGTGTTCAAGCCCTTAGGATTAGGAACTTTATGTTCCTAGGGTTAGGGCACAGAGTTTCTAAACCCAGAAGCGCAACATCGCGAGACTTCCGGGAAAACTTGCGAAACAGACTACAGTAGGCTTGAGTTTGGGGTTTAAAAAGTCAATGAGACTTTTAGTTGCACATTTTCTTGAAATCTAAAGGCACAACTTAGATTCGCTCCAAAGTCTTAAATAGTTGTTATTATTACTCCAACCTCGTGAAAGTGACAAACTGACACGTTTTCATTTTCGGCAAAAACAACTGTCACGTTCTGACCTTTATTTCCTTTGTTTTGTATTTATTTAGTATGGTCAGGGCGTGAGTTGGGTGGGCAGTCTATGTTTGTTTTTCTATAATTTGGGTATTTCTATGTTTCGGCCTAGTATGGTTCTCAATCAGAGGCAGGTGTCATTAGTTGTCTCTGATTGAGAATCATACTTAGGTAGCCTGGGTTTCACTGTGTGTTTGTGGGTGATTGTTCCTGTCTCTGTCTTTGCACCAGATAGGACTGTTTAGGTTTTTCATGTTTATTGTTTTGTAGTGTTCATGTGTACATTTACATATTAAAAGAACCATGGACACTTACCACGCCGCATATTGGTCCTCTGATACTTTTCACCTCTCCTCTTCGGAAGAAGAGGAGGAAAGCCTTGACAACAACTTCATATCAAAGGTGCCTTTGATGGCCTGCACATGTGCAGTTCGGCGCGAGACGACCGTTAGACCCGATGACGTGTTTCTGCGTATGAGCTTAGCTAGCCAATGTCGCCATGACATCGACTACAAGTGTGATCTGGGATTTCTATTGGAGAAGAAGTTTTAGCCTCTCTTCATACTGTACTGTCTTTGGTATAGGATAGGAATGTCCAAATGATTCCGGATAGCACTAACCCTAGGCAGAAGGTTGGGAACAATACTTGCCTGCCCTGGTCAGTCCCCAAGCATATATACAGTATCTCTCTCTCATACAGTAGAAGTCAGAAGTTTACATACACCTTAGCCAAACGGTTGGGATGGTGTTTTTTCGGCTTGCAAGCCTCCCCCTTTTTCCTCTAAAGATAACAATGGTCATTATGGCCAAACAGTTCCATCTTTGTTTCATCAGAACAGAGGACATTTCTCCAAAAAGTACAATCTTTGTCCCCATGTGCAGTTGCAAACTGTAGTCTGCCTTTTTTATGGCTGTTTTGGAGCAGTGGCTTCTTCCTTGCTGAGCGGCCTTTCAGATTATGTTGATATAGGACTCGTATAGGACTCGTTTTACTGTGGATATAGATACTTTTGTACCTGTTTCCCCCAGCATCTTCACAAGGTCCTTTGCTGTTGTTCTGGGAATGATTTGCACTTTTCGCACCAAAGTACGTTCATCTCTAGGAGACAGAAAGTGTCTCCTTCCTGAGCGGTATGATGGATGGGTGGTCCCATGGTGTTTATACTTGCATACTATTGTTTGTACAGATGAACGTGGTACCTTCAGGCATTTGGAAATGAATCCCAAGAATGAACCAGACTTGTGTCTGGGTAGATTTCTTTGGATTTTCCCATGATGTCAAGCAAAGAGGCACTGAGGGTAGGCCTTGAAATACATCCACAGGTACACCTCCAGTTGACTAAATGATGTAAATTAGCCTAACAGAAGCTTCTAAAGCCATGACATAATTTTCTGGAATTTTCCAAGCTGTTTAACGGCACAGTCAACTTAGTGTATGTAAACTTCTGACCCACTGGAATTGTGATACAGTTCATTATAAGTTAAATAATCTGTGTGTAAACAATTGTTAGAAAAATGACTTGTGTCATGCACAAAGTACATGTCCGAACCAACTTGCCAAAACTGTAGTTCGTTAACATGAAATTTGTGGAGTGTTTGAAAAACGAGTTGTAATGACTCCAACCTAAGTGTATGTAAACTTCCGACTTCAACTGTAAATATGTCAAATCAGGGATAATCTCAAGGTTTAGCTCAACTTTGTCCCAGCTCTGTTTTACATGGCATGAGGTAGCTAGCAGCAGAGAGGGACCCAGCTGGCTCAGCTATAGTGGGGCTGGGCCGGTGGCCCATGTGTGACCTGTCAGCTCTGTCCAGGGTGTACAGGGCCAGTTGGGCGTAGAGGGAGGCGGGGTGGGGTTCCCATGTCAGAAACATGCTAATGTTGTGGGTTTGCTTTATAGCATGTTGTCCTTTTTGCTTCTCTGTCTGGTCTCGTGGATGTTTTTAGACCTTTATTTTCTCGTCATGCTCTGCTCTGTGTCACATCCTGACTCCCAGGGGTCAGCCCCATCCATGGGAACATTGGCTATGGTCACATTGGGAACACAGTGGACGTACGCAACACAGGGAAGATGAGGCTGACAGAAAAGCTGAGGAAGTCACAGGCTACTTTTAACATGAAGAATGTTCTGCAGCAGCCAAACTGGAGAGAGGGAGGGAGGCCAAAGAAGACATAGGGCATGGACACTTAACCTGGGAACCTATATGGCAAGGCCATGTGTGAGTGTTTGTTTAGGAGGAATAGGGAGTAGTGACTCAGAAGGATGTGCGACCCCTCTCCGAATGGTGTGACCCCTGTGTGACCTTCACAGCGGAGGTGAGACTCCCTGTGTGCACTGATTAAGGGCCAGGATATGCGTGGACATCCTCTGATGTTTCAGGAATTTTCTCATTAAAGAAGTTCATGCCGATGGTCACATAGGAATCAGTGACAGAATAAACAGAGGAGAACTCCACTGGAGCCAAATAAACATGGGACTCATTCATCATACAGCATGTACGTTCCCAGAACATTCCTTAGGTTGCTCCCTCGTAACATAAAAACTGTTGAGGTGCACTGACGATTATGCAATATTTGTATAAAACATTTGCCTGGTGTTGCAAGAACATTCCCAGAACACATTTTCTTATTACATTTCCAGGAAACCTAATAATAACCTTAGGGGAATGTTCTGTGGTGGTTGTTACAGATGTTGTGTCCCAGGAATGTTCTGTGGTGGTTGTTACAGATGTTGTGTCCCAGGAATGTTCTGTGGTGGTTGTTACAGATGTTGTGTCCCAGGAATGCTCTGTGGTGGTTGTTACAGATGTTGTGTCCCAGGAATGTTCTGTGGTGGTTGTTACAGATGTTGTGTCCCAGGAATGTTCTGTGGTGGTTGTTACAGATGTTGTGTCCCAGGAATATTCTGTGGTGGTTGTTACAGATGTTGTGTCCCAGGAATATTCTGTGGTGGTTGTTACAGATGTTGTGTCCCAGGAATGTTCTGTGGTGGTTGTTACAGATGTTGTGTCCCAGGAATATTCTGTGGTGGTTGTTACAGATGTTGTGTCCCAGGAATATTCTGTGGTGGTTGTTACAGATGTTGTGTCCCAGGAATATTCTGTGGTGGTTGTTACAGATGTTGTGTCCCAGGAATGTTCTGTGGTGGTTGTTACAGATGTTGTGTCCCAGGAATGTTGTCAGTTTTCTGGGCAGTCACCAATCAAAAACGTAAATTCAAAATACATTAAAGGAATGTTCTTTGGTTCTGTGAGATGTATAAGGCAAATAATATTCAATCACATCATTCAGTAGTACTATGCATTAATTAATAGTGCCATTGTAAAAATGTGTTTACCATGCAGTATATCAGCTGCCTGGACTGGGCTAGGGGACTGAACAGCATTGATACATGACAGAGTTTTTGCCAGTGTCTCAGGGGACGATAAATATAGAAAATACCAAACATATGGCATTCACTACAAGTAACGGTGTCAAACATTCTCATGGAGGTATAAAATTAGAAAATTCCATTAAATTAGCCTATATTTCAGGGCTCTGGATAATGTTTTCCTTAATGGCTTGAAATGGGGCAATCAGAGTGGCTATTACCATATCTGAGAGGTACGATTAAACGGCAGGGGTACATCAGGGTTCTGTTCGTATGTTATTTTCTCTCTCTTTCTCTCCTCTACCCCCTTCTCATGTCTGACAAATCGTTTCCAGCTCATTTACGATGCTCAGAGTGTGGGAGAACAATACCCCTCGGACGTAACATAGCGCAAGCGCCACACCATGTCCCACAGAGGAGAGAGGTGCTCTCAGGAAACACTTGCTGAGATAACAAGATAGTAAGGAAAGAAGGGCCGCTGAAAGGCCACGGAGCGCTCCACATAGAGGAAGAGGGCAAGAGGGGTGGGCCAAAGGGAGAGAAGGGTGGACCAGCAGGAGAGAGGGGTCAGCCAGGGGGAGAGAGGGGTGGGCGAGTGGGAGAGAGGGGTCGGCCAGGGGGAAGGGAAGTGTGCATGCTGAGTGGACCAGGAAGGTGGTGTCTGTTTGTGACAGTGTGCTCAGCTGTGTCCTGTACTGGCTACAGAGGGGCAAAATGAGTGACTGTAGACCAATCGGAAAGGTACTGTATACCTGTAATCTTTATGAGTGACAACAATCAACAATTTACCATCATCAATTACACCAAACGGTTTACAACACGGACTAACAGCTCTATAAATACTATGCAATTACCTCTCCCATAAATGGTACTACTTTTCATTGAGAGAAAAGAGACATCAGATTCTTATCAATGGTACTGTATTGCTATAGACTGCCACGAAACCATTCACATTTTGGGACACAAAGCCACATCGCTGTTAAAATCACTGCAACTGGGTAAGGGTTGAGCAATACAGCTGCCAAGTGGGGGCACACAGAGCTCAGGGCTATCATTCAGCCTGATTAATGAGTTTGCTTGTTTTCACTGAGCTCAAGTATAGGGAAGAAGCGGTAAAGGGAAGTCGTCTTCAAGGCCCTTGTGTTTACCTTCTGAGGACAGAGGCGAGAGGTCGCACGGGGCTTTAGGAGAAGAGCAGATATCCATTAGCAAGTGGAAAGAGAGCCAAGGGATGTGGAGAGGAGGTGTAGGGGCAGGGGGTTCAACTAATACCCCTCCTCTTTCTCCAAACCTCTCTCCCTACAGCCAGTACGGTGGGAAAGGAGAGGCAGGGAAGTGCAGAACTCTCTCAAGATCAATGAATGTGGTGGAAAAAGGAGTGGCCCGGGGCGGCCAATGAGGGCCAGGCCACTGGGAGCAGTGGGGTTAACGTAAACAAGGAAACCACCTGATGTGAGCGGGGTCAGATAAACGCACAGGCCGCCACACAGACAGATGCTTCCTGAGTCCTGCACTCTCAATCAGTTCAACCTCTCTCTCGCTCTCCGCCTCATCTATCATTGATGTAAACCTCTCTTAAAAGCAGGATGATGTTGAAAACACTATCAAAAGCAAAGTGCATTGGTTGGAAGTGAAGGGGTGAGATTTCTGGAAGGAAATTGTGATAGCTATATATTGATATCATGTAGTGTGGTTTCCTACCACCACTAGAGATAAGAACAACACCACCTGCTGGTCCTACTAGGGTTGCTTGCACCACTAAAATGGCAAACACAGTGTTTGTTGGTGTCTGTGCTGACTGATAAAGGGATAATACATTTGTTGTGACAGTGTCAGGTGGATGCAGGAGATTGCAGAGGCGCTTGGTGGGTTTTCAGCTACTGATAAACTGTCTGCCCAGACTGATAGCAAACCTCTCTATCGCCACCTCTGTGTCCCTCCACCCCTCTCTCTCTCTCTCTCTCTTTCTCTCTGCTCGGCTGGCCAGTCTGGGATTGTTTTGTGCTGTCCAATGAGGAAGGAAGCCGGTGTGAGAAAGTGCCTGTTTTTTTGGGACCAACAGGAATTGGCCTCATCACAAGCAGTTCCTTTTTTTGCTGCTGGAACAATGCAGTGGCGTCACACCCCTCGACTGGACCTCAGCATTTCACATGGAAAAATGTTCCCAGAATTCCGCTCCCAGGCTCAGGCTGAGGAGGGGCGGGGGGTAACGGTTGTGAGGGTAGAGAGTGACAGGAGCTGACCAATGGACACTTGTTACCGTAAGCACTGTGCTGTGTCTATGGAAACACATTTACTCCAAATGATATTTTTAGAGGGCATAAATGCCTAAATTCATCACTTTTAGTTTAATGCACTGGGCAGATTAAAGTTATGAAGCCCTAATAAAGCCTTTATAGTTCCTCATACGTTTTAAATGAGAGTTTAATGTTGAGTAGCTCAAACACTTCATCCATTGGGGCCTTCATGCTCTCACTACTGTATATATTGGGAAGTCATAGAAGCAACTCACCATGACATAGTGATGGTGACATAGTGACTACAGAACATTTCAGTATGTCAGTTATAGTTCTGCATCCAGCAGGGTGGACTAGCCGTGGTCTGGCCAGCCAGACTGACCAGATGAAAGTGTGTGTAAGACAGGCAGGCCAGCGGTCCTCTGGGACAACATAAGCGGCTCATTGCTCTGTGTTTGTAATTACCGTGAGAGGGTAGGCACTGCTGTTCTCTCAGCCTTATCAGCATCAACATATCATACAGAGTTTGGAGCTGCACCAAATTACACGGCTCCAGTTGGACCTAGCAAAATGCTGTCTTCCACCACAAAGGTGGAAGACGGCATCATGCTGCCATGCATTATGTTGATGGGGAATTGGGTGGGTGTATGTTGAGGGCAAAGTGAAGTCCTGGTGTCAGTGACCTGCAGATGAAAAGAAAAACAGTAAATAAAAGGCCCCTGGTTAGGACTCTATAAAGAGCCCTTTAATATAGACTTACCTATTGTAAGGGAAAAGCTATTTACTATTTGGACAGGCAATTCTATGACTTTCCAGGAGACTTCCAGAACACCCACTTTGTAGCCCCTGCAGTTACAAAACCCAGGGTGTATCAGTGCAGAGATAGCTTCCTCTCTGAGTAAAACCCTCCCAGGCCAGCCATACCTAACACAGTCCACCTCCTCTAGAGAGGTCAGGAAAGGGTAGGTTAAACTAAATAGAGCCACTTCTCCTGGGTAAGAGAACTACATGGCTGACTGGTGAAGGGGACAGGGGTTCAATGTGCTAACTCTGCACTTACAGTTTCTATGTCATTCATCACTAGGGATAATAAATCACACAGGTTGTATGAGAAAGTTGGTCCTGCAGGAAAATGAATTAGCACTGTGTGGTTTACTTTGCAACTCCAGCCATTAGAAATAGTGCCATTTAGTGCGAAAACATCAACAATGCACACGTTTGGATTGAAGTGGAGCATAGTAGGAGTCTAGGCACTCTAACCTCACAGTTCATTTGGATGTGTGGTTCTCAGAGGTGTAGCTTGGTGGGTAGAGACATGATAAAGAGTCAGTTAGACCCCAGAGGGAAAGGGGGATAATCTAAGAACAACACACCGTAGCCTTCAAGCCTGCCAATGAGGGACCTCTGGGCAGGGATCTCCAAAGTGGGGCAAATACATAAGTCTTCCCGTCACAGAGGCCCATGTGAAGAGTAATTTATCACCATGAATCCTAGCCCCCCACCACCCACCACTCATCAGAGACCGCTCAGACCCATACAGACCTCGTTACACAAACACCCTGGGTTGCAGCTAACCCACCTCAGCCTGTCCTCTGACATCCCACAGAGACGTCCCATAGAGAGCATTTATCAGGTGCGAGTCAGACAGCTCATGTTGTCTTATTGGTGCAGCTGAGTAAGCACCAACTTACCGCCTGAATGATAGCAAACTCAGCATGAAGCCTGTCTATTGGCCAGGGACTCAGCATGAAGACTGCCTATTGGCCATGGACTCTAATTGACTATGAAAGTCTGCCGTGTTACATTTGCAGTATATAGTATTTGCTCGACTTAATGCATGAGATATGGGTTTTGAGTTAAAGCATGTTGGATCAACCTATTGGATCCTGCACTGGATACATGTGTATGTACACCAACTAGCTCTTATGAGATCAATCCTAGTGCAGATAGCAATTGATTGAGAACAAACAACTAAATCAATGTTAATGATGATGCATAGCAGGCATTAGTGCTCGATGACAGCGAACACAGATCTACCTCAACAGCTGTGGACCTAACACTTCCCCTTTCATATGCAGTCAGAGTATGATTTCAGTCCGCTTTCCTACAGAGCTCTAACAAGCTTTTACAATATGTTCAGTAAGTGGGGAATGTATGAATCAAATAGTATTATTTGGAGCTTTAGGGACTGTCAGGACGTCAACCAAACAGACTATAAAAACACAAAAGAAACGTTCTTTAGCTAAAGTGCCCAGAGATCTGAATCACTTCCTGGTGTTAATACATTAGAATTATAAACACAGTCATTTAAATACATTTTCTCTTCCAAATTATATTTCTTAAGTTCATACCTCAAATTAAATATATTCCATTATTAAGCACAAGTTACAGTACATCAGCGCGTAGCTTACTATAGGGTGAATTAAGTACAAACATATAATTTTTTTGTTGTTGTAAATTTACGGCAAAATTGACATTTATCTTTGACTTCTATTTACCTTACACACACAGTGTACAATAGCCTATATACTGTAAATTCATATGGAACCAGACAGCTTAACACAGTCCATCAAATTAAAACATTTACACCTTAAACACTAATTCAAATAGTCCCGTCATACACTGAGTGTACGAAACCTTTGGAACACCTTCCTAATATTGAGATGCACCCCCTTTTACCCTCAGAACAGCCTCAATTCGTCGAGGCATGGTCTCTACAAGGTGTCGAAAGTGTTCCGCAGGGATGCTGGCCCATGTTGACTCCAATGCTTCCCACAGTCAAGTTGGCTGGCTATCCTTTGGGTGGTGGACCATTCTTGATATACACAGGAAACTTTTGAGCGTCAAAAACCCAGCAGCGTTGCAGTTCTTGAAGCATTCAAACCTGTGCGCCTGGCACCTACTACCATACCCCGTTCAAAGGCACTTAAATCTTTTATCTTGCCCATTCACCCTCTGAATGGCACACATACACAATCCCTGTCACAATTTTCTTAAGGCTTAAAAATCCTTATTGAACCTGTCTCCTCCCCTTCATTGACACTGAGTGAAGAAGATTTAACAGGTGACATCAATAAGGGATCATAGCTTTCACCTGGATTCACCTGGTCAGTTTATATAATGGAAAGAGCAGGTGTTTTAATTGTTTTGTAAACAGTGTATAGTGTCAATAGAACATTCCATACAGAGATACCACATACAACGGTGCACTAATGAAAACCTGAGATCTGCCTAGTAGACCTCACTTCTGACCCAAAAGGACATACTCTCTCACAGACAAGAACCCATAAACACACCTAATTCCCAGGAGTCATACTATGTGAATCGGAAGCAGGGTAGGAAATGGCCTCGGCATCCACCAAATGGGGAAGGGACAAACCAGGAATTTCTAATCAAAAAGGAAAAAACAACAGCCATCCAAAAATACCCCCAGTCCTGTAAATAAACAATAATATGAATACCGAGTCTTAGAGGTCATGTGCCCTTGGCCAGGAAGTGCAGGAAGAACAGCTGATTAGGGATCATTAGGCCACTCCATAATTAAGCCAGAATCACAGGCCGTTATCGCATATAATCACGCCAGCTACGGGAACTCCATGACAAGGTGAAATGATTTGATCCCAATCAGTCTCATGATGTTCTTGGGGAGAACAGAACAGTGCAACTACATCTACTTTAACACTGACACATTACAGTTTAAATTGTAATATACAGTTGAATATGCATTACTACATATTATTAAAACCCCTGCTGGTACTGACTACAGTACTGTCTGTGGCTTTAACATAAGGAAATTACAATTAGGTGAGTATGGGACTGTATGACTGTATACTGTATCTGCACTGTCTTACTGATAATGGAATATGGTGACTTAGTAAACATAGACCTCTACTGTACATCATATGAAGAAGGGAATGCCCCTGTTTCAGAGTCACATAGAGTGATCAGTTTGAGTGTAACATGCAGTCCATTAAACCTGAGGGGCCTGTCTTCTGTCAGGGTGTAAATCTGAGAAGCTGCCTGGACTAGTGTGATCTTAACGGCCCTCTTCACACCGTCAGACTTAATCCCACTCCTCCATTTTTCTCTTTCCTTTTCCTGTCGGAGGGTTTTGTCTTCTGTTAGGCAATGCCTTGACCTCTATGGGGAAGGATTTCCTCAAGGTCCACAACTTCCACACACACAATTAGCTCTGCAATCAGACATCACACACAAATGATATTATTGTGACAAAAAAATAACCCATGCAACTTTAATGTACTTGTCCTTCAAGTGTCACTAATACAATACACATTCTATATTTGACTTTCTTTCTACTTGGCACAGACATACACTTCCTCTAAGTGAGTCAGAGGCGGGAGGAGTCATGGTCCTACAGTGACAGATGCCCTGATGGCCGGCTTTATGTCCCTGCTGCTCCACCTTGTGTAAGACCTGGAGCGGAGCTGAACAGAGCAGAGCTACAGTGATCAATGGTGTTCATTGAAGGGCCCTGCCCCTCCTGGCTGGGGTAATGGTCCCTGGGTGGGAGGTACAGAAACCTCTCTAGGTTTCTTCCTAGGTTTTGGCCTTTCTAGGGAGTTTTTCCTAGCCACCGTGCTTCTACACCTGCATTGCTTGCTGTTTGGGGTTTTAGGCTGGGTTTCTATACAGCACTTTGAGATATCAGCTGATGTACGAAGGGCTATATAAATACATTTGATTTGATTGGATTTGAGGTAGGAGTGACATGTGCTGTCCCTGTCCTGTTGTCCCTGTGGATGGATCCCTCTTCCCAGGCTGGCCCTGGCCCCGTGGGGCTCGGTAGGCTGTCACACATACACTGGTCCCTGACAACACAAATTGATTTTGTATACTCTCCAACCTTAAAAACATTGCTTTAAAAAAAGGAAACGTTCTTGTTTTAACCCCAGTACATATGCTACTGTAAGTAGCTACTTGTTTATGCATCAACCTATCATACATCACTGTACACATGTTGTGTTATTATTATTACTAACAGATCCAAATGGCTGAGTCCTCATGTACCACATTGTAAACTTGACTCAACATGCTAACCAACTGACTTCTTAGTGTGTCCAGAGAGCAGTTAGTTGCTTAATAGGCCATGTCCTCTTTGTCCTAGTGTCACCTAAATCCCAGGCAGCACGAAACAGCCCCAGTTATAGAAGAGTGTTGTCATTGCCGTCCTAGGGGTTGCAGAGTGCTGACAGGACACTGTTTAGTCAACACTACACCAAGAGGGTGGTGGAAAAGTTCCAAAACAGCCCGAGGCACTCATTTCTAATACGTCTGACGCCAGAGCCAGCAGCCATCTGCAGTGCAGGTGCTGTCAATTCACCTACAGCATTGTCTAAGTTGCTGGTTACTATGAAGATGACGAAGATCAAGACTGCAACTCTCATGACGGGAGAGTGACAAACAAAACGGGAATCTATGACTGCAGCTATAGCGGATCTCCACGTGTTCCCTTGGAAGCAAATGGAGAAAAATCCATCATCTGGTTCCATTACACTGTAACACATCCATGTGTCAGACATTAGTTCCTCTCACCCACCACTCCCTAATATGCTGTAGGTATAAATCCTGCTGCCTGCCCAGAAAGGGTTGATCAGGAAACTGCTTGGTGCTGGAAGCCTGTCAAACAAGGGAGACTGCACTCCATTCATATTCACTGGCAAATATGCTGTTATTCAAAAATGACTGCCATTACTGCTTTGAAAATTCCAACGAATTGAGGTTAACTGCTGAATTCAGGTATTTTCTACAAACTCTACAAAGACTCTACTTTGCAAAGGATTTACATATGCAGTATTGAATAACTGCATGTGTAGCTCCAGTTTCAGATGAAACCAGGCAGCAGAGTGCAGTGGTGAGGACAAACAGCATTGTGTTCTCTAGTCATGACAGCAGGTGATTTCTCGTCGTATAGGGCGACATAGTTAGATCCAGCCTCAGATACATTGGCAGAGCACATCAAAAGCTCCATTGATTCACTGGACAGATTGGAGCATAGAGATCAAATGTGCTGTTAAGAAGTGTTAAACCGCTGTGCCTTAAACAGGGGCAGGTTTTTGGCCTAAAAGGGGCCATCTGTTAACACTGTAGCTAATTTCCCATTGCACATGCCCAGTGTGTTGATACTGTTGGAACAGTGAACAAAATAGGCACATATCGGAGATGACACAGTACTTACACTGGCAATGAGACAATACAGATTTACAGTAAGAAATGTGGACACACAGCTGAAAGAAATTCAGTTATGAAAATGTTTTGATCACGCTTGACTTGACCGGCGATGAAGGGGTATCCTCATATTTCAATATGTTTTGGAAATATATTAGCATCAATAGAGGCTTATAGAGACGTGTAATGTCAGTGTTTTGTTGTAGAAACTATTAGTAGCAGCAGGGGTTAAAGCTAAATCCAAATGCACCTTCATACCTTGTTGTTTCCCAATGAACATTTTATTTCTAAGGGTTTCAGATCCAAGCTAAAAGGCAGGAGAACAATCAGAGAGAGGGCAGCTTTACAAAACACTGACACAAAGAAAAATGACGCGCGAAAGGGGCTGCTGCAGATGGAATTACGGACCGCCTATGTCTCTTTTCCAAATATGTGTTTACACAAGGCTAGCAATGAGAGGAGAGAATAGAGACAGTTAGGTTATAGTTTGCATTGGCGGAGTGTAAATAACCCTAAAAGGGTAGAGGCTGAAATGTCCTATTATTTCAGGCCACAATATTAAAATGCTCAAATTAATACGGGCACAAACATAGTGATAAAATTGGGGTAGGTACAGTACAGGGTGGGATTGGAGTAGGTATGGAGTGATGGGTAAATAGTGATAAAATGGGATTAGGGTACTGTAGGTACAGGGTAATGGGTAAATAGTGATAACATGGGATTGGGGTAGGTACAGGGTGATTTGCTGTAGGGATGGGGTTGGTACAGGGTAATGGGTAAATAGTGATAACATGGGATTGGGGTAGGTACGGGGTGATTTGCTGTAGGGATGGGGTTGGTACGGGGTGATGGGTAAATAGTGATAAAATGGGATTGGGGTAGGTACGGGGTGAGTTGCTGTAGGGATGGGGTTGGTACGGGGTGATGGGTAAATAGTGATAACATGGGATTGGGGTAGGTACGGGGTGAGTTGCTGTAGGGATGGGGTTGGTACGGGGTGATGGGTAAATAGTGATAAAATGGGATTGGGGTAGGTACGGGGTGAGTTGCTGTAGGGATGGGGTTGATACGGGGTGATGGGTAAATAGTGATAAAATGGGATTAGGGTACTGTAGGTACAGGGTAATGGGTAAATAGTGATAACATGGGATTGGGGTAAGTACAGGGTAATGGGTAAATAGTGATAACATGGGATTGGGGTAAGTACAGGGTGATGGGCAAATAGTGATGAAATGGGATTGGGGAGGTATGGGGTGATGGGTAAATATTGAGAAAGTTTGATGACACCAAGTGTAGAATACTGGAGATACAGCTCCATATGCCTATCTGATGCTGTCTGTTTTTGTTTATCATATTTAAAGGATGTAGGTTACAAATCCAGGCAACTTAACTTGTACAGTTATTTTTATTTATTTTATTTATCTGTTATTTTACCAGGTAAATTGACTGAGAACATGTTCTCATTTGCAGCAACGACCTGGGGAATAGTTACAGGGGAGAGGAGGGGGATGAATGAGCCAATTGTAAACTGGGGATTATTAGGTGACCGCGATGGTTTGAGGGTCAGATTGGGAATTCAGCCAGGACACCGGGGGTTAACACCCCTACTCTTACAATGAGTGCCATGGAATCTTTAATGACCTCAGAGAGTCAACACACCCGTTTAACATCCCATCCAAAAGACAGCACCCTACACAGGGCAGTGTCCCCAATCACTGCCCTGGGGCATTGGGATATTATTTTTAGACCAGAGGAAAGAGTGCCTCCTACTGGCCCTCCAACACCACTTCCAGCAGCATCTGGTCTCCCATCCAGGAACTGACCAGGACCAACCCTGCTTAGCTTCAGAAGCAAGCCAGCAGTGGTATGCATTAATTTAATAATTTACCACCTCCTAAATTATTCATCTGTGTAGAAGTTTTGAAGTGTGTATGAGGGGCCTTGGGTATGACTCATTAGCACGGTACTGAAGCTCACCAGTTTCCTTCATTCAGTCAGAATAAACTGGCTTTTTACAGATTGCATCCATACTATCACTTAAGAAAACAGGAAAATAACCTTACAAAAGTTTGGCTGAGCTCAGGTGCATGAGTATGACTCTGATCTCCTGACATTCTGAGCATCACTGCAACTGTTGAGTAAAGAGTAGACCAGTCTGAAGACTCCAGCGCTTCTCCACAGGACCAGTCCAGTGTGCCACGGTGAATGGTGGGAAAAGGGCTCCAGTGCATTGGAGATTTGAGACTCAATAGTCCATTGTCCCTGTGCTCAACAGAATCGCCTTCAACCAATAAGTCAAACGTGGGGGGTGTAGATGAGGTCATCTCTGCAGGAGTGTTCTGCCATGAGACACCTTCATCTGGCCAGGGAACAGTTCGTAAATCCTGTTCCCTCACTCCTCCACTGTAAATCCTGCTGGACATGGCGATCTGCTCAATAAGTGATAAAGCCAAAAATGCTGTTACCCAGCATGGGTCTATGTGTGATAAAACTGTATGGAGGGTTTAAATGGTTTGTTTAAGTCCTACATGTACTTAATTGGATTCATTTTGGTTTCCTTCTCTCAACAATCATTTGATCTTAAAAAGGAAAGAGGGAAAGTTATTTAACAGCTTGGCTGGATATTACATGTTCATTAAACATAGTTGTTTAAAAGTTAAACTAACATATAATGAGTAGGACTACAGTCTGCCCCCACTTCAATTTCCACAATTGGCTGTCTGCCAGTGAAGGTCATATAATGGAGGTTGGTTGAGCAGGTGGCATGGTATTATACTGGCCATTTATTTAATAGAAATCAACACAATGTGAACAGGGTATTTAACACTTAGTTTACACGAAACACACAACAATAATCAAACTTGTAAACAAAAACATGTAAAATGTGGAAAAACAATAATGATTTAATGCATTAACATAAGTACATATCTTGATAACCTCTGTTACAATAATTATGGCAGAGAATGAGACTGGAAGTTTGGATTTGAGCAGTTCTTCACATTTCTGATGAGTGGGTGCATTCAAAGACTTGTGATTTTTGAGGCGCAGTGGTTTGGATAGAGCTCAGCTCATTATCATACAGCTGTATGTTTATCTCCCGCTTCTTCTTCTTCACTATTCTATATAATATGTGGCATTAACAAAGATGTGTGGTCAGTGATAATGGTAGGCACGCGACCAAAGAGGCGCGCGGCATCTTTGTGGATGAGGGCGCACCCAATGACGCACAGCCAATTGGAGAGTGCAAAATGGATGCACAGGTTAAAAAAAGGAAAAGGTAATCCGTTTTACGATTATCAGGAATGTCTACTAGTGCAAAAAAAAACACACAAACCATATCAAATGTTAACTAATAGTTATCCAATGTTAAAGGTACAGTCTGGGGGAGATAACGAGTCACAATTAATTATAGACAGGGTAAAATAGACAGGATTTTCGTACAAATGCTATGATATTAATTTCGTAATTACTGATAATAACATAAAATAAAGAGGATGACATTTAATTTATAATAATAAATAAAATAATAATTATTCAAAATATATTTTGAAAAAAAGTGCGTAACAACATATATAAATTATCCTTTGTTAAACAAATTCACAATTGCTGTAAGGCTACACGTGCTGAAAACCCCTTTCAGTGAACCAAAAACATATCAACAGATGCCGAATTGTTGATAGTCAGAAGTCTGTCTCCTGCGAGAGACAACGGCAGGATTATTAAAATTGGACATGAGGGTTGGTTGCAACAGGCGTGGATGGAAAGGGGCGGTGTTTATTGATTGACAGTATTCATAATGACACGCACGTATATAACGTGAACCGAGACGTGAAACACCCTTCATTAAGAAACAGAGTGCTCTGTGACTGATGTCCTGCCATATTTTCATAACAATATTGGCGCCACCAGAAGCTTTCTGTATAAGCAAAGCGCAAGAGTTGCATCGACACAACGCCAAGAGAAAACACATTTTCAGCAGGATCAAGATGGAAGGTCAACGTAAAGACAGAAGGATGAATAAACTGTGGATATTGACGTTACTGTTATGCGTTTGACCTGCATCTCACTGTCTGGATAACAAGGTTTCTCAACTTCTGCGCGTTTTGGATTGCGGAGCTCGGTCTCGCCCAAAAAGGTTCTGAAGAAGGATTTATTTATTTCTCATTTGCAAACTTCATATTTCATAATCACTGCTTGGAATAAGAGCCCTCTGTGGAGAACAGGTTATTTTTCAAAGGATACGAACCGATCTGTGGAAAAGAATGGCAACTTGGTTTACCTTTATCATCGCAATTATTATAACGATTTTTAAGCAGGTAATTTTATAGTTAAACTATTATTGGAATCGTTCATGCCTAGATGTTGACACAGCAACAGTGTAATAATGCACAATGTAATAGCATATAATACGCCTATAATAATGCGCAATGTAAATTATTGCAATGGAATATTGTTCTATATTTATTCAATGATTCTCTTCCTTTAGGTTCTGGGATCTGGTGTATTCGAGCTTGATCTTCATCAGTTTCAGAATAATAGAGGTTTGCTGGCAAACGGCGTAGCTTGTAGTCCAGCGTGTAGGACTTTTTTCCGAGTTTGCTTGAAGAACTACCAGACCGTAGTGTCACCAGGTGACTGCTACTTCGGCAGTGTCGTTACACCTGTACTAGGCACCAACTCGTTCAGCGTCATGGAGGACGGCACGTTCACTAAACCTATTCGCCTGCCACTCACCCACTTCGCATGGCCGGTAAGACACTATGCATTGCCTAAAATATCACATTGAAGTGGTTGAGAATATATATGCCTATTAATATATGGAATAACGGTGTTTGCAATAAGATGGGTGGTGAAGAGCTAAGCATAAATCAAACAAATGCACTAACCTATATAGACGTGCATGAGGATTTATGATAACATGTTAGTATGTCATTAGCCTAGTCCACATATCATTCAATGGATGTTATCCAAAGAAGAAAAAAATAACGAAAAAAGATGTGCAACTGAAAAAATGAAACTCATGGTAGGCTAATGTTTTTTCTCCACTCCCAGGGCTCGTTTTCTCTAATCATTGAAGCATGGTTTTCTCCTTCAGCGGATCTACCTGAAGGTGAGTGGCGCGCTACATACATGACCACCGCTAGAGGGATACATGACACTGTTAAAGATGCATGACAAATACTCCCTATGCTCTAGATTTAAATCATTACGCAGTATAATTAAATGCAATTTATGCAGTATAAATAAATGCAATTTATGCAGTATTAATAAATGCAATGTACACAGAAATGTTGCAGTTATAATGAAACTTGGAAATATGAATGTGTTGATGTCCATGTGTCATGATGAATTACGTGCAACAGAGCACTTCTTTCATGCTCTGTGTCCAACACAATCGCACTTCCTCTGGTTTATTTTAAGCGTGGGAAAGTGTTCAAGTCTTTAGTGAGAATATCTAAACCTTGCCAAAAGCCTCTGACTGCTTTTCCTGTATTTTACACCTTTTGCTGTTCCGCCCTTTGGAAGGGGAATAATGGGTTGAAAATGTTTTGCTGACATAAAGGAAGATGACATTTCATTCGCAGTCCAACGACCCAATTGAAAAATAGGGCACAGGCCTTGATACATGCCTATCATAAACTGAAAACTTGCATGACACATTTATTTTCTATATATCATATTGAGAGAAATAATTCAAGACAATGTGCACTGTTTGTTTGGACTTTTTTAAAGCATGCCATCATACAGTAGTAGCCTACTTGATATCTTGACGCATGTTTTTGTTCTCTATCCCAGCAGATACAAACAACCCTGCTTTATTGATTAGTTATTTTGCCATTCAAAGAAAGTTGGAAGTAGGAGATGAGTGGTCGCAGGATGTGCAAAGTGTGAGGCAGACGGAGTTAAGGTACTCATACCGGTTCATCTGCCATGCAAATTACTACGGGGACAGTTGTTCGAAAATATGCGCTCCAAGAGACGACCGTTTTGGCCACTACACCTGCAACCCTGACGGGCAAATATCATGTCTACCGGGCTGGAAGGGACAATACTGCGAAGAACGTAAGCAATCAGAATAAAATGTTCAGGGTTTCTTAAGAAGACCTTTCACAAAATGTAGTAGGATGTTATTTCTCAAAGTATTTGCATAATAGGGCCCATAGTGTCGAGATGCCGCTGCTCTAGAAAGGCTTAGATTTGCAGTTTGGAGTGACAAGGATGAGCGAAAATAGTGCGGCGCGCTCCCTCCCAACCCAACCCAGCCCCTTCACCCCTAGATTTCTCACAACTTTGGGACCATGTGGGTAGAATAATCCCGGGTAGCGTTCTGGTAAAGCAGCACGCGCCGGGTTAATCGCGGCATTATTATCAGCCACGCGCCACTAAATTGCGGGCTCTATTGTTGAGCGGTAGGGCAGCAGCTGCAAACAGGGTTCAACAGCCTACCAACAACAATGGGGCAGCTGTCCGCTTTTGAGACCAAGCATCTGCTCAGGCCTAACCAGCCGTTAAACACTAGTCTTGTAACCATGCAAATTCAATGTCACAACACAGAAACAGCAAATGAAGGTTTCATTAGAAATAGACAGGTAACCGTTTTGATACTACACCAGTGGGAAGGGGATTCCTAATCCGAGTCTGAAGCTTTATGATGTATTGTTGAATGAGTTTACAAAAAAATAAAGTTCCTCTTTTGTCTCACGTTTATATGCAGCAATTTGCCTTGAAGGGTGCAGCAAAATAAATGGAAATTGCTCAAGGCCAGGACAGTGTGTGTAAGTATACAATAGTTCATCGTGTGTGTGTGTGTGTGTTTACATACATACTTGCCTGCCTGCCTGCCTGCATGTGTATTTGCCTGCATGTGTGTTAGTACACAGTGCTAAAGGTGTGATGTTTTGTTTGTGACAGATGCAGAGAGGGCTGGCAGGGCACCTTCTGTAATGAGTGTAAAAGGCATCCATCCTGCAAACATGGCACTTGTCAGCAGCCCTGGCAGTGCACCTGCAAAGAGGGCTGGGGAGGCCTCCTCTGTGACCAAGGTCAGTGTCTCCGGCTCCGCTGGGTCCTGCTGTGAAACAATACAGAAGTACTGCTGTTCAATAGCCCATAGGGGGAAACCACAAGACGTGCTATATGACAGTATAAATATGACATGTTCCTATAATATTGCAAGAGTCATCAGGCATCCTGATTATGATAGGGAGACTAGGGCCAGGGAGTAACTGTTTTTCAAACACATTCATCCACAGATCTGAACTATTGCACCCATCACAAGCCGTGTCGTAATGGGGCCACTTGTATGAACACGGGCCAGGGGAGCTACACCTGTACCTGCCAGCCGGGCTTCACAGGGGATAAGTGTGACAGCGAGGTCAGGGAGTGCGACAGCCAGCCCTGTCGGAACGGAGGCCAGTGCTTGGTAAGCCCGGAAAGCCTATCCGTTTCCCACAACACACAGCACACACAGGCTTTCCTGTTTTTGTTTTTCCTGTATCTATCCACATCTCTAGGCCGGTATAGAAGAATGCAACAGACAGACCTTTAGCCAGTTCACATACTCTCTCCTGTAAATGAATGTAATTCAAACTGGGGCACAGGGGGCATGAGAATTATGAGATAATAATGTGGAGTCGCAAGGGCATCGAAATGAGAGGCACAGCAAGAAACCTACACCGAATTTTGCTGGGATTGTTTCCTGTGACAGTGGGCTGTGATAACCTCTGTCTATCTGTGGCCAACAGGACCTTGAGAACGGCTATAGGTGTGCATGTCCACAGGGGTTCGAGGGGACGCACTGCGAGCACAGAATGCTGACTTGTGCCGATTCACCCTGCTTCCACGGGAAGTGCAGAGAAAGGGACAATGGGCGGAGCTACATGTGCGAGTGCCCAGGGGGCTTCACTGGACTCAACTGTGAAAAGAAAGTGGACAAATGCACCTCCTTGCCCTGTACAAATGGTATGTGATAGTTTCCACTCTCTCCACATCTCAACAACAACAATTAGAAGGAATTTGTTAATTGACTTTCAGTTCTTTTCAACACTGTCAGTACAGAGCACTTACGCAAACAAATCAATTTGGAATGTTCTCTCTAGAGACATCTGCATTAGAGCTAACCTCAATTGAATATGATGTGCACTGTTTGATAATGCTGGGCTGTTCTGTTCAGGTGGACGTTGTGTTATCCACGGCACCACACGTTGGTGCAGCTGCCGCTCAGGCTTCACCGGCCCACGCTGCGAGATCAACATCAACGAGTGTTCCATGAACCCCTGCGCCAACGGAGCCAGCTGCATGGACCGCATCAACGACTACACCTGTATCTGCCCCCTGGGCTACACCGGCCGCAACTGTGACAAGCCCACTGACAGCTGTGCCTCCAAACCCTGCCTGAACGGTGGGACCTGCACCAACGGGGCCAAAGGCCAGCCTGCTGACTGCACCTGCTCAGCCCACTTCAGCGGCACCCAGTGCCAGTACTACGATGTGCCTTTACTCATCCCCCCCAGCCCCAGCCCCAGCCCTGTCAGAGAGACCCAAGACAGGCTCAACTGGGCAGCCATCTGTCTGGGTGTGGGCCTGGTGGTGCTCCTGGTGCTGATCTTCATGGTGGCCATGGTCCTGCGCCACATCCAGCAGCAGAGGAAGAGGGAGCAGGACTCAGAGACCATGAACAACCTTTCACATTTCCAGAAGGAGAACCTCATTTCTGACCTGCAGCTGAAGAACACCAACAAAAAGGTGGAGCTGGACCTGGAGGTGGATTGTCTCAGGGAGAAGTCCCAAAACCACAAACACATCAACTACCACTTGGACAACAAAACCTTCAAGGAGTACAAGGATGAGCCGTCGCAAGAGGATAAAGACGAGAACTGTAAAAAGACGATTGAGGAGAAAATGCAGTTGAGTAGAAAGTACAGGTAAGTTCAAATGCTGCCTGCAGATGACAACCTGGATAGATTTGACCTACTTCCTATTCTCCAGGGTTTGATAAATGACAGTGGTTTGGTGTTTAAAAGTGTTGACATGTTTTCTTTTCATTTACAGCGAAAGGCCAGAGTGTAGGATAGCAACGATATGTTCTCCAAGAGATTCCATATACCAGTCTGTGTTTGTGATAGCAGAGGAGAAAAATGAATGCGTCATAGCAACTGAGGTAAAGATGATTTTTTCACATTTCCTCTGAACATGTTCCTGCAACTCTTGACAGCATGTTAACAGTTATCAATTCAGCAATGCAAAAATATATCACGGTTTCCATTATATTGCTCTTATGATTAAACTAGTTAACTTTTTGTCTTCTACTACCAGGTATAATACATGGAGGGTATCAGACATTCTGAAGAATGGATATCTTCTGGACTGTTTACAGTGTAGAAACAGACAGGGATTTATTTAACTGTGAATTGCTGCTCTTGAAAACTTGATAACTGGACCGAGCCGGTGTGCTCTATGAATGCAATAGGACTCAAACTACAGAACTTTGTTAGAATGTAAGGACTGAACAGACTGTGAGAAATAATACACAACTTGGACATTTGGATGTTTCACCGTCAGGGTGTACTGACAGATTCAGCCCCTTGACAGGACTTTTGGATGTTTCACCGTCAGGGTGTACTGACAGATTCAGCCCCTTGACAGGACTTTTGGATGTTTCACCGTCAGGGTGTACTGACAGATTCAGCCCCTTGACAGGACTTTTGGATGTTTCACCGTCAGGGTGTACTGACAGATTCAGCCCCTTGACAGGACTTTTGGATGTTTCACCGTCAGGGTGTACTGACAGATTCAGCCCCTTGACAGGACTTGTCCGACCATATCCATGGAAAACAGGCCTATGTGTTTATGCCACCTTGCCCATCAGCAGGACGAGAGGGCTCTGTCTGGAGATACTCCACCTTATTTTGATAATCAGCAATCAGCAACCAACCAATCAACTTACTGCCAACAAGACTGTGGAAGAAGCCAGCTACTTCCATTTACCCTGGTGATGTGCTACAGTATGCAAAAAAGGAGACTTTGTTTATAAACTTTCAAGGAGAGAAAAAAAATACTAGAAACGGTTCATTTTTTGAGAATATTTGAGACCCAGGCCTATGTCAATTCTGTAAATTATTATTATTATTATTATTTACATAAAAAATGTTAATAAAGAATGTATGCATCCCGAATCACAGAGCCTTAAGTATGGGTTATAGAGCTTGATACCCTGCTTCTTCTTGGATCCATTGCACAACAAAAACTGAAGGGAAAATACTTTTAAGAGAAAACAACTGATGCAATAAATGACGTAGTGCCAGGGGGATTCAAGAAGAAGCATTTTTACTTCTTATTATGCAACATTGCCCAGAAATTAAAACAAAGAAAAACAAAAGTGACTATCATACCAAGGACGCCTATAATTAGAATTGACATTACTGAACCAATAATGTTTTTTTAAAGATTAGTATTTCACTAGTTATTTAAATATTATGAAGCAATGGTCTTTCTATTATGTTTTATACGATTATTTTGTATATAATGTATATTTATAAATTTAGAAGTCGGTGTACAACGGTTTTCAATTTGATGCCCAAAAAGTTGAATTTATTTTCATGTTTAATGTTGTTGTGATTGTTGTTTTTTAAACAATGAAAACATATCTGGTACACTGTTTGTTGGTTTCATGTTGAGTAGAAGTGGTCAACTATAGAACTTTCAATTTGCCTAGATATTGGAATGATTAAGAACCTTCCGTTGAAGTCCATCCCCTGTTGTGGAAATGGCTTCTTGTCTAGATGATGTATGACCTTGTAGCAGTTCTAGTAATCACATGCATACGGTGGTGACTGGTGAGTCAATGTGATGTGAAATCAATGTGCACGCAATCATTTAGTGGACAGTATTGTATTTGACAGCAATGTGAGAAATATGGACAAAAGTTATATATAAATTTTTTTAAATAAAAATGTTGAAGTACAGTACACAAAATGGTCAATATTTGTGTTTGTTTTTCAAAAAGAACATCAATCTCATCCTTATGCCCCTTGTTGTCAAGCATTCAAGTTGTTTTAAACTGGCGTAACTCCATTTGAGTCAATGAGCAGTCATTTTGACTCATTTGCTCTTAACAGTCTAATAAATACATTTAATATATGGTATCGAAGAAAAAAATATGTGGGTTGTGTTTATGACTCAATAGCATGTTCATTTGCTTATGTTACTGTAGGCTATCCGTTGCTGCATGTGATTCTGTCGGAGAATTTGAAAAAGTACATTTTCTGGGAAAAAAATGACAAAACTGTTTGTGATATCGAAATTCTTACAACATACATGTGTTAAATAGACTTATTTAGGAAAAGTCCAGGATGGAGGGGACATTACTTAAACAATTGTAGAGGTAATAGAATTTTAAATTCATATTGAGTCAAAATTACTCACTCTGCTTTTCTGGTGTTAAAATGTCAAGCTGTTTCCTTGGATGTCCTCCCCATAAGTTAAAATATTGAGACGAGGAGGGAACACAATCTGGAAAAGAGGCTACTTAACAAAACCAGGCAGATGCTTTGGGGTGTGACCCTACACCACTGGGAAAATCAGTGCCTCCTCTCTAACTGAGCGTGAATGCAGCAAATAGGGCCCCAAGAGTCCAGTGCCAAGTTACCGGCAGCCTTGAAGGGGTGCTAAAGCCAACACAACACCCCAGCCAGTCCAGATCTCCCAACAAAGACAACGATCACATGCTTAACGCCTGATCATCCATCTCTGCTATTATATTGATTAGTTTGATTCATTATTTTCTCTTAACAACCCTAACACCCACACTTTTGTCTTTTTCACATATTATATTTTCTTTCCTATTTTATAACCCTTTCAGACATCTACCATAAAGCCACATATTTTCATTGTGTTATAATCAAAGCATCCTGTTTTTGGCCAATTGACAACATTTCCTGCATCCCGTCAGATTAAAATGCACAGGACACTGGCCAACAACTTCTCTCACATCTGTTACAAAAAGACTGCATGTTGATAAAAATGTATTCTCCCATTCCTATTTCCCACGGTTGCAAACGTCATTATCAATTGCTCTATGTTCTTCACAAGGATAAGATGTTTGATTATAAAGGCATTTATTCATCACAAAAATCCTCAAAGTCCTATAAAAAACAAACATAGTAAATGACTGATAGAAAGAGAGTACCTAAACGTACTTCAGGCCAGCTTGAACAAAAGAGAATCAAGTGCTCGACTGAGGAGACCCCAACTAGTGACTTTCCAGGAATATAAAGAAAATAGTAAATGACTGCTTTACAACACTCAAACAATGAGAATTAAATCTAAATTAAACCTAAAACAGTTTTCAAAATAGAGTGTATTGACAATAATTTGCATGTTAACATTGAGGAAAGGGCATCTGATCTCAGGAAATACAGTAACTTCAGACAGTTTCCTTTCTTTTTGTAATGTTCTTAATTAACACATGGGGGCAGTAAACCATACATGGAAGTTACTTGCAACATTTCCTTCAATACTTAAAATGAGAATTGGATAACTAGAGACACGGGGAGTATTCTATATTTTAAGATTTTGTGATGATATCAAATAAGCTATTGTATATGGAACACCATTATCAGACTGTTGTTCATGCCACGGTAGGACCAAAACATCATTGTCCTAGCCTGAGGTCAAAGAGGGCTGAAGGTAAATCGTCTACTTAAGCGTCATTCATTGATCAGGTATGATACAAGCTTATATAGGGTGCTAGAGAGACACCTAAGAAGAGAACAGATGTTAAAAGGGCTTTACAATACTTGGATCTTATTCTGCAAGCTAATGCTTCTATTTATAGCTAATCTCATTAGCTGCTTCTGTGGTATCACACTATGTGACACTCAAGGATATAATGGGAGCTCCGTTTTCACACATGGTTAAAAAGAGACTGCAGACTTGCTACTTGCCTTACTTTCCTGACAGTGGAGAGCAATGAAGCAAACAGTGATATACATACAGTACTTCAAAGTACTTCAAAGAGAGTAAACATGTATTTTTCAAACACTACTATCACACCAACGTCCATTGTAGAATTGCAAGATCTCAAGCAAAGCATTTTTACAGGATATACTCAAATCAACTCACAAGTTTGGACATTGGACAGCCAGTGTCACTGTCAATCTATGTATAACCAGGGAACATAATGTAAGAGCTTTCAACATCCTGTGAATGGGGGAAAAATAGCTTGCCGTTTCTGTTTTATGTAAACTATCCTCTGAAATACAATGAAAGGATGGAATAATGAATGAATGAAGTAATTCATGAATTGTTGAATTACTTTATATCTCTGTGTCTTTTATGTGACTCCACATGATACCATTTTCAGTAAATCAAACGACTACAAGATTGCAAATACAGTAGGCTACATTGTACATTACTTCCAGTGACACCACAAGTAAAGATTAAACTACACACTTAATAAATCCCCTCTCTTATCAAAACAGTTGTGATGCTCAAAATCAATTCAGACAGTAGAGGAGAGTTGGGTAAGTTGAGCCATTTTCTTCCCATTCAGCATTACTCCGTCAAATAGAAATAGTATTATTGTCTGACAAAGCTATCCACATATATTTCCCTGGTAATAATCAGAATTAATTTAAACATTTCAATTTTGAAAACATAGCTTGCCCCAAAAAAGTGGTCTCTCGGTACAAAATACCTCAGTTTGCACAACTTACCCCATACCTGGGGTAAATTGTGCCAAGAGACCACTTTTTTAGTCTTTTAATAATTTTAACCGAAAGGTTGCTGGATCGAATCCCCGAGCTGACATGGTAAAAATCTGCCGTTCTGCCCCTGAACAATGCAGTTAACCCACTGTTCTCTGGTAGGCCGTCAATGTAAATAATAATTTGATCTGAACTGCCTTGCCTAGTTAAATAAAGGTTAAATAAAATAAAACATTTCTAAACATTTTAGAAACAAGTATCATGAAACCTCTAACACAATACAATAATTTGACTTCGTGCAAATATTTTGGGGACCCAATTTGCTAACCTCTTTTTCCATGCCATGTGGTTTCTTCCTTCACAGACTCCATGAAATGATGACCTCGTCCTAAATATTTGGTCAAATTATTAATTTTGTTTATGGTTTCCTAGAAACAGTGATGGCTCAATTTACGTATTTGGCTCAATTTTCCCCACTCTCCCCTACAGATCACTCATATAATCCCATGTTATTGTTTGTCAGTGTCTGTTCGTCAGATATGTTGTTATAGCAACATTGTAACGTTCGAAAACAGGATTTCAGAGAATGTTTTGTGCTCGATAAGTTTCTAATTGGTCGGCTTGTACTTTTAGTACGACCTCTTCTATGATATCATTGGTCAGCAACGTCTTGGTCTGACATCCCGCCACAACACATACACGTGTCTGTCTGTACACCAATATACTGTTGTAGTAGTACTGCACATTGGTTGATAGACACACCAAACTGATTGTACAGATATACGTTGCGGTGAGAGATACTAGGTCTATGCATCAGCTCTTTTACATTTATCAACATCTTTGGGTAGGCTATGATAGGGTTATTACGCAAAACCATGGTCGCCGAAATGCATTTATAGCGAGTAGTTCAGCGGTCTCATGCTTCGGAATGCATCTACAAAGGAGAGTGAGCTCCACCGGTAACATCGTATAACAGCTCCCACTGGCCACAGACCTCAATTAAACGTCTATTCCACTTTGGTTCAACGTGGAAACAACTTTGATTCAACCAGTGTGTGCCCAGCGGGCTATTTCTTGACAGAAGAAAATAGGCAATACTTTACATCTTCTCTTACATATTACCTGAACACGACCAACTAACCATAATGAAGCTACTGGACATTACTGTATCAGAAAAACCCAGCCTGTGGATATTCGGATATGGCTCATTAGTCTGGAAACCAGACTTCAAATACAAGAGAAACTACGTCGGCTATATCAAAGGATTTAGTAGACGCTTCTGGCATGGGGACAATTTTCATCGAGGAGACAAAGACATGGTAAGTCTTTACCTTCAGAAATGCAATCAGTGTATTTGCTGCTGCTGTAGACAGACATAATATTATCTCAGATCAAACTGTTGAGCTTCAGAAGGTGGGAAGTCAAATGAAAAGTCTAATAAAAAATGTCTGATTTGTGTTGCAATCATATTGGTTATGGAAATGTCAACTTACATAAAGGTCTGGCATGGCCAAAAATACCTAACCTGATAGGCTCACATGTAGTAGGCTAGCATAAGTAGAAATTAATTGGTAAAACAATGCTGACTGTGCATTGATCCTCATGTGCTCTATTAATCTCTGTCCTTATATCTATGGTCCTTATCCTCCACAGCCAGGTAGAGTGGTGACTTTAGTGGAAGATCATGATGTAAGTGGCTTTGTTTAAAAATAACCCAGAACACACCTACAGCTCACATTTGTTTTGATCCTGTCTACCATGAATAAGTACTGTACTTTGTGTTGTAAAATACATTGACACTGGCAGTGGCGGGAGGGAGGGTCATAACATATTGAACCTTAATCGTGCAAGGTGTAACGCTCGAAGAGTGATGGGTGTGGAGTCAGGCGCAGAGAGCAGAGAACTTGGGAAAAAACGCTTTAATGTCCAACAGAAAAACGTATAACGGGTGACGCCGAACACAGGCGTAATACACTCTACCCAAGTATAAACTGGTACCCCACCGGACAGCGAAAAAACCCAACAATAATCAGGAACACCTCTTGACATAACAGTAACAAGCCCCCACAAACACAGGCAGGCTAACCAAACTTAAATAACCCCAACCCAAAAACCCCAACAAGGAACAGGTGAAACCAATTAGACAACGAAAAGGGGATCAGTGGCAGCTAGTAGACCGGCGACGACGACCGCCAAGCACCACACGAGCGCAAAGGGGAACCACCTTCGGTGATACCTCTTTCCCAACTGTATTTAATTTGTATTTATTTATTTTGCTCCTTTGCACCCCATTATTTTTTATTTCTACTTTGCACATTCTTCCATTGCAAAACTACCATTCCAGTATTTTACTTGCTATATTGTATTTACTTTGCCATCGTGGCCTTTTTTGCCTTTACCTCCCTTCTCACCTCATTTGCTCACATTGTATATAGACTTGTTTATACTGCATTATTGACTGTATGTTTGTTTTTACTCCATGTGTAACTCTGTGTCGTTTTATCTGTCGAACTGCTATGCTTTATCTTGGCCAGGTCGCAATTGTAAATGAGAACCTGTTCTCAACTTGCCTACCTGGTTAAATAAAGGTAAAATAAATAAAAAATAAATAAAAATATTCGTGACAGTACTCCCCCCCCCCCCCCCCCGACGTGTGGCTCCCGCAGCGCGCCGACACCGGCCTCGAGGACCACCCAGAGGGCGAGGCGCAGGGCGATCCGGATGGAGGCGATGGAACTCCCTCAGCATAGATGGATCCAATATGTCCCCCACCGGGACTCAGCACCTCTGAGACTCTGCACGCACTCCTCCACTGCAGGACCCTCGGTCTGGCTCTGGTGCCATGGTGCCAGGACCGGCTGGTACCCCAACACGCACTGAAACGGTGACATGTTGGTAGAGGAGTGGCATAGTGAGTTCTGGGCCATTTCAGCCCAGGGGACGTATCTCGCCCACTCCCACAGCCGGTCCTGGCAATACGACCGCAGAAACGTACCTACCTCCTGGTTCACTCTCTCCACCTGCCCAGTACTCTCCGGGTGATACCCCGAGGTCAGGCTGACCGAGACCCCCAGACGTTTCATAAACGCCTTCCACACTCGGGATGTGAACTGGGGACCCTGATCAGAAACGATGTCCTCGGGCACCCCGTAGTGCCGGAAGACGTGGGTGAACAGAGCCTCCGCAGTCTGTAGGGCCGTAGGGAGACCGGGCAACGGGATAAGATGGCAGGACTTAGAGAACCGATCCACAACGACCAGGATCGTCGTGTATCCCTGAGACGGTGGAAGATCAGTGATATATGGGACCATTGCCGTTGTGGAATGGGGAGGGGTTGTAACTTCCCTCGTGGCAAGTGCCTAGGAGCCTTGCTCTGGGCGCACACCGAACAGGAGGAGACATAGAATCGCACATCCTTAACTAAGGTGGGCCACCAGTACTTCCCCCTAAGACCCTGCACTGTCCTCGAAATTCCTGGGTGACCCGACGAGGGTAGACTATGAGCCCACCGAATCAATTGATCACGAACAGCAAGCAGCACGTACCTACGACCCTCCGGGCACTGTGGAGGCGCAGGTTCCTCCCTTAGCGCCCACTCGATGTCCTCGTCCACCTCCCATACTACCGGTGCCACCAGCCTAGCCACTGGAATGATGGGAGTAGGATCGATGGACCGGTCCTCGGTGTCGTAGAGACGGGACAGCGTGTCGGCCTTAGTGTTGAGGGAACCTGGTCTATTCGAGATCGTGAATCTAAATCTGGTGAAATACATGGCCCACCTTGCCTGACGAGGATTCAGTCTCCTAGCTGCTCGGACATACTCCAGGTTACGGTGGTCAGTCCAGATGAGGAAAGGGTGCTTAGCCCCCTCGAGCCAGTGTCTCCACACCTTCAGGGCCTTAAACACAGCCAACAACTCCCTGTCCCTCACATCATAGTTTTGCTCCGGCCCGAGCTTCTTCGAAAAAAAGGCACAGGGGCGGAGCTTCGGTGGCGTACCCGAGCGCTGTGAGAGCACGGCTCCAACCCCAGCCTCGGATGCGTCCACCTCCACTATGAACGCCAAAGAGGGGTCCGGATGCGCCAACACTGGCACGTCGGTGAACAGCGCCTTCAAATGACGAAAAGCTCCGTCCGCCTCTGCCGACCACTGCAAACGCACAGGTCCCCCTTCAGCAGTGAGGTAATGGGAGCCGCCACCTGACCAAAACCCCGGATAAACCTCCGGTAGTAATTGGCAAACCGTAAGAACCGCTGCACCACCTTTACCGTGGTCGGAGTCAGCCAATTACGCACGGCCTTGACGCGGTCACACTCCATCACCACCCCCGAGGTGGAAATGCGATAACCCAGGAAGGAAACGGCTTGTTTAGAAAACTCACATTTCTCCACCTTCACGTACAGGTCATGCTCCAGCAGTCGCCCAAGAACCTCAGAGACACATGCGCGGCGCATGTGGCGGAGTAGATCAAGATGTCATCAATATACACCACCACACCCTGTCTGTGCAGGTCCCTGAGAATCTCGTCGACGAAGGATTGAAAGACGGCTGGAGCATTCGTTAACCCGTACGGCATGACGAGGTACTCATAATGGCCAGATGTGGTACTAAACTCCACTCATCTCCCTCCCGTATACGCACCAGATTATACGCGCTCCTGAGGTCCAGTTTCGTGAAGAACCGCGCCCTGTGAAATGATTCCACCGCCGTAGCGATGAGAGGTAGTGATGGAATTGAGACCTCGATAATCAATGCACGGACGCCAACCACCCTCCTTTTTCTTCACAAAAAATAAACTCTAGGAGACGTGTGACATGGAGGGCCGAATGTACCCCTGTCCCAGAGCTTCCTTGACATATGTCTCCATAGCCAACGTCTCCTCCTGGGACAAAGCATACACGTGACTCCTGGGCAGTACAGCGTTTACCTGGAGGTTTATCACGCAATCCCCCTGTCGATGGGGTGGTAATTGGGTTGCCTTCTTTTTACTGAAGGCATAGCCAAATCGGCATACTCAGCGGGAATGCGCACGGTGGAAACCTGGTCTGGACTCACCACCGTCGTCGCACCGATGAAAACTCCTACACACCTGCCTGAACACTCATCAGACCACCCCTGGAGAGCTCCCTGTCTCCACGAAATCCTAGGATTGTGAATAGCCAGCCAGGGATCCCCAGCACCACCGGAAACGCAGGTGAATCGATAAGGAACAGACTAATCCGCTCATTATGATCCCCCGTGTAATCATCTCCAGAGAGTTCCATCTCCAGGAACCGTGGCCTCCCTGTCCAGCCCTGACCCTAACGGTTGACTATCTAAGGAGTGCACGGGGAAGGGGGGGTCTACCTGTACTAACGTAATCCTCAACCTCTGGGTGAGACCGCGATCTATAAAGTTCCCAGCTGCGCCTGAATCGATTAGCGCCTTTTTATTTTTATTTTTTATTTTACTAGGCAAGTCAGTTAAGAACAAATAGTTATTTTCAATGACGGCCTAGGAACAGTGGGTTAACTGCCTGTTCAGGGGCAGAATGACAGATTTGTACCTTGTCAGCTCGGGGATTCGAACTTGCAACCTTTCGGTTACTAGTCCAATGCTCTAACCACTAGGCTAGAGCGGGCCTTATGCTGGAGAGAAGGAGAAAACTTAAGGAAACAAATGAATAAAAACATGTGACCAACAGGAAGCTCTGGGTGAGTGTGGTGCTGACTCACCTGGCGTGCCCGAGAAGTGTTCTGCCTGCCCTCTCGACTCCCAGATGGACTCCTCCAGCTCCGACCGGAAGTGTGCCCTCTCCGGCCACAGCTTGTGCGGAAGGAGCCTCCTCCTCCTGTCTCCCTAGATGCAGCCCCCCCTAGCTCCATAGGTATGGGAGCAGGAGGGCCAGGAGGTGGAACAGACAGGACCCTTTCTATGAGCTCGTCCAGGGTGAGCGTAGTGTCCCGACAAGCCAGCTCCCTGCGGACGTCCTCTCTCAGGCTACACCTGTAATGGTCTATCAGGGCCCTGTCGTTCCACCCCACTCCAGAGCCAAGGTCCGGAACTCCAGCGCAAAGTCCTGTGCGCTCCTTGTCCCTTGCCTGAGATGGAACAATCTCTCACCCGCCGCTCGGCCCTCCGGAGGGTGATCGAACACGGCCCGAAAACGGCAGTGTGAACTCCGGGTAGTGGCCCCTCGCCGAGTCAGGCCCATTCCAGACGGCATAGGCCCACTCC
Organism: Oncorhynchus kisutch; assembly: GCF_002021735.2. Taxonomy (NCBI): domain Eukaryota; kingdom Metazoa; phylum Chordata; class Actinopteri; order Salmoniformes; family Salmonidae; genus Oncorhynchus; species Oncorhynchus kisutch. Next base: position 34,040,759 of record NC_034180.2, read on the forward strand.
AGGGATCTACCTGTCAAGCAAGAGACGAGGACACTCACGCTCTCCTCGTCCGAGGGAGCCGGCCGAACGGTGGCCAGGTAAAGCTCGAGTTGGAGCAGGAATCCCTGGCACCCCGCCGCCGCTCCATCGTACTCCCTCGGAGGTGCCATACGCAGGACGCTGGTACCGGATATCGCTGGAGGAGATGGTAGCGTTGCAGGTGGGAGGGTTGGAGGGGAAGTAGGGAGACCACTCCTCTCCCAGCGGTCCATCCTCTCCATCATCTGATCCATCGCTGATCCGATGCGATGGAGGATGGACGTGTGATGAAGGACACACTCCTCCATCGTGGGGAGAGGGGTAGTCGCTGCTCCTGCTGACTCCATACTTTTGGTGCGGGCTTCTGTAATGCTCGAAGAGTGATGGGTGTGGAGTCAGGCGCAGAGAGCAGAGGATTCGGGAAAAAACGTACAACGGGTGACGCCGAACACAGGCGTAATACACTCTACCCAAGTACAAACTGGTACCTCACCGGACAGCGAAAAAATAAATAAATAATCAGGAACACCTCTTGACATAACAGTGACAAGCCCGCACAAACACAGGCGGGCTAACCAAACTTAAATAACCCCAACCCCAAAAAAACAACAAGGAACAGGTGAAACCAATTAGACAAAACCTATTGAAAAGGGAAAAAAGGGATCGGTGGCAGCTAGTAGACCGGCGACGACGACCGCCGAGCGCCACCCGAACGGGAAGGGGAGCCACCTTCGGTGATATTCGTGACACAAGGTGTATTTTTTGGGCCAACACATTAAATGTTTGAGCTTAGGTTTTGTACATTTCTCTGATCAAATAAATCATACATCAATTTCAAAACACCTGTTACAGTTTTTGGATTCAAGGTCAGGATTTGATATAAGGATTTTAGCATTCATCTGTAAATTCACTTGAAAGTGGCACCCAGAGTGCAAATTATACTGTGACATTAGAGGGGTCTCTATTTTTTATGGACTTTATGGTAAAGACATGTAATTGAACTTTGACCTTTTAATGTGTCATGTACACAACCAGCCATTATGTTTTTATCTGATTGTCAAACAAATCACTTCAAAAAGTAGATTAAAGGAGAAGCTCACTATTTTACAACTTGATGTTAGATGTTCCCTCACCCTGAAAGTAGTCTATGGGCCATGGAGAAACTGTAGTCCATGGTTCAGTTTTCTTTTATTAATAGCCATTATAAACTTCAGCTAACTTTAGCCACCACACGCTAACAATCAATGGAAGTGATGGGGGCATGTGACCATGTTTTGTTTTTAATGGCCACCTTAAGTACCATCAAACCAAATAGGGAGTTGATTTGAATTGATTTCAGGTGATTTGGACACAATTTTTTTTAAACATGCCTCCAGCACTTCCATTGATTGTTAGCTTGTGTTTGCTAAAGTTAGTTGAAGTTTGTAAGTGGCTGTTTAAAGAAAACGGATCAATGGATTACAGTTTCTCTTGGCCCATAGACTATTTTCAGAGTGAGGAACCATCTAACATCAAGTTGTAAAATAGTGAACAGTTCATACTCTTTTTGGCCATACAGCATCAGATACACGGGCTACACGTGCTAAGACAGAGGGTTGCTGTTTCGCTGGCTCGTATACTTTCTCAGGTGATATTGATGTCTGTAGGTGCGTGTCTTAGTCAAAATTATCAATATATTCTATATATTCAATCTGATTACCTACTTCTCCTTCCCCAGTCTAACATCCATCTCTTCTTACGGCAGGCTTGCACCTGGGGGGTAGCCTACGAGGTCACCGACTCCCAAATGGAGGAGTCTCTGCAGTATCTGAATCTGAGAGAGGCTGTGCTGGGGGGCTACGCCACCAAGATGGTGGAGTTCACTCCCAGAGAGAAGTGCCAAGGGTCTCTGCTTGCCCTGGTCTACATCGCCACCTCTGACAACCCCATATATCTTGGGCCTGCCACTCCCACAGAGATAGCTGCTCAGATTGCCATCTGCAGAGGCAACACGGGCCACAACATAGAGTACCTCCTTCGCCTGGCTGAGTTCATGAGGCTGTACTGTCCTGAGGTCGAGGATGATCATCTCTTCTCCATAGAGGCAGCCGCCCTGGCTCTGCTCATCTGAACTACCAGGGCCAGGGATACTCACATCAGACCAACGATACGACCACTCAATGCTACGACATGCGCAACCCTACTTGTTAATATGATCAATGTGAAGACAATGACAATATGAAGAGAGTGCGAGTCACTATAACTCATAAAAAGGGTCAACATGTCATGATCACTGTTTTTGTTGTCCATTGTCTGTGAACGCCCATGACATTGAAATGTTTTAAGTTAATGGGCAATGAGATTACAAGTACGGTGCTGTATGTTTCTCTACAAGGTGTGTAAAGGGAAATCTGAAATTCTTATATTTCCTGCAATCTTGTGCAAAAATGGTGACAGAATTCACCTTAACATTTACCAGTAACTTGGTTAATAAGGACTATGTTTGTACACAAATCTGCTTTCTAGTATAGCCATGAACAGCATTTATTGTATACTTTGATTACATATCAAAGAATAACTTAATCATACAGTAGTCTTGCATTGCGTACAAGACTCCTAGGGTCTATGTCTATGAAGACATATAGAGGCTGGCTGACAGAAGAATCTACTCATATAAAACAGAAAATTTAACCTTTACCTCAGTGGCATACCACAGTTTCACCTTAACATTACACCATGCAGTCTGAGATTATTAAAGCTATATAACAACATCCTACCTTTTCCCAGCAACAAGAGATATGTCTTATGTAGAGAAATTGGGAGCCTATCTAAATTAAGGAAGCTAGTGATTTGAACAACTATGAAGAGACTCTATCTTTCAATTGTCTGATGCAGAATCAGACTCCTTATCCATTAGGCCACGCAGTCTATGATTATTAAATCTACATAACAATGTCCTAACTTTTCCAGGCAACAAGAGACATGTCTTATTTAGGGAAATCGGGAACCTGTCTAAATAAGTAAAGCTAGTGAAATTGAACGACCATGAAGGAACTCGAAACCTCAATCTTCTGATTCGAAGTCCGACATCTTATCCATTAGGCCACTCAGTCTAATTCTACACAGTGCCTTTGGAAAGTATTCAGACCTCTTGACTTTTTCCACATTTTGTTCCGGTACAGCGTTATTCTAGAGTTGATTAAATCGTTTTTTCCCCTCATCAACCTACACACAATACCCCATAACGACAAAGCAAAAAATGGTTTCTAGAAATGGTTGCAAATTTATTAAACATACAAAATTGAAATATTTAATTTATTGGGTATGATGCTACAAGCTTGGCCCACTTGTATTTGAGGAGTTTCTCCCAATCTTCTTTGCAGATCCTCTCAAGCTCTGTCAGGTTGGATGGAGAGCGTTGCTCCACAGCTATTTTCGATTGGGTTCAAGTCTGGGCTCTGGCTGGGCCACTCAAGGACATTTAGAGACTTGTCCCGAAGCCATTCCTGTGTTGTCTTGGCTGTGTGCTTAGGGTCGTTGTCCTGTTGAAGGTGAACCTTCGCCCCAGTCTGAGGTCCTGAGCGCTCTGGAGCAGGTTTTTATCAAGGATCTCTCTGTACTTTGCGCCGTTCATCTTTGCCTCAATCCTGACTCGTCTCCTGCTGCTGAAAAACATCTCTACAGCATGATGCTGCCACCACCATGCTTCACCATAGGGACGGTGCCAGGTTTCCTCCAGACGTGAAGCTTGGCATTCAAGCCAAAGTTCAATCTTGGTTTCATCAGACCAGAGAATCTTGTTTTGGCAAACTCCAAGCGGGCTGTCTTGTGCCTTTAACTGAGGAGTGGCTTCCATCTGGCCAATCTAACATAAAGGCCTGATTGGTGGAGAGCTTCAGATATGGTTGTCCTTCTGGAAGGTTCCCCATCTCCACAGAGGAACACTAGAGCTCTGTCAGAGTGACCATCGGGTTCTTGGTCACCTCCCTGACCAAGGCCCTTCTCTACCGATTGCTCAACATGGCCGGGCGGCCAGCTCTAGGAAGAGTCTTGATGGTTCCAAACTTCTTCCATTTAAGAATGATGGAGGCCACTGTGTTCTTGGGGACCTTCAATGCTGCAGACATTTTTTGGTACTCTTCCCCAGATCTCTACGGACAATTCCTTCAACCTCATGGCTTGGGTTTTGCTCTGACATGCACTGTGTCTTTCCAAATCATGCCAATCAATTACATTTACCACAGGTTGACTCCAATCAAGTGAATGGAAACAGGATGCACCTGAGCTCAATTTTGAGTCTCATAGCAAAGGTTCTGAATACTTATGAAAATATGTTTATGTTTATTTTTTACTTTTAATACATTTGCAAAATGTCTTAAAACCGGTTGTCACTTTGTCATTATGGTGTATCGTGTGTAGATTGATAGGGGAAAAAATGTACTTAATCCATTTTAGAATAAGACTGTAACGTAACAAATTGTGGAAAAAGTCTAGGGGTTTGAATACTTTCCAAATGCACTGTAACTTCCTACAATAATAAATAAAAAATCCATGGGGCAAAGAGAAAAAGTAGCAGTATTATAGCTAATCTCATGATATTCTACACATTTTGCAATGAGGCTGAGAGAATTTAGCATTTTTAAAGCTAATTTCTAGCAATTCTGCACATATTGCCATGGGACAGAGAAAAAGTAGCAGGTTTACAGCTAATTTCCTGTCATTCTAAACATTTTTGCCATGCCTTATGACGTGTTCATATGCTATCTGGAGGGGGAGGGGACCTCTAGGGGGCCCCCCCTCCAAAAATAAATATATACACTCAGTGGCCAGTTTATTAGGTACATCACCCCATTCTCCTACAGACAGTTAGTCACGTGGCCTTGGCTTGCTATATAAAACAGGCAGAGAGGCATTGAGGCATTCTGTTACTGTTCGATTGAACGTTAGAATGGGCAAAATGTGTGACCTAAGCAACTTTGAGCGTGATCATCGGTGCCAGGCGCGTTGGTTCTAGTATCTCAGAAACGGCCCACCTCCTGGGTTTTTCACACACGACAGTGTCTAGGGTTTATAGGGAATGGTGCAACAAACAAAAAATCCAGTCAGTGGCAGTCCTGTGAGTGAAAAAATCTCATTGATGAGAGGTCGAAGGAGAATAGCAAGAATCGTGCAAGCTAAGAGGCGGGCCACAAACAGCCAAATAACGGAGCAATACAAAAGTGGTGTGCAGAATGGCATCTCGGAATAAACAACTTGTCGGTCCTTGTCACGGATGGAATATTGCAGCAGAAGACAACCACACCAGGCTCCACTCCTATCAGCTAAAACAAAAATAAGTGTCTCCAGTGGGAACGCGATCACCAGAACTGGACAATTGAGGAGTGGAAAAACATTGCCTGGTCCAACGAATCCCGGTTCCTGTTGCATCATACTCATGGCAGAGTCAGGATTTGGCATAAGCAGCATGAGTCCATGGCCCCATCTTTGCCTGGTGTCAATGGTACATGATGGTGGCGGTAGTGTAATGGCGTGGGGAATGTTTTCCTGGGACATGTTAGGTCCCTTGATACGAATTGAGAAATGTTTCCATGACCCGAAGACTTCAGGCTGTTTTGGAGGCAAAGGGGGATCTGACCCGGTGCTAGATGGGTGTACATAATAAACTGGCCATATATACAGTGGCTTGTGAAAGTGTTCACCCCCTTGCATTTTTCTTATTTTGTTGCCTTACAACCTGGAATTAAAATAGATTTTTTGGGTGTTTGTATCACTTGATTTACACAACATGCCGACCACTTTGAAGATGCAAAATATTTTTTATTGTGTAACAAATAAGACAAAAAACAGAAAACTTGGGCGTGCATAACTATTCACCCCCCAAAGTCAATACTTTGTAGAGCCACCTTTGTAGCAATTACAGCTGCAAGTATCTTGGGGTATGTCTCTATAAGCTGGGCACATCTAGCCACTGGCACTGGGATTCTTGCCCATTCTTCAAGGCAAAACTGCTCCAGCTCCTTCAAGTTGGATGGGTTCCTCTGGTGTACAGCAATCTTTAAGTCATACTGCAGATTCTCAATTGGATTGAGGTCTAGGCTAAGACTAGGCCATTCCAAGACATTTAAATGTTTCCCCTTAAACCACTCGAGTGTTGCTTTACCAGTATGCTTAGGGTCATTGTCCTGCTGGAAGGTGAACCTCCATCCCAGTCTCAAATCTCTTGAAGACTGAAACAGGTTTCCCTCAAGAATTTCCCTGTATTTAGCGCAATCCATCGTTCCTTCAGTTCTGACCAGTTTCCCAGTCCCTGCCGATGAAAAACATACCCACAGCATGATGCTAACACCACCATGCCTCACTGTGGGGATGTAGTTCTCTGTGTGATGAGAGGTGTTGGGTTTGTTCCTTGATGGCCAAAAAAGACAGGAATGTCAGTGATCTGCCATGGCCAGCGAAGAGCCCGGATCTCAATCCCATTGAGCATGTCTGGGACCTGTTGGATAGGAGGGCCATTCCCCCCAGAAATGTCCGGGAACTTGCAGGTGGAAGAGTGGGGTAACATCTCACAGCAAGAACTGGCAAATATGGTGCAGTCCATGAGAAGGAGATGAACTGCAGTACTTAATGCAGCTGGTGGCCACACCAGATACTGACTGTTACTTTTGATTTTGACCCCCCCCTTTGTTCAGGGACACATTATTCCATTTCTGTTAGTCACATGTCTGTCAAATGTGTTCAGTTTATTTCTCAGTTGTTGAATCTGGTTATGTTCATACAATTATTTACACATTTTCAGTTGGCTGTAAATAAACGCAGTTGACAGTGAGAGGACGTTTATTTTTTGGCTGAGTTTATATATATATATATACAGTTGAAGTCAGAAGTTTACATACACTTAGGTTAGAGTCATTAAAACTAGTTTTTTAACCACTCCACAAATTTCTTGTTAACAAACTATAGTTTTGGCAAGTCGGTTAGGACATCTACTACGTGTATGACAGTCATTTTTCCAACAATTGTTTACAGACAGATTATTTCACTTATAATTCACTGTATCACAATTCCAGTGGGTAAGAAGTTTACATACACTAGGTTGACTGTGCCTTTAAACAGTTGGAAATGTCCAGAAAATTATGTTATGGCTTTAGAAGCTTCTGATAGGCTAATTGACATCATTTGAGTCAATTGGAGGTGTACCTGTAGATGTATTTCAAGGCCTACCTTCAAACTCAGTGCCTCTTTGCTTGACATCATGGGAAAATCAAAAGAAATCAGCCAAGATCTCATCCTTGGGAGCAATTTCCAAATGCCTGAAGGTACCACGTTCATCTGTACAAACAATAGTACGCAAGTATAAACACCATGGGACCCCGCAGCTGTCATACAGGAAGGAGACACGTTCCGTCTCCTAGTGATGAACGTATTTTGGTGCGAAAAGTGCAAATCAATCCCAGAACAACAGCAAAGGACCTTGTGAAGATGCTGGAGGAAACAGGTACAAACGTATCTATATCACCAGTAAAACGAGTGCTATATCAACATAACCTGAAAGGCCACTCAGCAAGGAAGAAGCCACTGCTCCAAAACCGCCTTAAAAAAGCCAGGGGAGCTGGGGGGGCTTTGCTGCAGGAGAGACTGGTGCACTTCACAAAATAGATGGCATCATGAGGCAGAACAATTATGTGGATATATTGAAGCAACTTTCAAGAAATCAGTCAGGAAGTTAAAGCTTGGTCGCAAATGGGTCTTCCAAATGGACAAAATTGCAAGTTCCAAACATTCCTCCAAAGTTGTGGCAATATGGCTTAAGGACAACAAAGTCAAGGTATTGGAGTGGCCATCACAAAGCCCTGACCTCAATCCTATAGAGAATTTGTGGGCAGAACTGAAAAAGGGTGTGCGAGCAAGGAGGCCTACAATCCTGACTCAGTTACACCAGCTCTGTCAGGAGGAATGGGCCAAAATTCACCCAACTTATTGTGGGAAGCTTGTGGAAGGCTACCCAAACTGTTTGACCCAAGTTAAACAACTTAAAGGCAATGCTACCAAATACCCATTGAGTGTATGTACACTTCTGACCCACTGGGAATGTGATGAAAGAAATAAAAGCTTAAATAAATCATTCTCGCTGCTATTTATTCTGACATTTCACATTCTTAAAATATAGTGGTGATCCTGGCTGACCTAAGAAAGGGAATTTTTACTAGGATTAAATATCAGGAATTGTGAAAAACTGAGTTTAAATGTATTTGGCTAAGGTTTATGTAAACTTCTGACTTCAACTGTATATATATATATATATATATATATATATATATATATATATATATATATATATATATATATTTATATACAGTACCAGTCTAGAGTTTGGACACACCTACTCATTCATGGCCTTTTCTTTACATTTACTATTTTCTACATTGTAGAATAATAGTAAAGACATCAAAACTATTAAATAACACATATGGAATCATATAGTAACCCAGAAAGTGTAAAAAAAAATCGAAATATATATATTTAAGATTATTTGGTAAAGTTCATATTATGGCACGAACATCTCAGATAAACGACAGTCCATCATTACTTTAAGACATGAAGGTCAGTCAATTCGGAACATTTCAAGAACTTTGAAAGTTTCTTCAAGTGCATTCGGGAAAACCATCAAGCGCTATGAAACTGGCTCTCATGAGGACCGCCACAGGAAATGAAGACCCAGAGTTGTCTCTGCTGCAGAGGACAAGTTGATTAGAGTTACCAGCCTCAGAAATTGCAGCCCAAATAAATGCTTCACAGTGTTCAAGTGACAGACACATCTCAACATCAACTGTTCAGAGGAGACTGAGTGAATCAGGCCTTCATGGTCAAATTTCTATAAACTATTAATGGACACCAATAACAAACACGAGCAATGGACATTAGACCGGTGGAAATCTGTCCTTTGGTCCAATTGAGTCCAAATTTGTTGATTTTTGGTTCCAACCGTCATGTCTTTGTGAGACGCAGAGTAGGTGAACGGAAGATCTCTGCATGTGTAGTTCCCATTGTGAAGCATGATGGAGGAGGTGTGATGATGTGGGGGTGCTTTGCTGGTGACATTGTCAGTGATTTATCTAGAATTCAAGGCACACATTACCAGCATGGCTACCACGGCATTCTGCCATGATATGCCATCCCATCTGGTTTGCGCTTAGTGGGACTATCATCTGTTTTTCAACAGGACAATGACCCAAAACCCGTGGGTGCTGCGGAGGTGTATGTAACGACAGTGCTTTTTACCGGTTTCTGGTCAGACTTTAAAAACTGGTCTTGTCGTAGAACATGCATACCTCAGGTTGAGTCCTTGCTTGAGTCATGCAAATACTTATCCAGTGATGAAATAAGATTATTGCATTGCTCAATGTACTGTATATATTGTAGCTATTTCTATTATTATATGAAGTCTATTTGCCCTTTTTGTAAAGGAACATGGATTTGTATGCTTTGTTCTTCTAATTAACTGAAGTAAATAACATTGAACTTGAGATCTTGCCAAGACCCCTGGTTCTTTCCAATACACAGTGGTGTAAAGCACTTAAGTATAAAGTATATAGTAGTATTATAGCAGTACTATAAAGTACTACTTAAGTTTTTTGGGGGTGGTATCTGTACTTTACTTTACTATTTATATTTTTGACAACTTTTATTTCACTACATTCCTAAAGAAAATAATGTACTTTTTTCTCCATACATTTTGTCTGACACCCAGTTATATTTTGAATGCTTAGCAGGACAGGAAAATTGTCAAATTCACGCACTTATCAAGAGAACATCCCTGGTCATCCCTATTGCCTCTGATCTGGCAGACTCACTAAACACAAATGCTTTGTTTGTCAATTATATCTGAGTGTTGGTGTGCGCCCCTGGCTATCCATTACTTACTTTTTGAGCATTTTAAGCTCATTTCCTGCATGCCTTCTCCATTTAGAACAAAGAGTAAGCAAAATTGCCCACAGTCATCAAGCTAGGTAAGATATCATTATTAAATATGTTTAAGTGATTAATAAGAAGGTAATTCACTAATAAATATTGTGTTTCACCTTTAACCAATAGTTTAACAAATGAACAACTCTTGAAAAAAAGAGACATCCTCTATATCAAATTTCAGCCAGTATGACCAGCCAGCCCGAGCTGCCTGCACGCCCGACCCCCACCAGTCTAGTCAAAAACTAAACACTCTCCCAACACAATTTCCTTCCCAGTTCACACATTACATTTTTTTGGGTTCCCAAGGGAAAGGTATGGAAACAAAAAACAAAACAAAAAACCCCACATACACCTCAAAAATACATTAACACACAGAAACAGCGAATCCTCAATATAATTAATCTCATAGGACTAATAGAACTGTAGAGCTCTTTTTACTTGCACACAATATAGCTGAGTCGCCCAGTCCTGTCCCTAGGGGTCCACCACCCTGCAGCGCCCCAACACACCTCACTCAGCTTTAGGATCTTAGTGAAACATTCATTATTGGTTCGGGTGTTTTACGCCAAGGCCAGAATGACAACCCACAGGACGACAGACCACCAGGGCCAGGACTGAGTAGCCCAGCAGCTAGGGATTGCCTAAATAGGTATATCCCCTGACATGGGCATGTTTTCAATACAGATGCCTTTTGTTGTATTGTATTCCATATAAGGCATCCAGACTTTAGGAAAGTTGCCCAGTATACCCTTAATCTTGTAATAAATCAAATCTAGTGATACATGACTTGACATTGTGGGAGGATAACCAACCTTCCATTTAATGGGAATGCATTTCTTAGCCGCTATAAATGCTTGGTTAGACAGTTTCTTCAGATAACAGTCTCCAGTATCAACATTTCCAAGCAAACAAAAACAGGTAGAAGATCTGTAGACATGCTGAGACAAAAGAGCACAGTCTTTGCTAGAATTCAGCCAGCCTTTACAAGACCATAACATATGCAAATATGTCCTCTTTTTTGTTTTACACCTCCAGCAGGGGAATTACATGTCTGAGTGCATGTAATTCAGTTTCATTGACATATTGTATGTTCTATGGATGGCCTTAAACTGCAGTCATTTATGTCTGAGATGATATGAACATGACTCAAACATATCTGTAGCCATTCATCATCATTAATAGCTTCTTCCAAGTCTTCCTCACATTTTTGTTTGACATGTTTTGTGTCATCAACCCTTAATACAGTTTGTAAATCAACTTTGGAGGTTTGCCAGAGTGCCTTAAAATAGCATCTGGCCTGTCCAGTGTTCCAAAAGAATAACAGCTAACGTTAGCCAACTTTTGTCCAGCTCTCTCTCGAACGGTACATCAACTGGCGAAAGCTAGCCAAGTTAATTTACTTCTGAAACGGGACAAAACAAAGGCCACAAAACATTTCCAAACAAACAACAGCTGTTAGATAGTAATAATAGCTATCTGACAGATAACTAGAGGTTAGAGCTGACCTGCTTGTGGTAGCTACTGTGCTAGCTTGTCACACCCAGATCTGTTTCATCTGTCTTTGTGCTTGTCTCCACCCCCATCCAGGTGTCAACCACCTTCCTCATTATCCCCAGTGTATTTGTACCTGTGTTCTCTGTTTGTCTGTTGCCAGTTTGTCTTGTCTTGTCAGGTCTTACCAGAGTGTTTTCCTGTCTCCCTCCTTTCTCAAATTCTGTTCCCTCGTTTCCCAGGTTCTGACTATTCTGCCTGCCTGCCGCTCTGTACCTGCCTGACTCTGACCCGTTTACGAACCTCTGCCTGTCCTGTCCTCACCTCAGTCGAGAGGGGATGAAACATTAGCTAATGTTACATATAAGCAGTGGTGGAAAAAGTACTCAATTGTCACACTTGAGTAAAAGTAAAGATACATTAACAGAAAATGACTCAAGTAGGTAGCCTAGAGGTTAGAGCATTGGGCCAGTAACCGAAAGGTTGCTAGATGAAATCCCTGAGCTGACACGGTAAAAATCTGTCGTTCTACCCCTGAACAATGGCAGTTAACCCACTGTTCCTAGGCCGTCATTGTAAATAAGAATTTGTTGTTAACTGACTTGCCTAGTTAAATAAAGGTTACATTTAAAAAATAAACAGTAAAAGTGCAAGTTACCCAGTAAATACTAAAAGTATCTGGTTTTAAATGTACTTAAGTACAGTGGTAGGAAAAATATTATATTTTCCTACTTGAGTAAAAGTACAAAGTAAAAGTAAATGCTATACATCAAAGCAAACTAGACAGCACTATTTTCATATTGTTTTTAATTACGGACAGAAAGGGGCACACTCCAACACTCAGACATAATTTCCAAACACAGTAGTTGTGTTTTGTGAGTCAGTCAGATCAGAGGCAGTAGGAATGACAAAGTGTTATATTGATAGGGGCAATAATTCTGTCCTGCTTGAGCATTCTAAATGTAACGAGCACTTTTGTGTGTCAGGGAAAATGTAATGATAAAAAGTACATTATTCTCTTTAGGAATCTAGTGGAGTAAAAGTAAAAGTTGTCAAAAATATAAACAGTAAAGTTAAGTAAAGTACAGATACCCCAAAAAACGACTAAAGTGGTACATAAAAGTATTTTTACTTTAGTACTTTACACTACTGCATATCAGTTACAATGCTAGCTCAGCACTGCGAGTAAACACTAGTTTAGTTTTTTTTCTGTTAAACAGCAGTTACCTTGCCAGCGACATCAATCAACTAAAGAGTAGACAGTCTCTGCTCTGCTTGCTTTTACAACTCGGTGAAAGAGTGCAACACATACGCACTGAACTATGCTCAAGTCTCCCAAGCTAATCCAGCCAGCCTTTCAGAAGCTTTGCCTTCACACAGCCTACCTGAACGCTCAGAAACATCCACATGGTCCAGGTACTCCAACAAAAATGCAATTTCAGAATGTGTGTGGGGGGTGGGGGGGAACATGACCCCCTGTCCCCAGTGAAAGTTGTGCCTCTATTTAAAACCAAATACTTGTAGACTTTTACTCAAGTGTTATATTCCTGGGTGACTTTCACTTTTACTTTTCTGTGAAGATATTTTTACTTCTCCTCAAGTATGACAATTGGGTACTTTTTCCACCACTGCCAATACAGTATAAGTATATGCTTGTGGCAGTCTAATAGTAAAGCTTAAATTGAAAATCTGTTCCAGGTACGTACTGTAGATAGTGTGCAGATAGAGATATATAGAGGATTGGGTTAGAGGAAATCTGTTTTTCTCTCCGGATTTGCAATACAGAAAGGCATCCCAATGCCTACAAGTTTTTCCTCAACAGTATGTTTCCTGGTTACGTGCCAAATCTCAAACTCTTTTACTTCTGCACACCCTCATATCCCATGGCCAAATACAGCTACACTATACACTCAGTGGTCAACAGTCTAGACTATTCTGAAGCAAAGAAGAGAAACACGAGCTCACAGCACCACTAGAGTGCCTTTGTAATTTATTTGTATTTATTATGGATCCCCATTAGCTGCTGCCAAAGTGGCAGCTACTCTTCCTGGGGTCCAGCATAATTAAGGCAGTTTATACAATTTTAAAAACATTACAATACATTCACAGATTTCACAACACACTGTGCGCCCTCAGGCCCATACTTCCCCCCTACCACCTATCTACAGTACACAGTGTGTGTGTGTGTGTGTGTGTGTGTGTGTGCCAATGTTTGTGTTACTTCACATTCCCCGCTGTTCCATAAGGTGTTTATTTATCTGTTTTTTAAATACATTTTTACTGCTGGCATGAGTCACTTGATGTGGAATAGAGTTCCATGTAGTCATGACTCTATGTAGTGCTGTGTGCCTCCCATAGTCTGTTCTGGACTTGGGGACTGTGAAGAGACCTCTTGTGGCATGTCTTGTGGGGTATGCATGGGTGTCCGAGCTGTGTACCAGTAGTTTAGACAGACAGCTTGGTGCATTCAACATGTAAATAAAGGTAGGGATGAAGTCAATCTCTCCTCCACTTTCAGCCAGGAGAGATTGACATATTATTACATATTATTAATGTTAGCTCTCTGTGCATATCCAAGGGCCAGCCGTGCTGCCCTGTTCTGAGCCAATTTAAATTTTCCTAAGTCCTTTTTTGTGGCACCTGACCACACGACTGAACAGTAGTCAAGGTGCGACAAAACTATGGCCTGTAGGACCTGCCTTGTTCATAGTGTTGTTAAGAAGGCAGAGCATCGCTTTATTATAGACAGGCTTCTCCCCATTTTAGCTACTACTCCATCAATATGTTTTGACCATGACAGTTTACAATCTAGGGTTACTCAAAGCAGTTTAGTCATCTCAACTTGCTCAATTTCCACATTTTTTATTTCAAGATTTAGTTGAGGTTTAGGGTTTAGTGAGTGTTTTGTTCCAAATACAATGCTTTTAGTTTGAGAAATATTTAGGTCTAACTTATTCCTTTCCACCCACTCTGAAACAAACTGCAGCTCTTTGTGGAGTGTTGCAGTCATTTCAGTCGCTATAGTAGCTGATGTGTATAGTTTTGGGTCATCCGCAAATATAGACACTCTGACTTTACTCAAAGTTAGTGGCATGTCGTTAGTAAAGAATTTAAAAAGTAAGGGGCCTAAACAGCTACCTTGGGGAATTCCTGATTCTAACTGGATTTTATTTGATAGGCTTCAATGAAAGAACACCCTCTGTATTCTGTTAGACAAGTAACTCTTTATCCACATTATAGCAGGGAGTGTAAAGCCATAACACACACTGTATGTTTTCCAGCAGCAGACTATGATTGATAATGGATTTTATTAAATCAAACCCGCAATGCACAGCAAAATTAAACTGCCCCTGCATGGAGGAAAGGCACATTTTCACTCAAATCAAAAGTAGTTTTCCCCACTGAACATGTTCTGTGAATCACATATTGTTTTAATATATGGTACAGAAACCATGTGTTTTTTATATGTACATTATATCAAGATTTGAAAAGACCAATGAACAGATTCCCAGATCACAGACTGGCTTTAACATTTGGAGCACAGCATTACTGTCACCAAAACAGATCTGCCCTTTGTCGTATGCCAGGTGCCATTAATACAGGTAACGAGTGGAGGACAGAGGAGCCTCTTAAAGAAGAAGTTACAGGTCTGTGAGAGCCAGAAATCTTGCTTGTTTGTAGGTGACCAAATAATTATTTTCCATCATAATTTGCAAATAAATTCATAAAAAATCATACAATGTGATTTTCTGGATTTTTTTTCTCATTTTGTCTGTCATAGTTGAAGTGTACCTATGATGAAAATACAGGCCTCTCTCATCTGTTTAAGTGGGAGAACTTGCACAATTGGTGGCTGACAAATTTTTTTTTTGCCCCACTGTATACCTACTTACATTTTGGAAGCTAATAGATTACATTTAGTTAAACTATGAGAAATAATAATTGTAATCAGAAGATACCTATAATAT
The DNA here is from genome assembly GCF_002021735.2 of Oncorhynchus kisutch. NCBI lineage: Eukaryota > Metazoa > Chordata > Actinopteri > Salmoniformes > Salmonidae > Oncorhynchus > Oncorhynchus kisutch. Next base: position 34,056,181 of record NC_034180.2, read on the forward strand.
TTACATGCAATATAATAACTGCAGATTAAATAATGCTTTAATTGAAAATAGTACACCCACCCACCCTTTAAGAGCTAGAATTGACTTTGTACCTTATGTTGTGATTCTCAACAAATATATTGTTGTCTTCTCACACTATTTTAACCCCACAAGCCAATAAACAGGTTAAGAAGCTCTCTTTATATTGCAAACAAATAATCTGAACTACAAACCACACATATTTTAGAATTTCTGTGCATCCTTGACAATCGCTAATCAATATCCCAAAACAGCACACCTTTTTTTCTCTGAACCTGAACATCTTCTCTTTCCAATGTGAGTTTCAAGGCACAAGGCGAGACCCAGATGCAGACACAGGAGGCAGGTGGTTGGAGTCTTACAATGTTTAATAATCCAAAGGGGTTGGCAAGAGAAGGAGGTACAGAGTGGCAGACAGGCTCGTGGTCAAGGCAGGCAGAATGGTCAGGCACAAGGGTACAGAGCCCAGAAACAGGCAAGGGTCAAAACCGGGAGGACTAGAAAAGGGGAATAACAAAAAGGAGTATGGGAAAACACACTGGTTGACTTGTCTGAACATACAAGACGAACTGGCACAGAGAGACAGGAAACACAGGGATAAATACACTGGGAAAAATAAGTGACACCTGGAGGGGGTGGAGACAATCACAGGAACAGGTGAAACCGATCAGGGCGTGACAGTGAGGGGTTATGGCAGGGGAAACTGTGTTGCATAGTTTAGTGTGTGGTGCGGGAATAATGACAAGTGAACCTGGGGAGCTTTTTGTTCACATTGCCCTTAAAAAGGGAAACCACCTCGAGGGTCTGAGTTCCTTTTGTAGTTTTCACACTGGACAAAAAATGTCTGAAAGGGACCAAGTGTGAGAACACCCTAAGAAATATCAGAACGAGCAATGTCAGAGTCCAGAACTGCGTGTACAAAACATTATGAACATCTTCTCTTTAAATGACATAGACTGACCAGGTGAATCCAGGTGAAGGCTATGATCCCTTATTGATGTCACTTGTTAAATCCACTTCAATCAGTGTAGACTCCTGAATATCTAATCAAATGGCTACCCAGACTATTTGCATTGTTATTATCTATGAATTGGTAACTTTAATAACTCTACCTACATGTACATATTACCTCAATACCGGTGCCCCCACACATTTACTCCGGGTACCCCCTTTTATTACTGCTCTTTAATTATTTGTTATTTCTTACTTGTTTTTTAGGTATTTTCTTAAAACTGCATTGTTGGTTAACGGCTTGTAAGTAAGCATTTCACTGTACAAATACTACACCTGTTGTATTTGGCGCATGTTACAAGTAAAACTTGATTAAATTTTTTTGAAGGGGAGGAGTCTTAAGTCTTGAGACAATTGAGATATGGATTGTGTATGTGTGCCATTCAGAGGGTGAATGGCAAGACAAAAGATTGAAGTGTCTTTGAACGGGGTGTGGTAGTAGTAGGTGCCAGGCAAGACGGTTTGTGTCAAGAACTGCATTGCTGCTGGATTTATATATATATCACAAACCCTTGAGGTGCCTTATTGCTGTTACCAACATAATTAGAGCAGTAAAAATACATGTTTTGTCATACCCGTGGTATACGGTCTGATATACCACTGTTGTCAGCCAATCAGCATTCAGGGCTCGACCCACTCAGTTTATAATGGTGTGTATAAACCAGTGGAGGCTGCTGAGGGGAGGACGGCTCATAATTATGTCTGGAACTGATTCCGCTCCAGCCATTACAACGAGACCGTTCACCCCAATTAAGGTGCTACCAACCTCTTGTACAGACAGTATGGACAGTATATGAATAGGAAAGGTGTGTACAGCAGTAGTTATATAGGGAGGCTAAGGTCCTTGATGATCTTCTTGGCCTTCCTGTGACACCGGGTGCTGTAGATGTCCTGGAGGGCATGCAGTGTGCTAGTACATTATGTTCCTGGGAGAGCCTCTTCACCGACTCACATGAGATGTGCTTTGTGTATGTTTAGAGTGAGACACAGGGGGCAGAGGGGGTTCCCATTCCCTGCATGTGGAGTTTGATTACATTGTGAGAACATGTGCACACCCAGCAAAAATAGTTCTCAGCAGTGCATGCTTTTTGGGCTGTGCTCCTTCAGAGGCACACTGGTCCAGATTCCAAGACAGCTGTCTCTAAATGGGTGAAAGGTTAAAGCCGTAAAAAAAAAGCTCTCTGTAAGGAAAGGCAAAGGCTGTTTAAACAGTATAAATGGAAGTATAGGCCTGTATGATGAATTGGACGAATGGAAACTCAGTCAACAGAAGCGTCTGATGAGACCTTATGTGACTGGACCCCTCTGCGTGCCAATAGGACTACACACTTCAATTGGAGGCCAACAGCATATTCATAACAGAGTATGAAATCCTCTGCACTATTATCAATCATAATGCATCGCTATCTGATGACTCAGGAAACAACAAAGCATGACCTGAAAACCATTTGGGCTCTATTTCAAGTGCAAAATGCAGTTGACTTGACTCATAAATCCACACCATTTTTATAGGCTGTTTTGAAAATATCCTCTGTAGTCAAAACACTTAAATTGGCTTTGGGAATAAATTAACATCATGATATGGTGGGGGTTAAAACCAGTTTGAAGACCTGGATGTACAGTATGTGATACTTCCAGGTTGTTATTGTAAAATATGTGTCCTCAATAAGTCCTACGTGTGTACTCAATAACCTGCTAATGTACTGATACACGTGTGTTCTACTAATGTGTACTCAATAACCTACTAATGTACTGATATACATGTGTGTTCTACTAATGTGTACTCAATAACCTACTAATGTACTGACACAGATGTGTGTTCTACTAATGTGTACTTAATAGGCTACTAAAGGCAATGTAAACCCACTACACTAAAGTCTGAGTGGTTGCTTCTAGCATACAGTACCTTTAAAGTCAAAACAGGACAGCAATATGGCTAGTAAAACAGGAATACAGTACACCATGAATGTGTACATGTACATTCTCATGGACAGTAAACAGAGAGCAACCGCTCTGTTAGATCAGTGATTAATCATTACGCGATGACCAGTTGGTTATCCTGAATATAATGAACTGTCAAGCTAACACCTCTTAGATGAGCTGATAATAAGGGCTTACCAATCAATAGAGCTCTCACAAAGCCTCCATGAGGGTTCCTTGGAGGCATATAGGAGTGAAAACATGACCCGGGGGTCACTCAATTAGAGCATAGGGATCAGGCACAGGCCATGTCATCATCCCTGACCATCTCCATTACATAACCACATGGCCCTAGCTCACTGTAAGTGGTCATTTAAGACAAAGTAAAAACCTAATCAAATAAAATGAAAAATGTAATTGGTTAATGAGGGGCAGACATTTCTTAACCTTGCAAAGCTGCCTGATCCTGCAAGCTTACATGAACGTTGGTGCACTGATATCTGCAAGAATCAGTCTGGTATTTACGAAGGCTAAACATTTCTAGCTCTGAAACTTTTGTCTATTTTGTTTTTCAATTGTTTCCCCTCTCACCCTTCTCAGCCCCAATGACTCGTGTTCTCTTTTTTGTGGTCATCTGACATAGAAAATATGTTATTATGGTCTGACCTGCATGTGCATTGATTGCAAGGAGCATGCGTAAACAATACTGAGGAGGAACAGAGCGACGTCACACATCCTCATGGTAATAGCAGTCTGTTGGGAACAGGAGGCACGCTCCAGAAACATTGTTCCTGGCTAATCATCCCCTTAGCCTCCACCTGCATGCTAATGTGTACTCTGGCTGAACCCAGACCCTTGACCTTGTGTGGTCAGAAGGAGGTTGAAGGTCATCCTGAGAGTGCGTTAAAAAAGTGATTAGGGCACTAATGGAGTCTGGGCACTTAAGAGTTACTGGTCCTCAATAATGGAAGTAATCCCAAACCCCAAGGTCAGGCCTAGTATCCACTGAAAATCAACGGACCCCATCACAGACTGGTTCCACTGGACATGAAACCATTACAGACATAAAAGGCTCCACACAACAGAGAACAAACACTAACAATGGGTAACGGGTTGGCAGTAAATTTGAAACCGCATATCAAAGCTACAGTTGAAGTCGGAAGTTTACATCCACCTTAGCCAAATACATTTAAACTCAGTTTCTCACAATTCCTGACATTTAATCCTAGTAAAAATTCCATGTCATAGGTAAATTAGGATCAGTACTTCATTTTAAGAATGTGAAAAGTCAGAATAATAATAGAGTGAAAAATGTCAGTCTCTCGATGTGCGAAACTGATAGAGACATACCCCAAGCGACTTACAGCTGTAATCGCAGCAAAAGGTGGCGCTACAAAGTATTAACTTAAGGGGGCTGAATCATTTTGCACGCCTAATTTTTCAGTTTTTGATTTGTTAAAAAAGTTTGAAATATCCAATAAATGTCGTTCCACTTCATGATTGTGTCCCACTTGTTGTTGATTCTTCACAAAAAAATACAGTTTTATATCTTTATGTTTGAAGCCTGAAATGTGGCAAAAGGTCGCAAAGTTCAAGGGGGCCGAATACTTTCGCAAGGCACTGTAGATACTTTTGTACCTGTTTCCTCCAGCATCTTCACAAGGTCCTTTGCTGTTGTTCTGTGATTGATTTGCACTTTTCGCACCAAAGTACATTCATCTCTAGGAGACAGAACGCTTCTGCTTCCTGTATGATGGCTCCGGGGTCCTGTGGTGTTTATACTTGAGTACTATTGTTTGTACAGATGAACGTGGTACCTTCAGGCATTTGGAAATTGCTCTCAAGGGTGAACCAGACTTGTGGAGGTCTACAATTTATTTTCTGAGGTCTCGGCTGATTTCTTTTGATTTTCCCATGATGTCAAGCATAGAGGCACTGAGTTTGAAGGTAGGCCTTGAAATACATCCACAGGTACACCTCCAATTGACTCAAATGATGTCAATTAGCATATCAGAAGCTTCTAAAGCCATGACATAATTTTCTGGAATTTTCCAAGCTATTTAAAGGCACAGTCAACTTAGTGTATGTAAACTTCTGACCCACTGGAATTGTGATACAGTGAATTTTAAGTGAAGCAATCTGTCTGTAAACAATTACTTACTTGTGTCATGCACGAAGTAGATGTCCTAACCGACTTGCCAAAACTATAGTTTGTTAACAAGAAATTTGTGGAGTGTTTGAAAAACGAGTTTTAATGACTCCAACCTAAGTGTATGTAAACTTCCGACTGTAAGTTGTTAATTCAAACTGAAATGCCATATTGACCTGTTAGCTCAACGTTCACACATGCCTGAGCACACCAAAAGGTCTGTGAGCAGCTCTGCTTTGCAACAGGGTCTGTTTGAGTCAGAACTTACGTATTCTGACTTATGTATCTACGTGTTGCTGTTAATGGTCAAGCTACCTGATTCTGCAAACAGGGACAACAAAATAATAACAATCATCCATCATCATATGATGGTAAGACACAAACTTCAATCCATCGCATCTATCATTCCCTACAGACTGATGTGACTGATGTGTGTCCCACCTCCATACAGAGCACAACTAACAACCTCTGGATATTATAATCCAATCTGTGGGCACCAGGGCTCTGGGGGCTGGGGCCTGAACCAGGACTGACCTGATTAGCCTCTCAGCCAGAGAGCTGCCCTCTGCTTCATTAGCCCAACCCTCCTCTGTGGAATGGCACTTTTACTACTCTTAATTTAATTTCCCTAATCTAATTTCCACTTGAGCACACCATGGCCAACCCTCTTCTGGTTGTGGGGTGTTTTTGGGGCCTTCTGGTAAATAGCATTGTGAGATCATCTCTTGGAAGACTTCTGGCTTTCACTGATAGACGGGTGGGGTGGGAATGGGGATCAAATTGATGTGTAGTTATAAAACAGTCTGGAGAGAGGGCTGATTGTGTGTTGGTAAACACTGGCTGTCTGTTTGCATTTCAGCCCACAGTCACCTGCTTGGCAACACAACAAAGACACCGGGACCATATGGTACTCTCGCTGAGTGACGCTATCTCGCCCTATCATCAAGATTGCACAATGCTGGTTGTCAACACAAAGCAAACCATACTGACAAAGGAAACGTTTTTCCAGACCAGGTCTGGTTTGAGTTGTAACAGCAGACATTGGACAATGTAACTGATTGGGGAGGGATGAGCAAACAGCTCCCCCTGTTGGCTGTGTCTGTGTGAGATACAGTAGCAAAGAGACATGAATAAGAGAAAAGAGGATGGGACAAGAAGAGAGGCTGACATGGTAAGTTGGTAGAAGACATTGCAGAGAGGACAGATGAGTGACCTTTCTGAAGGTCAAGAACATTCTATCTATGCAATATACAATCATTGTACAAAACATTAAGAACACCCGCTCTTTCCATGACAGACTGACCAAGTGAATCCAGGTGAAAGCTATCCCTTATTAATGTGACTTGTTAAATCCACTTCAATCAGTGTAGATGAAAAGGAGGAGACATGTTAAATAAGGATTTTTATTTTATCTTGAAACAATTTAGACATGGACTGTGTTTGTGTGCCATTCAGAGGGTGAATGGGCAAGACAAAATATTTAAGTGTCTTTGAAAGGGGTATAGTAGTAGGTGCCAGGTGCACCGGTTTATGTCAAGAACTGCAACGCTGCTGGGTTTTTTCACGCTCAACAGTTTCCTGTGTGTATCAAGAATAGGCCACCACCCAAAGGACGTCCAGCCAACTTGACACAACTGTGGGAAGCATTGGAGTCAACATGGGCCAGCATCCCTGTGGAACGCTTTTGACCTTGTAGAGTCTATGCCCGAAGAATTTAGGCTGTTCATGCTCCTGTGTATTATTTACGAGCAATAAATAATGTGTAATAACTGATGTCGCTGTGTATTAGACTTTCCTTTAATTATTTCCACCAAAGGGCAAAGATCCTTGGTATAGATAGAGATGGCTCTGACATATGCACTCTGTAAACACTTATGTACCAAATTCACTTAGCAAATATCAAAAGGCCCTGGATGTTTCCTGCCATTTTTCTGGAGAGTGTTTTCTCTCAAAGAACAGGAAGCAGAGCCTAATTTTCCCACAGACCCACAGAGGTTGGATCTCAATGCCGTTCTACAGTGGTTCTATGTTGTATTTACAGAGGACAATAAAGGAGAAGCTAATTTATTGTGAGAGGGCCTCTGTGTCGGGGCTACTTGGCGTCCTAATTACAGTAAGGAACACAAAAGCCCTTCTAACTGTAACTCTGTCGGCACATTGTTTCATTCACATCATCGTTTCAGTTCATCAACAGCACATTGATTGGTTAGACAATAGAATTGATATTGGCCAGCATTCCTCTAATGTAAAAAAAGGAAATGCTTGGGAGTTGGGGGGCTCCGTAGCTAGCTTATTGTCAGCTTCACATTTCTGACAGTTTGTTCCTCCATAGTTGGCAGTCTTTCCATAGGTAATTTACCTGAGGTGGGAAGTATCTGCTGCCTGCCAGGGGCATTGTTCTGGGTCATCAGTCAGGTGTCATTGACTAGTGATCCATCATGCTGTTTTCAAAGATAATGGGGTTCCCTTTTGACCCAACAGTTATAGGAACCAGGCCAGTCCTGGTGTGTTTTTCAAATAATATTTCAGCCAACCTGACAACTACAGCTTGTTGAAACATGTATAACAAAAAGTAAAATGTGGCTTTCACTTTGAGGGTAATGGTTTGGCTTAACACCATGGGTTGTGTGGTGAGCCATGAGTGAAGCATCATTTGTCAATATTTGTCAGGACTGTTTTGGTCCAACACCATCTTTTCATCACAGGTCAAACAGTGATCCTAGCTAATGCTATGAGGACAAATCCAGCTTGGAAACATCCCAAAGGGGGCTATGTGGACTCAGGAAACCTCACTTCACTTACGCTTTGAAATAACTGCCCCCTTTGGGACAACTTGATACAATCTTGTATTAGCTAAAATCATCCGGGTTCTCTATATAGATTTCCCTTTGATGTTCTGCATTTGTGCTTGGGTTCCTTAATCTACTGCCCATTCTCAGTCACTGGAACCTTCTGATTCAGGTTCCTGATGATTGCCATGACTTTCATTCTTCACTTTTACCTATCTGAAAAAACAGAGAGACATGTCTGTGTCCAATGCTATCAGTGCTGTGAGCTAAAATGTGCTTGTTACAGATGGACAAGACTGGTCTAAAGTACACTATATATACAAAAGTATGTGGACACCTCTTCTAATTAGTATATTTGGCTATTTCAGCCTCACCAATTGCTGACAGGTGTACAAAATCGAGCACACAGCCATGAAATCTACATAGACAAACATTGGCAATAGAATGGCCCGTATTGAAAAGCTCAGTGACTTTTAACATGGCACCGTCATAGGTCAGTTTGTCAAATTTTTGCCCTGCTAGAGCTGTCCCGGTCTACTGTAAGTGTTGTTATTGTGAAGTGTAAGCGCCTAGGAGCAACAAAGGCCAAGCATCGGCTGGAGTGGTGTAAAGCTCACCGCCATTGGACTCTAGAGCAGTGGAAACACGTTCTCTGGAGTGATGAATAGCGCTTCAACATCTGGCAGTCCGACGGACGAATCTGGGTTTGGCAGATGCCAGGAGAACGCTACCTGCCTGAATCCATAGTGCCAACAGTAACATTTGGTGGAGGAGGAATAATGGTCTGGGGCTGTTTTTCATGGTTCGAGCTATGCACACAACACTAGTTCCAGTGAAGGGAAATCTTAATGCTACAGCATACAATGACGTTCTAGATGATTCTGTGCTTCCAAATTTGTGCCAACAGTTTGGGGAAGGCCCTTTCCTGTTTCAGCATGACAATGCCCCAATGCACAAAGCGAGGTCCATACAGAAATGGTTTTGTCAAGATTGGTGTGGAAGAACTTGACTGGCTGAATGGAAGCAAATCCCCATGGCAATGTTCCAACATCCCAGAAGAGTGGAGGCTTTTATATCAGCAAAGGATGGACCAATTCCATATTAATACCCATAATTTTGGAATTATACTGTATGTTTGACCAGCAGGTGTCCACATATTTTTGTTAATGTAGTGTATATAATATATCACCATCACAACCCCAGAGCCGAAGGTCTCACCATCATTTCTCTCTCTAGGGCCTAGGCCAAGACAAATATTCCTGACTTGTACTTGTTAAATTATAGGGAGCTATTTCCTGAAGTGATTAAGGAAATCAGTCGTCACTGCATGGTAGGAATCCATTTCCATATTATGTGTTTGTTCGGAGTTCTTTACTCCTTTGAAAAGGGTATGTTTTACAGTTTAAAGGTAATCAGCAAATCTTGCCAGATTTTTTCAGCTTTTTTATTGATCCTATCATGCTTCAAAAGACCAGATGTTTGAGCTTGGACTGATCTGATAGGGACAAACAGATGTTTCAAAGGCCAAAATGTTCCTCAACATCTGATGTTGAGGCACTAATTCCATGAAAGACTATGGTCCCATGTGGATATGTCAATATATTGAGGCTAATGTCACAACATTACTTTATTAAACCCCTTTTCAGTGGTGGAAAAAGTACTCAATTGTCATAATTAAGTAAAAGTAATAGAAAATGTCTCAAGTAAAAGTGAAAGTCACCCAGTAAAATACTACTTGAGTAAAAGTCTAAAAGTATTTGGCTTTAAATATAGTAATAGTAATAGTGATATAAAAGTAATAGTAAAAGTATAAACCATTTCAAATTCCTTATATAAGCAAACCAGATGGCACTTCTTCTTTTTTTTTGACGGATAGCCAGGGGTACACTTCAACACTCAGACATAATTTAAAAAACAAAGCATTTGTTTTTAGTGAGTCCGCCAGATCAGAGGCTGTAGGGATGACCAGGGATGTTCTCTTGATAAGTGTGTGAATTGGACCAATTTCCTGTCAACATGTAATGAGTACTTTTGGGTGTCAGGGAAAATGTATGGAGCAAAAGTAAAAAGTTTTCTTTAGGAATGTAGTGAAGTAAAAGTGAAAGTTGTCAAAATATAAATCATAAAGTAAAGTACAGACACCCCAAAAAACTACTTAAGTAGTACTTCAAAGTATTTTTACTTAAGTACTTTACACTACGCCCCTTTTTGACACCAAGGTCACTCTCCCTCCAAATGCTGATATATAAAAATGTCAATCTGATATGATGGGGTATGGTGGAGGGAAATATTAACCGCATAAGGGAAGTGGAAGACTGAAAAAAATCCTCTGGCACCAGGGGCCCTCTCCTCTCCAGAGCTGACAGGCAGACAGACAGACAGGGGTGGGATAGGGGTTCCTGGGGGATCCCAAAAAGAGCTGGACAGACTGACCCACAAGGAGACAGGGATAAAGCCACACAGTCCGTATTTCCATCATAGGAAAAGTCAACTGGAATTACATGGTCAGGTATGCATTATGGGGACAAATGCTGTGGTGGTTACAGGCAAGGACTATAGCCGCTTTCATGTGTGAAACTTAGTGTGGTTCCAAGAAATACAACTGTGTTTCATAATGGGCTTTACCACACAAACTCAGCTGAGTAGCACAATACAACCTTTAATGTGACTAGCACAGCAGACAGAGCTCACACCATCCTAGTTAGACTTGTGATAGGCGCTAACAGACAGAGGGAAGAGATTGAACTTGAAGGAGCGCTCCAGCTGACCCAGCTGACCCGTGGACCCAGGGTCCGATTGGAGAGACGCTTTGAAGGTGTTGTGTTCCAAGACATGGTAGGCTTGAGCTGGGAGACGCACCAACAGAAGGGAGATCAAGCCCCAGGACCCATTGAAGAAAAGACTAGAGTTACACCCCCTCAGCCCCCCAAAAAACTCATAGCTCCCCACTCCCAATGTGCTGACAGAGGACTGACAATGTTGTGGTCCAGAGATACTATGCCTAATGTGGTTTTGTTTTATTTGTACAGATACAGTTTCTGCTGTATAACAGTAAAGTATGTCTGAAGGGTGATGAGTCGTTTTTCATGATCCCTCACTGGAAGCATATTAAGCAAGTGATACAACGTTTGAAACCTAACTCCACCACCTTAATTTATTACTGATGAGGCTAGCTTTGATATGGACCAAACATGTATGCAAATCAGTAGTTAATTCACTGACCTGGACTAAATATTCTATGGCCATCCAACAGGCAGTGATGAACATGAATCTTACTATCAGTTTTTGCCCGTTTGTTTTGGAGCAGTGGTACTTGTCATCAGGGACAGACCTCCTGTGGCTTTCTCTTGAGGACAAAGTGGGATTAGGGCTCCCCCTCCTCTTGGACCACTACCAAGGCTTAATGGAGCAGGAATTAATGAATTGGAGGATGGATGGATAGATACTGTAGATAAGTAAATGGATGATCTGAGGATACACGCAGGGTCAGGTGACCCCCAAATCAGCACTTGGGCTCTACTTACAGACAAAGCGCAGGGAGGAATAGGAGTTGTACTCTGGTGTGTGGGATTTACTGTGAGTAGTTTCTGCCACCTCTGCCATAACTGGCAACAAGTAAAAAATATGAGCAACAGGGGAGATTCACAGAGCTCTCAATTCCTATGAATCTACCCTGTTAATGAAGGAGCTATAGGCCAGGGAGGTGACCTGGGAAAGGGCTGTATCCTGTCTCCAGGGGAGGTGCAGAAATACAGACTAAACCAGTCTGGCCCTGTCAACATCTGGTTCCTCTCTGCCTAACCATACATGTAATGGGCCTAAGTATCTTACAGATATAGACCCGAACTGACTATTTATATAGTCTGGCTCTAAATATTCAGAACTAATATTTTACTATTAAATTGTACCTTGGGTTTGGGAATGAAAAGTCCAGCCAGGAACAAACACCCCTGGAGGAGCACTATAGACTACAATACCGCTCGGCTCACCCCCTTTGTTAGAGAGACACTCATAAAACACACAGAGAATCTCACTGTCAATAGACTGTCGCTAGAGCAAGTGCTGGCCCGGTAGTGACGAACCTAACGATTGTACTTGTAGAATTGCAATGCTCATCAGTGGACAACAACATGACTTTGAGCCAATCAGAGAGCACAACTTGTGGGAGAGAAAAAAAAGGGGGAAAAAGAAAAACATTTTCATTTTTTCCCATACATCCGCAGATGAGCCATTCACACTTCATACTCAATGTAGGCTATGTAGCTAGCTAGGACGCAATGCACACAACACTAAATACCTCCTCCGAGCAAACTAACAATTGTAGCCATTATAATTAAATCACAATGGATTAGCTAGTTTCCATTAATTAGCTGACTGTGTTAGCTGCCAATTAATGCAGTGTCCTTAGCTAGCTATGTTGTGCTAGCTTGCGAATATGCTAACGTTTGCTAGCTAGCTAAGCATTTGGCTATGTGCTGGCACTGGTAGTATGGGATTATCGAGAGGGAATTCAATTGTTTCTTCGTCATCTTACTAGGTAGTTATCTAGCTGTGGTTATCTGGCTAGTATCAACAAGGGCTTTCTACAAAATAGCAACATTAGTGCAGATAGCTTGGAATCTATTCTAGACCTTAAGCAATACTCACGGGTATGTATTGCTAAACAATGCTACTGCCACCTGGTTTGGAGCATATTAACAAGGCTGATGACTTCCAAGGTCTTTGCTGTGTGAACAACACTGTTCAGAGGTGCTAAGTACAGTCGGCAGGCAAACGTTTGACAAATCTACCAGTGTGTCTGAGCTTTAAGACGGATGCCACTGGACCCAAGAGGAAAGAGGATCCGTAAAAGCATCATCACGGGGTCCCAGAGAAATCTGTAACCTATCTCATTTGATGAAGGCGTGCTCTGCAAATACTCAACTGATAGCGCAGGCTTGAAGGATGCTGTTGCTTTCACTGGTAGATTATTCAAGAAAACATACCCCACATATGCAAAGAGCTTATTTTCTACCCCATTTGACCCTATCTATGCCAGTGGCACGTTGATCTCCAGTTTACGATATATAATCCTTTAACACCTCTCTGACAGATTTTCTGTTGTGCTCCAATTCGGTCTAAGACGTGAACTTCAGTTACTGTGTTTACTCTTTAACATATTTTAAAGAACTGGTTCAGATGTATTCGGGTTGACGGACTGTTTTATATCTTCTGTGAAGCTGCTCCACAGACCAAAGGCCACAGCTTTGATAGCCTGTGAATGGAGCCCTGTACGCTAGTGCATCGTAGGCTCTGTTGTGGTGACCTGCAGATATCCATTCAGAGACCATTACTAAGCAGATTACTCCTCCAAATCTGTGTCAGGATATAGTTCTCATGTCTGGTGATGCTGATACAGCGATGTGGAATACGAATGGATTGCTCTTTTTATGAACCACGCAGGAGGAGTACAGTAAAGGTCAGTACAGTGTATCAAAAACATGTTTACAGTAACTGAGGCGTGAGAACTATAAAGAATAGGCAAGGTAAACTAAGCAGCTGTGCAGTTCAATGAAGCCTAACAGTCAGATGATCCTGAAAACAGAGTGCTGCTGACACCTATAGCACAGGTCAGGACATGCAGCAAATAGCAATAAATAGGGAGACTCCATTAATTTAATAACTGTTCTTTCACACTAATTTCATGCAAGTTATATAATCACACAAACTTGTGCCCGGGTCAAACATGTTAAGAGCAGCTATTGAAGAAAAGGGAAATTGGAAATCCAACTATAACGGTCTGTTTCCTGTGTATGGCAGTGTTACCTTGGATGTGGGAATGAGTCCTGTGAACCACTGTGCCAAAATGCAGTATGGGGACTGGTGATACCATGAAGACAGGGTCCAGATGTTGCCCTTCTACCGAGGGGGAATACATTCCCTATCACTCACACTGCAGGTGGGAGAAAGAGAGGGAGAGAGAATGAGAGAGAGAGTAACAACGGCAAACAGGAAGTAGGGAATTTACAACACAATGCTCCTAGAATTTCCTGCATGCTTCAACAGATAAGGAAGTCAATCTAATTTTATATTTTCCCCTGAAATATATTCCCACTGTCCCAAGTCACATCTTGTGTTTTCTGCGCAGTAGGCCTATACTAGGGCATTGTGGTGAAATAACTTCACAAATACATAATTGTGTCCCTCAGACTGAAAAATCTTCATATAAATTTGTAGACCGTCATTGTAAATAAGAATTTGTTCTTAACTGACTTGCCTAGTTAATTAAAGGTTAAATAAAATAAAATAAAAATATTAATTTGAACAATGCACATTCCAACTCTTCCTTATTAATATATCATATAGAATTTCTGTGAATCAGGTAAATCCAAATACTATTGCAGTCTTTCATCGAGAGAATGGTTGCATGCACAACCTTGAAGGCTCTAAAACACTGGGCACACATAGGTGTAACCTAATACATCAGACAGTGATAGCTAGGTATTACAGTCTGAAACAAAGCAATACAATTGTTTGGAAATGTTCCTCCCACGACCTATGCAAGCCAGAATGTTCAATAAAATGACATTTGAACTACCGGTTGTCTGGGCGGTTGCTCCTTATGCAGCTGGAAGTTTGAGACAAAATATCCAAAGGAAAGTTTTATGAAACCGACTTTTTAAAATGCTAGTACTGAGATTTCCATCACCTTGCACATGTTCAAGACCATGTAAACACCCGCAAGAGCTTGGTTAGTAAGCCTGCATCACGTTTTGCATTTAGACTCAAGAAAAATATGAATGCAACATGTAAAGTGCTGGTCCCATTTCATGAGCTGAAATTAAAGATGTTCCATGTGCACAAAAAGCTTCTTTCTCAGGTGATGAACAGACAAACCATGAAAGCCACACACAGACATCTGTGTTTTTGAATTTGATTTCCGGTGGATATTTGGTCAAAATTTTCTTCGGCATAAGGACGAACTCAGTGGACAACCGGCAGAGTAAATTAAAATTACGTTTATTCAAAATTCTGACTTGTAAAGGGACTGTTCGGAATGATGTCATCTATGTTAGAGACGAGTGTAGAGGCATGTCCATTTCACACTCAAATTCGTAGAGGCTAATGCAGGTGATCCTCTGTGTATCTTCCTGACTAGTGGGAAATCACTCCAGAGAAAATCCCACCACTGAAATGGAATTTGGGACATGCTGCTGTAGCAGAGGATCCTGCTCCTGCATCTGACAGCTGAGCTGACCAAAGAGCAACTGTCAAGCTGTTGACAGAGCCACAATGCCCACTCAACTGAGCTATTTCAGAGGACAATCAGATCTGGGAGAAGAGAGGAAGCCACAAGCAGGTCTGGAATCACAGAGGGAGCTGGCCACACACACAGGGCTGGAGAGGCAGATATTGTAGCTGACAGTGGAACAACACTGCCTCCTATAGAGAGCGGTGACAGTCTCACATGAAGTAAATAGTATTGTTTATTAGTTATTAGTAACAGGGTATTACACAGAAGCTAGAGTACAATTACTGTTGTAGGCCTATAAGTATCTGTACTTAAACTGTTACAATGTATAAGGTAATCCAGAAATAATGCCCAGTATCAATGGACATCAGTGTTGTTACAATAGGCCTATAGGCATAATATTCTGCTTTCCAAGATAAAAGTATACTGAATGGATCAATCATTTCAAAAGTTGCTGACATTCTGATCACAATCTTGAATGGTGCAGTTGAGCGATGTGAGCGCATTTCCAGTAAACTTTTAAATTGCATTTACTGGTCACTTAAAATGTTGAATATGCTTAGGCTTGCGTTGCAGTAAAGCTGTAGGCCTATGTGGTGAATCTGATATTGTTGTTTTTATCGTTTTTTCATGACCTCTGTGGAATTTCATACGGTAGTGAAGTGGGAATTCAGCAACTCTTCTTTATTCTTAAAAGTAAAATCAACACACTATTAGCATTCCTTAATGTATTAAATGTAATATACTTCTTTGGTATCATGGCATTCGCACATTTTGTTTGTGCATTCCACCACCTACTGTGCGGTCAATCACCTTACATTTTGGCATTTAAAAATGTAAAAAGAAGTGGGAAAATAAAAAATTGCACCCTCAACTAACCCTTACCATCCACCTATATACCACTGGTTTATAAAAAAAACACCACCCCATTCCACTACTTTGACCCTAAATGATCCTATCCCAGTATCTCTACTTGCACATCATCATCTGCACATCTATCACTCCAGTGTTAATGCTAAATTGTAATTATTTCGCTTCTATGGCCTATTTATTGTCTTACCTCCCTACTCTTCTACATTTGCACACACTGTACCCAGATTTTTTTTCTAGTGTGTTATTGACTGTACGTTTGTTTATGTGTAACTGTGTTGTTTTTGTGGCACTGCTTTGCTTTATCTTGGCCAGGTCGCAGTTGAATATGAGAACTAGTTCTCAACTGGCCTGTCTGGTTAAATAAAGGTGAAATAAATATTTTTGGGGAATTACCTTGATTTCTGTATAAATTGGTCATAAAATTTCATCTGATCTTCATCTAAGTCACAACAATAGACAAACACAATCTGCTTAAACTAATAACACACAAACAATTATATGTTTTCATGTCTTTATTGAACACAATTTATTGAACACAATTCTTGTTTAGTGTTTTATGTATCGTAGACTCGTCAACAGATATGTTAGCATGTTCCAGAGATTTCTGTAAGTATTTAGCTGACACTCTAGGATTCTTCTTACCTCATTGAGCATTCTGCACTGTGATCTTGCAGTCATCTTTGCAGGACGGCCACTTCTAAGGAGAGTAGCAACAGTGCTGAACTTTCTCCATTTATAGACAATTTGTCTTATCGTGGACTGATGAACATCAAGGCTTTTAGAGATACTTTTGTAACCCTTTCCAGCTTCATGCAAGTCAACAATTCTTAATCTTAGGTCTTCTGAGATCTTTTTTGTTCGAGGCATGGTTCACATCAGGCATTGCTTCTTGTGAATAGCAAGCTCATATTTTGTGAGTGTTTTTTTTTACAGGGCAGGGCAGCTCTAACCAATCTCGTCTCATTAATTGGACTCCAGGTTAGCTGACTCCTGTAGCTTTTGGAAAAAGTCATGAGCCTTCACATACTTTTTCCAACCTACACTTTGAATGTTTAAATTATGTATTCAATACAGACAATAAAAATACAAGAATGTGTGTGTTATAAGTTTATTGCAAGAATATCATATCAAATTTTATGGCTTATTTATGCAAAAATCCAGGTAATTCCAAAGTGTTAACATAATTTTTCTTGCCACTGTATTTTCTGTGATTTACGTTTCATTTATACAGTACTGTGACGCCCTGATCTGTTTCACCTGTCCTTGTGATTGTCTCCACCCCCTACAGGTGTCACTTATTTTCCCCAGTGTATTTATCCCTGTGTTTCCTGTCTCTCTGTGCCAGTTTGTCTCGTCTTTTTTCAAGTCAAACAGCGTGTTTTTCCCGTGCTCCTGCTTTTGCTATTCTCTTTTGCTAGTCTGTCCGGTTTTGACCCTTGCCTGTTTTCTGGACTCCGTACCCACCTGCCTACCAGTCTGCCTGCCCTTACCTCGAGTCTGCCTGCCACTCAGTACCTCCTGGACTCTGATCTGGTTTTGACCTTTTGCCTGTCCACAACCATTCTATTGCCTACCCTTTTTCGAATTAATAAATATCAAATACTCAAATTATCTGCCTCCCGTGTCTGCATCTGGGTCTGGCCCTGAGCCCTTATAGGTACAGATGATAACCATGGCAATGACTGCTAAGAAGACAACTTCACTGAAGCACAAATTTGTAACATTATGTATTGGCCTAGGCTTACTACTCACCCTTGACCCATCATCCTCTAATCTCTTCATTGCCTCAGCATACAACATCTTCTGTTCTACTCTGACACTGGCAACCTCAACCTGTCTCTCTCGCACCGGTGCACTTCTGATCCCCAGCAACATGGGTACCCCCACAATTGCCAGGTTTTTCAACTGATACTACACAGTCCTTTGTCCCATGCCCTCCTTCACACTTCTCACATCTCAGAATCCTACACACTGCTGCAACATGACCCAAGCTTAGCATCTGAAACACTTTGGTTGGTTTGGCACAACAGCTCTCACTGGATAACTGATATCCTAACATGCCTTTATCAGGTAAAGACTGCTTCAAATCTTAAAAGGACAGCCAATGTATTCTCAGATAGCAGAATGCGGTTTGTACTTGGCACCATTCTTCTTCAACACACATTTTCCCACTGCACTCAGCTCGTCTCCTCGTAACCACGTCTATCCATTCACAACACACTTGCCGTGCCTTCCTCTGTATTGCTTGCAGAGCACGCACTGATGGCGTTTCTCCAAAACCCAACTTCTGTTCCTTAGCCCAATTTACAAGTCTGGCTATCTCTGACCTCTCCACACTTCTCTTCAATCATTACCAGATCAAAATCTTGATTCAGCTTACTGCTAAATTTACTATAGAGACTTAAAGGACGCTTTTATGTACTTCAAATGCACCTTCATGTTCAGGGATCCAATCACAATGGGAATACAAGAACACATTAGAACACCACCCATAGAACACCATTTTGAAATATAATAAAAACCTACATTTTTTGCTCTGTAAACCTTGATAAAGGTCCAAAACAATAGAGGCGCTTATCAACAGCCATTATCCTCAAGGAGTTGCTGCATTTCCTTTTCACTTCAGTTTGCTGCTCAATTCATGCATCTTGGTTGGAGTGGTAGATAGGTAGCCCTTCCCTTTGCACTGAAATCAGTGGAGGCTGGTGGGAGGAGCTGTAGTAGGATGGGCTCGTTGTAATGGCTGGAAAGGATTAAATGGAATGGTGTCAAACCTTGTTTACATATGTTTGTTGTGTTTGATACCAATCCATTTATTCCATTCCAGACATTACAATGACCGCGTCATCCTATAGTTCCTCCCACCAGCCTCCACTGACTGAAATGTGGTGGAACCATGACAGTAACTTGACTGGGCATATGAAGCGTCCGGGTTAGCGTCCCGCTCCTTGAAAGTGGCAGCTCTACCCTTTAGCTGATGCGGATGTTGCCTGTAATCCAAGTCTTCTGGTTGGGGTATGTACGTACGGTCAGTGTGGCGGTGACGTCATCGATGCACTTATTGATGAAGCTAGTTACTGATGTGGTGTACTCCTCAATTCCATCGGAAGAATCTCGGAACATATTCCAGTCTGTGCTAGCAAAACAGACCTGTAGCTTAGCATCTGCGTCGTCTGACCACTTCCTTATTGAGTCACTGTTACTTCCTGCTTTAGTTTTTGCCTGTAAGCAGAAATCAGGAGGATAGAGTTATGGTCAGATTTGCCAAATGGAGGGCGGGGGAGAGCTTTGTACACGTCTCTGTGTGTGGAGTAAAGGTGGTCTAGAGGTTTTTTTCCTCTGGTTGCACATTTAACATGCTTGTGGAAATTAGTAAAATGGATTTAGGTTTTCCTGTAATAAAGTTCCCGGGCCACTATGAGTGCCGCCTCTGGATGAGCATTTTTTTTTTTTGCTTATGGCCTGATACAGCTCTTTGATTGCTACGAAAAATATAGATGAAAACTCTTGGTAAATAGTGTGGTCTATAGCTTATCATGTGATACTCTACCTCAGGTGGGCAAAACCTTGAGACTTCCTTGATACTAGATTTCATGCACCAGCTGTAACTTACAAATAGACACAGACCGCCACACCTTGACTTACCGGAGGCAGCTGCTCTATCTTGCCGATGGACCAAAAACCCTGCCAGCTGTATGTTATCCATGTCGTCGTTCCGCCACAACTCGGTGAAACATAAGATGTTACAGTTTTTAATGTCCTGTTGGTAGGATAGTGGTGATCGGAGCTCATCCATTTTGTTATCCAATGATTGCACGTTGGTTAATAGGACTGAAGGTAGAGGGGAATTACTCACTCGCCATCAGCTCCTTACAAGGCACCCTGAACTACGTCCCCGATATCTCTATCTCTTCTTCATGCGAATGACGGGGATTTAGGCCTTGTCGGCTGTCTGAAGTAACTCCTTCGTGTCCAACTCATTAAAGAAAAATTGTGTCCAGTACGAGGGGAGTAATGGCAGTCCTGATATTCAGAAGCTCTTTTCGGTCATAAGAGACAATGGCAGAGACATTATGAACAAAATAAGTTACAAATAACGCAAAAAAAAACACACACAATAGCACAACTGGTGACCTTTAATTGTCCCGAGCACAATGTGCACCTGTGTAATGATCTTGCTGGTGTCTTTACAGTCTTATGTCCAACAATTTAAACATTAAAATATACAGTACCAGTCAAAAGTTTGTACACAATCACACCTACTATTTTGTACAACTATTTTCTACATTGTAGAATAGCAAAGACATCACAACTAGGAAATAACACATATGGAATCACGCAGTAACCAATTTTTTAAAAACAATTTTAGATTTTAGATTCTTCAAAGTAGCCACCCTTTACCTTGATGACAGCTTTGCACAATCTTGGCATTCTCTCAACCAGCTTCACCTGGAATTCTTTTTTGAAGGAGTCCCACACAGTTTTGAAGGAGTCCCACATATGCTGAGCCCTTGTTGGCTGCTTTTCCTTCACTCTGTGGTCCAACTCATCCCAAACCATCTCAATTGGGTTGAGATCGGGTGATTTTGGAGGCCAGGTCATGTGATGCAGCACTCCATCACTCTCCTTTTTGGTCAAATAGCGCTTACACATTGTCCTGTTGAAAACAAATGATAGTCCCATTAAGCCCAAATCAGATGGGATGGTGTATCGCTGCAGAAGGCTGTGGTATCCATGCTGAATTCTAAATAAATCACAGACAGTGTCCTCAGAAAAGCACCCCCACACCATCACACCTCTTCCTCCATGCTTCACCGTGGGAACCACACATGCGGAGATCCGCATCAGTTCACCTATGCTGAATCTCACAAAGACACGGTGGTTGTAACCAAAAATCGCAAATTTGGACTCAACAGCCCAAAGACAGATTTCCACCGGTCTAATGTCCATTGCTCGTGTTTCTTGGACCAAGCAAGTCTGTTCTTATTATTGATGTCTTTAGTAGTCGTTTCAAAGTTTTCTGGATTGACTGACCTTCATGTCTTAAAGTAATGATGGACCGTTGTTTATCTTTTTTTTATTTGAGCTGTTCTTGCCATAATATGGACTTGGTCTTTTACCAAATAGGGCTATCTTCTGTATACCACCCCTACCTTATCACAACACAACTGATTGGCTCAAATGCATTGAGAAGGAAATCATTCCACAAATTAACTTCTAACAAGGCACACCTGTTAATTGAAATGCATTCCAGGTGACCTCCTCATGAAGCTAGTTGAGAGAATGACAAGCGTGTGCAAAGCTGTTATCAATGCAAAGGGTGGCTGTTTTGAAAAATCTCAAATATAAATTATATTTGGATTTGATTAACACTTTTTTGTTACTACATGATTCCAAATGTGTTATTTCATAGTTTACAATGTATAACATAGTAAAAATAAAGAAAAACCCTTGAATGAGTAGGTGTGTCTAAACTTTTGACTCTTACTGTATATATACAGTATATTTGCTCTGAACTTGTGGGGCAAGCAAAGGATGAAGACATCAAATAAAATCAAACACCTGCAGGCGGCCAGTTGTGGAACCCTGGTGTAGGGTAAACACGGGTACTAAGGTTAAGTACGTTGCGATTGATAATAATTTGTCACATTCATTCCGACACAACTACATTGTGTCCACTTAAGGACATTTTCATTCTGGGCAGGTCTCACATCAAACCCACTGACATGATCAAACCATAGAGAAATATGATTTTGTTATCAGGTAGTCGTTTACCCAAGGATTCAAACTATAAATTATCTACTGCCCTCTACTGTTGTACTGATGTACTGAATATTACAGAAGCTACTGAGCTTTTACTTGTTTAAAGCATATTACAAATTGCATAGAAAATCTATATTTGTTAATTCTGTCAGGAAAATGTATTATTCATAATGATCAAATTCAAAGTCTTGCAATATTGGTGGTAGTGTCAGAAGGAGTTCCCTTTCACAGATTCAACACACAACTAAATCAGGTTGTACAATCCAATATCTTTCTGATAAAATGTAATATTTTACTAGACAATCCATCATCCATGTCTGTGTGTGTCATTATGTAGAAGTACACATATTATCAAAGACAATTTGATAGATTTTTGACTACAACGCCTGCTTGTTTCATTCAAAACAACTTCATTTCCCAGCATACACCTCAATTTGCCTTTATAATCTGATCAGCTGATCTGACCTGGCTGGCAACAACAACAATCCTAGCGCACAGAAATTCGCTAGGGAAGGGGTTGATGAACAAAACAATGACAAAGCTAGGAAGGATTTCAATGCAATAATATATTTTAAAGTCTCCCGAAACGACTTGGGCTATTTTTCTTTGTATGCTTTTGTTGACCGACCAGTTGTTATCGTAGCATTCGTCTATAATATTATTGACAACCGAGTTTACCAAAACTGTCTAGCTTGGATAACACAGCTAGCTAGCCAGCCAGCCAGTTAATGTTAGCTGTTTCAGACAGGGGCGATTGTGATTTGTTGTCGGTGTTTTGTTGATCAGAACTCGTAGTTTGTCACATTGACATTGGAATAACGTTATTTTAAACTAGCCAACTACGTTAGTTGGCTAACTATTGTTTAAATGTCAAGCTACAGGCAGCTAACTTACTAGCTAGCTTTTTTAGGCAGCTGTCAACTAGGTTATTTTATTTTCGAGCTAGGTAGCAATTAGGAAGCTAGCTAACAAGGGAAGTAATTTATGTTTGATTCTAAACAGCTGACTAGTTTTCCCAGCTGTGGTTTCAAGTTGGTGCCAGTTTGCACATATTCATGTTTAGTGTGGTTAGCTATATGTTTCAGGGAAGTTGTCTTGCCAAACATTTGTTTTATTGCATACATTGAGTTTCCAGCTTTACTTTGCTGTAACGTATTCTGTCTGGCAGTGTTATAATGTTCACGAAGCCAGTTATAACCGTAATTTATGTTATTGTCAAGAGCAGGTTGACTTAAAATAGCCGGAACAAACATTCAACCATATTACCTCACAGTACTATATTTGCAATGTGTCACATATTGACATTTTTGTATTAAATGTATGGAATGCAGCAGTAATTGTTGGCTAATAAGCTGTAAGAAGTTGTAGTGGATCTTGAACCTTTACAGGTCAATTGGAGCACTGTCACCATGCAACCCTGTTAATAAGTCTACTTACATCAAGTTGTCTATGTTGTAGGTGTAGCCTATAAAGCACACAATATTTAATACTACGGTCATGTGTTATCACAAACTACTTAATTGATATTTATTTACTCTTCTTTTGGGTCTATTTGGCGTTATAGTCAAATTACTCCAGCTAGCATAAAACTGTTCAGATTTGGCTTGTGAAGGAAAAATGAGTGGTCATGGTTCATCAGAAAAGGAAATTAACACCAGTCTAATTTGTCAAGAGAGCTATGCTTGTGGGGGCTCAGAAGAGGCTGCTTTTGAATGTGATGAATGTAGAAGCTTGCAGTGTGTTCGCTGTGAGCAGGAACTCCATAGTCAAGAGGGCCTGCAGAACCATGAACGGGTAGCAATAGGCCCATGGCATGTACCCTACTGTGACAACTACAGAGGAGGGAAAGAAAGGCCAGTAAATGGCTGCTGCCACAGGTCTGTCGTCCGCTGCCAGAACTGCAAAGTCAACCTGTGCCAACCGTGTCGGAAAAGCACCCACAATGGAGGTAACAAGAGGAAGCACCCACTCACTGCCTATCCTCCTCCACCCAAACCTGCAGAGCTCAACTCAACCCCTTCACCCAAACCTGCAGAGATCAACTCAACCCCTTCAGCAAAACCTGTTGAAGTCAAATTAACCCCTCCACCCAAACCTGCAGAGATCAATTTAAGCTTATTGGTAGATGAGGCAGAAGTCCAGAAGGCAAAACTTCTGGAGAAAGTATGCAGTTTTCTTCTGGTTGATGCGAATGAGGAGATGCAGGTAGGTAGTGAAGGGAATAAAAAAAAGTCCTTTGAGTTTTTGCATTCTGTCAGTTTTATTTCTAAACTAAATTGTGTTTTGTGAAATGGAATTACCTCATCTGCTAACACCACTCTTTTTTTTCTCTCCAGGTAAAGGACGATGGCGCGTTTGTGAAGAAATTGAACTGCAAACCTGACAAGCTGATCAAGGTGGTGTCCATCTTTGGCAACACAGGAGAGGGCAAATCCCACACTCTGAACCACACTTTCTTCATAGGCAGGGAGGTGTTCAAGACCTCCCCCACACAGGAGTCCTGCACAGTGGGGGTGTGGGCAGCATTCGACCCCATCCACAAGGTGGTGGTCATTGACACAGAGGGCCTGCTGGGTAACAGCTCCAACCAGGGCCAAAGAACACGACTCCTTCTCAAGGTGCTAGCTATCTCCGACCTCATAATCTACCGTACCCATGCCGACCGCCTCCATGACGACCTCTTCAAGTTTCTGTGCGACGCGTCGGACGCCTACCTGAAGCATTTTACCAAGGAGCTGAAGGCCACGACGGCCCGCTGTGGCCTTGACGTGCCTCTGTCCACCCTGGGTCCGGCCGTCATCATATTCCATGAGACCGTCCACACCAAGCTGCTGGGCTCAGGTCAGTGCTGAGAAATACTGTAGTCAACACTTACCATAGTATGCTGTACACAAATCGAAGAATATTACTTGCTGCACTCATCAGTCTCATTGTTATTTCACCTTCCTTGACAGAGTGGAAGCAGGAATACAGTAGATTCATGCATATTGTCAAGAATGCTGCTATAGAAGATCATAAAACATGTGATTTGGTCATTACTGCTGCACAATCCTACTCATCCCTATCTCCTTTTGACACGCTGAGACTAGTATTTGTTATTTCAACAGAGCTGTTTTGATACAGTGTGAACAGGTAACTGACCAGTCAAGCAGTTTGAATAATCTAGAGACCTTTTCCTTTTAAAGTATGTGGCTGTTGAACTGTAAATTATTTGATATCCCTTAAAATATGCTGAACAAAAATATAAACGCAACATGCAACAATTTAAAATATTTTACTGAGATACAGTTCATATAAGGAAATGAGTCAATTTAAATAAATAAATTGGGCCCTAATCTATGGATTTCACATGACTGGGAATACAGATATGCATCTGTTGGTCACAGATACAGTACCTTTAAAAGAAAGGTAGGGGTGTGGATCAGAACCAATCAGTATCTGGTGTGACCACCATTTGCCTTGTGCTGCGTGACACATCACCTTTGCATAGAGTTGATCAGGGTGTTGATTTTGGCCTGTGGAATGTTGTCCAACTCCTCTTCAATGGGTGTGTGAATTTGCTACATATTGGCAGGAACAGGAACACGCTGTCATGCATGTCGATCCAGAGCATCCCAAACATTCTCAATGGGTGATATGTCTGGTGAGTATGCAGATCATGGAAGAATTGGGACATTTTCAGCTTCCAGGAATTGTCTATAGATTCTTGCAGCATGGGGCTGTGCGTTATCATGAAACATGAGGTGATGGCGGTGGAATGGCACGACAATGGGCCTCAGGATCTCATCATGGTATCTCTGTGCATTCAAATTGCCATCGTTCAAATGCAATTGTGTTCGTCGTCTGTAGCTTATGTCAGCCCATACCATAACGCCACCGCCACCATGGGGTACTCTGTTCACAACGGTGACATCAGCAAACCACTCGCCCACATGACACTGTACTTTTATTTTAATTTGATCTAACCTTTATTTAACTAGGCAAGTCAGATAAGAATGAATTATTATTTACAATGATGGCCTACCAAAAGGCCTCCTGCGGGGAGGGGGGCTGGGATTAAAAATAAATAAAATAAAAATATAGGACAAAACACACATCACTACAAGAGACAACACTACATAAAGAGAGACCTAAAGACAACAGCATGGCAGCAACACATGACAACACAACATGGTAGCAGCACAAAACAGGGTACAAACATTATTGGGCACAGACAACAGCACAAAGGGCAAGAAGGTAGAGACAACAATGCGTCACTCAAAGCATCCACAACTGTTAGTAACAGTGTCCATGATTGAGAAAAACATGCACATTGTCTACAGTTGTAAGGCCGGTTAGACGTACTGCCAAATTCTCAAAAATGACGGAGGTGGCTTATGGTAGAGAAATTAACTTTAAATTCTCTGGCAATAGCTCTGCAGTCAGCATACCAATTTCACGCTCCCTCAACTTGAGACATCTTTGGCATTGGTTACAAAACTGCACATTTTAGTGGCCTTTTATTGTCCCCAGGACAAGGTGCACCTGTGTAATAATGCTGTTTAATTAGCTTCTTTATATGCCACAACTGTCAGGTGGATGGACTACCTTGGCAAAGGAAAAATGCTCACCAACAGGGATGTAAAACATGTGTGCACAAAATTGAAAATAAATAAGCATTTTTGTGCATATGGAACATTTCTGGGAACTTTTATTTAAGCTCATGAAACATGGACCAGCACTTTACATGTTTATATTTTTGTTCAGTGAATGTTTCTTGTCTTTAGAGTTTGACTTTTTTGTTGTGTGAGGCCCCTTCCATCTCAGTTTTGATTGATCAACGTAATAAGTGAAATGTCATTTTTATGAAGGGATATATAAAAGTTAAGTCTGTCTTCCCATCCTGTTCTTCGTTCTCCCTCATAACAGACAATTCATCAGAGTCTGTAGATCGGTTGCTACTTGAGCGGTTCAGGAAGCTAGGCCGTTTCCCAGAGGCATTTAGCTCCATCCAGTACCGAGGCACGCGTACCTGCAGCCCCCCAACTGACTTTGGTGGCCTGCAGCACACCCTGGAGCAGCTGCTGGACAACAACGCCACCCGCTCTCCTCGCTCCCCAGTCGTCATCTTCAAAGCCTTGCAGGTAGTAGACATGCTTATAACTCAGTCAGTAGCCAACTGGCTCCAAAACAGTTTCAAACAGGCTCACATTTACATGAGGCAAACACTAAAACAATATTACTATTCATTAGTTACAGATCTGTTTACTTTCACACTGTTTGAAAAATCTAGTCAGGCTATGTGTATTACATTTCTGATGTATTGTTTCTCTCTGTCTAGGCCCTAAGTGAGCGCTTCAATGGGGAGATCTCTGATGAGCTCATAGCCCACAATTGCTTCTTCCCCGATGAGTATTTCACCTGCTCCTGCCTCTGCCTCAGTTGCGGGTAAGTCCTCTCATTTATTTCATTTTCTCCATCTCATGCCACTGACTACAGCGAGGGTTTTAACCAGTCACATTGTTGTTGCTATTTTAGCTCTGGCTGCAAGAACAGCATGAACCACCTTGGGGAGGGGGTGTGTCATGAGGCCAAACACCGCTGCCGTTACTCACCCCAATACGACAATCGCATCTACACCTGTAAGGTTAGTTCTGTGGATATCCAACTAAATCTTGTACTACCTGAACCCAATGTTGCCATATGACATTCTGAAGATCTGACTCTGTATCAGGCTGACCGCAATGCCTCTGTTGTCCCACTAGGCCTGTTACGAAGGGGGAAAGGAAGTGGTGGTGGTTCCCAAGACCTCTGCGTCCTCAGACTCTCCGTGGCTGGGCCTTGCTAGATTTGCTTGGTCAGGGTGAGTGACACTTGAGGTCATCGGTTGGGGTTGAATTTCTACCGGTGTCTCTAATTTTAAGTCATGGTGCTTTTTGATCTAGAATCACCAATCCATTCATTGCTAACTCTTAGCTGTTTACTAACTTATTTGGTGCACTCCAGATATGTAGTTGTTTGTCTTGAGGTACAGTGCATTCGGGAAGTATTCAGACCCCTTTTTCCACAATTTGTTAGTTACAGCCTTATTCTAAAATTGATTAAATTAAACATTTTCCTCATCAATCTACACAATACCCCACAATGACAAAGCTAGAACAGTTTTTGAAAATGTTTACACATAAAAAAAAAAAACTGATACCTTTTACAATTTACATAAGTATTCAGACCCTTTGCTATGAGACTTGAAATTAAGCTCACGTGCATCCTGTTTCCATTGATCTTCCTTGAGATGTTTCTACAACTTGTTTGGATTCCATCTGTGGTAAATTCAATTGATTGGACATGATTTTGAAAGGCACACACCTGTCTATAGAAGGTCCCACAGTTGACAGTGCATGTCAGAGAAAAAAACAAGCCATGAGGTCGAAGGAATTGTCCGTAGAACTCCAAGACAGGATTGTGTCGAGGCACAGATCTGGGGAAGGGTACCAAAAAAAATTCTGCAGCAATGAAGGTCCCCGATCATTCTTGAATGGAAGAAGCTTGAAACCACGAAGTCTCTTTCTAGAGCTGGCCGCCCAGCCAAACTAAGCCATCAGGGGAGAAGGGCCT
Source organism: Oncorhynchus kisutch (assembly GCF_002021735.2). Taxonomy (NCBI): domain Eukaryota; kingdom Metazoa; phylum Chordata; class Actinopteri; order Salmoniformes; family Salmonidae; genus Oncorhynchus; species Oncorhynchus kisutch. Next base: position 34,084,529 of record NC_034180.2, read on the forward strand.
TGGTCAGGGAGGTGACCAAGATCCCGCTGGTCACTCTGACAGAGCTCCTCTTTGGAGATGGGAGAACTTTCCAGAAGGAAAACCATCTCTGCAGTACTCCACCAATCAGGCCTTTATGGTAGAGTGGCCAGATGGATGCTACTACTCAGTAAAAGGCACATGACAGCCCGCTTGGAGTCTGCCAAATGGCAGACCATGAGAAACAAGATTCTCTGGTCTGATGAAGCCAAGATTTAACTCTTTGGCCTGAATGTAAAGCGTCACATCTGGAGGAAACCTGGCACTTTCCCTATGTTGAAGAATGGTGGTGGCAGCATCATGCTGTGGGGACATTTTTCAGCAGCAGGGACTGGGAGACTAGTCAGGATCAATGGAAAGATGAACGGAGCAAAGTACAGAGAGATCCTTGATGAAAACCTGCTCAGAACCTCAGACTGGGGCAAAGGTTCACCTTCCAACAGGACAACAACCCAAAGCACACAGCCAAGACAACGTAGGAGTGGCTTTGGGACAAGTCTCTGAATGCCCTTGAGGCCCAGCCAGATCCCGGACTTGAATCCGTTCGAACATCTCTGGAGAGACCTGAAAATAGCTGTGCAGTGACGCTCCCCATCCAACCTGACAGACCTTAAGAGGATCTGCAGGGAAGAATTGAACAAACTCTCCAAATAAAGGTGTGCCAAGCTTGTAGCGTCATACCCAAGAAGACTCGAGGCTGTAATCGCTGCCAAAGGTGCTTCAACAAAGTACTGAGTAAAGGGTCTGAATACTTTTTTAAAAAATGTATAAATTTGCAAACATTTCTAAAAATCAGTTTTAGCTTTTTCACGGGGTATTGTGTGTAGATTGAAGGGACAAAAATAACAATTTAATCCATTTGAAAATAAGGCTGTAACAAAATGTGGGAAAAGTCAAGGGTTCTGAATACTTTCCAAATGCACTGTATATGGTTATAACTGCTCTGTAAAATGTAACTTTTTTTGTGTGTCTGCAGGTACGTGATTGAATGTCCAAACTGTGGGGTGATCTATCGGAGCCGGCAGTACTGGTATGGGAACCAGGACCCAGTGGATACGGTGGTCCGCACTGAAATCCAGCATATATGGCCTGGGGTAAGAGAACTACCACACCACATACCTACTAAAATACTTCTAAATGCCTATTGGTATTATTTCCACATTCTCAACATAGTCTTATATGTAAAGAAAATAACTTGTAAACTTCTTGCAACTCAATGTTCACTTTCCACAGGCAGATGGATTCCTGAAGGACAATAGCAATGCAGCACAGCGTCTGCTGGATGGTGTTAACTTCATGGCCCAGTCTGTGTCAGAGCTCAGTGTGAAGCCTGCCAAGGCCGTCACCTCCTGGCTAACGGATCAGATCGCCCCGACCTACTGGAAACCCAACTCCCTCATCCTGGTGAGTGACAGAGGACCAACCACACACATCATACGTGGAACATTTGAGTCAACACTTTCTTGTCCAGGAACCTGTTTATTTGCCCTTCGCTGCCTTTCAGCTGGGGGCCAATGTTACACAACCCATGTTTGCGGGTCACAAGATAAGGCTCAGATCGACCCCTCGTCCTAGATTCCCCAGTCAATAACTGCCTCTTGTTTTTGTTTTTCCCCTGTAATGTCCAGACATGCCTTAAGTGCCAAGAGGTCTTCCAAGACAACGATACCAAGCATCACTGCCGTGCCTGTGGGGAAGGGTTCTGTGACACATGCTCGTCCAAAGCCACGCCTGTCCCAGAGAAAGGCTGGGGTCTGGTCCCCGTGAGAGTCTGTGACACCTGTTTTGAGCAGAGGGCCACACATACAGGTACCAACACCTCAAAGCCAAAGTTAGCCTGTATTTATTTATTATTAGCCATGCTGTACAGTGGTAACTTAGTACACTTATCCTTTAAATCTGTTTTTAGCCTTACTTAGTCTGCATACGTGTTTATGTTAGCCATACTCTACAGTGGTAACATAGTTGTATGCCTTGTACAGAGCTGTTGCATGCAGAGGTTGAAGATGAGGAAGGTGGAAACCTAGCCAGGAAGGTTGGAGAAGCAGTGTCAAACACACTGGGCGCCGTGGCTACTGCTATTGACATCCCACTGGGTGAGTGTTATGTAACACAAGAGCCAGATAGAATTGTGTAATGGGCAATGACTACAGGAATTTAAACCCATGGACAGGCTGCCATCTGGTGGCATATGAAAAATGTCTCTGCTGCTCCTTATCACAAATAAAAGTATTTTTAGATACTGCAGTATTAGGATACTTTCATCGTTCGACATGTTATTGCAAGTGCAATACTAAACCATTCTATTGTAACAGTCGTTTTTTACTGTGTGTCCGCTCTCTCTTCAGGTCTGGTCAAGGATGCTGCGCGTCCCACTTACTGGGTGCCTGACCAGGATATCCTCTCTTGCCACAACTGCCAGTGCAGCTTCACTGCCAAGTTGTCCAAGCACCACTGTCGCGCCTGCGGGCAAGGCGTGTGTGACGAGTGCTCGCTGGAGCGTCGGCCGGTCCCGTCGCGGGGCTGGGACCACCCCGTCCGTGTTTGTGCTAACTGCAACCAGAAACATGGAGACCTTTAACGGGGCTGGCCCTCTTCCCTTACAACACTGGACTGAACCACCTCTAGACCCTCCACCCACCCCTTATAGACCTCCATTAAATGGTTCTGTCCTGTGTCTGTGGCAAGTGTGTTTATAGTAAATCTAGTTTTAGGGTTTCTGATGGCTTGTGGAACAACAGGAACATCTATGTAATTTGTCCTTATCAAAAGAGCCAGGAAGATATTTTGAGCTCTTCAATTTACCCAAATCACAGCTTTTTTTAAATGGTTTAAAAATATTTTTCTACCATGGAAAAAAAGTACATTTCTAGCATGTTAGCAATGTTATTTTCTTGAGAAACCTGGGGAGGGGATTAGTTTTAATCAATACTTTCCATAAGGCCTTGTTTTACTGATGTTACTACTAATGTTGAGGGGATAATGGTGTCAGTGAAGTCCCTGCTGCAGGTTAATTGCATGCTCTACTACACTATTTTAGGTTTGCTCTAAGTCTGTTGCAGCTTTACAAAGCTGCTGCTTATCATAGCCAGAAAAATACAAAAAAACAAAGATTTGACTTAGATTTGAGCATGCATGACCAGCCATATCCCATTTGTCAACCAGTCTGTCAAGAGTTAGTCAACTTTAGATTTAGGATATTTGGTCTACAAATAGCCTTTTGGGTTACTGCTTCTGTTGACACTAACTTCAGAGGTTATGGTTCTATGAAGACATGGAATTATGCTAGAAGGTGAATTCAGGATTTTAGAAACATTGTTTTGTAGAAAACAATTGTTCAGCTTGAGTCTGAAAGATGCATAGCCTTTGAGATGTTCAGAGGGTCTGGTGATCTCTGAATAAATCAATACCTAACCTCATTGTTATATTTTAACTTATACTGGGTGGTATTTTTGTAATGTATCTGACCATTTCTGTTACTTAAGTGTATACACATGATGTGCATTATGCACCTAGAATTTGAATGGTGTGGCAGTTACTACCGTTTGTTTGAATCTTGTTTGATCACCATAAGCATAGGCTGGTGGGACAATGAACTCAGCATTTGTTTTCAGCCCTCTGCTTCTGTGGCATTATTTGTCATCCATGTTAAAGATTGCAGTGTCAAATAGATTGCATGCTCATTCTTTCATATTTTGTGCTTTTTAATAATTGAGAGGTGATATGCTATATGTAGACAGTAAGTCATCTTAAGTTAGTTTAATGTGGTTTTATTTCTGAATAGTGTTATTGGTATATTTGAGTTCAATTGCTTTCTTGACTGGAATCTGTTGTCCTTCATTCATACAACACTTGGATATGCACAGTCAGCTAGCATTTATACCTTAACCATTTCACTTCTTTGATGGTTAGATGAATAAGAGGCTGAAATGTCAGAACCCAGGGAACAATATTACCTGGATACATGCCAACCAAACACATGTTTATTTCCTTTGTGTTTGGGAAAAAAAGAAAATTAAGAAAAAAAGGTTGTCCTGTAAGCATTTAAGAGATAATTGTCATTTTGTTAGATTTGTATTTTATTTTTGCCCTTTTGTCTAAGCTGTAACCCTAGATAGTGAGGTATAGAAATTACGATGGAATCTGCCCTGTCTGCTGTCAAAATGTTTATCTGATTGAATGATGTCATTGTATGAAACTAAGTCATGTCTGTGTTGCTAATATTGCACAGAATAATAGCCAGGAATGTCAGCTATGTCCCCATCTAGTCCTTTGTTTTCCAAACCTATTGCTTGAGAGAGACCTTTGACAGAAATGATAATGGATTGAATTCTCGAATCGACACTCCTAATGCACAGACAAGAAAGAGGTATGAAACACTATGTTATGCTGTTATTGAACATAAGATCATGAAAAAGTGTGGCTGTCTGCATATTGACAATGTCCAATGGAATAACTATATTATTAAAGTCTTATCAGCTCATGGCTGTTTATAATTATTTGGTTTGGGAGGGGGCTATGGATATTTAGTCAGGTTCTATTTCAAATTTCTAATAAGATGTGCTCTTCTTCGAACCCTGGCAACCTTAGTTTTGTTGCATTGGTAAGAAGAAAGTTTCTGACAACTTTAGCTATCTCTTCAAGAAGTCAGTATCATAGACATATGGTCGGTATTCCGTTTTCTACAATATAAATACAGGCAGAACCCTTTAAAATCGTTTTGACAGTTTACTCATTGAGTTTACCACACAGGCCACGCCTTATTCACGTATACTGTGGATGCATTGGCCAACGATTTTACCCCGAGCCCTGATTGGTTGCTTTTGCGTAGGTTTCCCTCAGAACTGCAAGACGCTGATATTGCGTTACAGTGTAGCAAAATGGCGGCTGTCATTCAGAACCCACTAAAAGCGTAAGTAATTTTGACAAATTGATAAAATTCTATTTTGTTACTTTGTTGCCAATACTTAAATTAAAATGATCCGTCTTTTCAAGCAAGTAAAAGACGCGTGCAAATGAGAAATAATGCTGTCTTAGCATTTTGTGTATGTCTACTTGCATAATGTGCCACTGCTTTCACCAAAGTAGCACCTACTTAGTTTTTTATTATACATTTCTGCTTATGATTTACAGTATTCTAGCTATAATATTGGTTATGATATGCGAATGATATATGAATTACACATTAGGCCTATAGCCTAAACCTGCTAATTTATTGACTCCCCATCCAGAGACGCTTTGACCGATACTTTTAATCCTACTTCAAAATTAAGAACAAAAGTGTTTCAACATGCATTGCGCTGTGACGAGAACGAATAAAATACAAAATTACATTAATGTTGGATATTTACGTAATAACATTGACATTCCGATTCAGAGAGTCGTTTATAGTTGGTGTGAATTTTCGACATATCAACTTTGGCGCTGAGCGCAGATGTGGTCAGGTCCAGGACCCGGTAGAGCAAGGGAGGAGGAATTTTACATTTGCATGCCTTTCCTTCCGAAAGCGAAGTGACAGCAACGTGAGCCCCGGAATTTCAGTTGGAGATAGTAGGCCTATGTATTTTGTAACGCCAGTGCCATAATTTCAGTTTTATGCTACGCTCTGTGTGCAGGCACCACTTTATGAGTCTCTACAGTGTTTGTCCATGACTCCATATATGTTTTGTAGTATCTTTTTATTTAACTAGGCAAGTCAATTGAGAACAAATTCTTATTTACAATGACGGGCTAACCCAGACGACGCTGGGCCATTTGTGCACCAGCCTGTGACACAGCCTGGAATCGAACCAGGGCCTGTAGTGACGCCTCTAGCACTCTAGCAGTGCATTAGACCACTGCACCACTCGGGAGCCCTTTAACATTGTATCTAACATTCTTTTGTCAGAAAATATCTATTCATCCCATTGAAGTTGAGAAAAAACTATTGTCAATTTAATAGTTTCAAAGCAAGTTTGTATGTATTGATTGGTATTGGCAACGCCTGTATGTCCATGTCTTTGAGAAAATTTACAAGACCTACCGGTAGGCCATTTCTTTGTTGCTATCCATGTTTGGACACTGACAGACTGTTGTAGTGCAGCAGGGCAGTTGAGGTATAACCAGACCTTTTGAAATGTGCAGTACAGATGGTGAGACTGTTTGGAGGTGAAGAATGAGGGATATAACTTGACAGTGCCTTTTTTAAATGGAGGAGTGGTGCAGATGAACCTGGTCCAGGATCCTGTGCCAATTTATCAGGATGCTATGGCAGATGTCAGTAGTGTAGAGAAAAGATGTTGGTTGGATGGGCCTGCAAAAATTTGCTATGGGGCAAAGATACAATTTAGCTGTTTTTAAAGCTGATTTCCTGCAATTCTACACATTTTGCCATTGAGGCTGAGAATTTTTTAAAAGTTAAACTGTAGGTGTGTTGACTGTCATAAAGGCACTGGATTATGAGCTGTCTTGTTTGTTAAATGAACAAATAATGTAGGCAGTGGCATGGTGCATATAGCCATAGAAACACAGTGACATATACCTCAATGTGGTCATATTTGTGGCTTATTGGGGGTGTGGCTTTCAGTTAATTTTGGCCAACCATCCTATGAGAGTGAATGCCATTCCAGTTAATCTGAATGTCATTCCAGTGCACTGCTCTGAATTCTGAGATTGTTTGCATTTTTAGGTAAAAAGACTAATGTCCCATTTGGAACAAGTAGAGAGAGCATATCTGCTCAAACTGATTGGGTGGGCCCAGGCCCACCTGTGCCTACGCTGCTGGACAGAAGACCCATCTGCTCCTCGGTAGAAGTACCCTGGCACCCCCATGGGCCCTACAGGATCAAGGGAGTGTGCTCCTCGCCTATACCCTCCATTTACGTATGATTGCCATTGTTATTATACATTCATGACTGCATAAATGAGAGGGAACAGCTCTACCACTGACAAGCATAAAGGGATAGTCTTGTTTCATAATTTCATGGCTGTGGTTCCCAGTTGGCACAATGTAGCCTAGTTTGAGCATGTGCCATTTTTTAAAATATATTTTGCTGGACTAATTTCCTCTAAACCACTTTATCCTTGCATCCAACAAGATCAACCTACACATTCTATTGTGCCTGAAGCTGCTGCTTCTTCATCTCATTGAGAGGTTTTAACATTCAAATGTGGAATATCTCCTCGCTATAAGCTATGCTTAATGAAGTGTTTCAATCTGCTATAATTAGCCACATGTCATTTTTCAGATTATAATTAGTCACACTTGACACTAATTGGATGTTGCTCATGTGGACCAGTTTGACAATTTTGTATCAAGAGTATTCTCATTTGAGATTAGGCAAATTTAATTAGGGAGTCTTGTTGGCTTTGTTATAGAGAAGGATGTGGTGGGTGTACCTTAAGTGTTGCTCCTCCCACACTGTGTGTGTGTTAATTCCTGTATGCATGAGAGGGAGATATAGGGTGAGAAGAAGAGATGAGAAGAGGGAGAAGGGCCTCTACAAGCTACTGATAAAATGGAGCATAAATATGGAATATAAATATTGAGCCTGTGTGTGCACAGTGTGTTATCTTTAAAGATGACTCGGTGAACTGGCTATCTTAGCTATAGGGTCAACGTGTTCGATAGGAAGTCTTGTATGACACTATGCCATTACTCTGCGGTTGGCTTTGAGTGAGTCATGCTGTATGTGTATTGGTACTGCAGTGAGGTGTAGGCCTATCGTCTGGTTTTCCTCTAGCCCTCATCCTGGCTCTGTTGTGCTGATGGTTGTAATCAAGGGCCTGTTGTCAGGATGCAGTCTCTCTCTAGACCCTCCCCTCTTTCTATGCTGCAGCTCTGGTTTCCTGTAAAGCTGACATGTACCTACAAAACCCAAGACATTTGCCTCAACAGATCTCAAAAGGCAGAAGTTGGTGGAGGAAATGGTTATTCTGAAAAATATGTATTGTATTGCCCTTTTTCAGCCTGTTGGAAAATGTATGGCTATAAGAGTATCAAGGTCTAGACAACAACATTGTAACTCCAACACTGTAACTCCAGCCCTCATAGGCCCTAAACTATACTGAACAAAAATATAAATGCAACAATTTCAATGATTTTACTGAGTTATAGTTCATAAAAGGAAATGAGTAAATTGGAATAAATTCATTAGAGAGCCTTAGGACCATGCCTGATGACTCCTTGCTGTCCCCAGTCCACCTGGTTGTGCTGCTGCTCCAGTTTCAACTGTTCTGCCTGCTGCTATGGAACACTGACCTGTTCACTGGACGTGCTACCTTGTCCCAGACCTGCTGTTTTCAACTCTCTAGACAGCAGGAGCGGTAGATATAATCTGAATGATTGGCTATGAAAAGCCAACTGACATTTTACTCCTAAGGTGCTGACCAGTTGCACCCTCTACAACCGCTGTGATTATTATTATTTGACCCTGCTGGTCATCTATGAACATTTGAACATCTTGGCCATGTTTTGTTATAGTCTCCACCCGGCAAAGTCAGAAGAGGACTGGCCACCCCTCATAGCCTGGTTCTTCCTAGGTTCCGGCCTTTCTAGGGAGTTTTTCCTAGCCACAGTGGTTCTACACCTGCTTTGCTTTCTGTTTGGGGTTTTAGGCAGGGTTTCTGTACAGCACTTTGTGACATCAGCTGATGTAAGAAGGGCTTTATAAATACATTTGACTGATTGATTAATCAATCCCTAATCTATGGATTTCACATGACTGGGCAGGGGCACAGCCATAGGTGGGCATAAGCCCTCCCACTGTGGAACCAGGCCCAGCCAATCAGAATGGGTTTTGCCGTATATTTTTTTGTGCTGTGATTTGATGCTTCACAAAAAGCCCTTAACCTTTCTATTCTCATAGCTTCTACAGATTGTAAATTAAAGATAAACATTTTTGCTAAAATAATGATTATATTATTGATCAATTTGAGTATGACTTTTCAAATCACCCAGTATTGCTATCTACAGTGTTAGTTCTATGTAAATGTTGCAATTCTTCAGCCATTCCTGGACCTGTGACCAAAAATGAGCTACGTATGGACAGTACCAAATTGAATGATCAAATGACTCTGCCTCCTCGCAGCAAAATCTGCAGAGCTGGGAAGATTGTATCCCCCATATACTGTATATAACATTCTATTGGTTGCAATAATTTTGTATAATAATTTAAATTTTAAAAAATGAAGTTTTGAATCCTGCTTCGTTTTGCTTGTCAATTTATAAACCATGTGCCATGGAATCAGTACATCGCAAATTTCTTCCCAACTATTTTGCAATGTTTTGGTCCTTAAATGAAATTTGAAATATATTTTCTTTTTATATACAATTTTCTTTAACAATTTTTGGTCTTTAATGCAGGGCCGACAGACAAGTTCTTTACTTTTTCCCCCTTCCACTTGCCTCTTCCAATTTTGTGGTAATGCTGCAATTAATTAATTAATTAATCATTTTGGGTAGAGCAGACATTTCCATATGTCTGTGTTAGCTGCACGTGTGACATAACTCCACCAGTCCTGTTTTATGATATCATTTACAAAAATGCTACCTTTTTAAATACTTTATTTTTTATTTTTATCAATTAGTATATTTGAGTTTAACCACAATATTTGCTGTATTATTTGTTCTGTCTTTTGAGGTGGATTAAACTGAAATTGCAACCAACTTTCTAAGGCTTGTTTAAAAAATAAGAATATTTTGGAAATTATTTAGTTTTCAGAAAACCGAAAGTGAGCAGTTGTAATCTGAATATAGGGAAAAAGGCCATTCTTGAACATGGGGTGAAACATTCTTACTAATTTACAAGAGAACTATTTCTGATTTTAATTATAACTTTTGTATGACTGATGCCTTTAGTGAGTAATTTAAGAATTTCTGCCCTCTGAATTCATACTCGTTATATAAGTAGGCCTTTTTAGTTTTGTCTGGCTTGCCATTCCAAATAAAATTGAATATTTTTTGTTCATATAATTTAAAACGTGTGTCACTAGGTGTAGGCAAAACCATAAGCAAATAGGTAAACTGTGATATGACTAAAGATCAGGGGGATTTTTCCACGAATAGACAGGTATTTTTCTTTCCATGGTAGCAAGATCTAATCTATTTTTGCTAACTTTCTATAAAAATGTATTGGAGTGAGAACATTTCTTTCTTTCGGGATATGTATACCGAGTATGTTCACATCCCCGTCAGACCAATTTATTGGTAAACTACACGGTAATGTAAAAGTAGCATTTTTCAGTGATCCTATGCGTAATATAGTACACTTATCATAATTTGGTTTTAATCCAGAGAGGTTAGCAAAAGTACATAGATCCTTTATGAGGTTGTGGAGGGACGCTAATTGTGGTTTTAAAAGAAAACATGAATCATCAGTGTACAATGACACCATTGTTTTTAAGCCACGGATTTTCAATCCCTTAATATTATTGTTGGATCTAATTTTAACAGCTAACATATTGATGGCAATAATAAATAGATACAGTGCCTTGAGAAAGTATTCGGCCCCCTTGAACTTTGCGACCTTTTGCCACATTTCAGGCTTCAAACATAAAGATATAAAACTGTATTTTTTTGTGAAGAATCAACAACAAGTGGGACACAATCATGAAGTGGAACGACATTTATTGGATATTTCAAACTTTTTAAACAAATCAAAAACGGAAAAATTGGGCGTGCAAAATTATTCAGCCCCCTTAAGTTAATACTTTGTAGTGCCACCTTTTGCTGCGATTACAGCTGTAAGTCGCTTGGGGTATGTCTCTATCAGTTTTGCACATCGAGAGACTGACATTTTTTCCCATTCCTCCTTGCAAAACAGCTCGAGCTCAGTGAGGTAGGATGGAGAGCATTTGTGAACAGCAGTTTTTAGTTCTTTCCACAGATTCTCGATTGGATTCAGGTCTGGACTTTGACTTGGCCATTCTAACACCTGGATATGTTTATTTTTGAACCATTCCATTGTAGATTTTGCTTTATGTTTTGGATCATTGTCTTGTTGGAAGAGAAATCTCCGTCCCAGTCTCAGGTCTTTTGCAGGCTCCATCAGGTTTTCTTCCAGAATGGTCCTGTATTTGGCTCCATCCATCTTCCCATCAATTTGAACCCTGTCCCTGCTGAAGAAAAGCAGGCCCAAACCATGATGCTGCCACCACCATGTTTGACAGTGGGGATGGTGTTTTCAGGGTGATGAGCTGTGTTGCTTTTACGCCAAACATAACGTTTTGCATTGATGCCAAAAAGTTCAATTTTGGTTTCATCTGACCAGAGCACCTTCTTCCACATGTTTGGTGTGTCTCCCAGGTGGCTTGTGGCAAACTTTAAACAACACTTTTTATGGATATCTTTAAGAAATGGCTTTCTTCTTGCCACTCTTCCATAAAGGCCAGATTTGTGCAATATACGACTGATTGTTGTCCTATGGACAGAGTCTCCCACCTGTGGGGTGGCCAGCTGTAGATCTCTGCAGTTCATCCAGAGTGATCATGGGCCTCTTGGCTGCATCTCTGATCAGTCTTCTCCTTGTATGAGCTGAAAGTTTAGAGGGACGGCCAGGTCTTGGTAGATTTGCAGTGGTCTGATACTCCTTCCATTTCAATATTATCGCTTGCACAGTGCTCCTTGGGATGTTTAAAGCTTGGGAAATCTTTTTGTATCCAAATCCGGCTTTAAACTTCTTCACAACAGTATCTCGGACCTGCCTGGTGTGTTCCTTGTTCTTCATGATGCTCTCTGCGCTTTTAACGGACCTCTGAGACTATCACAGTGCAGGTGCATTTATACGGAGACTTGATTACACACAGGTGGATTGTATTTATCATCATTAGTCATTTAGGTCAACATTGGATCATTCAGAGATCCTCACTGAACTTCTGGAGAGAGTTTGCTGCACTGAAAGTAAAGGGGCTGAATAATTTTGCCCGCCCAATTTTTCAGTTTTTGATTTGTTAAAAAAGTTTGAAATATCCAATAAATGTCGTTCCACTTCATGATTGTGTCAGTTTTATATCTTTATGTTTGAAGCCTGAAATGTGGCAAAAGGTCGCAAAGTTCAAGGGGGCCGAATACTTTCGCAAGGCACTGTATGCCGATAGTGGACAACCTTGTTTTACTCCTCTTGACAGTCTGAAACTTTCTGAGATGTAGCCATTATTTACAATTTTACACCTAGGGTTATCATACATAACCCAAAATTCTAGGCATTTTATATATAAACTCCAGTTGTACTTTAGCAAAAACCTTTTCAAAATCAGCTATGAAAACCAGGCCTGGTTTCCCCGATACTACATAGTATTCTACTGTTTCCAGTACTTGTCTTATATTTTTTCAAATTTATTTATATAGCCCTTCGTACATCAGCTGATATCTCAAAGTGCTGTACAGAAACCCAGCCTAAAACCCCAAACAGCAAGCAAAGCAGGTGTAGAAGCACGGTGGCTAGGAAAAACTCCCTAGAAAGGCCAAAACCTAGGAAGAAACCTAGAGAGGAACCAGGCTATGTGGGGTGGCCAGTCCTCTTCTGGCTGTGCCGGGTGGAGATTATAACAGAACATGGCCAAGATGTTCAAATGTTAAATGACCAGCATGGTCGAATAATAATAGGGCAGAACAGTTGAAACTGGAGCAGCAGCACGGTCAGGTGGACTGGGGACAGCAAGGAGTCATCATGTCAGGTAGTCCTGGGGCATGGTCCTAGGGCTCAGGTCCTCCGAGAGAGAGAAAGAAAGAGAGAAGGAGAGAATTAGAGAGCGCACACTTAGATTCACACAGGACACCGAATAGGACAGGAGAGGTATTCCAGATATAACAAACTGACCCCAGCCCCCCGACACATAAACTACTGCAGCATAAATATTGGAGGCTGAGACAGGAGGGGTCAGGAAACACTGTGGCCCCATCCGAGGACACCCCCAGACAGGGCCAAACAGGAAGGATATAACCCCACCCACTTTGCCAAAGCACAGCCCCCACACCACTAGAGGGATATCTTCAACCACCAACTTACCATCCTGAGACAAGGCTGAGTATAGCCCACAAAGATCTCCGCCATGGCACAACCCAAGGGGGGTCGCCAACCCAGACAGGATGACCATTATCTCCAATGTATTATCCATGTAAAAAATGGTCTGATTAGGATGGATAATATCTGACAATACCTTATTAATTCTATGCGCCAAGCATTTAGCTAGAATTTTTGCATCATAACACTGACGTGTAAGAGGCCTCCAATTGTTTAAATGGACTGGATCTTTAAATATACACTTGGATTCTGTTTCAGTAATAATGAAATCAGACCTTCTTGTTGCGTTTATATAGGAGTGGTTAAAACATGCTAATAATGGTCCTCTGAGTATATCAAAAAACAGTTTGGTATATTTCCACTGGTATGCCATCCAGCCCTGGAGTTTTCCCACACTTAAAGGCTTTAATTGCATCAAAACATTCCTCCTCTGTAATTTGGCCTTCACAGAGTCTTTCTGTACAGATGTTAATTTTACATCATTAATAGGAAAGAAATCCATACAATTAGTTTCAGTTTGTGGAGATGGAGGAGACTGAAACAAAAACATATTCTTAAAGTACTTTACTTCCTCTTTCAAAATATCATTCTGTGAATCTTGTGTGACTCCATCATTTGTAACAAGTTTCAATACATTTTTTTGGTAGCATTTCTATGTTGAAGACTGAAAATAATTTGCATTTTTTCCCCCCATATTCCATGGGACTAACACATGTTTACATGTTGTGTTTTATATTTTTGCTCAGTATAAAACTCTAGGGGTTCCTCAAATGTAGTGTAAAAATAAATGGAATTAATGTTCTGAATTAGACTTCTGCAGATCACTTGGCTTGCCTGGCCTCATGGAAACTGAGTTATCATTCTCTATTATGCAAAATGTGTGTTCATCTAGTGCTCAAACTAAGGGCTGGGCACAGACATGCGACGCCCAGACTGTTGACAGGAGCACACTGATCGAGGAGGCCCCAGCAGCCACAAGATTTTTTTGTTGTTGTTTCCCCCTCACTCACATCTGTAAGATGATGTGTGCTTTTGAACTTTCCCTTACTGTAGCTAAGTCACAACAGTGTCTGTGTCTGGTTAGCTCTGCTATGTATTTTTACCGTTGGAACAACCTTCCAACCACTTCAATGTCACACAAAGGTGCTAAATAACGGACAGTGGGGGAAAAAAACGAATGTGAGTATGAGCGGCGCCTCTCTCACCTCTTGTGCTCTCAGACGCCTCTCTGAGGCTCGTCACTCATGATGAGTGTTGGAGATGTCTCTCACCTAGGCTGCTGCATCTGCTGCTCAGGACCAGTGCACTAGTAGGATGAAAGACATGCAGCAGCCTTTGAGACAGACAGTTGACACCTCATAACAGAGGGAGCTTTTAACATGACTTTCGCGGCTTGTTTGTTTTCTATCCTCCTGGATGTTTTTGGTCAGACGCTGAAGCTCGACTGAAGTGATCTAGGTACAGCATTCAGATTCACATGACATGATGGTAGTTTAAGGCCTATATGTTCTTTAAGTAGGTTAGTAGCCTCTAATGACTGTATTGTTCAACAGTTACATATGTTGTAGCTGTTTATGGCATACAATCCTGAAACATGATTGAGGTGCTATGACATATTAGTCATTTCTGGTCCCAGGAACGTGGTGCTTTAGTTTGGGCAGGCATAATAGTCATCATTATTATCAGTAGTCTAGTCTTGAGGTTTATTTAAAATGTAATAAACTCTGTCACTCACTGCTCAATCACCTTTTCAGATGGATTATTTTATATTAAACCCTCAAGCGAGCGCTTACCAGTTGGCCACTCTGCATGTGCATAAACCCCAGTTTGTGATTTGTTCCTGTAAAAATTCCTGTGCTGCTCAGAGGCTAGTTTTAGAACCTTTAGAAATGTCATTGCTCTATGAAATTTCCACAAGGCAAAGAATATCATTGGCATTATTATCTAGCCTACTATTCACTGTCTTTGTTGGTTTATAACACGAGGAAGGAAAACAATGCAGCCTGCTAGTTACCGTGCTATCCTTTCTGATGGTTTGTCTTTAACCTCTCTCTCTGAGCTTCATGCTCTTCGTCTCTCTCATGCTCTCCCCTTCTTTCTCTCCCTTCTTTCTCTCTCTTTTCCCTCTTATTGCCTTGTGTACCTGGAACTGTTTACTCTTCACAACCACACTGACATGCAGCCTCATTCCAAGAATCCTCAAACACTGTGGCTTTGTCTTACCGCAGTGCCTTCCTCTATGTGAGGGAAAACATTCCAAGCATGTCTGTTTATCTGTTGGAAGTTGTCTAATCAGAGAGTTAGGGAGAAAGAGAGGATAGATTTGTAGGACAAGGAGGAGAGAGAGAAAGCGGATTTGGCCGCCTTTGCCCAGCCCAAGCGTGCCAATGCCTCCTCTTCTCACAGACCTCCGTATCTCTAATTGAGGCTGGGAGAGCTACGATTATAGCGCCTCATTAAGTGTGTCTTTTCAAAATGGCTGCTTGTGCGTATTGTAATCAAGAACATGTGGTGAAAATGTATTATGGGTAGGCTATACCAGTGGCGGGCCCAGCTAGGTAGAACTTTACACAGGCATATGTTGCTGCCTTTTGTGTAAGATTCAGCATTTATCCTCATCTTTGATGTAGTCAAATTAAAACCTGTCTGTGTGCTAGCGGCTCTGCTGAGATTAATTAAGCAGACTAATTACCATATGAGCTGTGTGGCAGGGACTGAAGGTTTGAATGTGAAATATCCTCCTTTCACAGCAAATATTAACATTGATACCCTAAGGGGCTGCCAAACTATCACCGGCATTGGAAAAAATCTCCACAAACTATAAGATCATTGAGATAATGTTAGCAGTAGTAGTGTCTGTAAATCTTTATATGTTAGACATGAGAATCTTTGAACACATTCTATATTGTGATACCCTCGCCCAGCACATCATCTTCCTCATTAATTCATCACCATAAATATAAACCAAGGCTCACTACTGTGTAGAATCAGTCATGTGATTCAGTCATGTCCCAGCGACCCAGAGGTCATGATCAAATCAACTGTATTTATAAAGCCCATTTTACATCCACACATGTCAAAGTGCTTATACAGAAACTCAGCCTAAACCCCCAAACAGCAAGCAATACAGATGTTGAAGCACAGTGGCTAGGGAAAAACTCCTTACAAAGGCAGGAGCCTAGGAAGAAACCTAGAGAGGAAGCAGGCTTTGAGGGGTGGCCAGTCCTCTTCTGGCTGTGCCGGGTGGAGATTATAAGAGTATATGGCTGTTAAGGGCAGATTTTTCTTCCAGATGATGAAAGGAAAGGCCAGGGATCATCAACTAGATTCAGCGGCAGGCCAATTATTATTATTTTTTTCTATTGAGCGGATGGTCAAGGGGTCGGAACGTAATTACAAATCATTTGTAGAATCATCTGTGAATTGACCGCAAGAAGCCCAAACAGATATAATATTTATCTAAAACATAATAATTTCAAACCTCACTTGGAGCTGATTTTCTGGTGTTTTACAGTCTTGAAATGAATGAATGAAAGTGCAAAAAATATATATATATCAGAACTTGATGGGCCAATTTGGGCTACGGGCCACCAGTTGGGAACCCTGGGCTAGGCTATATGAAAGTCACGCCAGTCTCCGCAAAGAGCAATGCAAGCATCACACAGACAACATTCATCTTAGTCACGTTGTTTGTCCATGGTAGAGCCACTCCAATCAGCGGTTGAAGATCCCGGGAATAGTGTTTGTTTGATTATTTGATTGACCCTGGTGATTAACATGGTTTAAAAGCTGACTGTAATCATCATTGCATTTCTGCTGGTCGCTAGGGAACGGCCCATGACCCGCCATCCCTAATTGTATGCCGACAGAGCAGTACAGAGGATGAAGAGGTGAAAATATGCTTCCAGAATGTAGCCAATACCAACCCTATAATGTTTTACATGGTGTATAATCTGTCAGATCAGGAAAACCTTTATTTATTTATTTTATTGAACCTTCATTTAACTAGGCAAGTCATTTAAGAACACATTCTTATTTACAATGACGGCCTATACAAACTCATCTTATAGTTTTGCTTGGGGCTGGGTTTAGGTCTACAAGATCTACATGGCTTAATGTACAGTATATGACAGTCAAATGGAAACTTCTCTTCCCCTGAAGAACATACGGTCTGTAGGGATATTTCTCGTGGTCCATGGTGGTCAGTGAGTCATGGCTGAAATGAATTGTCTGGTTAGCCACTAATCTGGTATTTTGGCCTATTTCAGTGTCTATAACAGCCACATAACCAAATGCATGTCTCTGCCAACCACATGTGGTGTTGACCTCTGTCTGATTTGTCTCCCTGCTGCAGGTTGGGTGACCAGTTCTACAAAGAGGCCATTGAGCAGTGCCGCAGCTACAATGCCCGCCTGTGTGCCGAGCGCAGCGTGCGCCTGCCCTTCCTGGACTCCCAGACCGGTGTGGCACAGAACAACTGCTACATCTGGATGGAGCGCCACCATCGCAGCCCTGGTGGGTAGAGAAGCACTATTCTGTTGGTTGGGAGTTATGATGGCTGGCTCTGTGGTTTACTAAAGGGCAATTCCACGCCAACAGTGTTGCTGAGACTCTGATTTTTCACTTTGAAATGTATGTCAAATAAAAACAATGATTGCGGTTTATGCTGTCATTCTCTTACCAAACTTTGCATCTGCACTGTTATTCACTGTTATTGCATTTTTGTTTAATGTTCAGTTGAAATTGTTCAAAGTAGTCATTTTGCATACTACAGTTGTATGGTTTGTTTAACTTTGCAATCATTGGTTTTTGTTTGACATGCATTTTTTAAAGGGAAAAATCTGAGTCTCGGCATCACTCTTTTAGCATGGAATTGCCTTAACTATAATTCAGTTGACGTTTAATGGGTAATGTCATCTGTCTAAATATGTCCCTCTGGCCACTACAGCTACACACATGTCTAATATAATGATATCCAATAGTGTTCATGTTCCCTCCAGGGAGAACTATTAATATACAGTGCATTAGGAAAGTATTCAGACCCCTTTACTTTTTCCACATTGTTACGTTACAGCCTTATTCTGAAATTGATTAAATTGTTTTTTTTCGTTCATCAATCTACACACAATAACCCATAATGACAAAGCAAAAACAGGTTTGTAGAAATGTTTTCAAATGTATAAAAAAAAATCAAAACTGAATTATCACTTTTACATAAGTATTTCAAGGCACACTTAACCAACATGGCTACCACAGCATTCTGCAGCGATACTGGTTTGAGCTTAGTGGGACTATCTGTTTTTCAACAAGAAAATGACCCAACACACCTCCAGGCTGTGTAAAGGATATTTGACCAAGAAGACTGATGTGCTGATGTGCTGCATCAGATTACTAGGTTGAAGCACCTACTAGGTTGAAGCGATTACAGCCTCAAGTCTTCTTGGGTATGATGCTACAAGCTTGGCACACCTGTATTTAAGGAGTTTCTCCCATTCTTCTCTGCATATTCTCTCAAGCTCTGTCAGATTTGATGGTGAGCGTTGCTGCTCAACTGTTTTCAGGTCTCTCCAGATATGTTTGATTGGGTTCAAATCCGGGTTCGGGCTGGGCCACTCAAGGACATTCAGAGACTTGTCCCGAAGCCACTCCTGCATTGTCTAGGCTGTGTGCTTATGGTCGTTGTCCTGTTGGAAGGTGAACCTCCGTCCCAGTCTGAGGTCCTGAGCGCTCTGGAGAAGGTTTTCATCAAGGATCTCTCTGTACTATGCTCTGTTCATCTTTCCATTGATCCTGACTAGTCTCCCAGTCCCTGCCGCTCAAAAACGTCCCCACAGCATAATGCTGCCACCACCACCATGCACCACTGTAGGGATTGTGCCAGGTTTCCTCCAGACGTGACTCTTGGCATTCAGGCCAATGATCATGATCTGAGAGTCCTTTAGGTGCCTTTTGGCAAACTCCAAGCTGGCTGTCATGTGCCTTTTACTGAGGAGTGTCTTCCGTCTGGCCTCTCTACCATAAACGCCTGATTGGTGGAGTGCTGCAGAGATGGTTGTCCTTCTGGAAGGTTCTCCCATCTACCCCAGAGGAAGTCTGGGGCTCTGTCAGTGTGACCATCAGGTTATTGGTCACCTCTCTGACCAAGGCCCTTCTCCCCTGATTGCTCAGTTTGGCTGGGCGGCCAGCTAGCTCTTGGAATAGTATTGGTGGTTCCAAAATTCTTCCATTGAAGAATGATGGAGGACACTGTTCTTGGGGACCTTCAATGCTGCAGATATTTTTTGG
Organism: Oncorhynchus kisutch; assembly: GCF_002021735.2. NCBI lineage: Eukaryota > Metazoa > Chordata > Actinopteri > Salmoniformes > Salmonidae > Oncorhynchus > Oncorhynchus kisutch. The sequence continues at coordinate 34,103,833 of NC_034180.2, forward strand.
TAGCCTTCCCCAGATCTGTTCCTCAACACAATCCTGTCTCGGAGGTCTAAAGACAATTCCTTAGACCTCATGTCTTGGTTTTTGCTCTGACATGCACTGTCAACTGTTAGACCTTATATAGACAGGTGCCTTTCCAAATCATATCCAATCAATTTAATTTACGACAGGTGGACTCCAATCAAGTTGTAGAAACATCTCAAGGACGATCAATTTCGTGTCTCATAGCAAAGGGTCTGAATACTTACAGTACCAGTCAAAAGTTTGGACACACCTACTCATTCAAGGATTTTTCTTCAAGGGTTTTTCTTCATTTTTTCCAATTTTCTACATCGTAGAATAATAGTGAAGACAACAAAACTATGAAATGACACATATGGAATCATGTTGTAACCAAAAAAGTGTAAAACAAATCAAAATATTTTTGAATTTAGATTCTTCCAAGTAGCCACCTTTGCCTTGATGACAGCTTTGCACACTTTTGGCATTCTCTCAACCTGCTTCACCTGGAATGCTTTTCCAACAGTCTTGAAAGAGTTCCCACATATGCTGAGCATTTGTTGGCTGCTTTTCCTTCACTCTGCGTTCCAACTCATCCCAAACCATCTCAAATGGGTTGAGGTCGGGTGATTGTGGAGGCCAGGTCATCTGATGCAGCACATCAGTCTTCTTGGTCGAATATCCTTTATACAGCCTGGAGGTGTGTTGGGTCATTTTCTTGTTGAAAAACAGATAGTCCCACTAAGCTCAAACCAGATGGGAGGGTGTATCGCTGCAGAATGCTGTGGTAGCCATCTTGGTTAAGTGTGCCTTGAAATCTAAATAAATCACAGACGGTGTCACCAGCAAAGCACCATCACACCACCACCTCCATGCTTCACGGTGGGAACCACACATGCAGAGATCATCCATTCACCTACTCTGCATCTCAAAAACACACGGCGGTTGGAACCAAAACTCTTGAGTTGGACTCATCACACCAAAGGACAGATTTCCACTGGTCTAATGTCCATTGCTCTTGTTTCTCGGCCCAAGCAAGTCTCTTCTTATTATTGGTGTCCATTTAGTAGTAGTTTGCTTGTTAGCAATTTGACCATGAAGGCCTGATTTCACGCAGTCTCCTCTGAACAGTTGATGTTGAGATGTGTCTGTTACTTGCAGCATTTATTTGGGCTGCAATTTCTGGGGCTGGTGACTCTCTAGTGAACTTATCCTCTACAACAGAGGTAACTCTGGGTCTTCCTTTCCTGTGGCGGTCCTCATGAGAGTCAGTTTCATCATAGTGCTTAATAGTTTTTGCGACTGCATTTGAAGAGACTTTGAAAGTTTTTGAAATGTTCTGGATTGACTGACCATGTCTTAAAGTAATGGTGGACTGTCGTTTTCTCTTTGCTTATTTGAGCTGTTCTTGCCATAATATGGACTTGGTCTTTTACCAGATAGGGCTATCTTCTGTATACTACCCCTACCTTGTCACAACACAACTGATCAAACGCATTAAGAATGAAATCAATTTTACTAATTGCTACATGATTCCATGTGTTATTTCATAGTGGTTATGTCTAAACTAGTATTCTTCAATGTAGAAAATAATAGAACAAAGGAAAACCCTTGAATGAGTAGGTGTATTAGGTGTGTCCAACTTTTGACTAGTACTGTTTATACAAGAGTATGTGGACAACCCTTCAAAATTTGTGAATTCGGCTATTTCAGCCACAACCGTTGCTGACAGGTATATAAAATCGAGCACACAGTCATGCAATCTCCATAGACAAACACTGACAATAGAGTGACCTTACTGAAGAGCTCAGTTACTTTCAACGTGGCACCGTCATAGGATGCCAACTTTCCAAGAAGTCAGTTTGTCAAATTTCTGCTCTGCTAGAGCTGCCCCGGTCAACTAGTGCTGTTATTGTAAAGTGGAAAACGTCTAGCAGCAACAACAGCTCAGCTACGAAGTGGTAGGCCACACAAGCTCACAGAACGGGTCCGCCGACTGTTAAAGCGCGTCTGTCCTTGTTTACAACACTCACTACCGAGTTCCAAACGGCTTCTAGAAGCAACGTCAGCAAAATAACAGTTGGTCGGGAGCTTCATGAAATGGGTTTCCATGGCCGAGCAGCCGCACACATGCCTAACATCACCATGCACAATGCTGGAGTGGTGTAAACCTCACCATCATTGGACTCTGGAGCAGTGGAAACGCGTTCTCTGGAGTGATGAATCACACTTCACCATCTGGTAGTCCGATGGACAAATCTGAGTTTGGTGGTTGCCAGGAGAACCTTACCTGCTCCAATGCATAGTGCCAACTGTACAGTTTGGTGGAGGAGGAATAATGGTCTGGGGCTGTTCTTTTATGGTTCGTGCCAGGTCCCTTAGTTCCAGTGAAGGGAAATGTCAACACTACAGCATACAATGACATTCTAGACGACTCTGTGTTTCCAACATTGTGGCAACAGTTTGGGGAAGGCCATTTCCTGTTTCAGCAGGACAATGCCCCATGCACAAATGGAGGTCCATACTGACATGGTTTGTCAAGATTGGTGTGGAAGAACTTGACTGCCCTGCACAGAGCCATGACCTCAACCCCATTGTACACCTTTGGGATGAATTGGAACAGTGACTGTGAGCCAGGCCTAATCGCCCAACATCAGTGCCCGACCTCACTAATGTGTGTGGCTGAATGGAAGCAAGTCCCGGCAGCAATGTTCCAACATCTAGTGGAAAGCCTTTCCAGAAGAGCAGAGGCTGTTATAGCAGCAAAGGGAGGAACCAACTCCATATTTATACCCATGATTTTGGAATGAGATGTTATACGAGAAGTTCTATGTCCATATACTTTTGATCATGTAGTGTATATCAGCTGCATAGCCTCATCTCCTCTAATCTGCATTGTATGCGCTCAAATGTTTGGGAGTCTACTGTGTGCATTTCATCAAAACACTTGCCGTCAAACAACAAATAATACTGCACACCTCTGGTTCTTTTCCTGTGTTTGGTCTGGACTGCGTTCTCACCTGCAGCAAACCATGGTACGAATGGAATCAGACAGACACCACCTTTTTTGAGATATGACATTTTTGGCCGATATCCGATATTTTCCTTGCCAAAAAAAACAACACCGTTAACCAATATAAAAAGAAATTGCGGCCTTTTAAGCATTCTAATACAGTTAAATAGTTAACACACACACATGGACGCAGCGGTCCAAGGCACTGCATCTCAGTGCAAGAAGTGTAACAACAGTCCTTGGTTCGAATCCAGGCTGTATCACATCCGGCCATGACTGGGAGTCCCATCTGGTGGAGCACAATTGGCCCAGCGTTGTCTGGACCGTCATTGTAAATAAGAATTTGTTCTTAACTGACTTACCTAGTTAGATAAAGTGAAAATTATGACAATAAAGTGAAAATGATTGTCAGTAAAAAACTTTAAGCTCCTCTCTGAAAAAAAAAAAAACGTGTCAGTATTTTGCCCCTTGATAACCAGTGCACTTCTGTGTGTTGTAAAAGCGTTACATGGTCGAGAGTTCATGGGCCTTGCTTTAACAAAGTCAACCATTTTCATTGTAAAGTCCAAAATGTCTTTCAAGCTGTCAGGCATTCCCTTGGCAACAAGAGGCTCTCGTGGATGCTGCAGTGACCCAAGTGGCGTCGGGAGCAACTGCTTGCACGTGGTTATTTTATGACTAGCTTTTTTGGGGTGTGTGTTGTTTTGCTGTGGTATCGGGTATTGTTTTGGTATTGAGTATCAACTCATGATATTAAACCTGGTATCATATCGAAGTAAAAAAAATTGGTATCGTGACAACCCTAGTTAGAAGAGAGAGAGCCAGGGGTATTCACTAACTACCATATGCTAGCTACTCTGAGGGCTCATTCACACGGAAGCCCATCACCAATGTGTCTGCACATGTTGACTTTCAACTCTCCACAACTAGACAGCCTCTCCCCCTTGGAGCTGCAGGCTAAAAATAGAGCAGGCAGCCTGCAGCAAGGAGCTGATTCTGCATGCAGCCCGAGTCTCCCTCTACCACCGCCAGTCAGACAGCCAGCAACTTACTCTGGCTTGCTGCAATGCTAGCTACCTCTGCCCAGCTACAGGAGAAGGCCCTCTCTCAGTGGAGAGTCTGTAGACACCAGGCAGAACCTGGAACCAGCTGCTCCTCTACTGGGCACGATCACATTCACTGGTATGTTGCACAGTGTTAGTGACAGGCAGAGCAGAGTGAGCATCAGTGAAAACAATACAATAGGAAGTGTGAGTGAAACAAAACAATGGCTGGGTTTCATTCCCTCTCTCTCGCTCTCTCCCAAACCCTACATAACACATCACTCTTCCAAGTCCCTTGCAAATAACTTGGAAGACAGTTTGAGCAAATCCACGAGAAGAACAATACAAAACTAAGTATTATTATTCATCACAACAGGATTATGATAGCTATTCCAGAACTCTTTTTGAGAACAATCATTTTTTGAAAATGCAAAAGAGAATTGAGCCGCTCTAACTTTGGCGCGAATAGGCTATTCAGTAGTCTACACTATACAGTACCAGCCAAAAGTTTGGACACACCTACTCATTCAAGGGTTTTTCTTTATTTTTAAAATTTTCTACATTGTAGAATAAGAGTGAAGACATCAAAACAATGACAAAGCACATATGAAATCATGTAGTAACCAAAAAATTAGTAACCAAAGTGTAGCCACACTTTGCCTTGATGACAGCTTTGCACACTCTTGGCATTCTCTCAACCAGCTTCATGAGGAATGCTTTTCCAACGTTCTTGAAGGACTTCCAACATATGCTGAGCACTTGTTGGCTGCTTTTCCTTCACTCTGCAGTCCAACTCATTGAGGTTGGGTGTTTGAGGAGGCCAGGTCATCTGATGCAGCACTCCATCACTCTCATTCTCGGTCAAATAGCACTTACACAGCCAGGAGGTGTGTTTTGGGTCATCAAATGATAGTCCCAATAAGTGCAAACCAGATGGGATATCGCTGCAGAATGCTGTGGTAACCGTACTGGTTAAGTGTGCCTTGAATTCTAAATAAAATCACTGACAGTGTCACCAGCAAAGCACCACCACACCACCTCCTCCCTGCTTTACGGTGGGAACCACACAGAGATCATCCGTTCACCAATGGTGAAAATTATGGTTAGTAAAATGAGGTATTTCCGATGTAAATTTTATTATACATTTGAAAAAATGTCTAAAACCTGTTTTCACTTATGTCATTATGTATGTATGTAGATTGATGTGGAAATTATTTTCTTTAATCCATTTTAGAATAAGGCTGTAATGTAACAAAATGTCAAATGGAAGGGGTCTGAATACTTCACGAGTACACTGTATACACCTGTGTAAGGATATTTTTAGGGCCAGTAAGCAACACATTATGTATCTGGGTGGGGGGCATTGAGACGTGAGAGGTGTTTTCTTTAGTTCCTGTCTCTGTGTCTGTCTTCAGCACTTTGAGGTTGTAATGAAAAGTTCTTAATAGTTGAATGTATTATTATTATAGGGGTGGCTGCAGGTCAGATGTATACATACCCTGCCCGCTGCTGGAGGAAGAAGAGACGGCTGCACACCTCCATGGACCCTCGTCTACGCCTCTGTGGCCTACAGCTAGGTAATAGAAATACCAGTTTACTCTCACCCCACCCCCCAAAAGTCCAGTGTCTCTCTCTGCCACGTCTCATCACCCACTCTTTTGTCTTATTACTTATGATCTGGGATCATCTAACTTGAAAGCACATAATTTAATTTCAGTGTGGAAATCAAACAGACTGCTAGTCACTTTTTATCAAATGAAAAGTGCTCCGTTCAGTAACCGAGTAAACTTTTTTTTGTGAGAACAAGAGCATGTAACAAATGGTTGCCTGCTGGGAGGAGATGGACAGGAATCACAACACGGCATTTAATAAATGTTATGAAATGGAGTTTGTCACTGCTCCTCACTTACAATCCTGACCATTTACTCACTCACTTTATCACCCGCTTCCATTTATTTTTAGTAGGGATGCACGATATATCAGTGAACATATTGGAATCGGACGATATTAGCTAAAATTGCAAACATTGGTGTTGGCCGATGTCTAGTTTACCGTGCATACCTATAGAACGTAGGTACAGGACGTAATGACTCCATTTTGCGCTACACGTGCAACACAGCATTCCTAACCTAGCCCACAATGTGTGCTGTGTGGATCGAGCAGTCAACAAGTCGAGCAGTCATTTGAAAGAGTAAGAACATTTCAGCGAGACAACTCAAGGGCGAAATGGCAAGATAATGGAATTCATTGCCCTTGACAAGCAACCGTTCTCAGTCGTGGGTGATGTTGTCTTTCGCCGACTGGTCAAGCACCGGTACACACTACCAAGTGTGCTATTTTTCAGATGTTGCCCTACCGGAGTTACACAGTAATAGTGTCACTGCTATTAGCTTCACAACATACATACTATGGAACGCTGTTTGGGTCTTTGCGTGTCAAAAAAGATACAGTAGCACTGTCAAAGCTGTACAAAAAAGTCTGCAAACAAGTGAACACCGGCCACGAACGATGTGTTTACAATACCGTGTTGGTAATAAAGCATCATTTGTTTGACCTCAACTTCTGGGGTAGTGAGCTTTAGCTTGGTACCTAGCTAGCAACAATACAACCAGCCTGAAAACAATGACCAGTAGAAACTGCAGTCATTTTCATTATTCTTATCAATGATTTAGGAATCCTTGTAAGTATTAGCAAGGTTGCCACTTGTTGTTTGCCTATTGAAAATGACCTCCAGTTCATGAAAATAAATAGGTAGCCAGCTAAACAACCCTGTTGCCCAAAGCTAACGTTATAAGCAGCCAGCTAGCTTCATCTGGCTAGTGAGACTCGACCGGACCGGGTTATGTGTTATGAAGCTCAGTTATTATTTGATTAATGCTGGTCATACCCATCTATGTGAAGGTAGCCACAATTAGGATTAGCCACAATAGTGGACTTTGCGGTTAGCCTTCAAAATAAAAGTATGGCATAATTCTACTATTTGTATTCATTTGCATCACTGTCAATGACGTACTTTAATTTTGAAGGCAAACCGCAAATTCCACTATTGTGCCTAATCCTTATTGTTGCTACCTTCACATTCACGTACGACCAGCATTAATCAAATAAGAACTGTCTTATGAATTAGGCTTATTTTAGATGATGACACCTAGCTATATAGTTAGCTATAGCTACTGAAACAGATTATGTCGTTTTGCTATGTTTTTGGGGAAGAACATTGTTTGCATTCTTGAGCTATTTAAAAAAAATGACCAGCACTGTAGGTGCGTGAGACAACTTTACAAGCATTACAGCTTACGTATCGATGAATCGTTGTGACATATGAAATACGAGTGATAGTGTAATCAATGTGTAATAACTACGTATAAAATGTATTTTAAAAATTAAATTATGTGACGTGCAGTCATATTCAGGTCAACAAGCTTATTTGACATGTCAAATAGTGTTCTTTTTTTGACACGCAAAGTCCCAAATGGCATTCCATAAAAATCCTGGTTGAGAATGAAACGACTGAACAAATAAACAACGAAACAACACAGCAAGTAAGTGGAAGAAATAGGTTTTGATTAACTGGTAATGGGACATACAGTTGAAGTCTGAGGTTTACATACACCTTAGCCAAATACATTTAAATTCAGTTTTTCACAGTTCCTGACATTTAATCCTCGTAAAAATGTCCTGTCTTAGGTCAGTTAGGATCACCACTTCATTTTAAGAATGTGAAATGTCAGAATAATAGTCGAGAGAGTGATTTATTTCAGCTTTTATTTCTTTCATCACATTCCCAGTGGATCAGAAGTTTACATACATTCAATTAGTATTTGGTAGCATTGCCTTTAAATTGTTTAACTTGGGTCAAACGTTTTGGGTAGCCTTCCACAAGCTTCCCACAATAAGTTGAGTAAATTTTGGCCCATTCTTCCCGACAGAGCTGGTGTAACTGAGTCAGGTTTGTAGGCCTCCTTGCTCAAATACGCTTTTTCAGTTCTGCCCACAAATTTTCTATAGGATTGAGGTCAGGGCTTTGTGATGGCCACTCCAATACCTTGACTTTGTTGTCCTTAAGCCATTTTGCCACAACTTTGGAAATATGCTTGGGATCATTGTCCATTTAGAAGACCCACTTGCGACCAAGCTTTAAGTTCCTGAGTGATGTCTCGATGTTGCTTCAATATATCCACATAATTGTTCTGCCTCATGATGCCATCTATTTTGTGAAGTGCACCAGTCCCTCCTGCAGCAAAGCACCCCCACAACATGATGCTGCCACCCCTCTGCTTCACAGTTGAGATGGTGTTCTTCGGCTTGCAAGCCTCCCCCTTTTTCCTCCAAACATAACAATGGTCATTATGGCCAAACAGTTGTATTTTTGTTTCATCAGACCAGAGGACATTTCTCCAAAAGTACGATCTTTGTCCCCATGTGCAGTTGCAAACCGTAGTCTGGCTTTTTTATGGCGGTTTTGGAGCAGTGGCTTATTCCTTGCTGAGCGGCCTTTCAGGTTATGTCGATATAGGACTCGTTTAACTGTGGATATAGATACTTTTGTGAAGACGCTGGAGGAAACAGGTACAAGGTCCTTTGATGTTGTTCTGGGATTGATTTTCACTTTTCGCACCAAAATACATTCATCTCTAGGAGACAGAACGCTTCTCCTTCCTGAGCGGTATGACGGCTGCGTGGTCCCATGGTGTTTATACTTGCATACTATTGTTTGTACAGATGAACGTGGTACCTTCAGGCGTTTGATAATTGCTCCCAAGGATGAGCCAGACTTGTGGAGGTCTACAATTTATTTTCTGAAGTCTTGGCAGATTTTTTTTTACATTTTCCCATGATGTCAAGCAAAGAGGCACTGAGTTTGAAGGTAGGCCTTGAAAAACATCCATAGGTACACCTCCAATTGACTCAAATGATGTCAATTAGCCTATCAGAAGCTTATAAAGCCATGACATTTTTCTAGAATTTCCCAAACTCTTTAAACGTAGTGTATGTAAACTTCTGACCCACTGGAATTGTGATACAGTGAATTATAAGTGAAATAATCTGTCTGTAAACAATTGTTGGAAAAATTACTTGTGTCATGCACAAAGTGTCCTAACCGACTTGCCAAAACTGTAGTTTGTTAACAAGAAATTTGTGGAGTGGTTGAAAAACGAGTTTTAATTACTAAGAAAAATTCAACAATTAAATGTTAGTTGTTTAATAAAGGAAAAATATCTGATGTTTCGATTTATCGCTCAGCACTACTTAGAGCAAACAAAATAATTGTACTATGACAGTCTAAACTGTTTTAAATGTAATTTGATACATATCAGGGTTAATTTGCTAATCTGTGGCCATAATATTGCGTTAAATAACTTTCCATAGACATTATTCATTACAGCTAAATATTGTAATTTATTAAATGTTTAGTTCCAAAACTACATAAACACTTTGAAGCTCATTTCTGAAGCTTATATATTGCAATCGTCTACACACCATAGAAATACAATGGATTTGACACAGTATACGATTCCCAAGGAGTATTCACTTCCCAGGGTCCAGGGCTGCTGGCTGGCTACTGCTAGCAAGCCCAGACATATGTAAAGTAGTCTAAAATATGTTACTGTCACGTTATGAGTGCATTTCACATTACTATTGGGTTGTAATCATATTATAACGCTCACATGAATGAGATGCTGAATACATGTTTGTCATTGTCACTCAAAAATAATTCCAATTTAGTTGCTAGTAGAATAACGACAATGTTACAATGCAAATGGCATGGTTAAAATAGTTTTTATGTCGTTTTTGAACTAAACCTCCCTTGCACTGCACTGCACTGCACTGCACTGCACTGCACTGCACTGCACTGCTCTGCTTTGTAAGTCCTTTTGCTCAAAGATATTTATAACTAACCCAAGATAGTTAATCTGTATCGTCTACAGTTGGAGCAAATGAAGCATAGTGGGCAGAAATAAGCAAGGAGGTGGGCAAAGCCAAGCACGAGCTAGTGAGATCCTATGTATTTGCATATTTCCGTTAGGAAACACCGCCTCTGTGAAGTGCACTTGTGGACAAACTCAATTCAACCTTGCACTCCTTCTACACAACAAAATGTTTTAAAGCTTTTGCAAAGCATCAAGTCTCTAAAGTTTAGTGCACTGTGTTCCTAACATATTCTAGTTTTGGGAACAGAAGCATTTATTAAGATCAGATGTTTCATGAATGAGAAAATGTGCGGAATGTCGGCCCAGTTTAACCTAGTTCCACCCTCTCCTACTACACCCGCAACTGGACCTCACCAGAAAACATTCTAAACCAATGTTTCAGCTTGATAGCCCTTGTGACGTGTCTGTGTTCAAATCAAATCAAATTGTATTTGTCACATGCCCCGAATACAACAGGTGTAGACCTTACAGTGAAATGTTTACTTACAATCCCTTAACCAACAATGCAGTTTTAAGAAAATACCTTTAAAAAAGTAAGAGAAGAATAACAAATGATTAAAGAGCAGCAGTAAATAACAATAGCAGGGCTATATACAGGGGGTACCGGTACAGTGTCAATGTGTGGGGGCACCGGTGTCGAGGTAATATGTATATGTAGGTAGAGTTATTAAAGTGACTATGCATAGATAATAACAGAGAGTAGCATTAGCGTTCCAGAGTGGGGGGGGAAGGGGGGTCGATGCAAATAGTCTGGGTGATTAGCTGTTCAGGAGTCTTATGCCTTGGGGGTAGAAGCTATTTAAGAGCCTCTTGGACCTAGACTTGGCGCTCCGGTACCGCTTGCTTTCGGTAGCAGATAGAACAGTTTATGGCTAGCGTGGCTGGAGTCTTTGACAATTTTTAGGGCCTTCCTCTGACACCGCCTGGTATAGAGGTCCAGGATGGCAGGAAGTTTGGCCCCGGGGATGTACTGTGCCGTACGCACTACCCTCTGTAGTGCCTTGCGGTCGGAGGACGAACAGTTGCCATATCAGGCAGTGATGCAACCCGTCAGGATTAGATTAGATTCAACTTTATTGTCATTGAACAAGTACAGTACAACGAAATACAGTTAGCATCAGACCAGAAGTGCAAATAAAAAAGTACAAAAAATGTACAAGTAAAACCATTAAGTACAATGTATGTTATTAAGTGGGATGTATAAATATGCAATGAAGGCAAATTGAAAGTGCAAGGAGGCATGCAACTGAAATGCAGGGATAGCAACAATGAGGTTACCGAGGTAGACATGTACATGTACAACTGAATAATAAGGATGCTCTCGATGGTGCAGCTGTAAAACCTTTTGAGGATCTGAGAACCCATACCAAGTCTCCTAAAGGGGAAAAGGTTTTGTCGTGCCCTCTTCACGACTGCCTTGGTGTGCTTGGACCATGTTCGTTTTTTGGTGATGTGGACGCCAAGGAACTTGAAGCTCTCAACCTGCTCCACTACTGCCCCATCGATGAGAATGGGGGTGTGGTCGGTCCTCCTTTTCCTGTAGTCCACAGTAATCTCCTTTGTCTTGATCACGTTGAGGGAGAGGTTGTTGTCCTTGTACCACACGGTCAGGTCTCTGACCTCCTCCCTATAGGCTGTCTCATCGTTGTCGGTGATCAGGCCTACCACTGGTGTGTCATCAGCAAACTTAATGATGGTGTTGGAGTCGTGCCTGGCCGTGCAGTCATGAATGAACAGGGAGTACAGGAGGGGACTGAGCATGCACCCCTGGGGGGCCCCCGCGTTGAGGATCAGCGTGGCGGATGTTGTTACCTACCCTTACCACCTGGGGACGGCCTGTCAGGAAGTCCACAATCCAATTGCAGAGGGAGGTGTTTAGTCCCAGGGTCCTTAGCTTAGTGATGTGCTTTGGGGGCACTATGGTGTTGAATGCTGAGCTGTAGTCAATGAATAGCATTCTCACATAGGTGTTCCTTTTGTCCTGGTGTGAAAGGCACAGTGTGCTGTGCAATAGAGATTGCATCATCTGTGGATCTGTTTGTGTGGTATGCAAACTGGAGTGTGTCTATGGTTTCTGGGATAACAGTGTTGATGTGAGCCATGACCAGCCTTTCAAAGCATTTCATGGCTACAGACGTGAGTGCTATGCGTCGGTAGTCATTTAGGCAGGTTACCTTAGTGTTCTTGGGCACAGGGACTATGGTGGTCTGCTTGAAACATGCTGGTATTACAGACTCAGACAGGTTGAAAATGTCAGTGAAGACACTCGCCAGTTGGTCAGCCCCTTCTGCCTGTGTTTTGCTTAGTTGTTTTGGTGGGATGGACCTCATCTGCTCTGTAATCAAAATAATCCCATAGTTCACTCCTGCAGACAGTTTTGCCAACAAGCTGTTTGTCAACAAGTTGTGAGCGTGGAGGTAGTATGTTTTCTCTCTTGCTTCTCAAAGTGGCTCAAGCTGTGTCGACTGCATACACAAGCACAAGTATCCTGGCTAGCTACTGCCCCCTTGAGAAGAATCAGACAAATTACTAGACACTCGATCCTCTTATCCTCCGTATATGATGTGATACACATTTGACAGAAGTACGGAAGTAACAAAAATTATAGTACCGAACCATTTTTCATGTTCTAGTATCAAAGTATTTCCAAAGTTTCGATATACCGTGCAACAGTATCTCCACCTCTATCTACTCAGATCCTTACCTCTTATCAACTGCTGCATGTTAGCATTCAGTTTAGGGATTGAGACTGCTAGGTGATTTTACTTGGGGAGATGAGTGTCTGTGAAGGTATGACAGCTTGAGGCTTTGAAGCCTGTCCTCTTTTCTAAAATCATAAGGCTGAATGAAATGGCCATCAGTGAAGAGAAAGTCTTGAATATGATGTCCATGATAGACTGACTACCAACCAATGTTAGTCTTTTATCTCATCCACACTCTTTGTTTTGACCTCTATCACAACAGAAAAGCTTTGGAATATTTCACATTAAAGGGACAGTTCACCCAAATCACAAATGTACCTACGTTTATGGACATTTCCTAGTTTGACTAGGAGAATCAGCGACCCAGGGTTAAGGTTTGTTTAGTTATGGCTTTGCATTATTTATTTTTAGACAATGGTAGGTCGTCCCTGGTAGCGTGCTTTAAATAGCAATCCCAGATTAGACTATCTTTGTAACAAGGCATTACACATTGGATTAATGTATCCTTCATTTGCTGAATAGGAACATAAGTTATACAGAAAGTATCACACCCCCCTAATGAAGGGATTTGGCATTTATAGTGATGCTTTGTTAAGCAAGCCATTTGTATCTTCCTGGCAAAGACTGACTAGATGAGGTGATGCCTGTCAGTGTCTTTAGAGTTACTGGTATACATGTCTACTTTAACTGATGTGAGGGGCGGCTCCCGGGTTTGTTTGATTTATTTGTGTGTGTTTGTTGCTCTGTATCCAGATGGAGGACTCCCAGGCAAGGATACACTTCCCACACAGGACACCACACTGGAGGCTCTTCTTAGAGGGGAGGGCCTAGACCAGAGGACCAACTCTAAGGATGAGGAGAGTCTCCTAGAAATCCAGGTGGGTCCTAATTAAGTTTTATCCCAATGGTTTAAAGGGAAAGGGATTACTCTGATCTAGGATCAGCTTATCTAACCTCTGCCATGACTATAACCAGTCTGAGCCTAATACCAAAACTGCCTGGATTGGTATAAAAGGGCACACTGTCATAATGCACTTTAAATATGCAAATGGCTAGTATCAGAGGTTTATGGCCTTATAGTTTATTACAACCATCTTTTTTAAAAGTGTTTTATTTTGTTGTTCCTCAGACTGGGAGTCAGGCAGTGTCTTTGACCTCCAGACAAGAGATTGATCCGTCTATTCCCTTTTTTCCCACCACAGAGGGTGTTGGAGGCTGACGCAGCTGAAGGTGCATACAATGACGATGACTATGAAGCGGACCCCCCCAAAAAAAGACATAGAGGAAAAGGCAAAGTAAGTGATCCACAGAGACATACTGTACTATAATAAATTGCTGCTAATGTACATGACTGCCCTAGTTCATAACTCATTCAGTAGAAATCACATTTGCTACATTAGCTAGCTAAGATCATGCATATAACCATCTAACGGTGGGTTTGCCCCAAATGCGCGTGTGCATGCCATCAAATCAAAGGCACTCTTTCGATATAACGTTTTTGAGTAATAACATGTTCAGCTACTTAAGACATTGGCTTGAAACTAAGTTGTGTGCCTTTTAGAAGTAGAGAAACATTTTCACTCATTGTCTTCTCAAACCCCGGTCTGGTCTGTCAAGTCTGCTTCGCAAGCGTTCTCGGAAGTCTCATGATGTTGGGCCTCTGGGTTTAGAAACTCTGTGGTACTATATTTGCATCATTATATGTGCTGCAAGCACTTCCTGTTGTCTGAATAACACTAGGTGCTAGAGACTGATCTGAATCAATACATTATAAACTACAGTACCAATATTAATAAATATTAAGTGCTCTTATATATTTATACTGACAGAACTACATTATACACTGAGTATCCTAAACATTAGGAACACCTTCCTAATATTGAGTTGCAACCCCCTCCCCTTTTGCCCTCAGAACAGTCTCAATTTGTTGGGGCACGGACTACAAGGTGTCAAGTGTTCTACAGGGATGCTGCCACATGTTGACTCCAATGCTTGCCAAAGTTGTGTCAAGTTGGCTAGATGTCCTTTGGGTGGTGGACCATTCTTGATACACACGGGAAACTGTTGAGCATGGAAAAACCCAGCAGCATTGCAGTTCTTGACACATACCGGTGCGCCTGGCACCTACTACCATACCCCGTTCATATGCATTTAAATATTTTGTCTTGCCCATTCACCCTCTGAATGACACACATACACAATCCATGTCTCAATTGTCTCAAGGCTTAAATCCTTCCTTAGCCGGTCTCCTCCCCTTCATCTACACTGATTTTGAAGTGGATTTAACAAGTGACATCAATAAGGGATCATAGCTTTCACCTGGATGTACCTGGTCAGTCTGTCATGGAAAGAGAGGGTGTTCTTAATGTTTTGTATACTCATTGTAGATTAGTATGTTTTTCAACACAACCCAGTCATAAGCTTCAGAAACGACTTGTCCTGAGAAACATTTCCTCCATACAGACTGTTACTATGACATTGATGACAAAGGAAACAGACGACCTATAGCTACGAACTACCATCTCACCTAAGATATTTTCCTGCCAGCCAGTTGAATGCACCTGTAGAAATTAGTTTATCTTTTGTTGGCTGCTTTCTTTGCCAGTGAATTACATTTTTTATCTGATTTATTTGTAAAAATGTAAATTCTTATACAAAACACCTTCCCTTTCTACTCTGTATCTTTCCAACAAAATGCTATTTTAATGAATCACCGTTTCATCTAATGCATTAGAAATATATTCTACCATATAGTTGTTGGCTGGCAGGAAAGATTTTTGCTACATTAATGCAATCTATTGAGTGTGCTATATTTACCTTTATAAGCTGGTCTTTTTCAGTTGGACTTTTAGTTTAGTATGATATGGGCTTGTACTGTAGGTTTCTGTTTCATTTGCAACTTCCTTTGGATCACTGGGGCCTCTGTAGGACTAGCGCTGTCGTGTAATTGGTCACCATGGTGATGCTGGTTTTGTCCCCACAGGGTCGGGGTTCAGGCCGCAGGAGGACAGAGATGGATGACCAGGACAAGCCATACCGCTGTGACAGTAAGTAGAAAAGTCAAGAAATGATCGACCTTCCTCACATATCGGATCAATTATTATATCATCCAGTTATGAGACATTTGATCTCCACTTCAAGTGGTTTGTTTTTCTTAAGGACAATCTCCTAAAGAGAGATTATGTACTACCATGCCTCAATAAGCTAGTTATTCAAAAGTTATATTGATTTCTCTGGTCTGTTCTGGAAGTCGTTCTACAAAGGGATTAGGTGCTGTCAATTTCAATTCCCATGTTCAATAACATTGGGAAATGGCAGCACTCCAAAATGTTAAAAAAAAAACTCAAACACCTCATTTCAACGCTTTTCGGCAGTTATGCCTACATCACAGCATCAAGAGATGTGCATCATTGCGAGGGTGGTGAGTAGTGGTATTAAAAACATTAGTCAACAAACACAAGGATGCTGGTGCATGTTGACTCCAATGCTTCCCAGAGTTGTCAACGTTGGCTGGATGTCCTTTGGGGGGTTAGACCATTCTTGATACACACGGGAAACTGTTGAGCGTGAAAACACAGCAACATTGCAGTTCTTGATACAAACCAGTGCACCTGGCACCTACTACCATACCCCATTCAAAGGCACTTAAATATTTTTTCAACCTCTGAATGGCACACAAATAAAATCCATGTCTCATTTGTCTCGAGGCTTAAAAATCCTTATTGAACCTGTCTCCTCCCCTTCATTGACACAGATTTAACAGGTGACATCAATAAGGGATCATAGCTTTCACCTGGATTCACCTGGTCAGTCTGTCATGGAAAGAGCTGGTGTCCTTAATGTTTTGTACACTCAATGTATATACATATACATATACACAGATCAGCAGAATAAACTCAACAAATAGCATTTGGGGATTAAATGCTGTGGTTCCCTATGGACAGCATGTCAACAAGCTAGCCCACAGGCGTTAACTCAAACTAAATTAAACCCTAACATCAACATGATGTACATAATGGTCATTCAAATCCCCCTTGGAGAACTCAGAGGCATGTGTTTCCACATGAATGAGAAGCACACAGAGGAGACCAGTGTTGTCAATGTACCGTCTCAAGTTGTCCAGTAGGCACACAATTTGCATGTGGAAAACCTAGGCAGGGGTATTGGATTTTCTTTAGTTGTGGTGACTCTTACTGAGTGACACATACCATTTTCTTTAGTTGTGGTGACTCTTACTGAGTGACACATACCATTTTCTTTAGTTGTGGTGACTCTTACTGAGTGACACATACCATTTTCTTTAGTTGTGGTGACTCTTACTGAGTGACACATACCATTTTCTTTAGTTGTGGTGACTCTTACTGAGTGACACATACCATTTTCTTTAGTTGTGGTGACTCTTACTGAGTGACACATACCATTTTCTTTAGTTGTGGTGACTCTTACTGAGTGACACATACCATTTTCTTTAGTTGTGGTGACTCTTACTGAGTGACACATACCATTTTCTTTAGTTGTGGTGACTCTTACTGAGTGACACATACCATTTTCTTTAGTTGTGGTGACTCTTACTGAGTGACACATACCATTTTCTTTAGTTGTGGTGACTCTTACTGAGTGACACATACCATTTTCTTTAGTTGTGGTGACTCTTACTGAGTGACACATACCATTTTCTTTAGTTGTGGTGACTCTTACTGAGTGACACATACCATTTTCTTTAGTTGTGGTGACTCTTACTGAGTGACACATACCATTTTCTTTAGTTGTGGTGACTCTTACTGAGTGACACATACCATTTTCTTTAGTTGTGGTGACTCTTACTGAGTGACACATACCATTTTCTTTAGTTGTGGTGACTCTTACTGAGTGACACATACCATTTTCTTTAGTTGTGGTGACTCTTACTGAGTGACACATACCATTTTCTTTAGTTGTGGTGACTCTTACTGAGTGACACATACCATTTTCTTTAGTTGTGGTGACTCTTACTGAGTGACACATACCATTTTCTTTAGTTGTGGTGACTCTTACTGAGTGACACATACCATTTTCTTTAGTTGTGGTGACTCTTACTGAGTGACACATACCATTTTCTTTCCTTTTTTTCTGCTTTGCTTTGTGTTTTCTCTGTTTCAGACAGATGCAAACAAAAGCAGAAGTCAAAAACTGCCGCCTCCAGTATCTGGACTTGTTGCCTTTTTACTTGTATCTTAGGACATTTTGAAGTGGTTTGATGTAGTTAAAGACCATAGTTGATTAGTATTCCTAGTGATCTTATTGGTGTAACTTGTGTACTGTACATCCGTTCTCTTAACAATGAGTCCATGTTTTATGTGTGACTCTTGCCACACATTTCTCCCTCACTGTCCTTATGTTCCCGCATCAGGGTTATGCTTTGTCCTGAGAGTGTTCCGTATTACTGAGTAGTGAACCATTTCCCTGTATTTTCATTCCTTTCTCCAACAGATAAGCTAAGCTCCAACATTTGGATCCTATCAGTCTATTTACAGAACTCAACATGATGAATTTCTCATGGCATGTTTTCTTAGTCTACAGATATGACCTTATTTGGCAACCTTATTGGGCACACTTGAAGATGAAATAAAGCCATGTTGCAACAATAATGACATGAATGCTTAAAGGTTGAAAACTACCTGACACTGTGTCAGTGGGTATTTGACCTACTGTTGAAATGGATCCTAATGTTTTCAGTGCATTGACAAAAACATTGTGACTTAAGGGTCTTTTAGAATTTTCACAAAATCCCCAATGTGTCTAGAACTGAAGATGGGTGACACATACAGTTGAAGTCGGAAGTTTACATACACTTAGGTTGGAGTCATTAAAAGTAGTTTTTCAACCACTCCACAAATTTCTTGTTAACAAACTATAGTTTTGGCAAGTCGGTTAGGACATCTACTTTGGGCATGACACAATACATTTTTCCAGACAGATTTTTCCAGACAGATTATTTCACTTATAATTCACTGTGTCACAATTCCAATGGGTCAGAAGTTTACATACACTAAGTTGTCTGTGCCTTTAAATAGCTTGGAAAATTACAGAAAATTATGTCATAACTTGAGAAACTTCTGATAGGCTAATTGACATCAATTGGAGGTGTACCTGTGGATATATTTCAAGGCCTACATTCAAACTCAGTGCCTCTTTGCTTGACATCATGGGAAAATCAAAAGAAATCAGCCAAGACCTCAGAATAAAATTGTAGACCTCCACAAGACTGGTTCATCCTTCAGGCCTGAAGGTACCACATTCATCTGTACAAACAATAGTATGCAAGTATAAACACCATGGGACCACGCAGCCGTCATACCGCTCAGGAAGGAGACGCGTTCTGTCTCCTAGAGATGAACGTACTTTGGTACAAAAAGTGCAAATCAATCCCAGAACAACAGCAAAGGACCTTGTGAAGATGCTGGAGGAAACAGGTACAAAAGTATCCAAATCCACAGCCCTATATCGTCATAACCTGAAAGGCCGCTCAGCAAGGAAGAAGCCACTGCTCCAAAACCGCCATAAAAAAGCCAGACTGCGCTTTGCAACTGCACATACGGACAAAGATCGTACTTTTGGAGAAATGTCCTCTGGTCTGATGAAACAAAAATACAATTGTTTGGCCATAATGACCATCATTATGTTTGGAGGAAAAAGGGGGAGGCTTGTAAGTCGAAGAACACCATCCCAACCATGCATGGGGATGGCAGCATCATGTTGTGGGGGTGCTTTGTAGCAGGAGGGACTGGTGCACTTCACAAAATAAATGGCATCATGAGGAAGGAAAACGGTGTGGATATGTTGAAGAAACATCTCAAGACATCACTCAGGAAGTTAGCGCTTGGTCGCAAGTGGGTCTTCCAAATGGACAATGACCCCAAGCATACTTCCAAAGCTGTGGCAAAATGGCTTAAGGACAACGAAGTCAAAGTATTGGAGTGGCCATCACAAAGCCCTGACCTCAATCCTATAGAAAATTTGTGGGCAGAACTGAAAAGGCGTGTGCGAGTAAAGAAGCCTACAATCCTGACTCAGTTACACCAGCTCTGTCAGGAGGAATGGACCAAAATTCACTAAACTTATTGTGGGAAGCTGGTGGAAGGCTACCTGAAACATTTGACCCAAGTTAAACAGTTTAAAGGCAATGCTACTAAATACTCATTGAGTGTATGTAAACTTCTGACCCACTGGGAATGTGATGAAAGAAATCCAAGCTGAAATAAATAATTCTCTCTGCTATTATTCTGACATTTCACATACTTAGGATCACCACTTTATTTTAACTGACCTAAGACAGGGTATTTTTACTTTGATTAAATGTCAGGAATTGTGAAAACTGATGTTTTTGGCTAAGGTGTATGTAAACTTCCGACTTCAACTGTAAATGCAATTTGTCTCAGACACATTTTCAGGAAAGAAGTGAATGTTTTGTCTCTGTTTTGTGCTCTCAGTCTGTGGGAAGCGCTACAAAAACCGTACGGGGCTGAGTTACCACTACACCCATTCCCACCTGGCAGAGGAGAGGGGGTCCGAGTCCTCCCGGTCACCCTCCACACAACGCTCCGACAGACACAAACGTAAGACACTCGTATTCAAGGCCTCTAAAATGCCTCTCTTCTGGTGTCACCATCAGCAACAGAAATGTACAGAGAGCATCTGTGGGGGTGTTTTTAACCGTCATTGCTTTTCCTAGTACATGGTTTGCATGTTTTTTTCAAGCTTTGTTGGAGTCAATTAGCTAAAGTAGGGATAGCGGTACCTCTGTAGGTGTTTAGGAACACTGAGCTTACAGTTCCACCTGCACCTCATGGCTGACTACCTCCACTGGGCTCTCAACATGTGATTTCTGTCTTCAGTGCAAATTCACTAGCTCCGTTTTAACTAACGATGTACACTAATCGTTTTCGGGTCAGCCCTGTCTAATGAGGTCTTTTGAAAACATATTTTTTCTTCATAAATTGTTAAAATGTCTGAATGCTTGGTTCAGGGCTCAGTGTTTGATCTAGCCTTCTTCTGCAGGTCAGAAGGGCCCAGGTGGGTCTGCCAGTACCAATAACTACTGTAACTTGTGCCGGTGCACACCAGGCTCCAACAGGGGTAAATCTCGGGAGAGGGTACCCTGCTCAGTCTGCCGATGCTCCAGTGAGTACCCTGCTCTGCTACACAGCATCCACACCATGATTATGACTAAGCTGTACTGATTGCTGTATTGTAGCTGTTATGCCGTCCTCATCCTGTCATCTTGTTGCCAGCTGGGTGCCCAGAAGAGAAGGAGGACAGCAGGCCGTTTGCCAGGGCAGAAGAACTGTTTGGCACCACCTCAGAGAGCGACACGTCCACGTTTCACGGCTTTGAGGACGATGAGCTTGAAGAGCCCTCGTCAAATGGCAAGGGGACATCCAACCGATACAGATAGAGAAGAACTTACTAGGTTTAAAGACTATTTTTAATATGGATAACCTCTAGCAAAAGTCTGCTGCTTCTTTTTAAATGTTTTTGTTGTTGTTGTGGAAAGCACAAGTGATTATTTCAGGAGAGAAATGCAAGAAGTGTTATTTTATTATCTACTGAACCTTGTTTAATAATTTATGAACATGTTTTTTATATTAACTTTGAAAGCAACAAGAAACAGTGTTTCTTGACAAGTGACTTGCTCTTCATGTGAAACTGAAGGAAGAATCACTTCTTGGATTTTTTTCCCCCTGGAACAGAAAAGGCAATTATGTTATAAACAAACACTGGAACGTGGATATCATTGTATTGCTCTTTTTGGGATGATTTGCCAGTGAAAATGAAATTCAATAATTTATCTGAAATGAAACAACTTAAATGATAAACTTGAGTTTGGATGGGGAATGAATGTCAACACCAACCCATCCCTCGGCTTGTTGATGTCACTGGAATCACCAGGCAGTTTGGAAAGAGGAGCTTTTAGATGACACCTCCACTGCTTCCTTCTCTGGATTATAATAATGTGGCAATGAAGGAGTGAAGGATTGACGTGTGTGGATGAAGCAGAGGGCTACGAAGGCATAACAGAAGCAGGGCATGGCTAGCTGAAAGGTAAGCACCTAGGTCCTATTCACACATAGTAGTACAGCGCTTTCTCATTTAATTGCAAGGTATATCCTTATTCCATCAGATCATGCTAGAGGGCTTTGCACTTTGAAGAACATTGAATGTAAAAGTGCTCATGTTAATCTCGATCACCATCAACAAATATATATATTTTTTTAAACAACTGCTGCTGGTTGTATGCCAGTTATCTTGGACAGGGGTGAGTCTGACCTATTTCTCTCTGTTGTAGGCGTACCATGGAATGAAGATCCAGAGGGCTGTGAAGCCAGTGAGGGGTGAGGTTCAGGACCCTCAACACTGGGCCTCTACATACCCCTCCACTGGACTCAAAAAAATCTATCTGGCTGACAGTCAGACAACATACAGCCAGCCTGCCAGCGACCACACAACCCCATACTCTCTGACTCAGACATTTTCTCTTTGAATTTCCCCCCTGAGAATATGTATTGATTATCCCAGACGGAACGTAGAAAACGAGTGGCTCCACATACAGTGAGTCTCTCCTGCACTGCAATGCACTGTGCTGTATGGTACCTATCCTGTATAAGGAAAGGTCAGGGCTGTGGGTTCTCTGCCCACAGAGTGTGTTTGAACCCTGTGTGTTGCTACTCTACGGCTGTGTCCACCATGCCCATGGGATCCAATATGACAATGAGACGTCATTAACTTCATCACTGTGCCAGCCTGCGACCCAGTTGGGAACCAGCTCTGACGGCCATAGTGACCCAGTGACCTGATTGAACCACTCTGACCTCTAACTTCTGACCCCTGCCATAGCGACGGTGCTGAACTCCCTCCGTCACTAATACAACAAAACCTCTGGACTACTTAGACATGCTCTTTTCTCCTCTCTCTTCTCTTGCTCTCTTTAATGTCAAACTAATGTAGAGTTTGCTTTAATCCCATCCATCCTCATGTTTCAGAATTGTGCTATATTCCTTTGTTTTGAACAGAATATTGACAGATAGGGTTCTTAGTGTCATTTAAGTGTATCTGCTGATTATTCTGATGTCTTCTGTTTGTTCTGGCTTTGTTGATATGTCTTTCTACAATACCTACTATTACTACTACAGTACTACTACTCAGGCATATGATTTGTACTGCTGTTGATTGTTCTTGTGTCTGCATAATGATGCAGTCAGTATCAGGCCATTCTCCCCTGCCTGCCTCATGATGTATTCTATTGGTCAAAAGGATAGAAATAACTGATGAGGGTATTGACAAGGAATCAGAAAGGGCAATAAAATGAATGCCACAGAGTTTAGTCATCACACTAACACATGTCTATTTAGCCCAGCTTTAACAAACCATTGCAATAACAAAACATTCTGAACAGTGCCCAACTGCATTCTTGGGCACATTACTCCAATTTCTCTCCTTCCTCTGATTCCTCAAACACTTTTGTCCAGAATCACTTATTGGTAACTGCCAAAATAAAGAAAATACTTCAGTAAATGAGGGATACAAAGTATATTGAAAGCAGGTGCTTCCACACAGCTGTGGTTCCTGAGTTAATTAAGCAATTAAAACATCCCATCATGCATAGGGTGATGTATAAAAATGCCCAGTTGCCCATATTTTTTTGCTACCATGGCTAGAAGAAGTGATTTTGAAAGAGGGGTCTCAAAAGAGCATAGCTAGGGGGTTAAAAGTGGCTTGGGTGTGTGTCCATGTGTGCATGCTTGCACCTTTTAATGAATGGGGATAAGCAATTGAAGACTTATTGGAGATTCTGGAGTGGCACCTGAGACAGCGTTTTCCACCACCATCAACAAAACACCAACATGATGGAATTTCTCATGGAAGAATGGTCTTGCATCCCCCAAATATAGTTCCAGACGCTTGTAGAATCTATAATCTATTTGATCTGTTCTGGCTGTTAGTGGTGTCCAACGCCCTGTTAAGATACTTTATGTTGGTGTTTACTTTATTTTGCTAGTTACCTATACATGCCATGTGTACATAATGCGAGGAGAGTTATGTACAATTGCAGAAGAGCTGTAAAACAATGTTATGTGACATTTTGATTTGAGTGCTATATTAGGCATAAATACTTTATGAAGTGTAAAGGGTGCTTGGGATATTGAGCCAAAAACATGTTGATGTATTGTATATCTATCACACAGTCATGTGTCCTTCCATGTGGTCATATGAGCAAGTTGTTAGTTGTTCCATTAGCTAAAATAACCTGAAAATGCAAGATAGTATTTAAATAGAAAGGAATGTCTTAAATGTTGGCACATTAGACACGCAATACACATTCTTAACACTGAATTCCCTCAGGGATACCTTCATCCACAGTTTCTAGGTCTTTTTTATGGATAATTATTTTGGTAATCAGCAACAACCTCCCTATCAATTACATGGTCACCAGTCATTTTGGAATGACAACCTGGTACTGATGTAGGATCTTAATTTTACCTTTATTGTCGCAGCAAAATAATTCTACAGCAACAGAATTTTAATGTTTAGTCTATAATTTTGCCTGATCGGTGGTCAGGCTATTAGCTAGTCAAAATGAGGCTACATGAAAAGTGTTATTTTGTTAATATAACTGTGTTAGTGCAGGTTTTCAATGAATTAATCTGCAAATTCTCAGCAGCAAAAGAGTGATCAAATTAAAGTCTTACATCTGTATTAACCCGCCTGGAGTCAGCGGAGAGTGTGTGGTTTATGGTTAACGTTTTCTTTCACTGGTGACTTCCTCTAACAAACGGGTCTAGCATGGTGCACTTCCAAACAACACTCATTAAAGTCAGTGATGTCTGTATAGAAGCAAGTGTCATCACCACCAATCATATAATCTTGCATAGCCTGTATACCTCGTCAAAGACGGCAATAACCCAAGAGCTCTCAGCAAGCCTTCCTGAGTTAGCGGGGAGTGCAGGGGTTGGAATGGAGCCAAGAACAGATTAAATGGACTTGACCGGTCATTTTATCTTCAACTGTAAATAACTAAAATCGAGAGAATGAAGTCTTTGTTTGTTAAACTATTTTTATTGTAATGAAAGAAAATAAAGAATGAGACTCTGCCCACTCCGGATGTTTGGGGATGTTTTGCTGTGGACCTATTTAACACCATTGTTGCTATTGTAGTATTTACGTTACTACCCAGTTATAAGAGTAACTGGTTACCAATATGCTACTAACTGGTTACCAGTATGTTACGAACTGGTTACCAATATGCTACGAACTGGTTACTAACTGGTTACCAATATGCTGTGACCTGGTTACTAACTGGTTACCAATATGCTACAAACTGGTTACCAATATATTACTAACTGGTTACCAATATATTACTAACTGGGTACCAATATGCTACTAACTGGTTACCAATATATTACTAACTGGTTACCAATATATTACTAACTGGTTACCAATATATTACTAACTGGTTACCAATATGCTACTAACTGGTTACCAATATGCTACTAACTGGTTACCAATATGTTACTAACTGGTTACCAATATGTTACTAACTGGTTACCAATATGTTACTAACTGGGTACCAATATGCTACAAACTGGTTACCAATATGCTACTAACTGGTTACCAATATGCTACTAACTGGTTACCAATATATTACTAACTGGATACCAATATGCTACTAACTGGGTACCAAAATGCAAGTAACTGGTTACCAAAATGCTACTAACTGAGTACCAAAATGCTACTAACTGGGTACCAATATGCTACTAACTGGGTACCAAAATGCTACTAACTGGTTACCAATATGCTACTAACTGGTTACCAATATGTTACTAACTGGTTACCAATATGTTACTAACTGGGTACCAATATGCTACAAACTGGTTACCAATATGCTACTAACTGGTTACCAATATATTACTAACTGGATACCAATATGCTACTAACTGGGTACCAAAATGCAAGTAACTGGTTACCAAAATGCTACTAACTGGGTACCAAAATGCTACTAACTGGGTACCAATATGCTACTAACTGGGTACCAAAATGCTACTAACTGGGTACCAATATGCTACTAAATGGGTATCAAAATGCAAGTAACTGGGTACCAAAATGCTACTAACTGGGTACCGATATGCTACTAACTGGGTACCGATATGCTACTAACTGGTTACCAAAGTGCTACTAACTGGGTACCAATATATTACTAACTGGATACCAATATGCTCCTAACTGGGTACCAAAATGCTACTAACTGGGTACCAATATGCTACTAACTGGGTACCAAAATGCTACTAACTGGGTACCAAAATGCTACTAACTGGGTACCAATATGCTACTAACTGGGTATCAAAATGCAAGTAACTGGGTACCAAAATGCTACTAACTGGGTACCGATATGCTACTAACTGGTTACCAAAGTGCTACTAACTGGGTACCAAAATGCTACTAACTGGGTACCAATATGCTACTAACTGGTTACCAAAGTGCTACTAACTGGGTACCAATATGCTACTAACTGGGTACCAATATGCTACTAACTGGGTACCAAAATGCTACTAACTGGGTGCCACATGTGCTACTGTAAATGAGAGGCGGACACCATGTAGATGGAGGTCCCAAGGTTTTATTTTTTAGTCCCCACAAGATATTAGGTGCATGGGTCTTTTAGAGTGCTAATAGTCATTTTGCTGATTTGAGAAACTAGAAGCACAAATGTCCTGGATATGTTACATGCATAGTAATGTGCCCATACCATAACATGTGCTTTTAGATAATGGAAATCTATATAGCCAATTTATATACAATGCACTCTGTACACACACACACAGTGCTATTGTGTTTGTGCAGACAATATTCTTTAAAGGGATATTTCACAGATTACAAAATTAGACTTATGTTTCCTTGCCCTGTAAGCAGTCCATGGACAAGGTATGACAGCAATCCATGCTTTGGTTGAGTTTCCCTGGCAGTGTTGGCACTGTTTTCAAATGCTGGCCTAGCTAGCAGAAAGTGTTCCATTCTGCTTCCAGGGCAAGATTCCTGACAATAAATGTCAACATGTGGGATTTCTACTACAAAGCATTTGGAAACTGCCAGGGAAACTAAACTATAGACTGCTTACAGGGTAAAGAAACCAATGTCATTTTGTAATTTGGGTGAACTATCCCTCAATAAATTAAGCATTTCTATCTTATAGTCAAGAGGTTTTAGTTTATGATAATCATATAAATATCAACCTGTACAGTGCATGGCAGCAACTCTAATTTAATTTGAAGTACTGTAATTCTCTCAGTATTTGACTTTAGTAATATTGACTCTGGCAGTTGATCATATGCCCCCCTTACCACACGAGGGAGCTGTTGTGCTGTGAATGATACTCTCCTCTATCTCAGGACTTTGGGAATGTAGAAGAGCGATGCAGCAGAGTCCTTCAGATGAATCATGTATCTTCCAGTTCCAGGGATGGATGTTATATCAGTCAGGTGCATCCTGTTGGTTTATGTCCTTTCAGCAGAGATGTTCGTTGTTCTGTTCAGTGGTGGAGATTGAGGTAATTTCCCTTTTGGTTGTGTTTGAAGATAGAAGAAGAAGAACCAAGCAGCTTGCTGGTTGGCTGTGCACGTAACCTTTTCTCCCCAGCTCAGACTCCCTAAACTTCATTTCACAGAGCATTTCCCCTAACAAGCATACACACGGTTTGGCAAATATAACAATGGCTTGCAACAACATGACATGAGGAATAATACATACACATATCTCTGTAATGACTGAGCATGTAAGTCATGGTTTACATTGACATGAATGCAACATAACGGCTAGCGCTAAATGAAACATGCTTCTCTTGGTCTGTTAAGCGATATAGGATCTTTCTGATTGTGAGGTGATGACATATTTCAACATCCAAATAAATATTCCTGCCACAGTGCTCCTGTTCGGGCATGCCTGGCCACCATGGCCCATAGAGGTGCATGGTGTTTAGTCTCCATTAGATGACACTGGTGACATTCCAAAGTGGTAGTGATGCAGGGCTATTTTATTAGGGGCCTGTAAGGCAGGTGAATGTCACTTAAATATCTCTGTGACTGGTCTAATGTGGCATTTATTTGGCATGTATCTGCTTGAATAGGTGCAGGATAATACAGAAACACCATGTATCACATTGTTATTGATCATTACATTGTTGGGTTTTGAGTTTGCAAGAAAGGCATTTCACTGTACTTGTGCATGTGACATGAAAACTCGAAACTTGGTGCTGTGTAAAATACTAAATAAGGCTGAATTCACTGATTCTGAGAGAACATTATTGAGATTTTCCATAAGGGACAGGGTTTTCGAGCTTTAAAGCTGTCTATATTGATTTAATCAAATGGTAGGTGTGCTCTTGAGTGTATGATTGTCTGTGTTGGCCAGGTCTCCTTTGAAAAATAGGCCTATGACCTCAATTGGACTTCATGCTTTCAAAAAATAAGAATCGAACCATAGCATGAATTCTAAACAAACACAATTTGATGAAACATGCAATGATTAATTGTAAATTCTCTATCAAGCCCTTATGCCTACTCCTGGAATGTAATAAAATCATGGAGAATTTCCCTCAAAGTCGCTTCTATAATAACAATTACAATACCTTAGATTTATGGGCAAACAAAAATATTCCCAATCACTGCAAAAATAATAGGTTTTAAGTTTCCATCAGTAAATAGGATTATATGGTGTACTGTATAAGAAAAAAATATGATACAGATTTAGACAAAGATAAAGATATAAAAAAAGAGATTTGTTAAATACAGAACAGAAAAGTGTCCTCCTGCTGTCATTATTGCTGACTGCCTAGTGTGGGCAGACTGTACTGTATATGTATATACAGTTGAAGTCGGAAGTTTACATACACGTAGGTTGGAGTCATTAAAACTCGTTTTTCAACCACTCCACAAATGTCTTGTTAACAAACTATAATTTAGGCACTATAATCTACTTAATGCATGACACAAGTAATATTTCCAACAATTGTTATTTCGCTTATAATTCACTGTATCATAATTCCAGTGGGTCAGAAGTTTACATACACTAAGTTACACTTTGCTTGACATCATGGGAAAACCAAAATAAATCAGCCAAGACCTCTGGTTCATCCTTGGGAGCAATTTCCAAATGCCTGAAGTTACCACGTTCATCTGTACAAACAATAGTAAGCAAGTATAAACACCATGGGACCACGCAGCCGTCATACTGCTCAGGTAGAAGACGCATTCTGTCTCCTATAAATGAACGTACTTTGGTGCGAAAAGTGCAAATCAATCCCAGAACAACAGCAAAGGACCCTGTGAAGATGCTGGAGGAAACATATACAGAAGTATCTATATCCAGAGGAAAATGAGTCCTATGTCGACATAACCTGAAAGGCCGCTCAGCAACGAAGAAGCCACTGCTCCAAAACTGCCAAAAAAAAGCCAGACTGTGGTTTGTAACTGCACATGGGGACAAATATTGTACTTTTGGAGAAATGTCCTCTGGTCTGATGAAACAAAAATACAACTGTTTGGCCATAATGACCATCGTTATGTTTGGAGGAAAAAGGGGGGAGGCTTGCAAGTCGAAGAACACCATCCCAACCGTGAAGCATGGGGGTGGAAACATCATGTTGTGGGGGTGCTTTGCTGCAGGAGGGACTGGTGCACTTCACAAAATAGATGGCATCATGAGGCAGGATAATTATGTGGATATATTGAAGAAACATCTCAAGACATCAGTCAGGAAGTTAAAGCTTGGTCGCAAATGGGTATTCCAAATGGACAATGACCCCAAGCATATTTCCAAAGTTGTGGCAAAATGGCTTAAGGACAACAAAGTCATGGTATTGGGAGTGGCCATCACAAAGCCCTGACCTCAATCCTATAGAAAATGTGTGGGCAGAACTGAAAAGGCATGTGTGAGCAAAGAGGCCTACAAACCTGATTCAGTTACACCAGCTCTGTCAGGATGAATGGGCCAAAATTCAACCAACTTATTGTGGGAAGCTTGTGGAAGGCTCCCCGAAACGTTTGACCCCAATTAAACAATTTAAAGGCAATGCTACCAAATACTCATTGAGTGTATGTAAACTTCTGACCCACTGGGAATGTGATGAAAGAAATAAAAGCTGAAATAAATCACTCTCGCTACTATTATTCTGACATTTCACATTCTTAAAATAAAGTGGTGATCCTAACTGACCTAAGACGGGGAATTTTTACGGTATTTTTACTGTGTTAATGTATATGGCTAAGGTGTATGTAAACTTCGACTTCAACCCAGTGTCTGCATTCACTTCCTATCTGTACATGTCCCACTATGACTCATTGAGCTTGTATGTAGCCCTACTGTATGTGCTTGTACTGTGTTCATACCATGTGGTGAGTGGGTCAAGCTCCCCTCCCCCCCAGCTGGCATGATCTGTGGTTCTGTGAGTAGTCCTAATTCCAGCGCTGCATGGCACTGTCTGTGACCCACCAGAGCAGAGCTTCCCACCCCAGCAGCACCCCTCTCCCTGCATGGTCATGGCCCTTCCAGGGGTGTCTGTCTGTGCCCCTCCAGCCCAGGCAGTGTCAGGATGACTGCATCAGCCCTGTCAGCCGCTTGCCCGTCAATGACTTGCCCTGGAAAATGGAAACAAACATTACTGGCACAGTTTTTGGAAAATAATGCAGTCTGTGTACAGTTCTGTGCCAAGAAAGTACTAAGACTAGTTACCCCTGCATAAATGTTGAGCACTTACCTGTCCTTAAAATGGTAATAAATACCATCAAAAGACCTCTGCACTACTAGCCTGCACAATTATATTGAACTTGAAAAAGGTCTTCATTAGGTTGCGTGCCCGTGATACAGCCCCAGTTCCTGGTGACTTACCACACTGCGGGTGAACTTTTCCAGGGAGGTACGGCGGCCCTGCTCACCCTCTGTCTGCGAATAGGGGCAGCATGGTGTGGGGGTGGGAATCGGGGAGGGGAGGGGAGGGGATGAGGGAAGATTAGAAAAGTGTCAAGGAAAAACACAGGTTACATTTTAGGCCATGAAGCCAGAAGCGGTGGCTATGGTAGAAGAGCTAGGGACCAGGCCAGCAGGGGGGAGTGTCTTTGAAGGGGACAACATAACACAGGGATGCACTGCTGCTGCTCACCAAGAGAAGATGATGCTTTGATCTGCTGTGGTGCTGATCATCCTAGTACACAGTATAACAGGACTTGCTTTATTTTCCATTTTAGAGAGCTGTGAATGTATAAATCCGAAGGAGTCAAATAATATAATAAACTGAACGACATGAATACTCGAGCAAAGGTAAGCCGTCTCAGTTCAGATGTAAATGGTTATGTAGTATCTGCAGAAAGTGTGGATTTGAGAATAAAGTTGCATCTTCCAAAAAGTGCTTTCAAACAAAGTGCTTTCAAACATATTTAGTAAATGCATATTATCACAGGTTTAAGATGGTGGAGTTGTGACTGAGTAGGTGTTAGTTACAGCTCACCAGCTTCTTTCTGGCTAGCAGGAGGTCCTGATAAATGTTGGATCTCAGGAAGCGTGCATAGCTGTCACTTTTCATCAACTTGAAGATGTGTTCCTGGAGAAGAAGGAGAGGTGGTTGATGGTGTGTGTGTGTATGTGTGTGTTTGTGTGAATGTGTGTTTGTGTGTGTGTGTGTGTGTGTGTGTGTGTGTGTGTGTGTGTGTGTGTGTGTGTGTGTGTGTGCGTGTGTGCGTGTGTGCGTGTGTGCGTGTGTGCGCGTGTGCATGCGTGCGTGCAATTGTGTGTGTGTTGAGTTGAGTTGATGATTATGTAAGAGTGGGAACGAAGGAGCTGAGTGTAAACCATGCTTGATAACATGGAGGGAAGAAGGAGTCTCCTGAGATGGCTGAATGAACACAAAGCCATCATATAGCCATTGAAGCTAATGCACCGTGAGGTGCAAAGCAAATACAGTTTGAATCTAGGATGAATGCATGTGCCATTCACAGGTATTACTCGGCCCATTAGACCCTGAAAAACATCGTTTCGTCACCACCATTCACTTAATTTCCTTTCACTCCATCTGTCCCTCCACCCCCCCTCTCAGCCAGCAGTGTGTGGGTGGGGATTATGATGTTATGTGTTTGTGTGAGTGGTTGAATGTGTGTGCAGTAGTAGCAGTAATATTGACAGTCTGTGTGGGCGTGCATGCATATGTGTTTGAGTGAATATGGGAGACTGATATGTACCTGTGCGTCCTCATAGCTGTATCGTCCAGGATCTTTCAGGTTATGGCTGGTGAGCTCATAGCTGTGGGAGTCCAGGTTGATGGAGCTGGGTGCACCCTCTGCCAGGAACTCCTGCCAGATCTCCTGGGCCCTGGCTGCCACATTCTCAAGGGGCCTCCGCTTCAGGTCCTGCACTGCCAACCAGAACCTAGTCAAGGGGCACAGGTAGGGCACAGCCAATAGAGATCAGTGTCTGCATTCACTTCCTAGTGTTAAACTGCCAGGAGAGGAGAGCGCCCCTTGTGGACATGCATAGCAGTCATTCCATTTAATCTCATTGCTGCCACTCAAAAGCCTCTATTGGCCTGGGGAATATAAATGGATGTGAAACAGTAGAAGGGAAGAAGATAGTGACAGTGTTATCATTGGGAACTGCGCCTGCCTGAGCCTATAAGGCTCCACCTCTCACCGGAGGTTCTCTGAGCTGAACTCCGACTCCAGGAACTTGAGGAAAGCGTCCCGTCCCGCTGGGTCCTTGAGGGCCTCCTCCAGAGAGAAGCCCCACTTCTTCACACGGTGCTGGCTGGGGTCCCGGCTGCTCACAGGGAAGAACGGTGAGAGACGACTGTGAGGCATCTCAGAATGCCAATCAAGCCTAGCATAGAGCTGGTTTACTGTACATGCTATTCTCACACTATTCTCCCACAGTACATATGTTGTGGGTGTGCATGCTGTTTAATATGTGGATGAATAGGGAAAGAAAGAGGAGCTAGCCATGGGGGTATCATGACATTTTGGCCAGCACCTGAGAGCACTGACCCTCTGCCTGACCCCACTAGTCATTTGAGGAGTGATTATGTTTGACTAGTGAGGTCGGTCCATGGGGCCTATGGCCTCACACCACCGGAGGCTGCTGAATGGAGGACGGCTCATAATAATGGCTGGAATGGAGTAAATGGAACAAGGTATCAAACACATGGAGGCCATGTTCGATTACCATTCCATTTATTCCATTCCAGCCATCCCTATGAGCCCGTCCTCCCCTATTAAGGTTCCACCAACCTCCTGTGCCCCACACTGCCTCCCCAGTAAACCCACCTAGCCTCCAGGTCCCAGAAGGTCATGTCATCGCTGATCCAGGGGTTGGACGGTTCAACAGTTGACGCTAAAGGATCGTAGACCATGAACTGTTCTGTGTAGCTCATGAGGCTGTCTGCTACTTTGGACATTTTCATACAGTGTCTGTCCAGCTGCATGTTCAAGAAGGAAATCTGAGAGAGAAAAGAAGGAAAAATGAGAGAGTAGCATTAATCAAGAGGAGAGTTGGCGTTATGATTGATGAGTGAGACAGATAGGCAGACAGACAGACAGCATGAAATAATGGATAATGCCAGTGTTAGTAATGACCTGTCAGGAGAATCACAGTGTGTTACCTCCTTCTGCACGTCCTCTCTGGTGGGCTTCCTGGACGGCTGGGATGGGAGGGACTGGTGGACTGAACTCTGAGTCTGGGTGTCGTCTGTTACCCCATACACCGACTGGACAGGGACAGAATGGATATACATGTCTGTTATTTGTATTTGTATTTATTATGAATCCCCATCTTCCTGGGGTCCAGCAACATTAAGGCAGTTTATACAATTTTAAAACATTACAAAACATTCCCAGATTTTACAACATACTGTGTGCCCTCAGGCCCCTACTCCACCACTACCACATATCTACAGTACTGCCAGGAGACAGTACAACATCCGTGTGTGTGTGTGTGTGTGTGTGTGTGTGTGTGTGTGTGTGTGTGTGTGTGTGTGTGTGTGTGTGTGTGTGTGTGTGTGTGTGTGTGTGTGTGTGTGTGTGTGTGTGTGTGTGTGTGTGTGTGTGTGCGTGCGTGCGTGCATGTGTCTGCGCCAATGTTTGTGTTGCTTCACAGTCCCCGCTGTTCCATAAGGTGGTTTTTATCTGTTTTTTAAATAAAATTTTACTGAATAGAGATCCATGTAGTCATGGCTCTATGTAGTACTGTGTGCCTTCTATAGTCTGTTCTGGACTTGGAGACTGTGAAGAGACCTCTTGTGGCATGTCTTGTGGGGTATGCATGGGTGTCCGAGCTGTGTGCCAGTAGTTTCGACAGACAGCTCGGTGCATTCAAAATGTCAATACCTCTCATAAATAAAAGTAGTGATGAAGTCAATCTCTCCTCCACTTTGAGACAGGAGAGATTGACAGGCATATTATTAATACCAGCTCTCTATGCACATCCAAGGGCCAGCTGTGCTGTCCTGTTCTGAGCCAATTGCAATTGGCACCTGACCACACGACTGAACAGTAGTCAAGGTGCAACAAAATTAGGGCCTGCAGGACCTGCCTTGTTGATAGTGTTGTTAAGAAGGCAGAGCATCACTTTATTATAGCCAGATTTCCCCATTTTAGCTAATACTGCATCAATATGTTTTGACCATGACAGTTTACAATCTAGTGTTACTCCAAGCAGTTTAGTCATCTCAACTTGCTCAATTTCTACATTCTTTATTTCAAGATTTAGTTGAGGTGTAGGGTTTAGTGAGTGTTTTGTTACAAATACAATGCTTTTCTTTTTAGAAATATTTAGGGCTAACTTATTCCTTGCCATCCAAGCTGAAACTAACTGCAGCTCTTTGTTGAGTGTTGCAGTCATTTCAGTCGCTGTAGTAGCTGATGTGTATAGTGTTGAGTCATCCGCATACATAGAAACTCTGGCTTTACTCAAAGTCAGTGCCATGTCGTTATTAGAAATTGAAAAAAGCAAGGGGCCTAAACAGCTACCCTGGGGAATTCCTGATTCTAACTGGATTATATTTGATAGGCTTCCATTAAAGAACACCCTCTGTGTTCTGTTAGACAAGTAACTCATAACACATAAGTTTTTCCAGCAGCAGACTATGATCAAGAATGCCAAAAGCTGCACTGAAGTCTAACAAGACAGCCCCCACAATCATTTTATCATCAATTCCTCTCAACCAATCATCAGTCATTTGTGTAAGTGCTGTGCTTGTTGAGTGTCCTTCCCTATAAGCATGCTAAAATTCAGTTGTCAATTTGTTTCCGTATTGCTTATACACTCACCCTCAACACACGCACACAGATATATACATACATAAACAGAGACCACTCATCACTAAAAGCCTTCTTCCTTACCTTTTTCACCTTCTGTGGATTCTTCTCTCTCTGGCACTTGCGAATGTCCATCTCTGTGGTGTTTACACAGCCTGGCTGTGAGAGAGTTAGTTTTCAGGTCAGATTATAGTGGGTCACCAGACATCCTTCCCTAGCCTGCAGGCTAGACTTAATTCAAAACTGGAGTTGGCTAATACAGAGCCCCACTAGGATCCAGATGAATTCAGGCTAACCCAGGCCCCACCAGACATTAAAACACTGTATTGTTCTAACAGTAGAGCCCTACAGGACTTTCACTGTAACATTCCTTGTCCTTTCATCATGCCCTCTCTCTATTACTCCTTCAGACCTTAGCACCACCTCCTCCTCTCAGCTTAGCACCACCACCTCCTCCTCTCAGCTTAGCACCAGCACCCTCCTTCCTTCCTCCTTTCAGCTTACCACAGGGCGATGGACGTCCCAGAATGCCCTCTCCTGGCTGTCTAGGATCTTCCTCTCAGCCTTGTCCTTCTTCCTGTCGATCCTGAGGGTAGGGGAGAGAGGACAGAGCCAAGTCAATACTGAGAACACAGACAGACATGTCACTTTTAATGAGAGACCAGAGGAGGGTAAAAGCTCAAAGTGGAAGTCACAACCTGTTTCGTCACCAAACAATCTGTGGTCTGGCCGCTGGCTGGTAGGGTACAACTCTTACATAACTGACATTTACTGATCAGTGCTTGGTTGGACTGTTTCTCTCTCTCACTCGGAATGTAACAAAGCTAAAATGTATTATCTCTTAACTACAGTAAATACTTAGTGCTCAGACTATAATCATTTGAAAGGGTAATCATGACCAATTAGGTTTTTCTCATGTCCTGATATCATGTTTACAAATGTCAACCAGCAGATGGAGATGTAGTGGAAGGAACAGTGATAATAGTCAATGAGTAAAATATCACCTAGAAAGTAACCTAGGGGTATGCATCTGGCACACTGGGGACTCTATAGTCACCTGCATCAATGCATGAAATATAAGGAATACACTGACATAGGGCACAATAGACAAAGTATCAAAACCACAATATGTTGTGTGCGTGCTCGTTTGCCTAGTTACTGTCCACTCACTTGACCTGCGCCTCAGCTTGCATGAAGATGAACTCCCACTTCCTGGCGAAGGCCCTCTGCAGTCGAGCCAGGTTCTCCTGTAAGACCCCCAATCGTTGAGAAATGAGGGGTAAGAGTAGACCAGTGAAGGTTCTTGGGTAATTGCATTGCTACAATGCTTTTTGCTGCATAAAGCTAGCCAGCTCAGCTTAACCGGGAAGTAATATCATGGTTGTTGTAATTTGCATATAATAAGGGCATCTGCTTGGCAAGTGAGCAATACAAACATCTGTCATACATATTCAATGAAGTCACCTATTTGAATTGTGGGGAAAACAACACTCTGACTAAACCTATATGGCATGGAATAGACAAGAGCTTATGAGCATGGCATGTGATCTGAGAGAATCTGTAGTTGTGTAGTTGATACCTCTTTTAAAGAGTCAGTAGTGTATTGATAGTGTACTGACGACAGTTCCAGTAGGGTGAATATGGGACTCACAGCCTCGTAGTCAGCTAGCTCCAGCCTGGCCTTGTTCTGCATGGTGCGCTTGCACAGGTAGATAGCTGCAGAGGAGAGAGAAGACAGCAGAGTGTAGTCAGTTACTTACTGTTGCTTGGCAGACTGCCTGCCTTTAGTGATATTGCCAAACAAATGTCACATATGCTGTATCGCCAGTTGTAAGTGTAGTTTATTTCTTGCAAACAAATGCCACCTACTCGGTTTCCGCCTGAGTAAATCTGTTCCGATCAGAGTGAGGTGAGCAATATTTAATGAGACAGTTGGCAACTTTCCATTTACATAATCAGGCTGGAGAAATGCCATGCAAACATGAAACCCTGGAGATGTACAATAATTTCACGTATGACGTCTGTACCCTGATTGGCTAATATAGCCTGGGGGTAAAATGAGATCCTACTGGGGAGATAGTGGGATGCATTACAGATTGGGCCACTCAATCAATACTGGGTGTGAGACAACAACAGATCCATAGTCTGTGTTTAGACTCTAGGCAGGAGGATATGACACAGTCTGGGCCAGACACTGCTCTCACTCTGCACTGAGCAGAGCTATAGGTTAGGCTGGCAGGGAGGGGCATCAGGGGGGAATAGCTGGGGGTTACACATAATGAAAATATGAGGGGTAACATTTAGACACATTTGAGGTCAGTGATATTTTCTCAATCCACCCTTAGGGACCACAACATAACTTACCATAGTCTGTGTTTTCAGGTTCCCAACAATTAGAGGGCCAGAAGTATGGAGCCTGAGGAGGAAAGTGGAGAGATCATTAACTTACTCATCATCTTAAGATCATTTATACATCAGAGCATCTGTCCAAGACTGGAGAGGGTCTCCTTTTTACTGTCTTTCCTAATGTTGATGCATACATTTTTTTCCACGCTGTCCCTAGGAGCAGTGTTTGAAGTTAACAGATCCTTTCCTTTATGTTTCACTCTGTAAAAATGTTGTGTTGAGTATGTGGATTAAAATGCTCAAATAATGAGGTTTTAAACACATTTCTGAGACACAGTTTAGTTTGAAGATGGGCAGCCCCGGTTTTAATATGCATGTTGTGTCCAGTCCACCCTGACTCATAGCACTAAGTCATGTTGAGATGAAGATGCTGGAGAACACACAAACCATCCATACTCTTTGTTCATGCCTTTCCCTCTCTACGAACATGCTGAAGTTAAAATAAGATAAGTGGTGTGATAATCAATGCCCTTCTTATGCTCTGCATAACTATATAGGTAAGAACAATAGCTATATTCTCCATCCAGATTTCTTTGATTATCGCAATTGATATTTCAGATTCAAAGTTCATTCCATGATGCATAAATAATGGCTTTCTCAGATCTATCATTTTTAATGATGGGCAGAATTAGAATGCAGAGATGTGCCGAGACATCTCCAATATCACTCATATAATTAGCTTAAAGCCTCCATGCAGTCTTTGTAATTTTATTTTTAAATCAGTACTGTATGTCTAAAATATCACTGAGTGTTCAGTGAAAATGTGTAATTTAAATGCTCAGTCTGATCATGTGGGTGTTAGGTAACAAATGTGAAGATATTTACATAAGCAGCCCTGATTGGCTGATAGGATGGTCTAGAGCCGACCCCCTTACCCAGATGACATCATGATGTGGGCCAAAAGTTCCATCCCACCTGAACAGGCAGAAATGTCAGGATTTCCTTTCAAACAGCTCTTACACAAAAAGGGCAATCTGATAATTTTCACAGTTTCTTAGTGTTATTTTGACCTCATAGTGTGGAAATATCATAACTGCACTGCCCCTCTAACAACAAAAGGCTAACAAGATGATTGAGATATGAATATGTGTCAGAAGCAACACATCAAACAGACAGGTTAACATGTATTTTCTCAAGTCTAAACCAAACTGCAGCAGTGACATATCATGTTGTGACTAGCCGCGGGAAGTAGGGGTGCTGAAG
This sequence comes from Oncorhynchus kisutch, assembly GCF_002021735.2. Taxonomy (NCBI): domain Eukaryota; kingdom Metazoa; phylum Chordata; class Actinopteri; order Salmoniformes; family Salmonidae; genus Oncorhynchus; species Oncorhynchus kisutch. The sequence continues at coordinate 34,142,452 of NC_034180.2, forward strand.
GTGCTGCAAATTGAAATACCTTTGCCAAAATTATTTAAAATAAATGTACAAATTCAAAATACTACACCAGGGAGCATAATTTAGCCACAGAGGATCAGTAGCTTTTAAAAAATAGCTGTGGATTAAGTTTTATCACAAGCACTTACAGTTGTGAAAGCTGCAATTTGGGAAACATGCATGTCAAATATAGAACAGCTTGTTGCACTGTGGCCAAAGACAAATATTCTATAGAAGAATTTTGGAACCTTTAAACCTGGTACTTTGACTGTTAAAATCAAGGGTACACAAGCGTTGGTTGCCAGGCCTTACTTTCCGTGCGATTGTAAATTCCATCTGGAGTGCCAGAGCATTGTCAGATTATCCGTTCGTAAACTCAGAGCGTTCAGAGCGCACACTGGACACTCTGGCCGAGGAGTAGTGTTGATCCATGTGTTCTGACCTCACAACGGCAGTCATGCACCCAAGCTAACTGACTAACAGTGGCTAGCTTGCTAGCTACTTCAAGACACATATGTGAGAACATCTCACTCTGACCAGTTTACTCGCCCTAGCAGAGCTGGTTAGGCTGTTTTCATTTTGTCCAGAGCGTTGGTGACTGTAACTCTGCTGCTGGCAACAATTTAATTAAATTTCTTTGCTGACGATTACTGACTCCGGTCCTATTCAATGAGTGTTGAGTGTTCGTAAATGCACCAGTTACTCACACTCAGACGAGAGTGCTCTGAAATCGGAGTAGATAGCCAGAGTGAATTTACCAACGCACCCTTGAATGGGAACTGTCATCTATGGTTGGTTGTGGCTGTCAAATAGCTGTTTGCACATTTCTAAATGCACAAGAAAAAACAATGGGATACCATTTGGAAAGCAAATCCCTACTGCTGAAAAGAGAAGACTAATCTAAGAAGACTAGTCTGTTGAAGCTAAGAATTTTTAACAAGTGATTGCATTGTGAATTGTTATGCAATAATTGATTAACAAGATACATACAAGATACATACAGATACAAGATACATACAATGCATTCGGAAAGTATTCAGACACCTTGACTTTTTCCACTTTGTTAAGTTACAGCCTTATTCTAAAATGTATTAAATGTTAAAAAATATATAAATATCATCAATCTACACACAATACCCCATACAAAGCAAAGCAAAAACAGGTTTTATGAATACTGAAATATCCCATTTACATACAATTGAAGTCGCAAATTTACATACACTTAGGTTGGAGTCATTAAAATATGTTTTTCAACCACTCCACAAATTTCTTGTTAACAAACTATAGTTTTGGCACGTTCATCTGTACAAACAATAGTACGCAAGTATAACACCATGGGGCCACGCAGCCATCATACCGCTCAGGAAGGAGATGCGTTCTGTCTCCTAGAGATGAAAGGTACGTTGGTGCGAAAAGTGCAAATCAATCCCAGAACAACAGCAAAGGACCTTGTGAAGATGCTGGAGGAAACAGGTACAAAAGTATCTATATCCACAGTAAAAAAGATTCCTATATCGACATAACCTGAAAGGCAGCTCAGCAAGGAAGAAGCCACTGCTCCAAAACAGCCATAAAAAAAGCCAGACTACGGTTTGCAACTGCACATGGGGACAAAGATTGTACTTTTTGGAGAAATGTCCTCTGGTCTGATGAAACAAAAATAGAACTGTTGACCATCGTATATTTGGAGGAAAATAGGGGGAGGCTTGCAAGCCGAAGAACACCATCTCAACCGTGAAGTACGGGGGTGGCAGCATCATGTTGTAGGGGTGCTTTGCTGCAGGAGGGACTGGTGCACATGGAGTGGCCATCACAAAGCCCTGACCTCAATCCTATAGAAAATGTGTGGGCAGAACTGAAAAAGCCTTCAAACCTAACTCAGTTACACCAGCTCTGTCAGGATGAATGGGCCAAAATTCACCCAACTTATTGTGGTAAGCTTGTGGAAGGCTTCCCGAAACATTTGACCCAAGTTAAACAATTTAAAGGCAATGCTACCAAATACTAATTGAGTGTTTGTAAACTTCTGACCCACTGGGAATGTGATGAAAGAAATAAAAGCTGAAATAAATCATTCTCTCTACTATTATTCTGACATTTCACATTCTTAAAATAAAGTGGTGATCCTAACTGATGAAAGACAGGGAATTTTTACTAGGATTAAATGTCAGAAATTGTGAAAAATTGAGTTTAAATGTATTTGGCTAAGGTTTTTGTAAACTTCCGACTGCAACTGTAAGTATTCAGACCCTTTACTCAGTACTTTGTTGAAGCACCTTTGGCAGTGATTACAGACTCAAGACTTCTTTAGTATCATGCTACAAGCTTGGCACACCTGTGTTTGGGGAGTTTCTCCCATTCTTCTCTGTAGATCCTCTCAAGCTCTGTCAGGTTGGATGGGGCGTGTCACTGCACAGCTATTTTCTGGTCTATCTAGAGATGTTAGATCGGGTTCAAGTCTGGACTCTGGCTGTGCCTCTCAAGGACATTCTTGTCCCGAAGCCACTCCTGCGTTGTCTTGACTGTGTGCTTTGGGTCGTTTTCCTGCTGGAAAGTGAACCTTCACCCTAGTCTGTGGTTCTGAGCGCTCTGGATCAGGTTTTCATCAAGGATCTGTCTGTACTTTGCTCTGTTCATCTTTCCCTCCATCCTGACTAGTCTCCCAGTCCCTTCCACTGAAAAACATCCTCAATGCATGATGCTGCCACCACCATGCTTCACCGTAGGAATGGTGCGAAGTTTCCTCCAGCATTCAGGCCAAAGAGTTCAATCTTGGTTTTCATCAAACCAGAGAATCTGGTTTGCCTTTTGGCAAACTCCGAAAACGTTTTTCTTCATCTCCCAGAGAATTGGCCGAGGCCTATATTTTTTTTTGTCTTTTCAATATTTTTATCTGCCAAAATCCAGCTATTACTGGCTAACGGAAACCCTGAGCCAGACAAGTGACCGGGACCCGGGAAGATTTATAATTTATTTGACATTTTAAGAATTTACCAGTCATCCATATGCATTGGGTGTGTAACCCATTAGGGTGTCCACCCACACAGCCAGCGCCATCAATAATCAAGGGATATTGGCCAAATGAGCCACATTTACACGCACTTAAAAACAGTCTATAACAAATTACAAAAACACTATTTCTTGTGTTTCGAATTTCGATGTGTAGCATATGCAAAACTTTATAGGCCATTGTTTTATTGGTATTTACTTTCCTAAAACAATAAATGTCCATCTCATGTTCAGCTGTGGGAAATTTGAGCACTAAATGCAACAAGGAATTGCATGCATAGGCCTATAGACCTAGGTGTCCACTATATTAATATTTAAAAAGTAAATATAAAGGAAGAGAAGCTTAGTCCTAGCCCCATAGAGAGAGATGCCTGAGGCATGCTATGACACCAACATTCATTCATTTATCCTTGTCAGATTGGCTACTGCGTCTGCTATACAGATATAGGCATACAGAAGGAGTCTAATTCATACATTTTCTATCTGAATATTTTTTATAAAGATAAGTATTATATTGTTATATTATAGGGGTAACTCTGGTAGGCCTAAAACATTATTCCTCACCTCAATTTCAACTGTCAGAGTCAGTTGGAGCGCCTGTGCGCACTGCCTTCATGTCATAGGCCTTCAGTATAATAGAGGCTAATAGCCACACTACACCAATCCTTCACAAACATTTCTAAACTTTATTAAGGTAATATCAAAAGTAAGTCAAGCCATTGTTTATCTGGAAAATATGAGCAGGATAATATATCATGGTAAACACAACACTACAGTTGGAACTTCATTTGGCCCAAAAAAATGGCTCAACAGAATGAAACAAAACACTTGCGAACTGTTTTAAACATTCACAAAGGTTTTGAACAGGCTGTATTGCAGCAATTACCAAGAAAGGCTAGTGCCTACCATACCCAACACATGACAGCAAATAGGCTAATGATGTTTATTTTACATCAGGCCGTATAACTTATCTTAAACTAAATACAGAATTTAGCCAACGAAAATGTCTCCTCAGAATTAAACAAAATAAATTTTGCATAGGCTTTTTAAAGAACTGATTTAGACTAATACATATGCCTACAATAATAAAAATGATATACATAACAAAAATAATAAAACAAATGCTAAAAAATATGTTTGTTTTTTTGCATCCTACCTGAATAGCAAGTTGCACATAAAGTACCAGTCAAAAGTTATTTGTTTTTCAACGGGACAATGACCCAACACACCTCCAGGCTGTGTAAGGGCTATTTGACCAAGAAGGAAAGTGATGTTGTGCTGCATCAGATGACCTGGCCTCCACAATCACCCGACCTCAACCCAATTGAGATGGTTTGGGATGAGTTGGACCGCAGAGTGAAGGAAAAGCAAGTGCTCAGCATATGTAGGAACTCCTTCAAGACTGTTGGAAAAGCATTCCAGGTGAAGCTGGTTGAGAGAATGCCAAGATTGTGCAAAGCTGTCATCAAGGCAAAGGTGGCTACTTTGAAGAATCTCAAATATAAAATATATTTTGATTTGTTCAACACTTTTTTGGTTACTACATGATTCCATATGTGTTATTTCATAGTTTTGATGTTTTCACTATTATTATAGAATGTAGAAAATAGTACAAATAAAGAAAAACCCTTGAATGAGTAGTGTAGTGTGTCCAAACTTTTGACTGGTACTGTATGTGTGGTATTAATAAAAAATATTCTGCTAATGTCTTATATTATGTAAATGACGTAGCATGCATGACATGTGTTTATTAAAGGCTTGCCCCGAAACATCACAGATTTATCTCAAAGCACAGCAAGAAGTTGTCATTAAAAGCGGGGCTTCCAAAGATGCAGCACCTATTTATAGCACAGCGTGCCCACACAGCTTCTGTCAAAGCTCCTCAGTGCTGGCACAGAGACACACTCAAAAGGGCATCAACATACTGAAAAAAGCATGCAGGTCCTCTTTTATTGGCAATGATGACGCTCACTTGTTGCACCACACATAACATCAGAGGAAGGGTATTTTTTAGTCCGATTGATTATGGGTGACACACACGCATCCCCATCCAGAAAAAGGCTCGTCATGCATTTTAATCTGAGGGAAAATAAGTGTGCAGAAATGGATTCTCCGGTAGATTGGGGGAGGAGTGGGATGGGTGAGTGACAGAGAAAAGTGCAGAGGAAGAGAGTGCCAGTTTAGCGCTTCCCAAAGGGAGCTGCTCCTAGCTGGGATTAGCCAGCCATAGTGACTCATTATTCTGGAGCCTTTCAGCAGGACCAGGGACCATTCAGCCTCCACTACACTGTAACACCCTGTGCTGAATGTCACAATGCATGCAGGGCCGGCTTAATGCAGGGGCGTACTAGGGCTGCAGCCCCTGGGCCCAGGCCTGATGGGGGACCAATTTTAAATTAAAATATAAATATAAACTCTGCAAAAAAAGAAACGTCCTCTCACTGTCAACTGCGTTAATTTCAGCAAACTTATTTTAACGTGTAAATATTTGTATGAACATAACAAGATTCAACAACTGAGACATAAACTGAACAAGTTCCACAGACATGTGACTAACAGAAATGGAATAATGTGTCCCTGAACAAAGGGGGGGTCAAAATCAAAAGTAACCGTAAGTATCTGGTGTGGCCACCAGCTGTACTGCAGTCATCTCCTCCTCATGGACTGCACCAGATTTGCCAGTTATTGCTGTGAGATGTTACCCAACTCTTCCACTAAGGCACATGCAAGTTCCCAGACATTTTGGGGGTAATGGACCTCACCTTCCGATCCAACAGGTCCCAGACGTGCTCAATGGGATTCAGATCCGGGCTCTTCGCCAGCCATCGCAGAAAACTGCCATTCCTATCTTGCAAGAAATCACGCACAGAACGAGCAGTATGGCTGGTGGCATTGTCACGCTGGAGGGTCATGTCCGGATGAGAATGCAGGAAGGGTACCACATGAGGGAGGAGAATGTCTTCCCTGTAATGCATAGCGTTGAGATTGCCTGCAATGACAACAAGCTCAGTCCGATGATGTTGTAACACATCGGACGCGAGTGAACAGGCCTACAAGCCCTCAGTCCAGCCTCTCTCAGCCTATTGCGGACAGTCTGAGCACTGATGGAGGGATTGTGCATTCCTGGTTTAACTCGGGCAGTTGTTGTTGCCATCCTGTACCTGTCCCGCAGGTGTGATGTCCGGATGTACCGATCCTGTGCAGGTGTTGTTACACATGGTCTGCCAGTGTGAGGATGATCAGCTGTCCGTCCTTTATCCCCGTAGCGGTCTCTTACGCGTCTCACAGTACGGACATTGCAATTTATTGCCCTGGCCACATCTGCAGTCCTCATGCCTCCTTGCAGCATGCCTAAGGCACGTTCACGCAGATGAGCATGGACCCTGGGCATCTTCCTTTTGGTGTTTTTCAGAGTCAGCAGAAAGGCCTCTTTAGTATCCTAAGTTTTCATAACTGTGACCTTAATTGCCTTCTGTCTGTAAGCTGTTAGTGTCTTAAAGACCGTTCCACAGGTGCATGTTCATTAATTGTTTATGGTTCATTGAACAAGCATGGGAAACAAGACTTTACAATGAAGATCTGTGAAGTTATTTGGATTTTTACAAATTATCTTTGAAGGACAGGGTCCTGAAAAAGGGACGTTTCTTTTTTTGCTGAGTTTATTAAGGAAAAAATATACTGCATATATTATATACAGTGCATTTGGAAACTATTCAGACCCCTTGACTTTTTCCACATTTGTTACGTTACAGCCTTATTCGAAAATTGATGAAATTCATCTTTTCCTCATCAATCTATACACAATACCCTGTAATGACAAAGCAAAAACAGGGTTTTAGACATACTAATTTATATAACAAAACAAAAACAGGGGCAGCAGGCAAAGTGGTTAGAGCGTTGGATAATAACCGAAAGGTTGTTGGATCGAATCCCCGAGCTGACAAGGTAAAAATATTTCGTTCTGCCACTGAGCAAGGCAGTTAACCCACTGTTCCCCGGGCGCCGAAGATGTGTATTTCGATTATGGCAGCCCCCCACACCTCTCTGATTCATAGGGGTTGGGTTAAATGCAACACATTTCAGTTGAATGCATTGAGTTGTACAACTGACTAGGTATCCCTCTTTTCTTTCCCTTTACTTACATAAGTATTCAGACTCTTTACTATGAGACTTGAAATTGAGCTCAGGTACATCCTGTTTCCATTGATCATCCTTGAGATGTTTCTACAACTTGATGGAGTCCGTCTGTGGTAAATTAAATTGATTGGACATGATTTGGAAAGGCACACACCTGACTTTATAAGGTCCCACAGTTGACAGTTCATGTCAGAACAAAAACCAAGCCATGAGGTTGGAGAGCTCCGAGACAGGATTTTGTCAAGGCACAGATCTGGGGAAGGGTAGCAAAACATCTCTGCAGCAATGAAGGTCACCAAGAACACAGTGGCCATTCTTAAATGGAAGAAGTTTGGAACCACCAAGACTCTTCTTAGAGCTGGCCGCCTGGCCAAACTGAGCAATCGGGGGGGAAGGTCCTTGGTCAGGGAGGTGATCAGGAACCCGCTGGTCACTCTGACAGAGCCCCAGAGTTCCTCTGTGAAGATTGAGGTACCTTCCAGAAGGACAACCGTCTCAGCAGCACTCCATTAATCAGCCGCTTATGGTAGAATGGCCAGACGGAGCCACTCCTCAGTAAAAGGCACATGACAGCCCGCTTGGAGTTTGCCAAAAGGCACCTAAAGGATTCTCAGATCATGAGAAACAACATTCTCTGGTCTGATGAAACCAAGATTGAACTATTTGGCCTGAATGCCAATCGTCGAGTCTGGAGAAAACCTGGCACCATCCCTACGATGAAGCGTGGTGATCACAGCATCATGCTGTGGGGATGTTTTTCAGTGGCAGCAACTAGGAGACTAGTCAGAGTCGGGAGAAAGATGAATAGAGCCGAAAGTACCGAGAGATCCTTGATGACAACCTGCTCCAGAGTGCTCAGGACCTCAGACTGGGGCGAAGGTTCACCTTCCATCAGGACACCGACCCTAAGCTCACAGTCAAGACAACGCAGGAGTGGCTTTGGGACTAGTCTCTGAATGTCCTTGAGTGCCCCAGCCAGAGACCGGACTTGAACCTGATCAAACATCTCTGGAGAGACCTAAAAATAGCTGTGCAGCAACATTTCCCATCCAACCTGACAGAGCCGGAGAGGATCTGCAGAGAGGAATGGGAGAAACTCCCCAAATAGTTCAATAAAATATGTGCCAAGCTTGTAGCGTCATACCCAAGAAGACTCAAGGCTGTAATCGCTGCTAAAGGTGCTTCGACAAAGTACAGAGTAAAGAGTCTGAATACTGTTTTTGTTTTGTCATTATGGGATATTGTGTGTAGATTGATGAGGATAAAAAACATCAACTGCACATCAACTCGGTACTATGACCCCATGTACAGTATATAGTGAAGTTATTGTTATTCATTGTGTATTTACTATTACTTTTATTATAATGTGATATACATTTTCTATTACTTCTCTATTTTCTTTATCTTTGCATTGTTGGGAAGGGCCCGTAAGTCAGCATTTCACTGTTAGTCTATGCCTGTTATTTTCGAAGCATGTGACAAATAACATTTGATTTAAACAGCAATGCCAGATTGTGGGATGCTGTGAGTAGATATGCAACACTGTACATTGTGCCTCTCCAATTGATATCATCTATAAAATCATATATATATTTATAATATAGTGATCTGTAGTGATTTACCCACGGGTTAAGGGAGAGAACAAGGGTAGTGAGTCCAGATCAATTACAACACTTGACCTGTTACTGAGGATCAGACTATAGGAATCTCTCAATTCAGTTGCTCTGTTAGAACACTCTCCCCTGGTTTTCTCTGCTTTAGAGCGTAAAGTGACCAGCCACAAGGTATTGAGGCTACTGTTCTAGACAGTGCACAGGATCATTTATGGTCATAACTCATGTTATGGATGGTGGTGTGGACAGGTCCAGTTTGGGACCACTACACCCTTAGAACAAAAGGTGCTATCTAGATCCTAAAGGGGTTATTCAGCTGTCCCCACATAAAACCCCTTGAAGAATCCTTTAGGTTCCATGTAGAAAATAAGAAAGAAAACGTTTCTTTATGGGGGACAGCCGAAGAACCCTTTTTTGACCCTTTTTTTTCTAAGAGTGTAAGGAGGTACGTCTACTGGTGCCTGAAGTTGCCATGGTAGCTTACCTGGAAGCGGTACAGGGTCCCATCATCTTTGAGAGTGAGGACGTGGTCGGAGATGGGGAAGAGGTAGCCAAGGGCAGCGATCAGGCTCCCTAAATGAATGGCTTCAGCTACAGGAAAGAAGACTAACGCTGAGTAGAGAAAAATAGCCTGAGTAGAGACTGACATCAGGGGTCAATCCCAGTCACGCTGGCTATGTACATAGCAGACATACCTGAGTCCTCAATGGAGAGGTTTTTCATCAGCCACTGCACAATGTCTGCTCCTGGTATTCAAAGCAGAAGAACGGTTGATAGGGACAATGAAATGGCATTGTACACACACAGAAAGCCTCTACACAACAGCTGCAATAATTAACAGGTCTCCCCTCAACAATCTATTACTTTTAGCTTACAGCACAGCTACAATGCCCTTGGCTGAGGCTGAATGTGGCACAGCTGAGTATGTGTTTGCATGAACAATCCAAATGGAACAATGTGATCTTAGTCTAACAATAGGCAGGAAACCACACTGCCCTTTCCCACCTGGACAAAATGAACACCTATGTGAGAATGCTATTCATTGACTACAGCTCAGAGTTCAACACCATACTGCACCACAAAGCTCATCACTAAGCTAAGGACTCTGTGTCTAAACACCTCCCTCTGCAACTGGATCCTGTACTTCCTGACGGGTCTCCCCCAGGTGGTAAGGGTAGGCAACAACACATCTGCCACGCTGATCCTCAACACCGGGGCCCCTCAGGGGTGCATGCTTAGTCCCCTCCTGTACTCCCTGTTCACCCACGACTGCATGGCCAAGCACAACCCCCCCTCCGTCGGCCCCCCTGCTACTGCACGGCATGCGGTACCCGAGCGCCAAGTCTAGGTCCAAAAGGCTCTTTAACAGCTTCACCCCCAAGCAAAAAGACTGCTGAACAATTAATCAAAAGGCCACCCCCCCACCCCCCTTTGTCTTTCACTGCGTCTACTCGCTGTTTATTATCTATGCATAGTCACTTTACCCATACCAACATGTACAAATTACCTCTGTTTTTTATTTTGTTTACTAAATATTTTCTTAACTCTATTTCTTGAAATGCATTATGGTTAAGGGCTTGTAAGTAAGCATTCGGCATGTGACAAATACAATTTGATTTGATTTGAAACCAGGTAACCATCTTTTCTCTCCTGGACAGCAACATATTTGGCAAAATGTGAGGAGGAGTGAGACTGGGAGAGTGAAGCGTGAGCCCAGCAGGCCTAAAGAGACGTGAGGGGGTGAGTCACACTCAGAGCAACGTTACTGGGACCCCCCCCCCCCCCCTCCTCCTCTCCTATTCCCCAGCCCCATGGCTACTGTTGACTCTGTTGACTCACACACACACATACACACACCAGCCAGAACAGTCTTACTCACTCACACTGCCCCCTTAAACCATGTCATAAAACACACAACCAGCCACTCTCTACAATGTCAGTGCCAGACGGCCTCATCTGTTTCCCTCTGCAGAGGCAGCAAGTCAAATGAGCCTGAAAGGTCATATTTGCTTTAATGATTCTGACTCTCTGTCTGCTCTCTCTGCTTTCTCTCATTGTATGAGACAACAGACACACACGCTCGCACGCACGCACGCACGCACACACCCGCACACACACACACACACACACACACACACACACACACACACACACACACACACACACACACACACACACACACACACACACACACACACACACACACACACACACACACACACACACACACACAGCTGGTCACCTGATACCACACTGGGGATCTTGGACAGGAAGCTCTTGACAGTTCGGATGGCCACCCCTCCTGCCTTCTCATCCTGTAGCCGCATAATGACATCTTCAATCTAACAGGGAGAGGAGACACAACAAAAGTGATCAGGGTTAGAACACAAACCAAACCATCCACAGTCTCTCCATTAAAATGGTTTATTTTCATATAACAATCCAATTTTAATGTGGAAATCTAGGGTCCGTTTATCCAGCCCCACAATTCCCACGGTAACAAGGCCCACGAATGGGGAGACTAGGCCCATTGAAGATGGCTGTCAGAGCGATTCCCCAGAGGTTAAGATAAACATCACACCTCAAACGCCTTGCAGGCAGCAAGCACCCCGCCACATCACACAACAGCAGCCTAAAATTAGGCACGGCCGCACCGTGCTCGCAGCTCAAGACTCAGACACACACACACACCCACATACTGACTGACTGTAACAAAGACGATTATGCTTGGATGAATTCAAAGGCCTGATTGTGTGCAAAGCTGATTTGATTTGGCTGCTCCTTTAGCTTCACCATCTCAGAAAGGTCATCTGTATTTATCTGCACTGTTAAATGGGAGATGGTATGGATCGACTCGTTCTATTACCATCAATATTCAGCAACAATCAGAAAACGCTCTTTATCAGCCATTTGTATAGAGCCCTATAGGGGACAGTGATAAAGTCACGCAATTCTCTGTTGTGTGTCACTGCCATTCCAGCAGGTTCCTGACCCCCTTCTCTCCCTCTCCTCTCATCCATCATTCAAACAGACACATTTGCATGTTCCAGCAGCCTCCTTAGCCTCAGAAATTCAGCTCTTAGCGAGCGCACCAAGGGCCAACTGCCTCCTCTCCGAAGTGGTTGCAGCAGGTTGCAGTTGCACGGCATGCCTCAGTACTGTGTATCTCTGCCCTCACAACGACAACCATAGAGATGTGCAGTATTCTGGACAATCCCAACTAACAGTATAAATAAGAATGGTTGGTTTCGCAACAAGTACAAACATTGGTCACTATTTCAACAACCAGCCCCTACAACCATTGTGTCTCTGGTCTGATGGCCTGATGAGAGCAACAAGCATAATTCAGTAGACCCATTAGCAGGTCTGTCTCTGGCTAGAAGTAGTGTTGAGAAGACACTAGGTCCGTCTCTGGCTAGAAGGAGTGTTGAGAAGACACTAGGTCTGTCTCTGGCTAGAAGTAGTGTTGAGAAGACACTAGGTCCGACTCTGGCTAGAAGTAGTGTTGAGAAGACACTAGGTCTGTCTCTGGCTAGAAGTAGTGTTGAGAAGACACTAGGTCCGTCTCTGGCTAGAAGGAGTGTTGAGAAGACACTAGGTCTGTCTCTGGCTAGAAGTAGTGTTGAGAAGACACTAGGTCTGTCTCTGGCTAGAAGTAGTGTTGAGAAGACACTAGGTCCGTCTCTGGCTAGAAGTAGTGTTGAGAAGACACTAGGTCCGTCTCTGGCTAGAAGTAGTGTTGAGAAGACACTAGGTCCGTCTCTGGCTAGAAGTAGTGTTGAGAAGACACTAGGTCTGTCTCTGGCTAGAAGGAGTGTTGAGAAGACACTAGGTCCGTCTCTGGCTAGAAGGAGTGTTGAGAAGAAACTAGGTCCGTCTCTGGCTAGAAGTAGTGTTGAGAAGACACTAGGTCCGTCTCTGGCTAGAAGTAGTGTTGAGAAGACACTAGGTCCATCTCTGGCTAGAAGTAGTGTTGAGAAGACACTAGGTCTGTCACTGGCTAGAAGTAGTGTTGAGAAGACACTAGGTCCGTCTCTGGCTAGAAGTAGTGTTGAGAAGACACTAGGTCCGTCTCTGGCTAGAAGTAGTGTTGAGAAGACACTAGGTCCGTCTCTGGCTAGAAGTAGTGTTGAGAAGACACTAGGTCCGTCTCTGGCTAGAAGTAGTGTTGAGAAGACACTAGGTCTGTCACTGGCTAGAAGTAGTGTTGAGAAGACACTAGGTCTGTCGCTGGCTAGAAGTAGTGTTGAGAAGACACTAGGTCCGTCTCTGGCTAGAAGGAGTGTTACGAAAACAGTATAAGTTGCTATATTTACTCTTCTGCAAGCCGCACAATCGAAGGCAATTATCTCCTTGCAAACTGGCTAAATATTAAATAGATGACTCAGACACTCAAGTCATGAATCTAATATACCTGAGCAACACATTTTAGATGCGTATGGATTTAATAATAGTCCGATAATGTGGAGAAGAGAAGGAATAGTGAGGCAAGACAATTATAATTCTCTCACCGAATGACTGCCTCTTTACACCGACTGTGCAGTTGGAGAAAGAGAAAGAGAGAGAGAAAGAGAGAGAGAAAGAGAGAAAGATAGATAGATAGAGAGAGAGAGTGAGAGAGAGAGAGAGAGAGAGAGAGAGAGCACTAAGATACTACACCACATCAACTCTATTTTCAGAGAGAAGAAACAAGGATTTTACAGTACAGTTACATTCTTATCTTTTAGAACGGCACTATCAGTCCAACCAGATTTACTGTCTTCCTGTGTCTGAGTACAAACCTTGAGACAAAACACTGGGAATAAGTTATGAAATTATCTCCATTCGCTGCAATACAATGCCACTCCACACACACCGAGAGAGACAACAGTAAAAGGATTTGGTTATTTTGTTCTTGTTAAATAATGGACCTTGGACTCCATAACAGGTTTGAAAATAACTAATTATCTCCCTATAGGATGACAGTGGGCACGAAGTACTTAGCAGGGGTACAGAAACCAGCAGTATCTTTTCACTGTGGAAGCTAATGGTATTTGCATCTTGGTGTGAAGGGCTTTTGAGAGCGGAACATTCCTGCTAGCTGCCGATAACAGTACTTTGCCCTGCCACACTGAGCTCTATTAACGGCAATCGGGGAAGAGGTATGTGTGTGTGTGCCTGTGTGTGTGTGTCTGCTGGGGCCCATTGTCATCCGTTCCTCTTATCTGTGAGGTTACTGAGGGCCCATGCTGCTGTCAGGGCAGTGGCTACTCAGCCAGCCACCCTGTGACGCTCCCTAGCAGGCCATTACAGTGGACTGCTCAACTTATTATCAACACAGAAACACTATCAGGACTTATGGTACTGTATATGCTGTGTGGCTTAGATTCCCAACTGTAGTTTCTACCTCAAACAGTGGTTTCAGTTGAAACAATGACTGGGAGCTACAATTAAAGTCGGACGTTTACATACAGCTTAGCCAAATACCTGATATTTAATCCTCGTAAAAATGTCCTGTCTTAGGTTAGTTAAGATCACCACTATATTTTAAGAATTTGAAATGTCAGAATAATAGTTGACAGAATGATTTATTTCAGCTTTTATTTATTTTATCACTTTCCCAGTATGCTTGGGGTCATTGTTCATTTGGAAGACCCATTTGCGACCAAGCTTTAACTGATGTCTTGAGATGTTTCTTCAATATTTCCACATAATTTTCCTGCCTCATGATGCCATCTATTTTAAGTGCACCAGTTCCTCCTGCAGCAAAGCACCCCCACAACATGATGTTGCCACCCCCGTGCTTCACGATTGGGATGGTGTTCTTCGGCTTGCAAGCCTCCCCCTTTTTCCTCCAAACATAACGATGGTCAATATGGCCCAACAGTTCTATTTTTGACCAGACCAGAGGACATTTCTCCAAAAGTACGATATTTGTCCCCATGGACAGTTGCAAACCGTAGTCTGGCTTTTTTATGGAGGTTTTGGAGCAGTGGCTTCTTCCTTGCTGAGTGGCCTTTCAGGTTATGTCAATATAGAACAAATTTTACTGTGGATATAGATACTTTTGTACCTGTTTCCTCCAGCATCTTCACAAGGTCCTTTGCTGTTGTTCTGGGATTGATTTGCACTTTTCGCACCAAAGTACGTTCATCTCTAGGAGACCTTCCTGCGTGGTATGACTGCTGCGTGGTCCCATGGTGTTTATACTTGCGTACTATCCCAAGGATGAACCAGACTTGTGGAGGTCTGCTACCTTTTTTTCTGAGGTCTTGGCTGATTTCTTTGGATTTTCCCATGATGTTAAGATAATAGGCACTGAGTTTGAAGGTACGTCTTGAAATACATCTACAGGTACACCTCCAATTGACTCAAATGATATCAATTAGCCTATCAGAAGCTTCTAAAGCCATGACATAATTTTCTGAATTTTCCAAGCTGTTTAACGGCACTGTCAACTTAGTTTATGTAAACTTCTGACCCACTGGAATTGTGATACAGTGAATTATAAGTGAAATAATCTGTCTGTTAACAATTGTTGGAAAAATTACTTGTGCGCAAAGTAGATGTCCTAACCGACTTGCCAAAACTATAGTTTGTTAACAAGAAATTACTGAAGTGGTATAAAAACATTTTAGTTTTAATGACTCCAACCTAAGTGTATGTAAACTTCCGACTTCAACTGTGTCTATCAATGGAGATGAGATGAAATACCTGTCCATTTACCAGGATGTTTTGAAATACCGGTCAAGACAAGACCATACTCCAACTGTGACTAATACTAACTACCTTATATCCATAAATGGTGCCAGACAAGCTAATAATAAGCTAATAAAAGCAGAAAGTCTCCCAAAATGAGACCTTGATAAAAAATGTAGAAGGGTGTAATAGAGCATTAATGATTCAACAGCCGTCATCACCACAGACACATTGGTCATTGTTCAAAGACCTTTATGGCTGTGAAAGTCATAATGGCCAATCTGATAACTTTTCAAGACTGTTTTCTAACTTACTTTCTGCTGAATGAGATTCTCTTTACTGCCCAATTAACATATGAACAGAGCCCAACAATATGAAACATAAAGTGAGTATCGGATAAGTGTAAACTCAGTGCAGTGAGAGGTCACCGGTCCCAATACATTCTTCTGTCTTGCTCTGGATGTCTTCTGATGCTGGATTTGTTTGTGGTTTCCAACAGTCTAAGCCATCACAATGAACTGTATATAGAGCATGTGACTTTTAGGCAAGAAATCCAACTGATTTTTGGCTGTGAGCATTCTTAAATAAACCAACCCTCCACCACCCCCCTTATTCCTAGGACCAGCCAGGCATCACACTGTGTGAATAGCAAGCTGATGTCTAGCTTGGCTCTAGCTGCTCTTCTCTGGGGATGCAGGTATGAATGACAGCTGCTTTGGTGGAGAGGGTCTCCTTGTACCCTCTATGGACCAGAGGGGGGCTGCTGCAGGCCTGGTCATGATGAGGGGGTGCCGGGGGTTAGGGAGCCTCTCCTGGATTCGTTCCACCAAGGACAGGCACTGTGACAGCTACAGCAGCACCAACAATGACTGGAAAGGCCAAATACCTACATACAGCTGATATATCAACGATGTATAATGGGTTGAAAACACAAATGCTTTCATTAGCCGATGTGAACAAAACCTTTAAACAGGTCAACATTCACAAAGCCTCTGGGCCAGATGGATTACCAGGATGTGTACTCCAAGCATGTCTTCACTGACATTTTCAACCTCTCTTTAACTGAGTCTGTAATGCCTACATGTATCAAGCAGACCACCATAGTCCCTGTGCCCAAGGAAGGTAACCTGCTTAAATGATTACCGCCCCGTGGCACTCACGTTGGTTGCCATGAAGTGCTTTGAAAGGCTGGTCATGGCTCACATCAACAGCATCCTCCCGGACAGCCTAGACCCACTCCAATTCGCATACCGCCCCAACATATCCACAGATGACGCAATCTCAATCGCACTCCACACTGCCCTTTCTCACCTGGACAAAAGGAACACCTACGTGAGAATACTGTTCATTGACTACAGCTCAGTTTCCAACACCATAGTGCCTACAAAGCTCATCACTAAGCTAAGGACTCTGGGGCTAAACATCTCCCTCTGCAACTGGATCCTGACGGGCGGCCCCCAGGTGGTAAGAGTAGGCAACAATATGTCTACCATGCTGAACCTTAACACAAGGGCCCCTCAGGGGTGTGTACTTAGTCCCCTCCTGTATTCCCTGTTCACCCACGACTGTGTGGGCAAACACGACTCCAACACCATCATTAAATTTGCTGACAACACAACAGTGGTAGGCCTGATCACCAACAACGATGAGACGGCCTATAGGAAAGAGGTTAGAGAACTGGCAGTGTAGTGCCAGGACAACAACCTCTCCCTCAATGTGAGCAAGACAAAAGGGCTGATCGTGGACTACAGGAAAAGGCGGGCCAATCAGGCCCCCTATTAACATTGATGGGGATCTGTAGTGGAGCGGGTTGAGAGTTTCATGTTCCTTGGTGTCCACATCACCAATGAACTATCATCAAATCAAATCAAATCAAATGTATTTGTCACATACACATGGTTAGCAGATGTTAATGTGAGTGTAGCGAAATGCTTGTGCTTCTAGTTCCGACAATGCAGTAATAACCAACGAGTAATCTAACTAACAATTCCAAAACTACTACCTTATACACACAAGTGTAAAGGGATAAAGAATATGTACAAAAATATATATGAGTGATGGTACAGAGCGGCATAGGCAAGATGCAGTAGATGGTATCGAGTACAGTATATACATGTGAGATGAGTATGTAGACAAAGTGACATAGTTTAAAGTGGCTAGTGATACATGTATTACATAAAGATGCAATAGATGATATAGAGTACAGTATATACGTGTACATATGAGATGAAATATCTCATGGTCCAAACATACCAAGACAGATGTGAAGAGGGCACGACAAAACCTTTTTCCCTCAGGAGACTGAAAAGATTTGTCATGGGTCCCCAGATCCTCAAAAGGTTCTACAGCTGCACCATCGGGAGCATCCTGACCGGTTGCATCACTGCCTGGTATGGCAACTGCTTGGCATCTGACCGTAAGGCGCTACAGAGGGTAGGTCGAACGGCCAAGTACATCACTGGGGCCAAGCTCCCTGCCATCCAGGACCTATACAATAGACGGTGTCAGAGGAAAGCCCATAAAAATGTCAGAGACTCCAGTCACCCAAGTTATGGACTGTTTTCTCTGCTACCGCACTGCAAGCGGTACTGGAGCGTCAAGTCTAGGACCAAAAGGCTCCTCAACAGCTTTTGCCCCAAGCCATAAGATTGCTGAACAATTAATAAAATCGCCACCGGATAATTTACATTGACCCCCCCATCCCTTACTCTCTGTTTATTATCTATGCATAGTCACTTCATCCCTACCTACATGTACAAATTACATCAACTAACCAGTACCCCCGCACACTAACTCGGTACTGGTGCCCCCTGTATACAGCCTCGTTCTTCTTATTCTTATTGTGTTCTTTTTTATTATTACTTTGTATTTTACTCTACTTGGTAAATATTTTCTTAACTCTTCTTGAACTGCACTGTTGGTTAAGGGCTTGTAAGTAAGCATTTCACTGTAAAATCTACACCTGTTGTAAACAAATAAAGTTTGATTTGATTAATGAATGTGTATTTGAAATAGTCCTATGAATATCTCAACAGGATACATTTCTCTTATGTGTACGTTTCAGTGTTTAATGACAGTATGTTCCTGTTACCAAGGAGATAATTTTACACCTCACTGAAGCCCTTTTCCTCCACCAACATAGCTCATTAAATCCTCTTGATCACTGGAGAGCCTGGATTGTACTGCAAACACACTAACAGTTTATCTTTCAGCGTGGAGAAAACAAAGCATAATCACTCAAATCCTGGTTGGGATTTAAGCTTCCTGAAGGTGAAAATCCATATTCTACCATGTCCTTGTGAAATTGTTCTGATGAGAGTCTGGGTTGTGGTTGTTTAACTGTAGGTTGGCACACAAAGCAGGAGGAAATGATCCTTCACTGTAACATTGGAGAACTCCTTTGAGGGGGAGAAGCACAGGGCTTCCGCAAAATAATCCTCAGCCGTGTTTCCACAGCTAGGACCCTGGTAAACAACATTCTGAGCCCACCCTGGTAAACAACATTCTGAGCCCACCCTGGTAAACAACATTCTGAGCCCACCCTGGTAAACAACATTCTGAGCCCACCCTGGTAAACAACATTCTGAGCCCACCCTGGAAAACAACATTCTGAGACCACCCTGGTAAACAACATTCTGAGCCCACCCTGGTAAACAACATTCTGAGCCCACCTTGGTAAACAACATCCTGAGCCCACCCTGGTAAACAACATCCTGAGCCCACCCTGGTAAACAACATTCTGAGCCCACCCTGGTAAACAACATTTTGAGCCCACCCTGGTAAACAACATTCTGAGCCCACCCTGGTAAACAACATTCTGAGCCCACCCTGGTAAACAACATTCTGAGCCCACCCTGGTAAACAACATCCTGAGCCCACCCTAGTAAACAACATTCTGAGCCCACCCTGGTAAACAACATTCTGAGCCCACCCTGGTAAACAACATTCTGAGTCCATCCTGGTAAACAACATTCTGAGCCCACCCTGGAAACAACATCCTGAGCACACCCTGGTAAACTGCCCAGAGGTGCAGCATTCTGAATAAGACCTAATTAGCTGCAGCTTGATTGGCTGTTCAGCCTGCTGTCCCACTGTCCCTAAAATCCATAGGAAAAGCCCCAGTGTGAATGTGTTTGTGATTCAGAACAAGGACCAACATGGTCAAAGTGTTAATGGGAATGGGAGTTGCCTGCTTAGGCCAGTTGGAGCTCCCTGCTTGTCCAGTTGGAACTCCCTGCTTAGGTCAGTTGGAGCTCCCTGCTTGTCAAGTTGGAGCTCCCTGCTTGTCAAGTTGGAGCTCAATGCTTGTCCAGTTGGAGCTCCCTGCTTGGGCCAGTTGGAGCTCCCTGCTTAGGCCAGTTGGAACTCCCTGCTTAGGCCAGTTGGAGCTCCCTGCATGGGCCAGTTGCAGCTCCCTGCGTGGGCCAGTTGGAGCTCCCTGTATGGGCCACTTAGAGCTCCCTGCATGGGCCAGTTGGAGCTCCCTCCTTAGGCCAGTTGGAGCTCCCTGCTTGGGCCAGTTGGAGCTCCCTGCTTAGGCCAGTTGGAGCTCCCTGCTTAGGCCAGTTGGAACTCACTGCTTAGGCCAGTTGGAGCTCCCTGCATGGGCCAGTTAGAGCTCCCTGCGTGGGCCAGTTGGAGCTCCCTGTATGGGCCACTTAGAGCTCCCTGTATGGGCCAGTTGGAGCTCCCTCCCTGGGCCAGTTATAGCTCCCTGCATGGGCCAGTTGGAGCTCCCTGCTTGGGCCAGTTAGAGCTCCCTGCATGGGCCAGCTAGAGCTCCCTGCATGGGCCAGTTGGAGCTCATTGATTGTCCAGTTGGAGCTCCCTGCATGGGCCAGTTGGAGCTCCCTGCGCGGGCCAGTTGGAGCTCCCTGTGCGGGCCAGTTGGAGCTCCCTGTATGGGCCAGTTAGAGCTCCCTGCGCGGGCCAGTTGGAGCTCCCTGTATGGGCCAGTTGGAGCTCCCTGCATGGGCCAGTTGGAGCTCCCTGCTTGGGCCAGTTAGAACTCCCTGCATGGGCCAGTTAGAGCTTCCTGCATAGGCCAGTTAGAGCTCCCTGCATGGGCGAGTTGGAGCTCCCTGCTTGGGCCAGTTAGAGCTCCCTGCGCGGGCCAGTTGGAGCTCCCTGTATGGGCCAGTTAGAGCTCCCTGCATGGGCCAGTTGGAGCTCCCTGGTTGGGCCAGTTAGAACTCCCTGCATGGGCCAGTTAGAGCTCCCTGCATGGGCCAGTTAGATCTCCCTGGTTGGGCCAGTTAGAACTCCCTGCATGGGCCAGTTAGAGCTCCCTGCATGGGCCAGTTAGAGCTCCCTGCATGGGACAGTTAGAGCTCCCTGCATGGGCGAGTTGGAGCTCCCTGCTTGGGCCAGTTAGAGCTCCCTGTTTGGGAAAGATGGAGCTCCTTGCTTGGGACAATTGGAGCTCTCTTGTTAAAGAGACTAATATAGGAGTGTAGTAGAAGAATGGGAAATAAGGGGAGGGTCTACATGGGCTCTAGTTTCCATGGCAACATGCATAGAGAGAAGGGGAACAGAACAATTAAGAGTTTGATGAACTCAAATAAAATAAAATGTTATTTGTCACATGCGCCGAATACAACAAGTGTGAAATGCTTAATTATGAGCTGTTTCCCAATAATGCAGAGTTAAAAAATAAGAAAATAAAAACACAAGAAATATACAAGAATACACAATACACTTCCCTGCATGGGAAGAGAGCCAGATATACACAGTTTACAAATTCCCATCAGGCCTGTAGAGAGGGATAATCTAGTCAGTAGTCCCTTTGAAAAACAGAGAAACAATATAAATGCCAGTAGAAAGCAGAGGATGAAGCAGGAAATAGGAAATATTGGAGCCTGAATGTACTCTGTCAACAACATATGGACCAGATATAGAGAAGCCCTTGACCGTCCTCTTCACTGAGTGACTCGCCAGGTTATTCCTCTCTCAATGTGAGACAAGGGGGACAGAAAAAGATCCTCCCATGCAATTATCTGTTGTTACAGACTCAATGGGTTGCTAAGGACATGAGTGCAGACAACACAGAAAAACATTTGAATCCCTCAGTCAGAATGAATGGTGCACTTTTAAATCTAAGTGGCCCATAGATAGTGACTAATTTCAATTATCTGCAATGACGAATGTCCTTGAAAAGCATTAGCAATTTCAGGATAGAAACAAGTAGCCCATAACACCCTATATCAAGACCAACACAGCCATTTCTTTGGATCTCATTCACCAAAACTGGGGTCCAACATCTATTGAAAACAACAGCTAGTCTTCGAGGCACTTAGGTCAAACAAACAAATCTCACACCATCTACATCCTGAGCACCAGTAGGACTCCAGAGGGTCTGTGGTCTAATAAGGTCCCCTGACTTTAGCCCTGCTTGGTAATTGGGTAAGAAACGCTATAGTGAACCCTTTTTGCATGTTGCGCAATCAAATACAAAAGATGAGTTAGAAGTGAGATTGGTGGCAGCCCTACAACTGTCTGAAAGATCAACAGCAATATATTGCACTAGGAGGAAGAGTTGCCCTGCTGGTACTGTACTGGGTGTGTCAGATTTGCCTGGTAGGCACTTTAAAAAGTTATTCCACTTGCAACATGGTGACAGTCAGAGAGATTTGTAAATGACTGCAAGGAAGTCATCGTTTATTCACATTTCACCACTTCAACATGTGGATGTGTCCTTCATCTGAGATAAAATCACAGTCAGTCTCACTTCTAAGTTGCATCCATCTGCACTCTTTCCTTCATTTCTGAGGTATTCATTTAAAAAAAATGTATTTCACCTTTATTTAACCAGGTGGGCCAGTTGAGAACAAATTCTCATTTACAACTGCGACCTGGCCAAGATGAAGCAAAGCAGTGCGACAAAAACAACAACACAGAGTTAGTTAGGTAAAGCCAAGCTACTGAAATGTGAGAAAGTGCTATAAGACAACAGTGTTTGACAACAGGGTGGCTGTCTTGAGTGAGAACCCCGGATAGAACTGTTCTATTTTGAGAAGGAAAGGGAAGATGCACACAGATAGATTCTCTGTGTGGGCATCAGATGATCACAGCCCCTCTGTACTGATAACCATTTAGCTGCTGCAGTCGCTGAAGCCCACTCTCTGTCATCATTAGCACTGTCTGGGAGAGGAGGGGTGATGGAAGGCCGTGGTTGTTCGGATGAGTACGCTTTGACGTGATGTGTTCAACATAAATAGCAACAACCATCTGGGGTGGCTGAGAGGTTAAAGATGAATGCTGCTACTAGACAAAGTACTCACAGCAGCTGAGTCAGAATTGGTTATTGGTTATAGGCCGTTGTTATTTTCATTGTGTGGTAGCTCAACATCTTTACATCCAATCCAAGTCTGATTCATAATTTCTAGCAGAAATAAAAAATACAACATGCATATTTTTATAAAGCAAAAAAAAAACAGGATGTTAAATTCAATCTTGACTTTGCAACGCTGACATGAAAGTGCATCAGGGTCTCCTACAATCTGCATTTGTGTTGTTATGGTGACATAAAAAATTGGTAGGTTAGTGGGATGTTTGTTTAGGCCTTGATCTGACTCACCTACACATCTACATGAGCCCACAGGCTTGTTCCTTATGTGAGAGAAGGAGGAATTCTGTTCCTTCATTACAGAATCCACTCCACCTTATGTGCAGGAGGGAGGACAGGACAGGACAAGCGAGTCCCGTGGGCTACAGTGGTGAGGCAGTCTTGACAGGCAGGGTGCCATGCCAAACAAAGGGCAGAGAATAATATTTTTTTGAGTTATTAGACAGACTCCTCAAAGGATTTGGTTTGCTGGAACAGATGGAACTCCATAAATTTGATCTCGCTCTCCTTATTACTGAAACGACTACTGATCAGTTACATCTGTACAGAAGATATCTTCACAGCAGAGACAAACCTGGCTGTGCCTTTCCTCTAGCTAGCATGTCATTACTAGTAACACACAAAACAGGGGCAGCCTGATGTCCTCCTAACAATCCTTTCTTATGTTTGTTGTAATCAGTGTTATAATGATCATTTTGCATCAAGATGTATTGTCAATATATTCCTGACGCTCATTGGATGCTAACAGGTGATTGGTATCAAAAGGGTTCAAATAACAGCAACGGGTATTTAAATGGAACTAAGTTTGTTTCCTGCTCAGGGACAATGAGATTACTTCTCTGGACATCTGATCCATAAAAATCCATAAAAACACACACACACCAGTTGGTTTTACTATCCAAGTGGGGACCACATTGTTTTATTCACATTCAAATTCCTATTTTTCCTAACTCTAACTCTAAGCCTAACCCTAACCCTAACCCTAACCCTTAACCTAACCCTAACCCTAGCCCTAAACCTAACCCCTAACCCTAATTCTAAATTAACCCAAATTGTAACCCTAGCCCTAAACCTAAGCCTAAAATAGCCTTTTTCCTTTTGGGGACCGGCGAAATGTCCCCACTCCCCCCTTGTTTTACTATCCTTGTGATGTTTTTGGAACCCAAAAAGACAGGAAAGTTAGATCACACACACACGCACACGCACACACACACACACACACACACACACATCCAGCCAGCAACATATGCTTATTTAGCCTGTGTGTGTGTGTGTGTGTGTGTGTGTGTGTGTGTGTGTGTGTGTGTGTGTGTGTGTGTGTGTGTGTGTGTGTGTGTGTGTGTGTGTGTGTGTGTGTGTGTGTGTGTGTGTGTGTGTGTGTGTGTGTGTGTGTGTGTGTGTGTGTGTGTGTGTGTGTGTGTGTGTTTGCCAAATGCTCCATAGAATCCTAATCATTTTTCCAGCGTCTTGATTTAAAAGGGTTTTCTCTTTTTTTCTCCTTGTGTCACCAATGAAGGCATCTGTTCTTAATTCATACTAAACAACTCTCATGAGAAAGAACCATGCACAATCTGACAACACTGCATCATTGCAGTCCCTGTCATAGAAAAATACACACTTGCCACATCCCAAAATGATGCCATCTTCCATCTTCAGGAACAGGCAATCAGTGAGGTAAGGGCCTTGACCTTTGAAACACATGCATTATCTGTCGTGGCTGCTGCCTTGTTCGATTTTATGGGGTCCCGTTCCCTTCCCCCAGAGTGTGACAGTCCTCCTCTATGCAGCACTGTGCCTGTTACCTGAATCCTATGTTTGGCCCTCCAGAGTGTTGCTAGAACATTCACAAGCTCTTAAGAGGAGAGGATGCTGCGCTGACAACAGGAAAACAAATTGAAAATGCCTGTTCTGTGAGAGCCAAAGAGACGTACCAGTGCATCACTTGGGGAAGCTTCCACTGGCTTCCTCAGTGACATATAGATACTATTACTAACCCACTCTGCTGTCTGAGAGCAACATGAGAACATCAGGACCAATGTACCAATGTGCAGAATGTGCTTTACAGTATATGGGAGAGAAAGGAGAAACCTACTATTTTCAGAAAACCCACCAACACTGGATTCAATAATGAGGTCAGAACAATGTTTTACAACCTCATATTTCCTTGCGAGGTGACATTCTACCCACTTTCACAAACGTGTTCCTGTTCCTGCACACTCGTATGGTTGATAACCAAACCGCATTGAACAGGCTAGGCAGCAACACATGTGACAAGGAAAGGGGAGCCTCATCACGTAGAGCCACAGGGCACTAGAGTCACTAGCATTGCTCACCTCAGATGAGGTTGTGTCTGTCCCCTCCCCGGGGCCCAGGGCATGGCTGGCTCCTCGTTCTCCTGACAGACAGAGGGGAAGGTGTGGCACTGGCCTTTGTCACCGTGTCCTCATCTCCCTGCAGGGCCACTTGTCCCCATTATTATTCTCTAATGGCCTTTTAATAACCACAAATAAGCCTGGAGGTATTCGATGCCAGGGAGGCTCTTTGATTGAATCAGAGAGTGAAAACAAGTGTTTTATAATAGGATCCGTTACATGCAGCATGTAACACAGCCCTTTAGCCTGTCTGTGTGATCAGGGGATGGTCTAATGATGGAATAAATCAGCTATGTTGTTTGGAAGATTTATTATAGTTATAATACAGTTGAAGTCAGAAGTTTACATACAGCTTAGCCAAATACATTTAAACTCAGTGTTTTTTATTTTTTACAATTCCTGACATTTAATCCTCGTAAAATTCCCTGTTTTAGGTCAGTTAGGATCACCACTTTATTTTAAGAATGTGAAATGTCAGAATAACAGTATAGAGAATGATGTATCTCAGCTTATATTTCTTTCATCACATTCCCAGTGGGTCAGAAGTTTACATACACTCAATTACTATTTCGATGCAGTGTCTTTTAAAATGTTTAACTTGGGTAAAACGTTTGGGTAGCCTTCTGCAAGCTTCCCACAATAAGTTGGATGATTTTGGGCCATTCCTCCTGACAGAGCTGGTGTAACTGAGTCAGTTTTGTAGGCCTCCTTGCTCACACACACTTTTTCAGTTCTGCCCACAAATGTTCTATGAGATTGAGGTCAGGGCTTTGTGATGGCCACTCCAATACCTTGACTTTGTTGTCCTTAAGCCATTTTGCCACAACTTTGGAAATATGCTTGGGGTTATTGTCCATTTGGAAAACCCATTTGCAACCAAGCTTTAACTTCCTGACTGATGTCTTGAGATGTTGGTTCAATATATCCACATCATTTTCCTTCCTCATGAAGCCATCTATTTTGCGAAGTGCACCAGTCCCTCCTGCAGCAAAGCACCCCCACAACATGATGCTGCCACCCCCGTGGGGGGGTTGGGATGGTGTTCTTCGGCTTGCAAGCCTCCCCCTTTTTCCTCCAAACATAACAATGGTCAATATGGCCAAACTTCTATTTTTGTTTCATCAGACGAGAGGATATTTCTCCAAAAAGTACGATGTTTGTCCCCATGTGCAGTTGCAAACCATAGTCTGGCTTTTTTTTTTAGGTTTTTAAGCAGTGGCTTCTTCCTTGTTGAGCGGCCTTTCAGGTTATGTCGATATAGGACTTGTTTTACTGTGGATATAGATACTTTTGTATATGTTTCCTCCAGCATCTTCACAGGGTCCTTTGCTGTTGTTCTGGGATTGATTTGCACCTTTCGCACCAAAGTACGTTCAGCTCTAGGAGACAGAATGCGTCTCTTTCCTGAGCGGTATGACGGCTGCCTGGTCCCATGGTGTTTATACTTGCGTACTATTGTTTGTACAGATGAACGTTGCACCTTCAGGCATTTGGAAATTGCTCCCAAGGATGAACCAGACTTGTGGAGGTCTACAATTTTTTTCTGAGGTCTTGGCTGATTTCTTTTGATTTTCCCATGATGTCAAGCAAAGAGGCGCTGAGTTTGAAGGTAGGCCTTGAAATACATCCACAGGTACACCTCCAATTGACTCGAATGATGTCAATTAGCCTATCAGAAGCTTTTAAAGCCATGACACCATTTTATGGCATTTTCCAAGCTGTTTAACGGCACAGTCAACTTCTGACCCACTGGAATTGTGATAAAGTGAATTATAAGTTAAATAATTTGTCTGTGAATAATTGTTGGAAAAATTACTTGTGTCATACACAAAGTAGATGTCCTAACCGACTTGCAAAAACTATAGTTTGTTAACAAGACATTTGTGGAGTGGTTGACTGCAGCACAGCAGTAACCAAATGCTCAAATGTATAGTTGCTTATTCATCTTTTATTATTTTACTTCAGTGGAGAACAAAAATAACAAACTATAATGTCAGTGGAGGTGGAATTTGCTACTGGACCAGTACACCCCCTGCATTATTGAAGACTCTACCCACTGAGACATGAGCCATGCTTTGTAATCTAATATCCTGCCACTATATTTCAAAATGATGTGAAATGTCATTTCTGTGTTTCTCTCTCTGCTGGTCCAATCTGAGCGTGACAGCTGCTTGTAATTCAGTGAGTTAGTTTGCAGGCGAACGGCTTGGCAATACCTGCCTCGGGACTTTGAACATCCCAATTATCTTGTAATTTCCCTCTACAAAGGCCCCTGCTGAAGGACATATTTCAGGAAAGGAATTGGAATATTTCTCTCCAAAACACGGGTAAGCTGTTAATGCACCAGGAATTAAGGACATGAAAGAGAGAAAAAGGCAAATATGTGACTCGGAAATGTGAAATGTCAAAGTCTCCCCAGAGCAGAGTAGTGTTTGCTGATGCTCCTGTCAGACCGTGGAAATGAGGCCCGTCATTTCTGGGGGTCAGGTTTCATAGTAGAGATAACCCATCTCTTAAATGTGATATTGAGTAATGTTGGCCAGTTTTTACCTAAACCAGAGTGAGCTGAAATGTAGATATCAAAAATCACCTAATGTTATGCATACCTATTTTATGCAAAGCACGTTTAGATGGATCCTGCTGTGCACAAGTTCATGAGTGTTGCAGACATTTAATTGGAAAAACAGTTGTACTGTCATCTTGGCACAGAATACAGTGCCTTTTGTAGAAGCTACATGTTAAGTTGCAGTAGGTCCAGATCGAACTGTAGTCTGGCCAGTGGTATTCAGCAAACAGAACACATTGGGCTTATCACAAAATGTACAGTATATTCATACTGATACTGTACATTTGTACATCCACTGTATATCAACCGTATACCCACTGTACATTTGTATATCTGCACATTCGCTTATAGCTCTATGCTCACTCTATCTAATTGAATATAATGTATTGAAACTCTGTTGTCCGTATTCTGTCTCTAACATTAAATATTTTCTATCACTAGCAGCACCATATTACCAAGTACAATTCTGAGTATGTGTAAATGTACTTGGTGAATAAAGGTGATTCTGATTCTAAATCTGATTCTGATGTGTCCCAGATAAGATTTTGCACCATAGTACCTTGGCTAAATCATATTATTCTCTAACCACCATCTGTAACCATAGTCCCAAGCAGTCAGAACATGGTCAGTGTGTCTGTAATGGGATTCCATGGCCTAGTTTCCACAGTTCTTCTAACACAGTGCTACTCTGCTTGGGCTGTGAAGTCAACATCTATCAGGCTTTCAAGTAAAGCCTACAGCGCTGCTCTGTTCTGGAGAGGCTCTCTCCTCCATTCTCCCAGTGAATATGCCCTGTATGTGACAGCATCGCAGAGACAATTAGTCCTTCAGGGGATTAGCAGCATACAAAAAAAGGTTCAAATCCAAAACGTTGCTCAATGAAAAATGCACATATATTTACAAATGCGCATTTGTCGGTAACTCAATTTCTGGTACCACATCAGACCGTGGGAATAACCATATTTGCTTATTCTCATGTTTCAATCTGACTGCAGCATAGCCTTAACTCTTCTCTGGGCCGTATCGATTACCATGATTATTGTGAGCTTAAAAGCTTCAGGGCTCTCTTTCCGTCTTCCCTCTGCCCTTATGAAGACTAATCTCCACTTTAAGTTAACTCAGGCTCAAATTTAGGGCCTTCAAAAATGAGCATCTTCAAATTCAGCATCTTCAAAAATGAGCACTGTACCAGGTAAAGGTAAGCAGTTTCTGAACCATTGTAGGTTTACTGAATGTTATTTCACCTCTGATAGATTCTGCACTTAGTTTAGAGAGAGAAAGTGAGAGAGAGAAAGTGAGAGAGAGTGAAAGATAGAGAAATGATTGTGGTATCTGACACGAAATGTTAGGTAGTATAACTTTCTTTACTTGAAAATCTGTCTGCCAACATGAATCCCAGACTTGATATTAAAACATTCAAACTTGTTATGTACAGGTAACTGCTAAAATAAAGGAAACACCAACATAAAGTCTCTTAATAATAGGGCGTTGGGCCACCACCAGCTGCCAGCTTCAATTCATCTTGGATTCTATAGATTCTACAAATGGGTGTATGACACCATTCTTCCATGAGAAATTACCGAATTTGGTGTTTTGTTGATGTTGGTGGACAATGCTGTCTCAGGTGCCACTACCGAATCTCCCATAAGTGTTCAATTGTGTTGACATCTGGTGACACACACACACACACGCTTTAAACCCCCTATGCTCCTTTGAGACCCCTCTTTCAAAGTCACTGAGATCTCTTCTTCTAGCCATGGTAGACAAAATAATGAGCGACTGGGCATTTTTATACATGACCCTAAGCATGATGGGATGTTTTAATAATAACCACACTTGTGTGGAAGCACCTGCTTTTAATATATTTTGTATCCCTCATTTACTCAAGTGTCCTTTATTTCGGCAGTTACCTGTATATTCTGGTTATGTTATGTACTGTATTTTCTATATTCTACTGGTTGTTACAAAACTGTAGTCAACCCTCCCTGAACGTATAACTTGGCTTAGCCATTTGGATTAGGTATGGTGATATTGTGTTCTGGGACAATAGCTTAAACATGATACATGATTGAGAACATTCAAGCCAGGTTGTATTTTTCCCTGTTTCTTTAGTTTATTGCCTATTCCGCCATTGAACTGTGGCTTTCTGACAACAAGAAACACAAGAAGAAGAACCAGAATGGTTCCAATTGGGTGAGCTGTCAGTGAATCCTGAAAAGCTATTTTGATGCAGGTCCATGTTCTGAATCCAGGCCAATAGTCTGGCCCTCTGAGGGCTCTCCAGGAAGATCAGTTGGCTGTGATGATTAACATTAAGGGCGGGTGACTCATCCCTGCTTCACCCTCATCAGACAGGCAATTAACAAGCCCCTCCAACACTCCAGGAACACCACAGTCCATCATTACCTTACAGACCTGATGACTTGTGCTACATGGAGATGATTCAAATGCTATTTTGAGGAAAACTCATCTGTATGCCTCAGATTGTCATCAAAACAGACAGAAAAGGAGAGCAGATGGTGATACGTTAAATTGCTGAATGAGTTTTACATGAGCAACACTGTCTCTCCCCGACTTTATTTGGTGACAATATTGTAACACATCAATATTATTTAAAAAAAAATCAGGCTAACACCACACTGTCTATCTGTCAGCTGTAAAAAGCAGCCATCCACTGTCATGATTGACCCAACATTGAATGTGTCACTATATTCTCCTTTGTTGTTTATCTGTGAACTCATATTCCTCCTCAAGCCCCTCTTCCCTGTGGCTTTTCTCTGAGGAGACAGAATGTGTAGTCCACAGAACCACGCATCAGTGGCTGCAAGCCCAACATAGAAACAGTATACAGTGTGAAAATCTACTGGAGCATTTAACAAAAACACTCCCCTCACAAAGCAGACGAGTGAGAGCAAAATGTGGGACGGTGGAAGAAGAGGAGCATTTCTTTAGAAACACCTCCAGAGGTTTGAATGTGTCTCTATCGAAGTCGGTGCTTCATTTGAAGCTGGAACCGAATGCCGAGAGATTGCTAGAAGAACCAAACACTGACTGGTAGAATACAATAGAATAAGTGTTTAGTTTGACTGTGGCAGGTCCACTGAGCCTCACGTTGCTCTACTTCTCTGATAGAACGAATAAATGGCCACAGACTGATCTAATGGATGGTCCAACTCTGTAGTCCAGCTCTTAATTCACTGTGTCAGCAGCACCGCAGCGCCACAGTGAGAGGCCTGCCAGTCACACGCCTGCCTGTCAGACATGTCACAATGTCAGACCAGGGAGGATTCGGTCCTTTCACCTCTAGGCAGGCAGAGAGATGTCGAGAGCAGCTATTCTGTTTACACGTCACACACACAAAAGGACAGGGGAATCATTGTCGATCAGCGTCATAAAAGATTTCAGAGCCCACCTGATTGCATTTCAACTGATTGATATATGGCTAAAAATCATCTTCAACTCTAACCCTATGAGGTGGGTTGTCATCAGTGATCTGCACACCCAGTTTCTGGAGTAATCTACTGTGTGATGATATGTAAGACATGTTCCGTTTACGCTACTATGGAGTTCTAAGCTGTATTTTCCGCCTGCAATGGGTGAGGTGCGACGCAGGGGGGTTGTGGAGCATGCAGAAGTGGGGCAGCGTGGCGCCTGATCCCTCCCTACACCCTCCTGCCAACCTTCCCCCTGCCAAGCTCACAGCGGTGCCCTGCCTGCGGGGAGCCCTGCATCAAAGTATGTACACATATGGAACCCCATTAATCTGCCCTAATGAGCACGATAAACATCTCGTGTGCCTGTGTCTCTATTTAATGTGCTCCTTTTGACTGCAGTTGAGTGGGAGTACCAGTACAGACAGCGAGAGAAGAGACAGAATCCACACTGAGAGGATTTCCCCTAGCTAGCTGGAGCAAAGCCCTTAATTTCCCCCACAGCGTTTTCACTATTGAGTGGTGAATAATCCTTTTAACACAGTATACCCACATCCTGTGACTGATCGAATACAAGACCTCCAGGATTTGTTTTTGGCTATCTGCATTATTATAATTTGGATGGGTAAAATAACTTTCAGAAAGTCCATTACTTACTAAAGAAAGGGAGCGTTAATGTTATGTAACAGTTTGAGTTAACTACAGTTTGTGTAGTTTGGCATTTATAATTTAACAGTATCAAAAGTGAAATATGCAGAGAGTTTAGAGACCCAGCCTGGCCTCGATACACAAGAGTGACACCATACCAGCACTTCTGATAGGCCTGCCTTGGCACCAGTGGACACGCTTGTAAAACCATTCATGCTTGATAAAGTAGCAGGAGGCCTCATACCCAGCAGTAGAGTTGATAACCAATGTGTCCATTTGGACCGTGTTATCTAAACTGCATACAGGAACCGTAAAGAGGAGCCAGTGGACACCTATATGATGGGGAGAGTCTTTTGGAGTATTCAGATATCCTCCACTATCCTCCAGTCTTCCAGAGGCACTTGACGGTGATTGGCGAGTGAGTTATGGTCGGTCGCAGGCAGGCAGACAGGCAGGCACACTTCTATCCTCAGACCTGTTCCAGTGGAGAGCATGCCTGCCTGTGTCTCTCACAGCTAAAGGTACAAAATCAACAATCCCAAACTGTGCCAAGTCCTTCCTGTGGTGAGATAATGGACTTGTGATGAGGGGTAAGGTAAGGTGAGGTGAGGGCCGCTCTCTATACAGTCTCCTGTTCATCAGTGGGTAGGAGCTGTTGCTGAGTGAGGGGTAATACAGTATGTTTGGCACTAGCTGCTGTATGAGAGATGTATACTTTCCGGTCTGTCATTCCCTGATTGATTGCATAGCTCAGTTCAATTTAATTTAAAATTCTACTTTTGAGGACACAACAAACTAAAATATATTATATATATATATATTCCAAAAATGTAAATATATTCAGTCATTTCCTCCCAAACTCTCTACATTTATGTGTCACATCAAGGGATAAAAATACCAACTGATGAGAATAAATGTGATGCACATGAATAAAAGAAAGGAGAGGAATGACGTCCCAATCGACACGAATTTCTCTAAAAATGGAACGCTTGAAATTAGCTTCAATTATTCATGTGCAATAAGCAGAGGAATAGAGTGTAAGAGAATGAGAGTGAAGGAATAGACAATGAGAGAGAGAGAGTTGGACAGAGGGGTAGAGATGAGGGAAGGCAGAGAGAGGGGGGGGGGGTGTGAGAGCGAGAGAGAGAGAGAGAGAGAGAGAGAGAGAGAGAGAGAGAGAGAGAGAGAGCAAGAGAGAACCAGTATATATCTGCCATGTACTGTGCGACTTTTGTTGCACCCAAGAGACAATAGACAGTATGATTACAGCTATTTAGTCCAAATTGAATCTGCTGTGTAATATGTTGTAAACATGTTTCATCATGTGTACTGAACAGTAATGAGTTTTATGTCTCAGAGGGCTGGTAAAACATAACAGATGGCTAACATATCAGCAGCATTACTTGACTGAGACTAATATATCAGTTGAAGTACACATTATGTTTATATCTTCTCACTCTAAGGACACAGGCTAAAAGTGTCACTCCAGTCTCCTTTTCACCTAATTTAACACCTAATTTACTTAACAAAAGGCACATCTCAAAAGATGGTCTAGGTAAATCATGACATACAGTGCCTTGCGAAAGTATTTGGCCCCCTTGAACTTTGCGACCTTTTGCCACATTTCAGGCTTCAAACCTAAAGATATAAAACGGTATTTTTTTGTGAAGAATCAACAACAAGTGGGACACAATCATGAAGTGGAACGACATTTATTGGATATTTCAAACTTTTTTAACAAATCAAAAACTGAAAAATTGGGCGTGCAAAATTATTCAGCCCCCTTAAGTTAATACTTTGTAGCGCCACCTTTTGCTGCGATTACAGCTGTAAGTCGCTTGGGGTATGTCTCTATCAGTTTTGCACATCGAGAGACTGAATTTTTTCCCATTCCTCCTTGCAAAATAGCTCGAGCTCAGTGAGGTTGGATGGAGAGCATTTGTGAACAGCAGTTTTCAGTTCTTTCCACAGATTCTCGATTGGATTCAGGTCTGGACTTTGACTTGGCCATTCTAACACCTGGATATGTTTATTTTTGAACCATTCCATTGTAGATTTTGCTTTATGTTTTGGATCATTGTCTTGTTGGAAGACAAATCTCTGTCCCAGTCTCAGGTCTTTTGCAGACTCCATCAGGTTTTCTTCCAGAATGGTTCTGTATTTGGCTCCATCCATCTTCCCATCAATTTTAACCATCTTCCCTGTCCCTGCTGAAGAAAAGCAGGCCCAAACCATGATGCTGCCACCACCATGTTTGACAGTGGGGATGGTGTGTTCAGGGTGATGAGCTGTGTTGCTTTTACGCCAAACATAACGTTTTGCATTGTTGCCAAAAAGTTCAATTTTGGTTTCATGTGACCAGAGCACCTTCTTCCACATTTTGGTGTGTCTCCCAGGTGGCGTGTGGCAAACTTTAAACGACACTTTTGATGGATATCTTTAAGAAATGGCTTTCTTCTTGCCACTCTTCCATAAAGGCCAGATTTGTGCAATATACGACTGATTGTTGTCCTATGGACAGAGTCTCCCACCTCAGCTGTAGATCTCTGCAGTTCATCCAGAGTGATCATGGGCCTCTTGGCTGCATCTCTGATCAGTCTTCTCCTTGTATGAGCTGAAAGTTTAGAGGGACGGCCAGGTCTTGGTAGATTTGCAGTGGTCTGATACTCCTTCCATTTCAATATTATCGCTTGCACAGTGCTCCTTGGGATGTTTAAAGCTTGGGAAATCTTTTTGTATCCAAATCCGGCTTTAAACTTCTTCACAACAGTATCTCGGACCTGCCTGGTGTGTTCCTTGTTCTTCATGATGCTCTCTGCGCTTTTAACGGACCTCTGAGACTATCACAGTGCAGGTGCATTTATACGGAGACTTGATTACACACAGGTGGATTGTATTTATCATCATTAGTCATTTAGGTCAACATTGGATCATTCAGAGATCCTCACTGAACTTCTGGAGAGAGTTTGCTGCACTGAAAGTAAAGGGGCTGAATAATTTCAATTTTTCCGTTTTTGATTTGTTAAAAAAGTTTGAAATATCCAATAAATGTCGTTCCACTTCATGATTGTGTCCCACTTGTTGTTGATTCTTCACAAAAAAATACAGTTTTATATCTTTATGTTTGAAGCCTGAAATGTGGCAAAAGGTCGCAAAGTTCAAGGGGGCCGAATACTTTCGCAAGGCACTGTAGCATGACTTACCACCAATGTCCTCCCTACTCCTTGAAGTTTGCAGTTATATCTAATATCTTTTGATGAAAACATATTTTTGTACCCTTTAGCATGTGTACTTTACTGTATTTCTACTTGGGATATTGCTTTTCAACAGTAAAAGTTTTTTTTAAATGTCTGGAGTACTTCTTTAAATCAGCCTAAAGAGTACATCCATCAAGCAAAAGAACATTCCCATTGAAAATAGCTGTATTTTAGAAAGTACTTAGTGTTCCAACACAACACATACAGTAGCCCACTCTAACTTTAGGCAGGGTGTGCTTTCTGCACAGTGGGGCCACAGAGAATGGAGCTGTAATGAAACATTACTCTCAGAATGCCCAACAGGCGTTGGCACAACAAATTGCCTCATCAACTCGGGCTCAGCAGGACTCATTTCTGTGTTAGTCACTCACAATCAACACACTGTTCAAAAAGCATCTGGACTGGAGGTTGATACCAACATGCAAAGCACATCTATACACTCACAATTCAGGTACAAATGGGATGCATAACAACATTCATATCCCACACTTAAACACTTGATTACAAACAGAGATGAAATACAGGACCAACACATGATTCTCCTAGGCAGAGAGAGAAAGCAAGCCATGAGTCCCTGAGTAAAAATTTGCGGTGTATACAGCAAGCCACCACCACAGAGAAGAACCCAGACCTGGGGCAGTGTCACAGAAGAACAAGGAACAATTTGTCCTGGGGACTGGATATCTGACTTGTCTATTAATAGTTAATGAGCTTTTTTCTGAGCTGTGGCCCGACTCCTTTGCCAGTCTCCACAAGGAAAACTGCTATTTTAAGCTTAGGGGTTAGGTTTAGGGTTGGGGTTACAATTAGGGTTAGAGTTAGGGTTACGGATTAAGTTTGGGGTTAGGAAATGGGATTTTGAATGGGAATCAATTGTTTGGTCCCCACAAGGATAGCAAAATAGTATGTGTGTGTGTGTGCATCCACTACATATCGAGCTCTCTCTAAAGTGTGCCACAGTTATTGCCTTGTTTTGCTTCAACAATTCCTCTCTGGGATTCAATACAATGCTGTTAAGACCAGACCGGGACAGGCATTCTCCACTTTCTGTGTAGTCATCACAGTCAGTTTCGTCTAACTGAACATCCAGGTTAATATTATTACAACTCACTCTCAACAAAAGACAGGCTTAGACATGGCACTAATGTCCATGCAGTGAACGGCCCCATGTACTACAGCTTCATCTTCCCAGCTACAGAGGCTGGGGTGAAAACCCCTCATGATGATTTCATACCTAGTGGGCTGTACTGTAACTGTCTGTTGCTCTTTGCGTTAGGATAATACATTTCTTCCAGGCTGATGTGCGACCAGGATTAGGGGACGATGGTCCTTGCCTATTCCCAGGTGGCAGAGCGTATTGATGACCATCTGGTCTTACCTCAGCAGCTCCAGCATCATCTCACACTGACTATGCCAGGCTGCCTGCCCAGAGGGCCATTAGCATGCCGGGGGGCTGGGATAGAGTCCTTCACCACCTCAACTGCAACACTGCATCCCTGTTTTAGCACAAGCTACCTGTCAAAACATAGTACTTCAAGATGATAGAGGAGTATTATTTAAAACGCTTACAATGTCCACTTTAAAATATAATCAATGGCACAGCCCCGGGCGCTTTTCTGCAACATGACAGCTCCTTTAGAACATGTAAGGTCCTGGAAAAACAACATTGAATAAGCATTTCCATGTAAACACACACACAGTCCATTTCTGTAGCACCAGAAGGCAGTATGTTTAATATTTTTTACATAACTAGGCAAGTCAGTTAAGAACAATTTTTTATTTACAATGATGGCCTAACCCGGCCTAACCCAGACGATGCTGGACCAATTGTGCGCCGCACTATGGGACTCCCAATCACGGCCGGTTGTGATACAGGCTGGAATCGAACCAGGGTTTGTAGTGACACCTCTAGCACTGAGATACAGTGTGGTAGACCACTGCACCCCGGTTGTCATCAGAGAACAACTCAAAGCGTGTGCTGACTAGCTGGCAAGTGTCTTCAGTGACATCTTCTCCCTGACCCGGTCTGTAATACCAACTTGTTTCAAGCAGACCACCATAGTCCTTGTGCCCAAGAACGCCAAGTTAACCTGCCTAAATGACTATCACCCCATAGCCCTCACATCTATAGCCATGAAATGCTTTGAAGGCTGGTCATGGCTCACATCAACCCCATCATCCCAGACACACTGGACCCACTCCAATAAGCATACCGCTCCAACAGCTCCACAGATGATGCAATCTCTATTGCACTCCACACTGCCCTTTCCCACCTGGACAAAAGGAATACCTATGCAAGAATGCTGTTCATTGACTACAGCTCAGCATTCAACACTATAGTCCCCTCCAAGCTCATCACCAAACTTGGGACTTTGAGACTGAACACCTCCCTCCGCAACTGGATCCTGGACGGGCCACCCCCAGGTGGTAAGGGTAGACAACAACACATCCGTCACACTGACCATCAACACGGGGGCCCCTCAGGGGTGTTTGCTTAATCTCGCTGTTCACCTACGACTGCGTGGCAGCGCAAGACTCCAACACCATCATCAAGTTTGCTGACAACACGACGATGGTAGGACTGATCACAGACGACGATGAGGCAGCCTATAGGGAAGAGGTCAGAGACCTGGCAGTGTGGTGCCAGGACAACAACCTCTCCCTCAACGACAGCAAGACAAAGGAGCTGATCTTGGATTACAGGAAACAGAGGGCCGAGCACATCGTTGAGGCTGTAGTGGAGCGGGTCGAAAACTTCAAGTTCCTCAATGTCCACATCACAAGAAATGAACATGGCTGATACACACACACACACAGTTGTGAAGAAGTGTGTCTTCACCCTTAGGAGGCTGAAAAGATTTGTTATAGGCCCTCAGATCCTCAAAAAGTTATACAGTTGCACCATTGAGAGCATCTCGACCGG
Source organism: Oncorhynchus kisutch (assembly GCF_002021735.2). Classification (NCBI taxonomy): domain Eukaryota; kingdom Metazoa; phylum Chordata; class Actinopteri; order Salmoniformes; family Salmonidae; genus Oncorhynchus; species Oncorhynchus kisutch. Next base: position 34,180,428 of record NC_034180.2, read on the forward strand.
CTGTATCAATGCTTGGTACGGCAACTGCAAGGCGCTTTAGAGGGTAGTATGGCCCAGTACATCACTGGAGCCGAGCACCCTCTACTTTTTTTTCTTTAATTCTGCATTGTTGGAAAAGGACCCGTAAGCATTTCACTGTTAGTCTACACCTGCTGTTCACAAAGCATGTGACAAATACAATTTGATTTGATTGACTGATTTGATTTGAATGCCTGCAGCTCAAATGGAAGCTGAATAAGGAGCATGAAAAATACATTTCTAATGTGATTACTGAGGCCATCAGCGGGAAGCATTGGCAGCCTTCAGGCCAGGCAACGATTTACTGTCAGAGTACATCTGCCAGGAACAATCAGAGGCTGAAAAAGCTGTCTGCAATCTACGGAGGGTGAATATTTATGACATTGAAGTGTGTAGATGTCGTAATGTAGGACAGGGGTTCCTAAACTATTTGACTTTGTGACCCACCAATTGAGATGTCTTCTGAGTTGCAACCCACCATGAGGGTTGAGCGGTGAAAAAACAAACCCAGACCAAAGAAAAGTAAAAAATATATTTACAATACCCTCTTGTTAAAAACATTTAACTGAATGTAGATTTGAGTATGGGCTCTTGTGACCAATTTTAAGACATTTACTATATAATAATGATATTATTTGTAACAATGCAGGTTTTTTTTCTGTATCAAAAAGGATCTTAGGTGGTGGGCATGACAGGGAGCTGAATTGTGTCTGGGCCCTGGGCAAGAACTTTTGAAGCCCTCAATTTAATGTAGTTTTAAATCCAATTTCCTGCAATTCTACACACTTTGAGATGGTGAATGCTATGTTCTTATGCTCAAACATTATAACAAAATCAATCGGGGCCTAGTTGTCAAGCTCTGGAGTGAAAGTCGATTTAATTTCATACCGGTACAGGACTCTCTTTTTTTTTACAGGTGTAATCATAGAATTACATGTAAAATCCCTATTAATTGAATATGATCTCTGTGGGTCTAGAAGGCGTAGTAAAGATTTGTCTTATAACTTTTAATACGTTTTACCGTGTACTGTGGCATAAAAACAAACACTAAATTAATTATTAGGTCTGTGGTAGTCATGAAGTTTTGTCAGCCAATTATTGTCATGCAAAAGACTGCCGGTCTCACAGTAATTGACGGTTAATTAACATAAACACATTTAGCATCTCCAGGCCTCCATGCATACAAGCCTCTGATGTGCACCTTTGGAACATCTGCATTTATAAAAGTCAAAAATCTATTCAATATACACCATCACAATAAAAATAGTATGATATGAAGAACATGTATTTCAGAAGAACAGAATATGAGTTGGAGTACAGTATGTTATCTGGCTATGTGCCATGTCATAGGCTGTAGGCTTGTTCATTTAGCAAAGATATGCTTATAAGTCCCACAACATTATTTTATAGTAAAAAAAGATATAATTGAACTTAACTGAATAAAAAATAAAGGATATTTTTCCCATTTCGGAGTGGCTACAGTTGAAGTTGGAAGTTTACATACACTTAGGATGGAGTCATTAAAACTCGTTTTTCAACCACTCCACAAATGTCTTGTTAACAAACTATAGTTTTGGCAAGTCGGTTAGGACATCTACTTTGTGCATGACACAAGTAATTTTTCCAACAATTGTTTACAGACAAATTATTTCACTTATAATTCACTGTATCACAATTCCAGTGGGTCAGAAGTTAACATAGGCTAAGGTGGGCATATCGAGAAGCTGATTAAGGGCGGACAAAATGGCGCCGTAGAGAGAACACGGTGTTTCAGCGAGCTCTCGTGGCATTCGTAAATTTATATTCTTACATTAATCTCCTAGCTTGAAAAAGTGGTAGAATTGGCTAAATAAGTTACCATTTAATTAGTCTTGATGGCTATTTCGCAAAAATCTCCGACAACATGCCCAATAGAACTACTAAGAAGTCGACCAAAACCACCACCCCTGTGGATGTGCATGAGGAGCTAGCTAACGTTAGCGAAGCTAACACCACTGCGGATCCAGGCACAATGGACCTGATGATTCAAAAGATGACTGATAACATTACTAAAGTGATCGATGCTAAGATAAGAACGGTCTTGGAAGCAATATCAGGCCATTCAGCTGAAATACAGAGCGCTGTGAAACGTGTTGTTGAGGCGGAAGGAAGAATTGCTGCAGTGGAAACTTCAACTACATCTATGGACGCTAAGATAAAAGCACTTGAGAAACAGGTGCGCGAAATGGCGGAGGACATTGACGACTTGGATAATCGAGGACGCAGATGCAATATTCGTGTTGTGGGACTCCCGGAAAATTCTGAAGGGACACGGTCAGTAAAATTCTTTGAGGAATGGATCCCTGGCTACCTACAAATGGACACTAAGGCTGGTCGTGTGAAGCTGGACAGAGCCCATCGCTCTCAAGCACCGATACCCGGTCCCAATCAGCGCCCACGGCCGGTGGTTATAAAGTTCAACAACTTCACCGACAAGCAGCGCGTCATGGATGCGGCTAGAAACATCGGCTCTGATGGTAGTCAACATAAAAGTCCAAAGGTCTCATTCTTCAATGATTATTCCACAGCGGTTGTACGAAGACGCAAAGTGTTTGATGAGGCGAAGGCTCGACTCAGGACTTTAAGCTTTAAGCTGCACCTCCACAGCATTGAATAACTTTGTTTATTTTTGGTTGAATCTGATCATGAAACAGTGGTGTGAGTCCCCACGTACTCCGGCTCAGTAATATTCGTATCTTTATTATTTTTCCTGCTAAAGTAATAGCCGCTATAGCTCAGGCTGAGATATGTGTGAATCCATATTGGTGCCCAGGCTTGGTTTTAGGTGGAAGAGCCTCAATCTTCTTCTATTGATTTTCTTTTCCATACATATAAATGATGAGGCTATTGAGCGCCAATGCGGACTTAAGAGTCTACATTGGAGAGTTGAAATCCCCTGCATGTTAGCTAGTGGGAAAACCCCCTTTTGGATCTTTACATGTTTAATTTTTGGGTTTAGTATAGTTTGAGTTCATGGTTCATATTGTTTGTTTATGCTCAGTGAGATAGAGGAGAGTTCAACACATGGAAAAAGGTACCACCCCACTTTTACAGTAGGATCCAGTCTGGATATTGAATGGTCAAGATACAATGGCAGGTAACGGACTGCGTGTATGTACATGGAACATTAGAGGGAGCCATAACCCCATTAAAAGGAAGAAGGTACTGTCTTTTTTTGAAAAAATAAAATATTGATATTGCCGTGTTGCAAGAAACTCATTTGGATGATAAGGAGCACCTGAAATTACAACAATGGGGGTTTGGTCATGTGTTTTTCTCATCATTTACATCCAGAAGTAGAGGTGTAGCAATTCTGGTGAAAAATAACTTACCACTTAAGGTCTTGAATTGTGTGAAAGATAAATTTGGTCGATTTGTTATAATTAATGGTACTTTACAAGGGCAGAACATTTCCATAATTAATATTTACTTCCCCCCTGCTCACCCCCCTGATTTCCTCACTAAGGCATTTCTAGACTTTTCAGAATTAAACTCGGACACTGCAGTGGTTGGAGGAGATTTTAACTGCTTGTTGAACCCCCTTATTGATAAGTTTCCCAGCGGTATAGCTTCAGCCTCTCCTCAAGCTAAGTCACTTAAAGCTATTTGTGATGATCTGGGGTATGCAGATGTCTGGAGAGCTTTTCATCCCTCCAACAGAGAGTTCACTTTTTTCTCTGCACCTCATCGATGTCAGACTAGAATAGATTATCTTTTTATGCCAGGACGTCTTTGAAGTCTGTTTTATCCGCTAGGATAGGAAGCATAGTCATATCTGATCATGCTGAGGTGATCCTGGACATAAAACTCAACGGGGCATTCAATCGGTCAAGACATTGGAGGTTGAACACAACCATTCTTAAAGACCATACATTCACATCATATTTTATTACAGAGTTTAAAGCATTTTTCTCTATTAACTCTCAATCAACAGACAACCCCTCGCTCCTTTGGGAGACCTGTAAAGCGTATGCCAGGGGTCTGATTATGTCATACACAGCCAATAAGAGACCTGTAAAGCGTATGCCAGGGGTCTGATTATGTCATACACAGCTACTAAGAGACGGAAAAAGCGGAAAAAGCAAAAAATGTTAGAGGGTGAATTAGGAACTAAAGAGAAGGACTACATTAAAACGCCCACTCCTGCCCTGTTAAAGGAAATATCAGTCTTTAGATCAACGTTAGACTCTCTCCTAACACAGGACGCTGAAAAGAAAATGAGATTTGTCAGGCAAAAGCTATATGAACATGGCAATAAGCCAGGAAAGTAGGGCTGACTCTCAGTCAATTGCTACTATTACTGATTCTGATGGTAATCATTTATATGAAAATAAATTGATAAGTGACTCATTTAAGAAATGTTATACAAACCTTTATGCCTCAGAACTGCCAAAGGATGCACCCAAATTAATGGAGAACTTATTTTGTAAGATTGAGCTCCCTACTATCTCCGAAGAGCAGAGGTCCCTCCTTAATGCCCCTATTACCAAGGAAGAGATAATGTTCACAATTAAGAATCTGCAAAATGGTAAGGCCCCAGGACCAGCCGGGTTTTGTAGTGAGTTCTATAAAGAGTTCCATGGCCTGATCCTTGAGCCATTATGTGATATGTTTAACCACTCATTTTCAAATGACCAACTCCCTCAAACGCTGAGAGAAGCCAACATTTCACTTATTCTCAAAAAGGGAAAATGTCCAGAGTCTTGTTCCTCGTACAGACCAATTTCCCTTCTGAATGTGGATAGAAAATTGCTTTCTAAAATTCTAGCCACAAGATTAGAGGACTCACTGCCACTAATTGTGAAAGGAGACCAAACTGGCTTTTTTAGGGCCCGTAAGTCATGCAACAATGTCAGGCGGCTTCTTAATGTAATTCAAGCCTACCAACAAAGTGCTGTGGATGGTATTGTGCTCTCCCTAGATGCTGAGAAAGCATTTTATCGTGTGGAGTGGTCTTACCTATTATTTGCTCTAAATCAATTTGGTCTGGGGGACAACTTTATAAAATGGGTGAAAGTTTTATATGACGATCCTCAGACTGCTGTCCTTACTAATGGGCTAATGTCAAATAGCTTCTCTATACACAGAGGTACCAGACAGGGCTGTCCTTTATCCCCCCTCCTCTTTGCACTCGTTATGGAACCACTGGCCGAGACCATCAGGGTAACGCCTGCTATACAGGGGCTGCTCATTGGTGATGTTCACCATAAAATAAGCTTGTATGCTGATGATGTCCTGATATTCATCTCTAGTCCCGAGACTTCAATTACATCTCTTATTAATATTATTGAATTATTCAGCGAATTCTCAGGCTACAAGATTAACCTTACTAAGTCAGAGGCTATGCCACTTGGTAGCCTACACTCTGTACCTAATACTTCTCCCCCCTTCCCTTTTAAATGGTCTCCCTCAGGTTTCATGTATCTGGGTATATTTGTAACTCCTAAATTCCAGCTAATGTACAAAGCCAATTTTGTTCCCTTGTTTGATACAATAAGACAGGATCTGGAGCGCTGGAACTCTCTCCCGATTTCTTGGTTGGGTAGAATATCCCTCTTGAAAATGAACATTTTACCTAGACTACTTTACCCAATCCAAATGATCCCAGTATTACTCTCCAATAAGGTAATAAAGGATGTAAATGGATGGCTAAGTTCCTTTATATGGAGTAAACGCAAGCCAAGATTGCAACTGCCAAGTTCTATGGGCGGCTTGGTCCTGCCCAATATCAGGTTCTATCAATGGTGTGCCCACCTTTGTTATATTTCTGACTGGATCACAAATGATGACTCCTCTATTTGGTTAGACATTGAGACTTCTCTTTCAAAATACCCCTTACAGGATCTTTTATTTTTCAGAAGTTTCAAGTCTGTAGAAGATCACTGCAATAATCCCGTTACACTTAACATACTCAAAGTATGGAGGTCAGTTCAACGCTTCCTGGGAAGGTCCAAACTAACCTCTGCTCTTACCCCAATTCTTAACAACCCAGATTTCAGTCCAGGATTGCTGGATGCTGGCTTTAACTTATGGCTTAATAAGGGCATACGCAGGCTAAATGACTTATTTGCTGATAAGATTTTGTTGTCATTTGAGCAGATGGTCGAGAAATATCGACTCCCAAAGCAGGACTTTTTCCGCTTCCTTACAAGTAAGAAATTATATTCTGAAGAGCATCACCTTAATTGGTAACCCTGATGTGTCTGTCATTGAAATAATGCTTTTTTTTCCCACAAAGGAAAATGTCTGTAAGTCTGTTTTATGATACTTTAAGGTCCTTTTCTGCTGTCAACACACAGAGGGTGAAACAAGTGTGGGAGAAAGAATTGTCTGTTACTATTGACGAAGAGATGTGGGAGGACATTTGGAGATATGCAAAAACAATATCTATATGTAACCGTACTAGAGCAATCCAATTAAGAATAATACACAGATTGCATATATCCCCAAATCACAGACACGCTTTTAGCCCCACTTCCTCTTCCCCTCAGTGTCTTAAATGCAAAACTGATACAGGCACCCTAACACATTGTTTATGGTCATGTACCAAAATACAAAGATACTGGTCTGGTGTTCTGCAAGAAATTGAAAAGATCCTAGGGGTTGATCTAGAATTGGACCCAGTTTCTTTACTGTTAGGTCTCCCTAGTAGGCATGTTACTTCTGTGGGTAAAAGGAGGCTTTACAACATCCTTACCTTCGCAGCGAGGAAAAACATCCTTTTACAGTGGATTAGTGAGAAGGTTCCTTCTATTAAAGATTGGCATAAGATACTATTTGAATGGGTGCCTCTGGAATATCTGACATGTACATTGCATTCTAAAACAGACCAGTTCTACAAAGTATGGGAACCTTATCTAGACTGTGTATACTGAGTACCATCTCTCCTCAACCGAACAGACAAGCGGACATCCATTGCTGACCCTGGCTGACCCTAGTGACTGTCACAACTTGCAGGCTTGTTTTCGAGTTGCTGTGCGTTTTGTTGCTAACCTGTTTTGCTACCTGACAACTTTACGGTTTTCACTTTTTAATTACCGTTCATATATTTATTTATTTTTTCCTCAACTTTTTCACTCCGGACACTTTATCTGGACACGATTCGTCAGGACCTCCAACAGCCGAAGCTAAGTAGTAACATTAACATGATGACTTCTAATTGCAGCCGCTGTACTCGGCTTACGGCGAGGATAGCTGTGCTGCAAGCCCAGCTTCAGACGCAATCGTTAGGCAAGGGTAATTTCAGTGTAGGAAAGGATGAAATAGCGTCTGAGGCACCAGTAAGTACAGATAGTAGTGTAAATCCCCTGGCACAGTCCCCGCAGCCGGACAACTTTCTCACGGTTTCTGGAAGGAAATGCTGTAGGAACGCTCAACCGGTGTCGCTCATTCAGCCGACAGAAACTTTCAACCGGTTTTCCCCATTAAGCAGCGGGTCGGAGTCAGAGGCCGATTCTTCTCTGGTCTCTACTCCTCCCGTTACGGGGTCTGAGACGCCGAAGCTTCCCACCATTAGCTCTGACAAATTGAAAACTCTAGTCATTGGCGACTCCATTACCCGCAGTATTAGACTTAAAGCGAATCATCCAGCGATCATACACTGTTTACCCGGGGGCAGGGCTACCGACGTTAAGGCTAATCTGAAGATGGTGCTGGCTAAAGCTAAAACTGGCGAGTGTAGAGAGTATAGAGATATTGTTATCCACGTCGGCACCAACGATGTTAGGATGAAACAGTCAGAAATCACTAAGCGCAACATAGCTTCTGCGTGCATATCAGCTAGAAAGATGTGTCGGCATCGAGTAATTGTCTCTGGCCCCCTCCCAGTTAGGGGGAGTGATGAGCTCTACAGCAGAGTCTCACAACTCAATCGCTGGTTGAAAACTGTTTTCTGCCCCTCCCAAAAGTTAGAATTTGTAGATAATTGGCCCTCTTTCTGGGACTCACCCACAAACAGGACCAAGCCTGACCTGCTGAGGAGTGACGGACTCCATCCTAGCTGGAGGGGTGCTCTCATCTTATCTACCAACATAGACAGGGCTCTAACTCCTCTAGCTCCACAATGAAATAGGGTGCAGGCCAGGCAGCAGGCTGTTAGCCAGCCTGCCAGCATAGTGGAGTCTGCCATTAGCACAGTCAGTGTAGTCAGCTCAGCTATCACCATTGAGACCGTGTCTGTGCCTCGACCTAGGTTGGGCAAAACTAAACATGGCGGTGTTCGCCTTAGCAATCTCACTAGGATAAAGACCACCTCCATTCCTGTCATTACTGAAAGAGATCATGATACCTCACATCTCAAAATAGGGCTACTTAATGTTAGATCCCTTACTTCAAAGGCAATTATAGTCAATGAACTAATCACTGATCATAATCTTGATGTGATTGGCCTGACTGAAACATGGCTTAAGCCTGATGAATTTACTGTTTTAAATGAGGCCTCACCTCCTGGCTACACTAGTGACCATATCCCCCGTGCATCCCGCAAAGGCGGAGGTGTTGCTAACATTTACGATAGCAAATTTCAATTTACACAAAAAAAAATGACATTTTCGTCTTTTGAGCTTCTAGTCATGAAATCTATGCAGCCTACTCAATCACTTTTTATAGCTACTGTTTACAGGCCTCCTGGGCCATATACAGCGTTTCTCACTGAGTTCCCTGAATTCCTATCGGACCTTGTAGTCATAGCAGATAATATTCTAATCTTTGGTGACTTTAATATTCACATGGAAAAGTCCACAGACCCACTCCAAAAGGCTTTCAGAGCCATCATCGACTCAGTGGGTTTTGTCCAACATGTCTCTGGACCCACTCACTGTCACAGTCATACGCTGGACCTAGTTTTGTCCCATGGAATAAATGTGGTGGATCTTAATGTTTTTCCTCATAATCCTGGACTATCGGACCACCATTTTATTACGTTTGCAATTGCAACAAATAATCTGCTTAGACCCCAACCAAGGAACATCAAAAGTCGTGCTATAAATTCACAGACAACACAAAGATTCCTTGATGCCCTTCCAGACTCCCTCTGCCTACCCAAGGACGCCAGAGGACAAAAATCAGTTAACCACCTAACTGAGGATCTCAATCTAACCGTTCGCAATACCCTAGATGCAGTTGCACCCCTAAAAACAAAAAAAATGTCTCATAAGAAACTAGCTCCCTGGTACACAGAAAATACCCGAGCTCTGAAGCAAGCTTCCAGAAAATTGGAACGGAAATGGCGCCACACCAAACTGGAAGTCTTCCGACTAGCTTGGAAGGACGGTACCGTGCAGTACCGTAGAGCCCTTACTGCTGCTCGATCATCCTATTTTTCTAACTTAATTGAGGAAAATAAGAACAATCCGAAATTCCTTTTTAATACTGTCGCAAAGCTAACTAAAAAGCAGCATTCCCCAAGAGAGGATGACTTTCACTTTAGCAGTGATAAATTCATGAACTTCTTTGAGGAAAAGATTATGATTATTAGAAAGCAAATTACGGACTCCTCTTTAAACCTGCGTATTCCTCCAAACCTCAGTTGTCCTGAGTCTGCACAACTCTGCCAGGACCTAGGATCAAGAGAGACGCTCAAGTGTTTTAGTACTATATCTCTTGACACAATGATGAAAATAATCATGGCCTCTAAACCTTCAAGCTGCATACTGGACCCTATTCCAACTAAACTACTGAAAGAGCTGCTTCCTGTGCTTGGCCCTCCTATGTTGAACATAATAAACGGCTCTCTATCCACTGGATGTGTACCAAACTCACTAAAAGTGGCAGTAATAAAGCCTCTCTTGAAAAAGCCAAACCTTGACCCAGAAAATATAAAAAACTATCGGCCTATATCGAATCTTCCATTCCTCTCAAAAATTTTAGAGAAGGCTGTTGCGCAGCAACTCACTGCCTTCCTGAAGACAAACAATGTATACGAAATGCTTCAGTCTGGTTTTAGACCCCATCATAGCACTGAGACGGCACTTGTGAAGGTGGTAAATGACATTTTAATGGCATCGGACCGAGGCTCTGCATCTGTCCTCGTGCTCCTAGACCTTAGTGCTGCTTTTGATACCATCGATCACCACATTCTTTTGGAGAGATTGGAAACCCAAATTGGTCTACACGGACATGTTCTGGCCTGGTTTAGATCTTATCTGTCGGAAAGATATCAGTTTGTCTCTGTGAATGGTTTGTCCTCTGACAAATCAACTGTAAATTTCGGTGTTCCTCAAGGTTCCGTTTTAGGACCACTATTGTTTTCACTATATATTTTACCTCTTGGGGATGTTATTCGAAAACATAATGTAAACTTTCACTGCTATGCGGATGACACACAGCTGTACATTTCAATGAAACATGGTGAAGCCCCAAAATTGCCCTCGCTAGAAGCATGTGTTTCAGACATAAGGAAGTGGATGGCTGCAAACTTTCTACTATTAAACTCGGACAAAACAGAGATGCTTGTTCTAGGTCCCAAGAAACAAAGAGATCTTCTGTTGAATCTGCGAATTAATCTTAATGGTTGTACAGTCGTCTCAAATAAAACTGTGAAGGACCTCGGCGTTACTCTGGACCCTGATCTCTCTTTTGAAGAACATATCAAGACCATTTCGAGGACAGCTTTTTTCCATCTACGTAACATTGCAAAAATCAGAAACTTTCTGTCCAAAAATGATGCAGAAAAATTAATCCATGCTTTTGTCACTTCTAGGTTAGACTACTGCAATGCTCTATTTTCCGGCTACCCGGATAAAGCACTAAATAAACTTCAGTTAGTGCTAAATACGGCTGCTAGAATCCTGACTAGAACCAAAAAATTTGATCATATTACTCCAGTGCTAGCCTCTCTACACTGGCTTCCTGTCAAAGCAAGGGCTGATTTCAAGGTTTTATTGCTAACCTACAAAGCATTACATGGGCTTGCTCCTACATATCTCTCTGATTTGGTCCTGCCGTACATACCTATACGTACGCTACGGTCACAAGACGCAGGCCTCCTAATTGTCCCTAGAATTTCTAAGCAAACAGCTGGAGGCAGGGCTTTCTCCTATAGAGCTCCATTTTTATGGAACGGTCTGCCTACCCATGTCAGAGACGCAAACTCGGTCTCAACCTTTAAGTCTTTACTGAAGACTCATCTCTTCAGTGGGTCATATGATTGAGTGTAGTCTGGCCCAGGAGTGGGAAGGTGAACGGAAAGGCTCTGGAGCAACGAACCGCCCTTGCTGTCTCTGCCTGGCCGGTTCCCCTCTTTCCACTGGGATTCTCTGCCTCTAACCCTATTACAGGGGCTGAGTCACTGGCTTGCTGGGGCTCTCTCATGCTGTCCCTGGAGGGGGTGCGTCACCTGAGTGGGTTGATTCACTGTTGTGGTCATCCTGTCTGGGTTGGCGCCCCCCCCCCCCCCCCTTGGGTTGTGCCGTGGCGGAGATCTTTGTGGGCTATACTCAGCCTTGTCTCAGGATGGTAAGTTGGTGGTTGAAGATATCCCTCTAGTGGTGTGGGGGCTGTGCTTTGGCAAAGTGGGTGGGGTTATATCCTTCCTGTTTGGCCCTGTCCGGGGGTGTCCTCGGATGGGGCCACAGTGTCTCCTGACCCCTCCTGTCTCAGCCTCCAGTATTTATGCTGCAGTAGTTTATGTGTCGGGGGGCTGGGGTCAGTTTGTTATATCTGGAGTACTTCTCCTGTCCTATTCGGTGTCCTGTGTGAATCTAAGTGTGCGTTCTCTAATTCTCTCCTTCTCTCTTTCTTTCTCTCTCTCGGAGGACCTGAGCCCTAGGACCATGCCCCAGGACTACCTGACATGATGACTCCTTGCTGTCCCCAGTCCACCTGGCCATGCTGCTGTTCCAGTTTCAACTGACCTGAGCCCTAGGACCATGCCCCAGGACTACCTGACATGATGACTCCTTGCTGTCCCCAGTCTACCTGGCCATGCTGCTGCTCCAGTTTCAACTTCCACCTGACTGTGCTGCTGCTCTAGTTTCAACTGTTCTGCCTTATTATTATTCGACCATGCTGGTCATTTATGAACATTGAACATCTTGACCATGTTCTGTTATAATCTCCACCCGGCACAGCCAGAAGAGGACTGGCCACCCCACATAGCCTGGTTCCTCTCTAGGTTTCTTCCTAGGTATTGGCCTTTCTAGGGAGTTTTTCCTAGCCACCGTGCTTCTCCACCTGCATTGCTTGCTGTTTGGGGTTTTAGGCTGGGTTTCTGTACAGCACTTTGAGATATCAGCTGATGTACGAAGGGCTATATAAATAAATTTGATTTTGATTTGATTTGATTTATCTAAATTACCTAGAACCTGAGGTATCAGCTATTATGCTGCAAGGATTCTCTTAGAATGGCGGGGATCTAGAGGTATTTCAGAACTACACTGTACATTCCATGTGTGGAACCTAACCTCTTGGTTTAAACTGAGCTTTTGTGTTTAATTTCTGTTTGTAAGTTTGTTTAAAATGTATGTATTGAGAGACGCAATGATGGTGTACGTATGTATGGGTGTGTATATGTGTGTGTGTGCGTGCACGTATGTATGCGTATGTGTGTGTATATGCATGGGTATATGTATGTGTGTGTATGTATGTGTATGTATGTGTATATATATGCCCGTAGATATGTGTAAGTGGGTGCTGTTTTTCTTGTTTTTGTTCTGTGTGCTTTGTCTCTGTTGTTGTATCTCTTAATATGGGTGAAAATTGTGAAATTCCAATAAAAATACTGTTACAAAAAAAACTTGGAAAACAGCTTGGAAACAGCTTGGAAAACAGCTTGGAAACAGCTTGGAAACAGCTTGGAAACAGCTTGGAAAACAGCTTGGAAACAGCTTGGAAACAGCTTGGAAACAGCTTGGAAACAGCTTTGGAAACAGCTTGGAAAACAGCTTGGAAAACAGCTTGGAAAACAGCTTGGAAAACAGCTTGGAAACAGCTTGGAAAATTCCAGAAAATGATGTCATGGCTTTAGAAGCTTCTGATAGGCTAATTGACATAATTTGAGTCATTAGAGGTGTACCTGTGAATGTATTTCAAGGCCTACCTTCAAACTCTGTGCCTCTTTGCTTGACATCATGGGAAGAAAAAAAGATTGTAGACCACAGGTCTTGTTCATCCTTGGGAGTCATTTCCATATGCCTGAATATGCATTTCCATATGCACGTTCATCTGTACAAACAATAGTACACAAGTATAAATACCATGGGACCACGCAGCCGTCATACCGCTCAGGAAGGAGACGCGTTCTGTCTCCTAGAGATGAAAGTACTTTTGTGCGAAAAGTGCAAATCAATCCCAGAACAACAGCTGGAGATGCTGGAGGAAACAGGTACAAAAGTATCTGTATCCACAGTAAAATGAGTCCTATATCGACATAACCTGAAAGGCCGCTCAGGAAGGAAGAAGCCACTGCTCCAAAACAGCCATAAAAAAGCCAGACTGCTTTTTGCAACTGCACATGGGGACAAAGACCGTATTTTTTGGAGAAATGTCCTCTGCTCTGATGAAACAAAAATAGAACTGTTTGGCCATAATGACCATCGTTATGTTTGGAGGAAAAATTGAGGGACTGGTGCACTTCACAGAATAGATGGCATCATGAGGCAGGGAAATGATGTGGAACAATTGAAGCAACATCTCAAGACATCACTCAGGGAGTTAAAGCTTGGTCGCAAATGGGTCTTCCAAATGGACAATGACCCCAAGCATACTTACAAAGTTGTAGAAAAGTGTCTTAAGGACAACAAAGTCAAGGTATTGGAGTGGCCATCACAATCCTGACCTCAATCCTAGAGAGAATTTGTGTGCAGAACTGAAAAAGCGTGTGTGAGCAAGGAGGCCTACAAACCTAACTCAGTTTTACCAGCTCTGTCAGGAGGAATGGGCCAAAATTCACCCAACTTATTGTGGGAAGCTTGTGGAAGGCTACCTGAAATGTTTGACCCAAGTTAAACAATTTAAAGGCAATGCTACCAAATACTAATTGAGTGTATGTACACTTCTGGCCCACTGGGAATGTGATGAAATAAATAAAAGCTGAAATAATAATTCTCTCTACTATTATTCTGACATTTCACATTCTTAAAATAAAGTGGTGATCCTAACTGACCTAAGACAGGGAATTTTTACTAGGATTTAATGTCAGGAATTGTGAAAAACTGAGTTTAAATCTATTTGGCTAAGGTGTATGTTAACTTCCGACTTCAACTGTATGTTAAGCGTAAAAGTGACCATTTGAAACAGGTCTTATACACTATATTTAGAGTTATTTGGCCACTTTAGTTATGAATGATACAAACCATAGAAGGGCTTAGAAATCAAAACATATATGGGCTGCATGATGTGACTATAGGCTGTTGATGATTTGAGAAAGTATCAAAAAATGCTTGCACTCTGTTGCTTGCCTCAGGCTGCACAGCTGTTCTCTCATCAAGTGATCATATTTTCACTATTCTAAGTGTAGTCTTGTCTTTACTAACATGTCAAATTAGTTTCCATATAGAATGACCCATTATCAAATGGGCAAGAACAGGGGCAGTGGTAAAAAGATATGTCATCCATATGCACTCCAATAGTGAATGGAGGCCGCTTTGCAGGCTGGTTCCTTTTTTAGGCTGCTCAGTTTCTATCACTCCATGCATCAACCACTGGTTGAGGAGCATGCAGCCTCTCGCTGCTCGACAGGTGATATTTCGCCAACATTTTGTATGCCATGGGCTCTCCAACCCCGTTCCTGCAGCTACTGTAACGATCATCATCCTCGTCTGGGGAGGAGTAGGAGAGATCGGACCAATATGCAGAGTGGTACGTGTCCATGTTAATTTATTTATTCAGAACACTAAACAAAATAACAACGGAGAATGAAACAAAACAGTTCTGAAAGGTGACATACACTAAACAGAAAACATTCACCCACAAAACACAGGTGGGAAAAGGCTACCTAAGTATGATTCTCAATCAGAGACAACGAACGACACCTGCCTCTGATTGAGAACCATACCAGGCCAAACACATAAACACAACCTAGAAAACGAACAGACTGCCCACCCCAACTCACACCCTGACCATACTAACACAAAGACAAAATAAAGGAACTAAGGTCAGAACGTGAGAGCTACCCAGTGATTAATTTGGGAAACCTTGTGAAATCTGTTCGGGAACATCGATAGTAACATGTTTTCACAACAAAACATATTTAATTAAACTGTTGACAGCCCCTCTCTCTGTACGTTGGAGAAAGGAATGAAGGAGAGAGAGGAAGAGATGGAAACACATGGGGTGAGATATTCTGTAGCTAAAGATGTGTCAGCCTATTAATTATGAATGTATAAAAAATGCCCTATTACTAGGCTATTCAAAATCAAATACAAATTCAATAAAATTGTAGGCTTAGCCACCTTGCAAAATCAATGAACCTACAGCATCGTTTAGGCCTATACGTTCTCTCCCAGTATCATGAATAGAAAGTTTGAAGTATAGCACAAGATAACCAGTCCATCCATAATAATAATACAGTCCACACTCAAAGGCGATTACTATAATTTGTTTAATTTTGGAGAATAGGCTAGACCAATTATGTAACATAGACATCTGAAATCAGTTTTTGTTATTTATTTTACTGCTGTGCATAATATGCAGTAGGCTATGTATTGTATAAGGGCACAATTATTATTTTAATTTCTGGACTATGTGTATACATAAACCCTAATATGTGATGAGTGTTTTGAATGAATCATCACCTTTCACGTCCATTTCCTTGTGTTAGGCTTTGAAACAACATCCACAATGACCATGTTTTCCACTCAGTTTCAACCTGTTGTTGAACTTCTTTCTTCAACTTGATTATCACAGGGAGGTGAATTTAAAAAGTACTATAGGCCTACTGTTTTGATAAGTGTTTGATGTGATTTTCATTTGCATTTGCAGTGGTTAGAGGGACAGTAGAGCCCTGAGTACCAGGCCATTAGCAACCTGAAGGTCATTACCGAGTTGGGTACTACCAACGCATGTCCAGAGTGCATAAGAGGAGTTTACTGACATGTGGTCAGTGTGCTACTCGTCCTGGGGTCCAGAAACATTAAGGCAGCAGCTACTCGTCCTGGAGTCCAGAAACATTAAGGCAGCAGCTACTCGTCCTGGGGTCCAGAAACATTAATGCAGCAGCTACTCGTCCTGGGGTCCAGAAACATTAAGGCAGCAGCTACTCGTCCTGGGGTCCAGAAACATTAAGGCAGCAGCTACTCGTCCTGGGGTCCAGAAACATTAAGGCAGCAGCTACTCGTCCTGGGGCCCAGAAACATTAAGGCAGCAGCTACTCGTCCTGGGGCCCAGAAACATTAAGGCAGCAGCTACTCGTCCTGGGGCCCAGAAACATTAAGGCAGCAGCTACTCGTCCTGGGGTCCAGAAACATTAATGCAGTTATATGCGGTCACGCAACAGCTCTAATCATGATGTTTCCATCTGATTGTCAAACAATCACTTCAGAGAGGCACTCCTGTAGGCTACCCACGCACACTCCACCAAACAGTGCACTGTGCACCCACAATTTGATGAATGGAAAGAGACACCTGTTACAAACACCTTACGATTGTAATTAGGCCTACACCTGAATTGATGTGTCCACTGCTGACCCTCACTATTTATTTTTCCGGAATGCCTACCCTGACAGTACAGGCTTACTTTCACCCTTAGTCTAGAATTTATTATGGTGATTGTAAATTCTCAAAGATTATAGGCTATTTAAAAATATATAATAATAATATACAGTGCCTTCGTAAAGTATTCAGACCCCTTGACTTTCTCCACATTTTGGCACACCTGTATTTGGGGAGGTTCTCCCATTCTTCTCTGCAGAATGCTTCCCATTCCAAAGCCACCCCTGTGTTGTCTTGGTTGTGTGCTTAGGGTCAATGTCCTGCTGGAAGGTGAACCTTCACCCCAGTCTGAGGTCCTGAGTGTTCTTGAGCAGGTTTTCATCAAGGATCTCTCGGTACTTTGCTCCATTCATCTTTGCCTCGATCCTGACTAATCTCCCAGTCCTTGCCATTGAAAAACATCCCCACAGCATAATGCTGCCACCACCATGCTTCACCGTAGGGATGGTGCCAAGTTTCTTCCAGACCAGATACTTGGAATTCAGGCCAAAGAGTTCAATATTGGTTTCATCAGACCAGAGAATCTCATTTTTCATGGTCTGAGATTCTTTAGGTGCCTTTTGGAAAACTCCAAGCGGGCTGTCATGCATCTTTCACTGAGGAGTGGCGTCCGTCTGGCCACTCTACCATAAAGGCTTGACTGGTGGAGAGCTGCTGAGATGGTTGTCCTTCTGGAAGGTTCTCCCATCTCCACAGAGGAACTCTGGAGGTCTGTCTGAGTGATCATCGGGTTCTTGGTCACCTCACTGACCAAGGCCTTTCTCCATTGGTTGCTCAGTTTGCCTGGGCAGCCAGCTCTAGGAAGATTATTGGTGGTTCCAAACTTCTTCCATTTAAGAATGATGGAGGCCACTATGTTTTTGGGGGCTGCAGAAATGATTTGGTACCCTTCCCCAGATCTGTGCCTCGACACAATCCTGTCTCGGGGGTCTACAGGCAATTCTTTCGACCTCATGACTTGGTTTTTGCTCTGACATGCACTGTCAACCTTATATAGACAGGTGTGTGCCTTTCCAAATAATTTCCAATCATTTGAAATTACCACAGGTGGACTCCAAGTCGTAGAAACATCTCAAGGATGATCAATGGAAACAGGATGCATCTGAGCTCAATTTCAAGTCACATAGCAAAGGGTCTGAATTCTTATGTAAATAAGGTATTTCTGTTTTTAATACATTTGCAAAAATGTCTAAAAACCAGTTTTTGCTTTGTCATTATGGGGTATTGTGTGTAGATTGCTGAGAATTATTATTTTTTAATCCATTTTAGAATAAGGCTGTAACATAACAAAATGTGGAAAAAGTCAAGGGGTCTGAATACATTCCGAAGGCACTGAATATATAAAATATATATACAGTATATATATATATATATTTTTTTATTTATTGCAATGCACAAAAATGTTAATCCCGCGAGCCTTCTGAACACCTGCCTCAACCCACAAGTTTGTCCCAACCCACAATTTGGGAACCACTGCTCTAGGAGATAACGTTGTCTACTTTTGCTTCAATCTTCATGGCGTGTGACCACATTCAACCACATTAAGCCTGCTTATGTTCTGACTGCTCTTCCAGGTGGCCCGGGGAAGTGGAAGCTCATTCTAGGAACCTTATTTCAGCACTGAACATGGCACAAGCTCATTATACTCATTATCCTCCTATAATCATACTCATTTTCAGAAAGACACTAGAGAAAGAAGTTCAATCAGCGACATTTTTTTTCCTGAACAATATCATCATCAATCTTCCATTGGCTCCATTTCTTTTCTCAAATCATTTGTTTTTCTCTACCCACTATTGCAAAGTCATTAGCAAAAAGGACAAAAATAACAGAATGGAATCGGGACTGGATCTGTCAACTCTTAGTTTTGTAATCATCAGCACATAGGGACTAGTTCGGGGATTAGTTTAAGATGATCAGAAGCAGGTTTTTGAGTGGGCCTGCCTGTGCCGGGCAAGCTGTAGAGCTGAGTGTGAAGATAACAACCTCTTTATGAGCGGCTCCAGAGAAAGCAGACGAGCCCACCCTTGGAGGAGCAGCCACTCCTGTGAGTCCTACTACATTATTACCAAAGATGCCACTCACCCTCTCCTCTCTCTTCTCCAATCGAAGCACAGGCATTGAGACTCAAGTGCCATAGGGATTATATAATTACCCCTGACACATAAAAGGACCTTTTCTTCCACAAACCCACACTGATGGAGAGCTTATTAAAACTTTTGAAGGTTGCAGAGTACAGACAGTCTGCCGGGCTGCCAGAGAAAGTGTGTGGTGGCCAGTGTGGGTCACATCAGCGGCTGTCTCTGACAGACACACACAGAGAGGGTTTAGAACATGTTTCATTACCTGCTTGTGCGTAGGCCTCTTCCTGTCATACTCAGACATTGAGATGTAATGTGTTATAGACATTGAGAGATAAACCGCTGAGGTGTCAGAAACCACTGTGAGATTCTGTACCAATCTGCTTCAGAAACACTCAAATGAATTTGCTTCCAATGGATAACTACATTGGGTGGTTACCTATAGAAACTGTACCATCTTGTAAATGATCAAATTGCCCTATATCTTGCTATATGGGCTGTCAGAGAGCATACAGACACATACCTTTCTGTAGATGATTGTGTTGGGAGAGTCCTCCTCAGGATCTGTTGTCCCCACACACTGTTGTCCCTGGTCTCTGGATCCCTCCTCCATGACTGCTGTGTCCTAGGCTCAGGAGGCTGCACCGACACAGGGAGCAGAGGGGAGTTAGATGAAAGGACCATCATCAATGTCAAAGACTATTCATAATATACACTCATTTACCCAGGTTGGCCAAATATCCCATATTTGATTAACAGTTCCCCACAGCAATGTATTCACTGGGTTCAGGGTGAAAAACACGGTCAGTTTATTATTACCATTATGACATTCCCCAAAATGTTTGCTCTTCTCTCAGGTGACAACACCTGTCACAATACAGGCAGATAACAAAGCCCTGGCAGTAATGCAGCACAGTGAGGTGAATATAAACTAGCTGACTAAGCCAAGAAAAATGTCAGGCCTGTGAGTGAAAGTGGCAAAATGTCCTGGCGACAGTCATGTATAATCAGGCATCGTACAGCCTTCTGCTGATAAGGTATAGATACTCAGTGGTGTTCAGGACATTGGTGAGTCAGAGACTGTAAACAATAATTATAATAGGTACATAGTGTGTTGGGCATAGGTAATGTGCAATAAGCCTGTTATTGAATTCATTAGGCTACTATGGTTAAAACCTTGACCATTTGCACAGCTAAGACAACATTAGCCACATAGTGTGCTTTCATCAGACTTGCCAGTCCTGTGTACTCACGTACGGCTTAAAAAGCTACCGTAAGGGATTATACATGACCTCCATTCAATATCCATCCCACTACATCTCTCTCTCTCTGTTTCTCTCTCTCGCTCTCACTCCCTCGCTCTCTCCCTCTTTACAGGATAATTAATTCTGCTTAACTAAGGATTTTCATAATCTAAGTTCACAAGGCTACAATCATATTCCTCTCCAGTTGAGTAATAATTTGTATCAGATTGGAGTAAGCATTTGTAATCATGTGTCAGGCAGAGAAAGAGAGAGGATTACATCATTTGACACATTCATATTTTTGGAGTATGTAGAACAGAGAGGGACGATAAAAGCTTCCAAGAACAGTTTTATAAAAAAGCCTTATCATATTTATTTTAATAACTGTTTGTGTTCCACTACAAGAAAGTCTCATAGGTTATTATGGTTGTCCTGAAAGGAGGAGCTGTGAAACTCTGCATTCTGAAACAGCAGTGAGAGAGCATCATGGCACATTCTGTACAGAATTGCATGAAATGAAAGTTTCATACATAGTATAAATCAGTAAAACAACATTTTGCCTAAGTGAGTGTCAGTACAATTATTGTTTCTTGAAGTGTGGCCACCTGATGCATTGTAATCCATAACAAACATAGACTATAATGGTTAGAGGATCGGATTGAGATTGAATACATCCAATAAGCCACTAGCTGCTCAGCACTAGACATTCAAGGTTGCTTTGAGTCTTTCATAGTCATGATTTATTTCAACTTTTGAACACACGAAGAGCATTATCCTATAGAGCAGGAAGCAGTAATCATGCACATTATCCCCTTTTTATCCAATGTTGTTATTGCCACCATGATGATGGATTGAGTAGCTGTTTGCAGCCTGCATTGATTAGCAGAATGTCTAAGTAACTAGGAGTTCCTGAACTAAGTTAACATCCTCTCCCTATATCAATTTCTCCAACCATTCAGACATTCCATATGAAGTATATGACACCTACAAGACAAAATATTCCTATGTGAATAGATGAAGACCTGCAAATGGCTCCTTGCTATGAACTGCTGCAACCTATTATTCATGGGAACAACTTCATTTCCAAAGCACGCAAATCTAACGTCACAGAACATCAGTCCTGTAGATGTCTGTGTTAGCGTTAACATGGATGGAACACAGGCACTGACATACATGCACTGACAGTCACCATCTAATTCCATAGCCTCAACAGGATACTCTGAGCTGTGAAAAGTTTATGTACAACAGGCACAAAACAGACATGCAGTTGATCATCCACAGCCAATCCTCCTCACTCACACCAGCCAGCCAATACAATGCTCCTGATATCTCCCAACTAATGAAGCATTCATTACCTTAGCAACAAAAGAATACCTTGTCCACTGCTCCCTGTTTTGCTGTCCTTAGGAACAGGCAGCAGGCAGGTTCATGGTATAATTGGAACGGGGGGAGAAATAATTTTTAAAAGAAAGGATGAAAACAGTGGAGCAGCGAGAGAGAGAGCAGCTGGTTGGTCACTGCAGTATTCCTCTATTCCTCCTCTTCTCCAGTTTTCTGTCTGCCATGGGAGGGAGTACGGAGTGGAGCTGAGCGGTTAGGGAGGTCCTTGACATGTGCGCTCCCCGCTCCTCTCTGTCTGTCTGTATGTCTGTGTGTGTTTCTGTCTGTCTGTGTGTGTGAGGGAGAGAGAGGCAGATTGAGTTGGGAAAGGGGGAGGTAAACGGGAATTAGAGAGAAGATAAAGAGAAAAAAGAGGGAGGAGCGAAAGACAGATAGCGCAGAGAAAGGGTGAGTGAGAGATGGGTTGGAAGAGAGGAGATGAGATGGACAGCTTTGGATGCTGGGTAGCAGAGCAGGAAAGCAGGGCAGAGAGAGCTGTACACAGAACCTGGACTCAGGGGTAGACGTAACATAGTAATTGTAAATCTGTTTTATAATATGTTACGTTTTGTATGGTATGTATTCATTTGTGGATGTCCATCATCCATCATCCATTTCGTATGATATGTTACGAATTACAATTTATATAATAGGTGGCTAGGTGGCTTATGTTAGCTAGGCTAGGGCTTAGGGTTAAGGGTTAAGGTTAGGGCTACGGGTTAAGGCTAGGATTAGGGGTTTATGTTAGGGTTAAAGTTAGGGTTAGGAGTTAGGGGTTAAGGTTAGAGTTAGAGTTAGGGGAAAGGTTAGCTAACATGCTAAGTAGTTGCAAAGTAGCTCAAAAGTAGTTGTAAAGTTGCTAATTAGCTAAAATGCTAAAGTTGTCCGTGATGTGATTAAAACACGCAACGTTTGGGTTGCTAGACGTTCGCGTTAAACGCCTACTCATCAACCCTGAGCAACCTCACACCTTTCATTTTTTAAAAGTAATCTTCTGTCTTATGTAACCATACCATATCATACTAATTTGAGTGTCACAGATTTAAATGTACTATATTACATCTAGTCTTTGAGGCCACTGATGCTGAAAATAAGAATCATTCCATTAAGAGGACCATGAAATCATAATGAAGGCCAAGTTACACTTTGATGGTACAGGATGGATTTGAAATAATGGAGAGATGATTAAATGTGTTAATCCACGGTTTCATTAACATTTAATTGAAAGCCCATATTCTACAGGCTGCACATAAATAAATGAATGTGCAAGTCGAAGGCTACTGGGTTTTAAATGGTCATATCTAAGACTGCACCCACTTAATGAACTGACAAACTGTACTGTAGTTATTCTGTAATTCTCATCAACATGCTATAGAAACATATTCCAACTAAAAATGTGCTTGTTCCAGGATGGCAAGAGACGATAATCTCTTTCCCTTGCCCTCCCGCTCTCTCTCTCTCACTGTCTTCTCCTCTCTCTTTAACACTCTAGGAACATCCAAGCTTAAATGGCCAACCAAAATGGCGGAAGCTTTTTTTTCTCTTATAAATGAGATCCAAATTCCCCCAATATTCTCCCAGAAAATCTTTGCCTGGCCAATTTATGAATACATACAAACACACACACTCACTCACACACACACACACACACACACACACACACACACACACACACACGTGCACATGCACACACACACGTGCACATGCACACACACACACACACGTGCACATACACACACACACAAAGACTTTTCACAGAACCAGTTAACCGTCTACATATATAAACTCAAACAGAGCACAGGGACCGGTATTGCGGCATATATCCTTGTTGTCTACTCTAATTCCTTCCCTGTCATTCCTCTGTAACACCTTCTCTTGTAGCCGAGCAGCCCACATGCTGCGACTGAAACCAAGGACACCTCAGAAACATGCAGCTTACCTTCTGTTTCTATCAGATGAACTGCGTCAAAGGGAGCATTTCTACTTTGGATGCAAATCATCATTCAACATCGAATTGTGTAAAAAACAAGCTCACAGAAACACAAGCAAACCAGTAAGAGCTGAATAGGAAAGTCAGATGTGTGTGTGTGTGAGTGAGTGTGTTTGTATGTATTCATAAATTGGCCAGGCAAAGATTTTCTGGGAGAATATTGGGGGAATTTGGATCTCATTTATAAGAGAAAAAAAAGCTTGTGTGTGTCTATATGTGTCTATTATTAAATGTACAAAGAAAAGTAACCCCAGAGTACTTCCATTGAACCTTCTCATATAGTACTGTTAACCATATACTATTACTACCCTCCCCCATTATGGCTGAGATGTATTAACAATACCCTTTGTTGGTGCTTACAGTAAAACATAAACCACAGTAATATGGCGATATGATAATCCCCCACGCCCCACAGCGTACAGTATTGCATTATGTCCGTGACCTGCAAAGCTGTTACTGTAACATCTCCCACTTACATCAGCCAAATGTACCATTAAGACAATCTAGGCTCTGCATCATTAACAAGCAGAGAAGGAGGTCTCATTCTAATCAGCTTTAAAGGAGCCAGGCTTCATCTACATTCATGCTGAATTATTGAGGAGACATTCGCCACAGTTCTTCCCTGGTGATATATTAACCACGAGATCACCACACCTGACATCCCCCATCACCTCTGCTCCTCTCTGGACTCACTGCATTATTCAACTGGATCAGTAAACTGGGACAGGTTCTTATCTATGTACACCACAGCATGCATATGTTCTAAATCATGTCCTAGGACCTAGAGAGAACATCTGGAGAAGTCAGCAACTCTGAACTCAGCAGGGAAAACATACTTGGGAAAACATGGTCCTTTAAGCTTTTGATTTTTCTATTTAATCTTCATTTATCCAAGTTTTTTGCAAGAAAGACCTGGTTCAAGACAGTTGCAGGGTCAGCAATATTACAACTATATCAACAAATAACCTCCCAGTATAAAACTCCTTCAATGCGAAGGCATCACCTAAAACCCCCTCCTCTCTCTCCCTCTCTCATGGTGGATCTGGCTGGGTGCGACATGCTGTAGCCTCAGTTAGGCTGTTGTGTAATAGTCTGTCAGTGGAAAAACAGCAGCTCACTATTAATCACAAAATAACACATGCTACCGCCCACCTTCTGAGGCTGCCACTGGACTGGCAAGCAGGGTACGAATTACGGGGGAATGAGAGCTCAGCTCCCCTGAATGAGACGTTAGCTCCCCTTAATGCAACAAAAGTACAATATTGGGGGGTCCCGAGTGGCGCAGCGGTCTAAGGCACTGCATTTCAGTGCAAGAGGCGTCTCTGCAGTCCCTGGTTTGAATCCAGGCTGCATCACATCCGACCGTGATTGGGAGTCCCATAGAGCGGCGGGTTTGGCCGGGGTAAGCCGTCATTGTAAATAACAATTTGTTCTTAACTGACTTGCCTCGTTAAATAAAGGTTCACTTTACCCCCCCCCCCAAAAAAATATATATATAATGCTAATTTAACCATTCTTCTATTTGTTTAAAATATAGTATCTGTTTTACAGTGGTAAATATGTTTTACAGTGGTAAATATGAAAATAAAAGCTTCCAAATGAAATGACCACCCCCACCTCTCTGTCATGGTTTACACCATATCTAAGACTACACCACTCAGTAGGGCTGAATGTCTGCCTCAGCTGTGCTTATTTGAGAATTCATTTAATCTTGTACTTCCACCATTTGTTTGCCATGCGTCCTTGATTAAAATAGTCTTTATCCCAAAGCGTTAGATTTATCCGTTGATTTACCATTGTTTACTTCTTGTCGGTCAGCTGTTTAGAGCGATCATTGCTTTGTTTTTCAGGTGCACACGGGTGCTGGTGTTCTCCGTGCCGTCCGTGGCCAGAAGTACTAGACCATTTATTTACCTTTATTATTTTCTATCAATATTTGTTTTATTTCCTGGATCAGCTGATGACGGTCAACAATATAACTAGACAACTAGACACCAACATGCATCCAATCCATCCAACAAATACATTAATGACAGTAGGCCTATATTTGACTATTTCTGTGAGAAGCATTCGGCATAGGACTACATTATTTTGGATTTGAGGACTGTTGTCACGGCAGAACATAATGAAATGTTACGTAGGCATAGTTAGTTCCAGTTCCAGTGCATTTTCAGAGATCTCCAAGATACAGACAGGGTTTAGGTTCAATGTTCTAATGCCACTGTTTAAATGCTTAGTAATGACAAATAACACTGTCATAAATGCTATTAAAGTAAGGAAAGAAAAGCAGTGTTTTATATCACATGGTCTGTATAGACTTCAAGCATTAACTCATGAATTATGGACAACAAACATGCTTTGATTCAACTAAGTATGAGGTCTATAGTGAATGTAGGCTACCTGTTCTGCATATGTTCATGTGTGTAGAATTGCCTCAGCTGAGAGGATAGGCTACTGCCAGTGGGGTAGGCCTAGCGGAGGGTAAACGCCATTTACCCACCTTTTTCAGAAAAATGCATTGAAAGTATAGGGAGCGTTAGGCAATCAGAGATAACCCACCAATTGTTTTTACTACTACATCACTACCGGTATGCCTATTAGAAGTTCATGGTAATACACATTGTAGCCTAGTCTAGTATGTTGACATGTGTGTGTTAGCGTGGCCATCACATTTTTCCCGGGACAGGTTCAGCCTAATTTCAGGTGTCCAACCTTTTCAGGCTACAAAAAATTTACATTTGTCAGCAAGATGTATCAATTAATAGACCCAATCAATATAGACCTAATCAATATAGACCTAATTAATATAGACCTAATCAATATAGACCTAATTAATATAGACATAATCAATATAGACCTAATCAATATAGACCTAAGGCCTAATTAATATAAACCTAATTAATACAAATGTAATTAATATAGACCTAATCAATATAGACCTAATTAATATAAACCTAATTAATATAGACCTAATTAATGTAGACCTAATTAATATAGACCTAATTAATATAGACCTAGTCATTATAAACCTAATCATTATATACCTAATTAATATAGACCTAATTAATATAGACCTAGTCATTATAAACCTAATCATTATATACCTAATTAATATAGACCTAATTAATATAGACCTAGTCATTATAAACCTAATCATTATATACCTAATTAATATACACCTAATTAATATAGACCTAGTCATTATAAACCTAATCATTATATACCTAATTAATATACACCTAATTAATATAGACCTAGTCATTATAAACCTAATCATTATATACCTAATTAATATACACCTAATTAATATAGACCTAGTCATTATAAACCTAATTAATATACACCTAATTAATATACACCTAATTAATATAGACCTAGTCATTATAAACCTAATTAATATACACCTAATTAATATAGACACAATCAATATAAACCAAATTCATATCGACCTAATCAATATAGACATAATCAATATAGACCTAATTCATATCGACCTAATCAATATAGACATAATCAATATAGACCTAATTCATATAGACCTAATCAATATAGACCTCATTAATATCGACCTAATCAATATAGATCTCGTTAATATTGACCTAATCAATATAGACCTCATTAATATAGACCTAATCAATATAGACCTCATTAATATAGACCTCATTAATATAGACCTCATTAATATAGACCTAATCAATATAAACCTCAAATCGAATTAATATAGACCTAATCAATATTAACCTCAAATCGAATTAATATAGACCAAACCAATATAGACCTAATTAATATAGACATAATCAATATAGACCTCATTAATATAGACCAAATCAATATAGACCTCATTCATATAGACCTAATTAATATAGACCTAATCAATATAGACCTAGTTAATATAGACCTAATCAATATAGACCTAATCAATGACCATAGCTAAATATCATTAGGCACGGCACACTGTTTTGTAACAGATTTATCAAATGGCGCCAGAATAAATGCAGTTTGGATGGTGGAATTATTTTGGTGGACGACCATGCAGTTAGCCTACTTTTAGAAGTTATTTATTTGACAATCAGATGAAAATATCATGACCGGTTGTGTTCATGCCACATTAAAAGGTCCAAAAAAAAATTACGTTAAATTACGTCTTTATTAATAGGCCCATAAAACAAAATGTAATGCACACGCTTTACTTTTGACTACTTTAATACACTATAAGTGAATTTGTGCAAATACTTACGACATCTTCAACTGGGGGACTAAATACATAAAGTGCTTTAATTTCTAAACGGTAGAACAGATACGTTTCAAAATACCCTCAAATTAAAGGTGACATTCTGTACTGTCACCTCATATGAAACATTAGATCTCAAATCCATATTCTAGAACCAAAAGTTGCTAAAAGTTGCTTCATTATGCAAATAAATATGGAGGGGAATGGATGAAATCAATGCACTACTGCCGCTAAAAGCTAACCATGATTATAATCTACTACATCTATAAATAATCTACATGGATTAGTGGAAAATAAGCGGAACCCTGTCCTGTGGCTACATCATACATACCATATCTGCATTTGGGTGTGCAGCCCCACACTATAATGACTGCTGTACAAAGACACAATCACCACAACGACCCCTGAACAAAGACAAAATTGCACAAAATATCTTTAATAGATATAAACATTTTTATACATCACAGCTCAAAGGAAAGATCATCACATGCTGTAAAACATGAATGAAGGTGCAAATTATGATGAGCATCAGAATCCTTTGTTATTTACAGGGTGTACAGTGTAAGAACATACGGGAAAGCTTGGAGGTTTAATAGTACAACTGACTGTAGACATGGAGGGTCTACCAAGTCGCACCATTAACAGGTGTCAGGTCTCCCTTCTAAGCAGACCAATGGTCAGGTTGGACTCACTAATAGACTTACAGAGGACTGTAACGGGCATTTCAGGATTTACATAACCTCTTTATATGGCATGGCGTACAGTAGCGATTTCATCTACAGAGAGTAGAAAAGGATCAGGTGTGGCACCAGAGGCCTTCTAAAACGCTGCGGACCAGGATCGAGTATAGTACGTATTGCCATGTAATCTGGCATGTTATAATCACAAGGTGGCCCTGTGGATCCAAAACCGCAGCCAGGCAAGGAAGGAACCATACCAATATTCTGGTAGGATATTAAAATAGATCAAGAAGAATTAATATCGTCACTATGAAGTTCATTGAACAGTAACCCTCACCTTCCAGTCGTCCACCCAGGCAGCCCAGTTGTTTTCACACAGAAACCAGTACAATCTGGTACTACTGCATCCAGTAAGCCCATTTTACTCTCCTGGAATGAGGTCACTCCATAGAGAGACATGGGGAAGTGGCAAAACGATATCCGTTTTTTTTCAGTGGTAACATTTCTGTTCATATATATTTACAAAATAAATTGTTGAACAGCTGTAGTTGATGATGAATTGCCATCTTTCTTCAACACAGTGGATGTGTAATACCACAACCACTTACTGCTCAGTGAGGTTTTATAGGAGGAGAGAGAGGATGGAGAGGGAGAAAGACTGAGAGATCAACAGCATGCAATCTTTTCTTTAGGATTTGCTGGCACTGTACTGTAGTGTCCCTGCATGTCTGACAGAGATGTATTAACTTCCCTGGGCTATGATGATCATGACAATAATAAGCTTGGCAGATCAGTTCATGATGGGACTGTTGAAGACCAAAGTGATTCAGTTCATGTTGATCATATAGCATTTAGATCCACTGTGAATCGGTCCATGTCAATAGCAGAATCACAGTTAATGTAGAAGGAATCAAAGACCAACTCCTGTGGTTCTGAGCACCCATCGTGTGAATCAGTTTAAGTTTGAGTGTGTTGTGGTCACGTGTGTTCAGGTGCTCCTCCTGTCTACTGCACATAGACAGAGTCAGTTCATGTCGATGGTGTTGAAGACCCACTCTGTGAACTTCTTGAGCTTGGCCGAGGCGCTGTAGGACTCCTCGTGGAGCCGCTGGTTGTGCTCTCTCAGGCTCTGTATCTGGGCCTGCAGGGACACCTTGGTATCCTTCTCCTGGACACACACATAGGGGGAGTCATCAATAACACAGAGAGGAGAGTACAAGATGGCTAGGCTAAGACTCGGGTGCTAGAGGTCTGGTTGAGTCTTGTCTCACCTTAATAAGGTCATCCTGCAGCAGCTTCACCATTGACTCCAGCTGGCTGACCTTCCCCATCAGACAGGCTGGGCTCTCACTGTGGGAGGGGACACACTGTTCACTACCATATTCTAAACTAAAACTACCATATTCTAACTAAAACAAGACTAGCATGACCTGGGCCAAATTGGCTTAGGCAGAGGAGTTGAATAATAGGCAGAGGAGTTGAATAATTCCTGGCCATGTGACCTAGCTGGGAAAAACTGGGCCCAAGTTGTAGGATAAACTCCTGGCCCTACCTATGTCTACAGAATTATCTGGACGTGCATGGTAAATGGGTCTTACCCAGGCGAGGGGTGTCTCTCTGGGGCAGCCTGGGGTTCTGCCTGCTGGGGGCTGGTGTCTGTGACCTCTGGCCTGGAGCTTTCATCATTTACAGATAACAGTCTCTGAACTGCCAGAGAAAAACAGAACAGTTACAGCTTCAGTCACAGCTCATATTGACAACACAAAGCAATGAGACAGAGTGCCACTGCCCTCTGCTGGTAAAGATAATACATCTCTAGCTTACTTTGCCTACCCTCGAAGGCCTTGGCAGCATCTACCAGGTTGGACCAGTCCAGAGCACGGTCAGCTCCAGAGTTAGGTAGGGGTATGAGGCCTGGGTCCCCCAGCTGCTGCCTCATGCCCCCCTGGTCCTGGCTGGACAACTCACACAGGTCACCTGAAAGGGGGGAGGAGAGAGGGAGGAGAGACAGCAGATTACAACAAAGCCCCAACATATCAGAAGCCTTTCCCATCAAATAAAGCACTAAAAATGATGACCAATTATACCAATTATACTCCATATACACATAATGGTAAACAAACCTCTTGGTACTAGGGGGCAGTATTTTCATTTTTGGGAAAAAAACATTCCCGTTTTAAACGGGATATTTTGTCAGGAAAAGATGCTAGAATATGCATATAATTGACAGCTTTGGATAGAAAACATTGTAACGTTTCCAAAACTGTAAAGATATTGTCTGTGAGTATAACAGAACTGATGTTGCAGGCGAAAGCCTGAGAAAAATCCAATCCGGAAGTGCCCCAGGTTTTGAAAGCGCTGCGTTTAATGACTCCCTATTCAGCTGTGAATGTACCATCAACGAGCTTACGCTTTCTACGTATTCCCCATGGTGTCTACAGCATTGTGACGTAGTTTTACGCATTTCTGTTGAAGAATAGCCGTAGGCGGCCACATTGCGTAAGTGGTCACATGGTGGCTCCGAGAGAGATTCTCGAGTAAAATACAGAGGTAGCCATTACTCCAATCGGTCCTACCGAAAAACTAATTGTCCCGGCGGATATATTATTGAATAGATATTAGAAAAACACCTTGAGGATTGATTATAAACAACGTTTGCCATGTTTCTGTCGATATTATGGAGCTAATTTGGAATATTTTTCGGCGTTGTGGTGATCGCAATTTCCGGGCGATTTCTCAGCCAAATGTGAAGAACAAACGGAGCTATTTCGCCTACAAAAATAATATTTTGGGGAAAAAATTACTTTGGCTATCTACCTGGGAGTCTCGTGAGTGAAAACATCCGAAGTTCATCAAAGGTAAACGATTTAATTTGATTGCTTTTCTGATTTCCGTGACAAGGTTGCCTGCTGCTAGCAAGGCATAATGCTATGCAAGGCTATCGATTAATTTACACAAATGCTTGTCTAGCGTTGGCTGTAAAGCATATTTTGAAAATCTGAGATGACAGGGTGATTAACAAAAGGCTAAGCTGTGTCTCAATATATTTATTTTGAGATTTTCATGAATAGGAATATTTTCTAGGGATATTTATGTCCGTTGCCTTATGCTAATTATTGTCAGGCGATGATTATGCTCCCGCATGCGGGTTTGGGAATATCAAGAGGAGAAGTTATGGCATTAATCTGATAACACTTCTAAGATAAACCCTGATCCCCTGGTTTGAGATAGAACTCAATTGGAATGAAATGGCATTCCCTTTACTCAAGGATAATTTGCAGGATAATCTGAGGCTCACCCAGAGACTTATGTGAGGGTTGTCGGGGTGGCGCGTGGCGGGTGGTGGGCGAGCGGGGCACGGTGGAGCAGTTGAAGAGCAGCTCGTTGGGCGTCTCTCTGTGCCCACTGTGCGAGGGCTCCCGCTGGCCACTGTAGATGCTCTCATCTGACAGGGTCCTCTGCAGGGAGCGCCGGCTGGGTGGGGGGACAGGGAATGAGGGCTGGTGAGAGTGAGGGGGAGAGAGAGGAGCACTGTGAGGCTGCTGATTGACCTATACACTCAGACTTTAGCATGTTGCACAGTTTACGTGGCAAAGCAGGGGAGGGAGTTTGGATTCATCAAGCAAATACTCACATCAACTACTCTGGAATACATTTTTTATATACAGTACCAGTCAAACGTTTGGACACATCTACTCATTCAAGGGTTTTTATTTATTTGTATTATTTTCTACGTTGTAGAATATTAGTGAAGCCATCAAAACTATGAAACAACACATATGGAATCATGTAGTAAAAAAGTGTGAAAACAAATCAAAATATATTTTATATTTGAGATACTTCAAAGTTGCCACCCTTTGCCTTGGTGACAGGTTTGCACACTGTTCGCATTCTCTCAACCAGCTTCAATAGGTAGTCACTTCAATTGCATTTCAATTAACAGGTGTGCCTTGTTAAAAGTTAATTTGTGGAATTTCTTTCCTTCTTAATGCGGGGGGGGGGGGGGGGGTATACAGAAGATAGCCATATTTGGTAAAAGACCAAGTCCATATTATGGCAAGAACAGCTCAAGTAAGCAAAAAGAAACAAGAATCATTCATTACTTTAAGACATGAAGGTCAGTCAATTCGGAAAATGTCAAGAACCTTTCTTCAAGTGCAGTCTCAGAAACCATCAAGCGCTATGATGAAACTGGCTCTTATGAGGACCGCCACAGGAAAGGAAGACCCAGAGTTACCTCTGCTGCAGAGGATAAGTTCATTAGAGTTACCAGCCTCAGAAATTGCAACCCAAATAAATGCTTCACAGAGTTCAAATAACAGACACATCTCAACATCAACTGTTCAGAGGAGACTGTGTGAATCAGGCCTTCATGGTCGAATTGCTGAAAATATACCACTACTAATGGACACCAATAATAAGAAGAGACTTGCTTGGGCCAAGAAACACGATCAATGGACATTAGAGCGGTGGAAATATGTCCTTTGGTGTGATCCATCAAAATTTGAGATTTTGGGATCCAACCGCCTTGCCTTTGTGAGACGCATAATAGGTGAACGGATGATCTCCACATGTGTGGTTCCCACCGTGAAGCATGTAGGAGGTGTGATGGTGTCGGGGTGCTTTGCTGGTGATATTGTCAGTAATTTATTTAGAATTCAAGGCACACTTAACCAGCATGGCTAACACAGCATTCTGCAGCGATACACCATCCCGTCTGGTTTGCACTTAGTGGGACTATCATTTGTTTTCAACAGGACAATGACCCAACACACCTCCAGGCTGTGCAAGGGCTATTTGACCATGAAGGAGAGTGATGGAATGCTACATCAAATTACCTGGCCTCCACAATCACCCAACCTCAACCCAATTGAGATGGTTTGGGATGAGTTGGACTGCAGAGTGAAGGAAAAGCAAGTGCTCATCATATGTAGGAACTCCTTCAAGACTGTTGGAAAAGCATTCCAGGTGAAGCAGGCTGAGAGAATGCCAATAGTGTGCAAAGCTGTCAACAAGGCAAAGGTGGCTACTTTGAAGAATCTCAAATATAAAATATATTTTGATTTGTTTAACACTTTTTTGGTTACTACATGATTCCTTATGTGCTCAGCATATGCGGGAACTCCTTCAAGACTGGTGGAAAAGCATTCCAGGTGAAGCTGGTTGAGAGAATGCCTAGAGTGTGGAAAGTTGGCATCAAAGCAAAAGGTGGCTACTTTGAAGAAACCTTTTTGGTTACTACATGATTCCATATGTGTTCTTTCATAGTTTTGATGTCTTCACTATTATTCTACAATGTAGAAAATAGTAAAAATAAAGAAAAACCCATGAATGAATAGGTGTGTCCAAACTTTTGACTGGTACTGTATATTTCAAATGTGATTTCTAATCAATGTAACAATAACGTCCATAGTAAAATGGATGATGGTGACAAAGCGTTGCCAGCTACCTTTTGATCGTGGGAGGAGGGCGGTGGGCTGTCCAGGGTGATGAGTTTCTTCAGTTCTTCCTGCAGGTTGGACTTGTTGACCCGCTGGGGCGATTGGGTCCTGAGTTGGGCCCGGAGCTGAGGGTTGCCACCCAGCAACCCATCACTCTGGTGACGTCTGAGGAAGACGGAGAGTGAAGACCAGCAGTGTTATGTTGCAGTTCTCAGTTGAACCACAGGGTGGGAGTGTTGCACTTGTTTATAAACAAACGTGAGCCATGACTGAGGTGGGAAATGCATCTCCTCTCAGTTGACTCAGATCTTAAGCCTCCATAACATCAACAATCTAGGACAGTAGGATTTGTTTGTATGGGGAAAGAACATTCTTTCACAACAAGACAGTGTAATGGTCTCATTGACCTATCAATAAACACACGTATGTTCAACATTCCTTCTCTATTTCCCCCCATGCTTACTTGCGTATGTTGCCAAAGTCCACAGAGTTGATGGTGCCTCCAGGCTTCCTCCAGCCGATAAGGAACTTGGAGGTGGCTCCCTGGCGGGGGTAGAAGCTCTTGGGGCCTCCAGGGGAAAGGGAAGTGTGGGAGGTAGGGGAGGTGGTCAGGGCTGACTCCTCCTGGGAGGAGCTGGGGCTGCAGCCTGGACCCATGGGACTGCCTGAGTGGCCCGAACTCAGAGTACTGGGAGGAAAAACAAACGACTAGTATTGGTATATTTATAAACTGGGTGGTTCGAGCCCTAAATGCTGATTGGCTGAAAGCCGTGATATATGAGACCATATACCACGGGTATGACAAAACATTTATTTTTACTGTTCTAATTATGTTTGTAACCAGTTTATAACAGCAATAAGGCACCTCAGGGGTTTGTGGTATATGGCCAATACACCATGGCTATTGGCTGTATCCAGGCACTCCGTGTTGCGTCATGCATAAGAACAGCCATTAGCTGTGGTATATTGGCTATAGTCTCACCCTCTGCCTTATTGCTTGATTAAACACTACCGTTCAAAAGTTTGGGGTCACTTTGAAAGAAAAGCATTTTTTTTGTCAGCTTCATTAAATAGTATCCGCAAAACACCAGTTTCAAAGTCAACAGTGAAGAGGCGACTCCGGTAGCTGGCCTTCTAGGCAAAGTTCCTCTGTCCAGTGTCTGTTCTTTTGCCCATCTTAATCTTTTATTTTTATTGGCCAGTCTGAGATATGGATTTTTCTTTGTAACTCTGCCTAGAAGGCCAGCATCCCGGAGTCGCCTCTTCACTGTAGACGTTGAGACTGGAGTTTTGCGGGTACTATTTCATGAAGCTGCTAGTTGAGGACTTGTGAGGCGTCTGTTTCTCAAACTAGACTCTAATGTACTTGTCCTCTTGCTCAGTTGTGCACCGGGGCCTCCCACTCCTCCTTCTATTCTGGTTAATGCCAGTTTGTGCTGTTCTATGAAGGGAGTAATACACAGCGTTGTATGAGATCTTCAGTTTCTTGGCAATTTCTTACATGGAATAGCCTTCATTTCTCAGAACAAGAATAGACTGACAAGTTTCAGAAGAAAGTGCTTTGTTTCTGGCCATTTTGAGCATGTAATCGAACCCACAAATGCTGATGCTCCAGATACTCAACTAGTCTAAAGAAGGCCAGTTGCTTATTGCTTATTTAATTAGCACAACAGCTTTCAGCTGTGCTAACATAATTGCAAAAGGGTTTTCTAGTGATCAATTAGCCTTTTAAAAGTATAAACTTGGATAAGCTAACACAACATGCCATTGGAACACAGGAATGATGGTTGCTGATAATGGGCCTCTGTATGCCTATGTAGATATTCCATAAAAAAAATCTGCCGATTCCAGCTACAATAGTCATTTACAACATTAACAATGCCTACACTGTATTTCTGATCAATTTGATGTTATTTTAACGGACACATTTCTAAGTGACCCCAAACTTTTGAACAGTGGTGTATATACATTTCTGTAATGTGCACTCATCTATGAACACATTTCTGTAAAAGTTTCAAAACTATTTCAAAAACACCTGGTACTTTTCACTACTTTTCCCCACATACTACATTTCTGACACCTCCACATCTGAAATGAGAGAAATGAATAGGTCACAGTGTCCTTGGACTTCTTCTACTTTAACATTTCAAACAATATTTCTCCCCAGTTTGTCTTGAAAGCGAGCGTCTTCCACCTCAGACATGCTGTGTGTACATTAAAACAAAGTCACTAGTCTGGTGGTGCTGGAGTTATTTCAGGGCCACAGAGGATAGGCTGAGGAGAGGAGGAAAGTCTCTGTTCGCTCAAAGGAACAGTGGTTTGGAGTGTTAACAGTGTTGAGCTCTCACATTCAGCATTCCTCAGTGTTTCAAGTTCTCTCTTTCTCTCTGTGAGAAACTAGCTCACACTCACACACACACACACACACACACACACACACACACACACACACACACACACACACACACACACACACACACACACACACACACACACACACACACACACAGCAGATTGCAGCTTGCTACCTCTCTCACCGCAAAGTGCAAGGCTTGGGAGTTTTCCATCTGGGACAATAGGGGATATATATGGACTACAATGCATCACTGTCTGCTTAATGAAACATTGATACGTGAGAGGAAATATTGGCTGCATAAAGAGCTGACTGTAATAGAACTCTAGTGTAGCACAACACAGGGAGGCACACACCTGGAATGGGAAGCAGCATCACTGAGGGTGTAGGAGCCACTGTCTGGGGCTGAGGGGAACACAGGGGGGCTCTGGGCGGGGTCCTCGCCGCTCCCTGGGGGGGCGGGTGAGTCTGGGGCTGAAGGAGAGGTCTCTGGGGCCCGCCGCTCTTTGGCCCTGGAGCCCCCGGACCCTGAGGCCCCGTAAGAGGTAGCGTCGATGCCGCTGTCTGTGGACTCCCGCTGCAGGTAGCCGTTGAGCTCTGAGTCAGGCCGCACCCCCGTCCTGCTGGAGCCAATCTCATACCACTTCTCATCACTGTGGGCGGAGCTGGAGGCGTTACTGGACAGTGTGTTACTGCCTGATTGGCTGGAGGAATAGGAAGTTTCCACCTGTAGAGATAGGGACCATAAAGTCACTTCCTGGTTGTTTGACCACAGTAAATAAAGACGACTACTTTGGCATAGACAACAATACATTGCCAAGCTAGCTATATTCCTATGTCTATCTGCCAGAGCTCAAGGTCCTGTAAGTCCACTACAGCCTCTTCACTAAACCTTAAAATACATATTTGGTCATATTTGTGCCTGCTGCCTGACCTTGATGTTAATGTTGGGGGACAGGTGCCCCCCCTGCTCCTGGAAACGAGGTACTGCAGCCTTGGAGACAGCTAGGTCTGGGAGGGACAGGAGCAAACAGAGGAATGAGACAACCAGATAAAAAAAATTGTAACATAGAGAGGTGGTCCTATCTCTGACTGTCACCCTCTGCATCACCCAAAACACCAGACAGGACATGGGCATTTTCTAAAGCATGTCCTCATACCTGTTGTGGCTCTATCGGCTCCCCTGTTGGCCCCCTCCCCCTCTCGGGGCCATCCGGGAGCAGGCTTAGCCCCGTTAGACCCTTCTCCAACTCCCTGACGCTCAGCAGACACAGGGGAGTGACGGTTATTGTTGTTAAACCTGAGAAAGAGAAGGAAGAAGAGGGCATCGTGTCTAGCTGCATCATTTACTGAAGAAGAGTCGTTTATCATATCAGTTAGTACAACGTATCATTATATTTCAGTCATTTCCTTTCTGTTGTTGGATAACTCCCAAATAAGTAATTAAAGTAAATACAGACTACATCTGGAAATAAAGCAATTAAAGCGAAACCCTGCAGCGAATTTGGGTCTGTGTATGATCGGGGTATGGTCTGAATGTGGCCTTAGCTTGGCCCAGGTTTGTTGCGGCCTGAGTGTTCTCTCACCCGTCTGGCATGGACTTCTGTCTCCAGTGGTTGGAGCCTGCACTCCCGGTGTCTGTGTAGGAGAGACTGGTGGGGGAGTTGCGGGTGTGTGGAGAGCGGCCCATTATGATTGAACAGGCCAGGGCATAGTTATCATTCCCTGGGGAATACCTGAGAGAGGGATACATACCAACATACATAGGGAGTTATCATTCCCTGGGGAATACCTGAGAGAGGGATACATACCAACATACATAGGGAGTTATCATTCCCTGGGGAATACCTGAGAGAGGGATACATACCAACATACATAGGGAGTTATCATTCCCTGGGGAATACCTGAGAGAGGGATACATACCAACATACATAGGGAGTTATCATTCCCTGGGGAATACCTGAGAGAGGGATACATACCAACATACATAGGGAGTTATCATTCCCTGGGGAATACCTGAGAGAGGGATACATACCAACATACATAGGGAGTTATCATTCCCTGGGGAATACCTGAGAGAGGGATACATACCAACATACATAGGGAGTTATCATTCCCTGGGGAATACCTGAGAGAGGGATACATACCAACATACATAGGGAGTTATCATTTAGGTTATTTCAATATGTTTAATGACAGAAAGAAAGGTTCCACCACTACTGATGAGCGATTAACCAAAATGTCTGTTTATTTTCTGTTTTTAAATAACTAATTGACCGAAGTCGGTTCCATTATTTGAATTGCATTTTGTTTTTGTAGTTTGTTTGTGCACTCAACGCGCTGTTTGTGCCATTTCTCTAGAGAGATTTCTCTCTAAGACTTGTTGTCCAACTCATCATAGTTAAAGGAAAACAATGTTTTGGTATTTGTTTCATTCGTCCATTGTTGATATAGTCCCAAAATGTTTTGCAAGTCAGCAATCATACCAGATATATTTCTGTATTTTCCGGTATGATTGCTGACATGCACAACATTTTGGGACTATATCAACAATGGACGAATGAAACAAATACCAAAAGATATTTTTTGGGTGAAACTTCCCTTTAAGCTCAGAAAACGTGGTAATGAACTACAATGACTAGAATCCATCCATCTACAGCTGCCTGTTCTCATTGGTTCTTGCCGTGCAAGCCTGTGGGTCCGGCAGACAGACAGACAGACAGACAGACAGACAGACAGACAGACAGACAGACAGACAGACAGACACTAAGAAGAAGAGCAATAGAGACAGGAGCGGGATAGAGAGTGGTTGTTAGCTACACTATATACAAAAGTATATGGACACCCCTTCAAATTTGTGGATTCGGCCGTTTCAGCCACACCCATTGCTGACAGGTGTATTAAATCGAGCACACAGCCATGCAATCTCCATAGAAAACATTGGCAGCAGAATGGTCCGTACTGAATATCTCAGTGACTGTCAATGTGGCACCGTCATAGAATGCCACCTTTCAAACAAGTCAGTCAAATGTATGCCCTGCTAGAGATGCCCCGGTCGACTGTAAATGCTGTCAGCGGGAGTGGTGTAAAGCTCGCCGCCATTGGACATGGGAGCAGTGAAAACGCGTTTTATGGAGTTATGAATCACGCACCACCATCTGGCAGTCTGACGGATGAAACTCGGTTTGGCGGATGCCAGAACGCTACCTACCCCAATGCATAGTGCCAACTGTAAATTTTGGTGGAGGAGGAAAAATGGTCTGGGGCTGTTTTTCATGGTTCCAACTTTGTGGCAACAGTCTCAGCATCCTGTCTCAGCAGGACAATGCCCCATGCACAAAGCGAGGTCCATACAGAAATGGTTTGTCGAGATTGGGGTGGAAGAACTTGACTGGCCTGCACAGAGCCCTGACCTCAACCCCATCTAACACCGTTGGGATGAATTGGAACGCTGACTGCGAGCCAGGCCTAACCGCCCAACATCAGTGCCCGACCTCACTAATGCTCCTGTAACTGAATGGAAGCAAGTCCCCGCAGCAATGTTCCAACATCTAGAGGAAAGCCTTCCCAGAAGTGTGGAGGCTGTTATAGCAGCAAAGGTGGGACCAACCCCACCTGAATAAATGATGGTTAGAGCCTAATAAGTGATAGAAATGGGAAGTCACTGCTATCAACTGTTTTATTCTGTGTTGTTACAGTATCGAACTCACATAATGCATTTATTAAAAAACAAACTGAAACCGAACCAACCTCAAAAATCACAAATCGCTCAGCACTATCCACCACTAGGCTTGAACACCTTCCCTCCTATATATCATATCAATAGCTGGGGTGACTATCTTACCTTTTGGGGTTGAGAGGGCGCCCATCGCTGGACACACTGCGCGGGATGACTCCGGCTCGGTCCTGATAGTCTGAAGCCGGGGCCTTGATGAGCGTCCCCCCCAGCGCCGCTGTGGTGTGGCTCTGGGGGCTGGAGGAGGTGCGGGGCCACTTGTTGTTGTTGTTGCTGCGGAAGGGGAATTTAAACTCATAGGGCATCCCCTCCTTGTGGTTCTTATAGTCCACCAGGGGCATGTGGTACAGCTCTGAACAGCCTCTGTGAGAGGAAACAGAAATATACACTAAAACACCGCAATGCTGCACCAGTACCCAAATGCATGCTACTGATATGACTGATGGAGGGTATATCTGTTGATGGATAGATGATTGGCTGTCTATAAGCTGTACCTGCGAGGGGTCGAGTCCTCGTGCGGGGGGATGATGACCACCTTGACAGTGACGGAGGTCCTCAGCAGGTCAATCATCTGCTCGTGGGACAGCGATGCCACGGCCACCTTACAGATCTCTACCAGCCTGCTGCCCTGGCGCAGCCCCGCCTGCCAGGCGTACCCGTAGGACTCGACCTCCGCTACGATGCCCTCAAAGTTCACATGGAAGCCCAGCTGGCCCAGACCGTTCCTCCTCAGGATCATCTCTGTGGTCTGGCTGCCCTTCGTCAGAAGCTATGGACAGACAGGAGAGGAGGAGAAGCACGAGAAATAGGAGGAGGAGGAGGAGGAAGAAAAGGAGGGGTAGGAGGAAGAGGTGGATAAGTGAGGAAAGAGTTTTTACTACAAAACATCAGAATCCTGCAGGGAAACTTAAATCAGTTTACCTAATTTCTATCAGCATGTTAGATGTGCAACCAAAAGGAGAAAAAAACTCTTTCTTTACTCCAGACAGAGATGCGTACAAAGCTCTCTCTCGCCCTCCTTTTGGCAAATCTGACCATAATTCTATCCTCCTTATTCCTGCTTACAAGCAAAAATGAAAGCAGGAAGCACAAGTGACTATAAAAAAAGTGGTCAGGTGAAGCAAATTCTACAGGACTGTTTTGCTAGCAGAGACTGGAATATATTCTGGGATTCTTCCAATAGCATTGAGGAGTACACCACATCAGTCACTGGCTTCATCAATAAGTGTATCAATGACGTCGCCCCCACAGTGACTGTACGTACATACCCCAACCAGAAAGCCATGGATTACAGGCAACATTCGCACTGAGCTAAAGGGTAGAGCGGCCACATTCAAGGATTGGGACTCTAACCCGGAAGCTTTGAAATCCCGCTATGCCCTCCGACGAACCATCAAACAGGCAAAGCGTCAATATAGGACTAAGATCAAATCGTACTACACCGTCTCTGACGCTCGTCGGATGTGGCAAGGCTTGCAAACCATTACAGACTACAAAGGGAAGCACAGCCGAGAGCTGCCCAGTGACACGAGTCTACCAGACGAGCTAAATAACTTCTATGCTCGCCTCGAGGCAAGTAACACTGAAACATGCATGAGAGCATCAGCTGTTCCGGATGACTGTGTGATCACGCTCTCTGCAGCCAATGTGAGTAAGACCTTTAAACAGGTCAACATTCACAAGGCCACAAGGCCAGACGGATTACCAGGACGTGGTCTCCGAGTAAGCGCAGACCAAATGGCAAATGTCTTCACTGACATGTTCAACCTCTCCCTGTCTGAGGCTGTAATACCAACATGTTTCAAGGAGACCACCATAGTCCCTGTGCCCAAGAACATTAAGGTAACCTGCCTAAATGACTATCGACCCGTAGCACTCACGTCTGTAGCCATGAAATGCTTTGAAAGGCTGGTCATAGTCCACATCAACACCATTATCCCAGAAACCCTAGACCCACTCCAGTTTGCATACCACTCCAACAGATCCACAGATGATGCAACCTCTATCACACTCCACACTGCCCTTTCACACTTGGACAAAATTAACACCTATGTGAGAATGCTATTCATTGACTACAGCTCAGCGTTCAACACCATACTGCCGTCAAATCTCATCACTAAGCTAAGGACCCTGGGACTAAACAGCTCCCTCTGCAACTGGATCCTGGACTTCCTGACGGGCCGCCCCCAGGTGGTAAGGGTAGGTTACAACCCATCAGCCATGCTGATCCTCAACACAGGGGCCCCTCAGGGGTGCGTGCTCAGTCCCCTCCTGTACTCCCTGTTCACTAATGACTGCACGGCCAGGCACGACTCCAACACCATCATTAAGTTTGCCGATGACACAACAGTGGTAGGCCTGATCACCGACAACGATGAGTCAGCCTATAGGGAGGAGGTCAGAGACCTGACCATGTGGTGCAAGGACAACAACCTCTCCCTCAATGTGATCAAGACAAAGGAGATGATTGTGGACTACAGGAAAAGGAGGACTGAGCACGCCCCCATTCTCACCGACAGGGCTGTAGTGGAGAAAATTTGGCTTTATTTATCATGGGTCCTCAGATCCTCAAAAGGTTTTACAGCTGCACCATCGAGACCATTCTGAAAGTTGCATCACTACCTGGTATGGCAACAGCTCGGGCTCCGACCCCAAGGCACTAAGGAGGGTAGTGCGTACGGCCCAGTACATCACAGGTGCCAAGCTTCCTGCCATCCAGCACCTCTATACCAGGCGGTGTCAGAGGAAGGCCCTAAAAATCCCAAAGACTCCAGCCATCCTAGTCATAGACTGTTCTCTCTTATAGCGCACGGCAAGTGGTACCGGAGCGGCTTCTAAACAGCTTCTACCCCCCAACCATAAGACTCCTGAACATCTAATCAAATGGCTACCCAGACTATTTGCATCCCCCCCCCCCCTAGCCCCACTATTGTTATTTTACTGCTTCTCTTTAATTATTTGTTATCTTTATCTCTTACTTTGATTAGGTATTTTCTTAAAACTGCATTGTTGGTTAAGAGCTTGTAAGTAAGCATTTCACTGTCAGGTCTACACCTCACACTTTTATTTGAAATCAAAAGACAGACAACGTTGGCAGAAGTCTGAATCGTTTAATCTTAACTATTCTGTTGGCTGCTACTGTAAAGCACACCATAAAACCCCAAATGTGCCCCATGGCAAAGATCTGATACACATGCCAGCACAGACACACGCCAGCACAGATTCAATCTATCACCAGCGGATGCAGCACCCTTCAATTAAAGTGTTTGTGTACAGGGGCGAGTGTTGAAGGAGACACGGGTAGTAACCCTGCCTGGCCTTCTGAACCAGCGTCAGGTGGAAAGAGGTTGTAACAAAGTACTTAATATACAGTACCAGTCAAAAGTTTGGACACGCCTACTCATTCAAGGGTTTTTCTTTAGTTGTACTATTTTCTACATTGTAGAATAAGAATGAAGACATCAAAACTATGGAATAACACATATGGAATCTTGTAGGAACCAAAAAGGTGTTAAATCTCAAATATATTTTATATTTGAGATTCTTCAAGGTAGCCAACCTTTGCCTTGATGACAGCTTTACTCACTCTTGGCATTCTCTCAACCAGCTTCATGAGGAATGCTTTTCCAACAGTCTTGAAGGAGTTCCCGCATATGCTAAGCACTTGTTGGCTGCTTTTCCTTCACTCTACAGTACAACTCATCCCAAACCATCTCAATTGGGTTGAGGTCGGGTGATTGTGCAGCACTCCATCACTCTCCTTGGTCAAATAGCCCTTACGCAGCCTGGAGGTGTGTTTTGGGTCATTGTCCTGTTGGCGTATTGCTGCAGAATGCTGTTGTAGCCATGCAGGTTAAGTATGCCTTGAATTCTAAATAAATCACCAACAGTGTCACCAGCAATGCACCCCCACACCATCACACCTCCTCCTCCATGCATCACGGTGGAAACCACACATCCGTTCATCTTCTCTACGTCTCACAAAGACACGGCGGTTGGAATCAAAAATATCAAATTTGGACTCATCAGACCAAATGACAGATTACCACCGGTCTAATGTCCATTGATCGTTATTACCACCGGTCTAATGTCCATTGATCGTGTTTCTTGGCCCAAGTAAGTCTCTTCTTCTTATTGGTGTCCTTCTGTAGTGGTTTCTTTGCAGCAATTCGGCCATGAAGGCATGATTCACGCAGTCTCTGAACAGTTGCTGTTGAGATGTGTCTGTTGCTTGAACTCTGTGAAGCATTTATTTGGGCTGCAATTTCTGAGGCTGGTAACTCTAATAAACTTATCCCCTGCAGCAGAGGTAACTCTGGGTCTTCCTTTCCGGTGGCGGTCCTCATGCGAGTCAGTTTCATCATAGCGCTTGATGGTTTTTGTGACTGCACTTTGAAAGTTCTTGAAATTTTCTGCATTGACTGACCTTCATGTCTTAAAGTAATGATGGACTGTCGTTTGTCTTTGCTTATTTGAGCTGTTCATAGCCGTAATATGGACTTGGTATTTTACCAAATAGGGCTCTTCTGTATACCACCCCTACCTTGTCACAACACAACTGATTGGCTTAAACGCAAGAAGGAAATAAATTCCACAAATTCACTTGTAACAAGGCACACCTGTTAATTGAAATGCATTCCAGGTGACTACCTCATGAAGCTGGTTGAGAGAATGCCAAGAGTGTGCAAAACTGTCATCAAGGCAACGGGTGGCTATTTTGAAGAATCTCAAATCTAAAATATATTTTGATTTGTTTAACACTTTTTTGGTTACTACATGATTCCATATGTGTTATTTCATAGTTTTGATGTCTTCACTCTTATTCTACAATGTAAAATAGTTTTAAAAAATTAAGAAAAACTGGAATGAGTAGGTGTGTCTAATCTTTTAACTGGTACTGTAGAGCTCCAGGCAACCACAACAGAGCCAGAGCAGGATATTATGCTACAACACTGACACACTAACTAAACACAAACATTAAATAAGCCTTAGCAAACAGCGTTAATCTTTCATTGAA
This sequence comes from Oncorhynchus kisutch, assembly GCF_002021735.2. NCBI lineage: Eukaryota > Metazoa > Chordata > Actinopteri > Salmoniformes > Salmonidae > Oncorhynchus > Oncorhynchus kisutch. The sequence goes on from NC_034180.2 coordinate 34,225,285, forward strand.
GACAACTGGCTTTGTCTAATCTCATGTGAATGATTAAACTACCTCCCCAAATAAGGTCACACTGGCTATTTCACCACAATGCTGAGAGCTATACGGTATCTCCTTTGGACATAATGGATAGTCAGAAGTGGAGATTAGAGATGTATTCATTATAACACATTTGTTAGTGAGGAAAATATCTTATATGGCTTGAAGCTTGGAAGACCTGTAATTGTCACAACAGATGGTGTATGAAATATTATTTTAGGCCATCAGCCAGTAATAATACACAGACTAACTGTGCTGCTACTGACCTCCAGGCGTTTGACCACCTCTCCAAAGTCCTCCGTGTTGTTGTTGATGGAGCGCAGCGACACACTCTCTCCACGCTCATAGTAGATCTTCATGGAGGCGGGGCTGCCCGAGGACCAGCCAATGATGTCGCGCGTGGCGCAGTTGAAGACCACGGCTTTGGCATCCTGGTCCAATAGGATGAGGAAGTCGTTGGAGATGGCCAGTAGACACTCCCTCTCCGCCCCGGCTACCTGGTCCTCTACATGCACCGGCCATGTCACCGCCCCCAGGCTCCGTAGCTCTGCCCCACTGTATGGCCGAACCCTCTCTCTCCGCTTGTGAGCCAATGAGATGAAAGGGAATTTCCCTGTGGGCTCAACTGGCGTGCCGGTCACGTGACGTTCTGCCAGGTCCCGCAGGTACTCCTGTCGCGTGCGTGTCGCCATGGCTCCGAACTTCTCAGACTTGTGGGCGGCGTTCTCAGCGTTGATGACCTTGGCCAGCAGGAAGTCCCTGAAGACGCTGGACTTGGGGAAGGTCACACCCTTGGGGATAGGGGGGCCAAAGGAGGGCACATCCCTGGAACGAGTCACAGCCACTCTGGGGAGAGGAGAGAGAGAGAAAGAGAGAGAGAGAGAAAGAGGGAGAGAGAGAGGTCACTAATTAGTAAGCACACTGAAAGAAGGAGTCCTACACCCAATCTCAATGGATCCCCAGGGCACTAGATCTGAGAGAATTGAATAGGAGGAAGCAAGATGGCAATATGTAGCTTTTACTATATTTCTTATACCTATCCTCTCAGGGAGAACTTACACACTTTGCACATGACAGAAATTAATTTGGTTTGGTGACACTGGGCCTAGAGTGCAGAAAACAGTAGAATAGGCTGGGAAATAAGAGGAGTAACATCCTTATAGAGTTTTCCCTTGGCTATTGTTCAATTTCACGTGAGTCTTCCTAAAGGAGGGTGTGAATCTTCCTAAAGGAGGGTGTGAATCTTCCTAAAGGAGGGTGTGAGTCTTCCTAAAGGAGGGTGTGAGTCTTCCTAAAGGAGGGCGTGAGTCTTCCTAAAGGAGGGCGTGAGTCTTCCTAAAGGAGGGCGTGAGTCTTCATAAATGAGGGCGTGAGTCTTCCTAAAGGAGGGCGTGAGTCTTCCTAAAGGAGGGTGTGAGTCTTCCTAAAGGAGGGAGTGAGTATTCATAAATGAGGGCGTGAGTCTTCCTAAAGGAGGGCGTGAGTCTTACTAAAGGAGGGTGTGAGTCTTCCTAAAGGAGGGAGTGAGTATTCGTAAAGGAGGGCGTGAGTCTTCCTAAAGGAGGGCGTGAGTATTCGTAAAGGAGGGCGTGAGTCTTCCTAAAGGAGGGCGTGAGTCTTCCTAAAGGAGGGTGTGAGTCTTCCTAAAGGAGGGTGTGAGTCTTCCTAAAGGAGGGAGTGAGTATTCATAAATGAGGGCGTGAGTCTTCCTAAAGGAGGGCGTGAGTCTTACTAAAGGAGGGTGTGAGTCTTCCTAAAGGAGGGAGTGAGTATTCGTAAAGGAGGGCGTGAGTCTTCGTAAAGGAGGGCGTGAGTCTTCCTAAAGGAGGGTGTGAGTCTTCCTAAATGAGGGCGTGAGTCTTCCTAAAGGAGGGCGTGAGTCTTCCTAAAGGAGGGCGTGAGTCTTCCTAAAGGAGGGCGTGAGTATTCATAAATGAGGGCGTGAGTCTTCCTAAAGGAGGGAGTGAGTATTCGTAAAGGAGGGCGTGAGTCTTCCTAAAGGAGGGCGTGAGTCTTCCTAAAGGAGGGCGTGAGTCTTCCTAAAGGAGGGCGTGAGTCTTCCTAAATGAGGGCTTGAGTCTTCCTAAAGGAGGGAGTGAGTATTCATAAATGAGGGCGTGAGTCTTCCTAAATGAGGGCGTGAGTCTTCCTAAAGGAGGGTGTGAGTCTTCCTAAAGGAGGGTGTGAGTCTTCCTAAAGGAGGGAGTGAGTATTCATAAATGAGGGCGTGAGTCTTCCTAAAGGAGGGTGTGAGTCTTCATAAATGAGGGAGTGAGTATTCATAAATGAGGGCGTGAGTCTTCCTAAAGGAGGGCGTGAGTCTTCCTATAGGCAAGGCTCTCCTTAGATCACCTACTATTCTTCCCAGTCAACTACCATTGTTGCTCCACAATAGGCCTCCTAGAGTTGAATTACTATTCACACACACACACACCCCAAACCCATGAAACACTGTCTCATATCCATTGGTAACCACCTGATTTCCCATACACACACTGAAAATACATCAGTCTTTGGCAGGCTACATGGCAGGTTTCTTTTCTACTCACATGAAAGCTTAACCTAGTTCTGATTCAGATAATTGACAATGATTGGCTTCCAAATCAATATACAACCCAACAATGGTGAGGTAAGGCTGAACAGCAGCACTATAGAAACCCACTGCAGGCCAGGCTCGGGTAGGCTGATGTCAGAGTCATGACAAGCCTCAGTCCATTAAACAGACAACATAACGATCGCATGTGACATTACAGCCCAAGCCTCGCTAAACCAGGCCGGCGTATATAAATATAGATTCAGCACATCTGACAAGCCAGCTACCACTGAGACGGCCACTCTCAGCCAGCCCCAGATTACAGGGAAGAGGAGTGGAGTGGAGAAGGCTACTCCCTATTTTTCTAAACAAAGCTCTGATCGTTATGCAATACGGCTGAGTTAATCTATCTGCGTTTGGACAGCAGTTGATAGCACAAGATTATCACTAGGCTGTATCGCTAGGCTGTACCCCTATCAATATTTAAAGCTACTATACTATATATCAATCAAAATGCAACGGTAACTTAAGACAAAATAAATGATCCAATAAAAAAACTAGATGTATATTGAACTATGAGATAAATTACAGTAGGGCAGGTGTGTGTGTGTATGCGTTTGTGAACATGCTAAAACCTCTGTCCACTGACCCCTCTTTTTCACACAGGTCATCAGCATCACACCTCAGGCCCCCCCCCACACACACACACACACACACACCCCAAACCCACCTTTGTCTTCCGTAGTGCCTCCTGACTTGGCTAGGCATTACAATAAGAAGTATCCATGAAGTGAATCCTCTCCAGTCTGTTTGTTCTGATCACAATACTGCAGGTACACACATATTTCTCCAACAAATTATAGCTGCTCATGCTGCCGTCCAACCGTTGTTCTGTTGCTAGATCTCGTGCGTTTCTTACTCCTCTTTGAAATGGCATCTCAGGCTTCAAACCAATCAGGCTCCTAGCGAATCAGCTCTCTGGAGGAGGCAGAACAGAACAGAGAGGGTTTGGAACTTGTAGTATGTTCATTAGATTCATGGGATTGAGCCAGAGGCTGGAAGCTGAGAGCTTCTCTGGGTGGAGTGGAGTCTCCACTGCTTCAGGGTCCTGATCTCCATTTCATCCAAGAGGAAAACCAGGCAAACCAGCATTTTTCCCAATCAGCCTCTTCTCTTCGAAAACCAGGCAAACCAGCATTTTTCCCAATCAGCCTCTTCTCTTCGACGACACTTGTTGGCTTCCCTTTAAAAAAGAATAACTTCAGCTGAGGAGGGTATCCAATCTTTAGCAGGCAGCGCTGGGGGGGTGGAGAGGGGAGAGTTCAGAATAAATTAGCCCAACTTTGATGAGATTTAAGCTCAGACCCAGAGCCAGTTCAAGTGTTCCCGTGGAGGGTCTGTGAGCACTGAGGGACAGAGCACTGCTCGGCTGCTCAAGAATCCTCTGATTCGCTCGTCCAGCAAGGGAAACCTTGATGTGCATGCTGATAACTCCTTCAGATCGCTCAGACTCTAGTGCTCCAAGGCAGTGTGGCAGGCAGGAGGGTTGAGTGAGTGCGTGAGTGAGTGTGTGTGCGTGTGTGTGTGGTAGGGGGGGTGAGCGCTTGAGTGAGAATGCCACAGAGCTCTGTGATCACAGGGGGTAAGGAGAACAGTAGAGTAGGGGCCCATCCTACCAGCTAGTCAGCTGCAGGGGTGATCTCTCCTAGTCAACCATAATCAAACAAATGTATACACTGCCTACAGTATCCTGGCTACAGAGAGAGAGCGGAGAGGAGAGTAGGGCTAATAGTTACACAATACATTTGATCTGGGTTTGTGAGCATGCCTCCCAGTGGTTCTCTTCCTCTTTATGTTATCTACCTGCATGAGTTATTCAGAACAACCACTGTTGTAGCACCAGGGGCTTTCCAGGTTGTTTGTGACTGCCAGGTCCTCTAGTGGTCGCTAGTGGTCTGACCACGCTTTCACCGCGGTCTACGCTCACCTGTAGCAGGTGTTGTCGGAGCAGGGGCTGTGTACACGGACGATGATGAACACGTGTTGGAAGTGGGAGAAGATGGTCTTGGGGGTGAAGGGGAGGGCTCCCGGCTCCTGGAACACGATGGTGACGATGTCGTTCCCAATGTGTCTCTTCCTCAGCAACTACAACACAGAATTAAGGAATCTCAATGACAAAATCTCAATGAATATCCTATTCTTCTTGAATTAAACTTGATTAATAATTGAATCCATCTATGACATAACATGTTATCCAAATGCATGTCATTTGATTGTCATTTCCTTATGTGATATCATAGAGCCCTTCCATACCTGTTGTTTGTTGTTGGGTGTGTAGGGCAGCAGGGTAGACACATGGAACATGATATCATAGAGCCCTTCCATACCTGTTGTTTGTTGTTGGGTGTGTAGGGCAGCAGGGTAGACACATGGAACATGATATCATAGAGCCCTTCCATACCTGTTGTTTGTTGTTGGTTGTGTAGGGCAGCAGGGTAGACACATGGAACATGATATCATAGAGCCCTTCCGTACCTGTTGTTTGTTGTTGGGTGTGTAGGGCAGCAGGGTAGACACGTGGAACATGATATCATAGAGCCCTTCCGTACCTGTTGTTTGTTGTTGGGTGTGTAGGGCAGCAGGGTAGACACATGGAACATGATATCATAGAGCCCTTCCGTACCTGTTGTTTGTTGTTGGGTGTGTAGGGCAGCAGGGTAGACACATGGAACATGATATCATAGAGCCCTTCCGTACCTGTTGTTTGTTGTTGGGTGTGTAGGGCAGCATTGTAGACACATGGAACATGATATCATAGAGCCCTTCCGTACCTGTTGTTTGTTGTTGGGTGTGTAGGGCAGCAGGGTAGACACATGGAACATGATCTCATAGTCCCTGTAGGCCGTGTAAAGGGAGTGGGTTCCAGTGGAATCAGCTGGAGGAAGAGAGAGGATCACCACAATGTAAGGTCCCATTGTACTGCTACTGCAACCCAACTCTGTCCTCCAGCAGCAACCTATCTGCTCAGTGCTTTAGGCCTGCGTGACGAATTTGGCCCACGGGTGATAATATTTGGCCTCCAAACTTTTCCAAGAAAAAAAAAATAATTTATTTTATTTTATTGGGAGATAAAAGACTAAAAACACCAGCAAATCAGCTCCAAGTTATTTGAAATGTGGAAATCTGTTCCAAAGTATTCCCACACATAATAGAGAGATATATGTGATTATATACAAATGTAAGCAAGGTTTGAAATGATTCTGTTTTTGTGAGATATTATATCTGTTCGGGCTTCTTGTGGTCAATTTGCAGTCTACAAATGATTTGGAATTATGTTCCGGCACCCTGACCATCCGCTCGAGAACAAATTGGCCCGCGGCTGAAATGAGTTGATGATCCTGGTACTAGACTGTCTCCTGTTACATAGCACAAACAACAAGCCATGATAGCATAGACTGATCAATGTCTGCCCGGATAGTGTGACAGGAAAACAAAACCAAATAATCGTAGTCATACAGATTGAGCCCTCTCAATACTATTGTTGGTTAAACAAAACGCCTTTCACATGTAACTATATTAAATATATAGCACAGCCTCTTGTGCATTACTGCAGGCATTGGAGTGGACAATTATACCATAACCCTATCAGTCTACCATAACCCTAGGAGAAAAGTTTCTGGGTAGCCAGATTACCCAGGCAGCCACCTCAATCAAAATGTATGGACAAAATAGGAATGTTCATATTCATTGAGTTTATGGATAGAGGAAGTGACAAAAATAGCCAAATGTAATTAAGTGCATGATTGGGACGAGCTGCCATTTCCTGCTCTGCTCTCATGAGGAATATAAAAGATGTAGTGTAGTCTGTGGGCCAGCCATAGCAGACCTGATTTAGTCCTCAATACACCAGACACAAAAGGAGGGAGGGAGGGAGAAAAGACAGAGAGCTAGGGGTATGAGGAAGGGTTGGTCAGAGGAACAGGTATAGTGGAGTGATAAGACAAGCAAGGGGAAATGAGGGGTTTACAAGACAGGCTACATTAAGTAAACGGGATTGCACATAAAACATGTGAGAGACAGGACAGGAAAGGCTCTCTAGATTACAGAGATTACCCCCAAACCTGTAGCTGCTAACATGCAAGGCAGAGCAGAGCACCACCTACAACAGATAGTAAGCAGATCCTACAGAAGGACTCATAATTCATTCTGTGAGACCTGGGGTGGAGGTCAGAGAGGTTCCCACACAGGAGCCTGTCACACTGCATCCTTGGTCAAATAAAAATACCAATCACTCTTTTAAACGCACGCTGCGTGTGTGCGTGCGTGTGTGTGCGTGTGTGTGTGTGTGTGAGAGCGTACTCTTGATGTCAAGCTGGGCGCGGTACTTGGTAAAGCCTTTGAGGCGGACTCTCTCCCCTAGCAGCTGTAGGAACTCTTCCAGGGCAGGGCCAGCCATTTCATTGTTGTACATCTCCTCCTCACTGCTCTGCCCCGCCCTGCAGTACATCACCCCCACCTTCACCTGGAAACTCAACTAGAGAGGAGGATGGGGGGGAGTTATAATGTTAAGACATTTTTGCAGTGCAAAACTACAGAATTTTTTTATAGTGCCAATAGTAGAGACAACTAAAGGTCTGCCATCTATGAAAAATGACAACTGCCCCATTAACAACATACAGCTGTGGCATGACTCAGGGCTATTCAGAGAGTCTTTTTATGTCATGTGAGTGTGTATCCTCCTACCCCCTGTTCGTCCAGTTTCATCAGCTGTTCTGTGACCTTGGGCGTGTTGAGGGCCAGGCGGAGGCAGGGCACGTCCAGCTCTGGTAGCAGGTGCTCCAACACCTCCTTCAGGGGCAGCCCGCGGGTAGTGCCATGCTTAGAGGACGAGGGGACAACGTCCTCCAGAATAGACCCCCGGAGTGTGGTCAACTAGAGGAGGGATAAAAGGAGGAGAGGAAGAGAGAGAAGTGGAAGTGGAGGAATGTGCCTCAGGAATCACCAGTTCATGGAATTTTATTTAAAGATGGAACAAAATGAACATGTCAGTTCTGCTTCCCAAACACCATAACATCTCCTGAGTAAGTTTATAACTATTTAGCTAAAAGAATCTGACATAAAGCAACAGAAAAGAACAAAGCTCAGTTATGAATCAAACTTTTGGCCTGGGGGAAGTAGGAAGAGGAGGGTGGAGTGGGGGTTGTTCAGCGAAGCATAATGTTTACACAGAGTGTGCATTGTGTTCAGCAGTGGCAGTGAACTCAATCACTTTGCTATTATATGCAGCTGGAACGGAGGGGAACTTTCTCTCCCACACCCCTTGGAGAGGACCCTAATAAACGTCCAGTGTTCTCCAGGTTTGGGGCCCTGGGGTCCCGGGATGTCTCTCACAGAGCTGGAGGGTCTAATCACACACACCTGTCCACCATCCAACCGGGGGAAAACACCCCAAGACAACCCTCTCTGAAAACTCCAAGGCAGGTGTCTGAAATCTATAGCTGGGAAGGAAATGGTGCAGTTTCGCAGTCACTCCATAACAAAAAGCATGATCTTCCAACTAAAAGTGGCCATGATTTTCCAGTGAAATGTAAAAGAAGGGTTCTCTATAGTGGTTTGAGGTTGTGTAGCATTGAGATGTGTGGAGGATGAGAGCAGTTCCTATAGTTTCTATACACAGAGCTGATCCGAGAGGACAGCTGATGGTTCTCTGGGCTTCTTACATAATGTGAACCTACCAGGCAGACAGAGATAGGGGAGAGGGACTGATCTACCGAAAAACAAATCTACAGACAATCAATGTGACATGATTTTAAAACAACAGAAATCTCTATCTATCTAGCAGGAGTCATTAACATGAGTTTGACACCCCTATACTAAGGGAATCTTTGATCATGTAATAAGTGACATGATCTAGGGAGAGTGGTTGTAATGTCAGAAGGCTAGCTGTCTGACCTCTGAGGTTCTGAAGATGACCCGGTAGTTGTACTGCTGGCCGTGCTCTTTGTGCTCCTCCTGTTTCTCCCTGCGCAGACTCACAGCCACCGGACCCAGAGCCTCGTCCATCCCAAAGTAGTTCCAGTGTTCTGAGGGAGAGAGAGAGGGAGGATAGGGAGAAAGGGAGGTAAAAGTGAAATAAAATAACCTTTCCAACTATGTATAAACATACACTTGAATTTGGTAACTGTATTAAACGATGGGCTGTGTAAGACTGTTTGTTTATGTTTTACATTCTAGTGTTATAGTTCTTCATGTACTGTATAATGTTTGAACAGAATAAGTTTCATCGTGTATGTTCTGCATCGTGTATGTTCTCACCTCTAAGGTAGAAGAACTTCCTGTAGTAGTAGGCTCCCAGGTCCACGTGTTCTACGATGTAGTGTTTGCCCCGATCACCGAGGGCACTGGGGTTGTCCTTGGGCCCCTCCAGGACTGCCACCCCAGCGTTAGTGCAGTGGGAGCTGAGGGACAACTCAAACAGTCTGTTCTCGCCTCCCAGGGTCCCTGAGCCCCCACTTCCCTGTCTGGGGGGACCGCCCCCTGCCCTGCGCCTGCAGGTGGCCCCAATCTCGTTGCAGAAACAGGGGCAGTTGAGGAGCAGTTCATTGCTCTGCTCATCCCCGCAGTCCATGCTGGGGCTGTCCCTGGCCCCGGTGCTGAGCTCCTCCTGACTGCCAGTGGGGGAGCTATAGGCCAGGCTCTGGGTGGAGGACACGGTGGAGGTGGTGGAGGCTGCAGCTGCAGCAGATGCCCCCGTGGTGGTGTTCTTCCTCTTCACTGCCGCCGTCTGCCTGCTCTGGATGACCTTTTTCAGGTCAAACATCATGCTCTGCACGTCGTAGTGGGAGAAGCCCCTCTGGCAGACCCAGGGCTTGAGGGGTGTGACCCCATCGTCTGAACGGCCGTCCTCAGCATCAGACCCTGCTCGGGGCGAGTCAGATTCCCCCCGCACGCTGCGTAGCTTCCGGAATATAGACTCGCCCCCTGTCTCAGACTTGGAGCGTCTCTTTGGGGGCTTCTCTCTCTCCTTGACTCTGCTGGATGCCTGGTTCTCACTAGTCTCCTCATGTAGTTCTATTGAGGCCTGCTTGAGTCCAGCAGTCAGCAGATCCTCTAGTCTGTCTGGGGCAGGGCTGCGCTGGTCAGGCTTCACTCCCTGGTAGCCCTTCAGCATCTCAAAGAAACTCTCCCCTGACGCCCCGTGCTGGTCTATAGAGGAGGTGCTGCCATACTCTCTGTGTAGAGGGGACCACTTGGCCCCTGAGGAGCCCAAGTCCTCCCCACTGTCCCACCCACCGTCCAGCTCACTGATGGTGATGTCACTGTTGCTGCGCTGGCGGATGCGGCCGATGTTCCTGTGGGATGGGACTCTGTAGTCTCCCGGGGACAGGTAGTGGCTGTCTGGGCTGTAGCTGGCCCCCTGGGTTTTACTCTTCAGTGTGTTCTGGATGTTGCGGAGCATCGAGGAGTCCTGGGGGCTCATCAGGTGACCGAGTTTCAGGTGGCTCTGCCCCTCTCCGGCCAGGGCTGGGGAGTCTGGCTCCATGGTAACTTGCCACAGAGCTCCCAAGTCCTTCCTCGGGGGCCATTCGGCAACCCGTGCCCGCACCCCCATTTTGGGCACCCCCGGGCCCACTTGAAGGTGGGCACTGTCTGTACGTGCCCCTCCATTGGCCAGGCGAAGGTGGCGGGTGTAGAACTCATCAGAGGCAGGGATAGAACCCCCGACGATGCGCTCCATGGGTGGGCGCTTCAGACTGGTCATGGTGCCAAGGCCAGGGCTGGTCACCAGGGCACTCAGCAGCAGGGCATGGCTAGGCTGACTGTGGAGCTGGTTGCTCAATGTTCAGGCTTCCATACTGACCCTACAGCTCTGTCTGTCTGCCAATCCACTGGGTGCTCATCTTGCTCCAACTGGCTACAACCGTGAAATAAACAGAGTGTTTGTATTAGAACATACTGTAAACTCAATAATTGCACAGCCTCTCATTTCATATTGACACCAACTTTCTCTAACTAGGCGAAGAGAGGAAACAGTTGGGGAATGTGTAGTAAGCTGACTGACTGGTGTTGGATAATACAAACATATAGATCTGGTCTGGATAGGTAAACAATTACACAGTGACACAGGATCCCTGCCTGCTAATTGCCTGCTGTGTACAGTACTCTGTTACTGATGTGGCCTCCGCCATACTCCTAGGTTTTATAGCAGGCTAGCAGGCAGGACAGTGGAAAGTACTGGACTGAGTCTTACTACCTACTCTCTCTTTGGGCCTTGAGGCAAGCCAGCTAATGTTCTCCAAGTTTAATCATCTGACTGCTGTGTACAGTACTCTGTTACTGATGTGGCCTCCGCCATAGTCCTAGGTTTTATAGCAGGCTAGCAGGCAGCACAGTGGAAAGTACTGGACTGAGTCTTACTACCTACTCTCTCTTTGGGCCTTGAGGCAAGCAAGCTAATGTTCTCCAAGTTTAATCATCTGACTGTGTGGGAGTATGAAAATGGCTGCAGAACAAAAAATGTATCTGGAAGCATTTGCAAAGAAACATTTTTTTACATTTCAGGGTTTTCCAGATGTGCTTTCTCATGACATGTCCAGGGGGACATAGTCAGTCAGCTAGCTGCTTTTAGAAACTCTAGGACAGCATTACAAATGTGCCCGACATTTCTATTCTACAGAATTGAAAAGGATATCTGGATTTCACAAACCTGCCTGCAGAGTCATATTTGGATGTGATTTTTCTGACTCAGTTAGAAGTTGCTGACATGTTCAATTCCAGATAACGGCTCTAACCTTTACAAAACCAATTTCAGCATAAACATCTGGGGTGGAACATGAAAGTTCAGCCAAATCCAAAAAGTTTTAATTATTTTCTCCAAACTGAGCAAAATGATGCCTTAAACCTCATCATTAAATTCCTCAAATGAATTCCCAAAGTAGATTATAAGGTCATTCAATAAACTAATAGAAACATACTTATGTAATTACTTATAAGGTGTTACAAAAATCATGAGGTTTCGATCTATCAAAACAATGTGTACAGAGTACAGTCTGTTCAGCTGGAGGCAGGGCTCTCAATTCCCACTCTCTGTCACTGACGCTGGATTACTGACCTCTCTGAAGTCCCTTCACATGCTGTGGACAGCAGACTCACCGAATCAAAATGCTGAGATCCAGTATACTGGATCAAACACCTCGAGCCCACATCAAAAAAGGCCCTTTGAAAGGCGGCAGCAGAGAACTCAGTGATGTTTCTCCCTGGCAGATTGAGCCAATTTGGCAGCGAGAAACTGGGAGAGATTAAGGTTCCTCTCAGTCAGTCCTGCAGCACACAAGCTGTGATTACATTAGCCACTGGATGTCAATGCTGTGATGGGCTTTATCCATGCCAGGCACATTTATACAAGGAAAACATCTGTGTCAACTTTACACATACACAGACAGTCAAAAATTCTGGGAAAATGGACATTGATCTGAACGTTAATTGATTTACCTGATGAGACACCAAAAATATAAACACATTCTCTAAGCATGTTATATCCTCAATGTGTGTCGAAAATGATTACAAGCTGATGGAAAATCAAAGGCAGTACAAACAAATGCTTCTGCCACCAAGAACCTCTGAACACAATTTTTTTTAATACATTTTCCACACAACCAGTTCATATTACCCAGGAGCCATCAGTGCTGCTACTGTAAGCCAGTGACCCCAGGGAGATGGGTCAAATGGTCACTCTGAAAAGAGCACAATTTGCACACTGCACCCAATATAATATTGTGAACAAAATACATTAGGAAACAAAACAAAACAAAACTACATTGTAGAGGTCGACCGATTAATCGGAATGGCCGATTAATTAGGGCCGATTTCAACTTTTCATAACAATCGTAAATCTGTATTTTTGGACGCCGATTTTTAACATTTTTAACACCTTTATTTAACGAGGTAAGTCAGTTAAGAACACATTCTTATTTTCAATGACGGCCTAGGAACGGTGGGTTAACTGCCTTGTTCAGGGGCAGAACGACAGATTTTTACCTTGTCAGCTCAGGGACTCAATCTTGCAACCTTACGGTTAACTAGTCCAACGCTCTAACCACCTGCCTCACGAGGAGCCTGCCTGTTACGCGAATGCAGTAAGAAGCCAAGGTAAGTTGCTAGCTAGCATTAAACTTATCTTATAAAAAACAATCAATCAAAATCACTAGTTATAACTACACATGGTTGATGATATTACTAGTTTATCTAGCGTGTCCTGCGTTGCATATAATCGATGCAGTGCGCATTCGCGAAAAAGGACTGTCGTTGCTCCAACGTGTACCTAACCATAAACATCAATGCCTTTCTTAAAATCAATACACAGAAGTATATATTTTTAAACCTGCATATTTAGCTAAAAGAAATCCAGGTTAGCAGGTAATATTAACCAGGTGAAATTGTGTCACTTCTCTTGCGTTCATTGCACGCAGAGTCAGGGTATATGCAACAGTTTGGGCTGCCTGGCTCATTGCGAACTAATTTGCCAGAAGTTTACTTAATTATGACACAACATTGAAGGTTGTGCAATGTAACAGGAATATTTAGACTTGGATGTCACCCGTTAGATAAAATATGGAACGGTTACGTATTTCACTGAAATAATAAACGTTTTGTTTTCTAAATGATATTTTCCGGATTCGACCATGACCTAATTAATTATGTTATAATTAAGTCTATGATTTGATAGAGCAGTCTGACTGAGCGATGGTAGGCACCAGCAGGCTCATAAGCATTCATTCAAACAGCACTTTCGTGCGTTTTGCCAGCAGCTCTTCGCAATGCTTCAAGCATTGTGCTGTTTATGACTTCAAGCCTATCAACTCCCGAGATTAGGCTGGTGTAACCGATGTGAAATGGCTAGCTATTTAGCGGGGTACGCGCTCATAGCGTTTCAAACGTCACTCGCTCTGAGACTTGGAGTAGTTGTCCCCCTTGCTCTGCATAGGTAACGCTGCTTCGAGGGTGGCTGCTGTCGATGTGTTCCTGGTTCGAGCCCAGTTAGGGGCTAGGAGAGGGATGGAAGCTATACTATTACACTGGCAATACTAAAGTGCCTATAAGTTCATTCAATAGTCAAAGGTACAGTGGGGAGAACAAGTATTTGATACACTGCCGATTTTGCAGGTTTTCCCACTTACAAAGCATGTAGAGGTCTGTAATTTTTTATCATAGGTACACTTCAACTGTGAGAGACGGAATCTAAAACAAAAATCCAGAAAATCACATTGTATGATTTTTAAGTTATTAATTTGCATTAATTAAGTCACCATAAGACTCTCAGACCATTACAAACAAGATTCTCTGGTCTGATGAAACCAAGATTGAACTCTTTGGCCTGAATGCTAAGCATCATGTCTGGAGGAAACCTGGCACCATCCCTACAGTGATGCATTTTGGTAGCAGCATCATGCTATGAGAATGTTTTTCAGTGGCAGGGACTGGGAGACTAGTCAGGATCAAGGTAAAGATGAACGGAGCAAAGTACAGACAGATACTTAATGAAAATCTGCTCCAGAGCACTCAGGACCTCAGACACCTTCCAACAGGACAATGACTCTAAGCACACAGCCAAGACAACACAGGAGTGGCTTCGGGACAAGTCTCTGAATGTCCTTGAGTGGCCCAGCCAGAGCCTGGACTTGAACCCGATCGATCGAACATCTCTGGAGAGACCTGAAAATAGCTGTGCAGCGACGCTCCCCATCCAACCTGACAGAGCTTGAGAGGATCTGCAGAGAAGAATGAGACAAACTCCCTAAACACAGGTGTGACAAGCTTGTAGCATCATACCCAAGAAGACTCAAGGCTGTAACCACTTCCAACGGTTCTTCAACAAATGACTGAGTAAAGGGTAAAGGGTCTGAATACTTATGTAAATGTGATATTTCAGTTGTAATTTGTTTATACATTTGCAAAAATGTCTAAAAACCTGTTTTTGCTTTGTCATCATGGAGTACTGTGTGTAGATTGATGAGAGGGGAAAAACTATCGAATCCATTTTAGTATAAAGTTGTAATGTAACAAAATGTGGAAAAAGTCAAGGGGTCTGAATACTTTCAGAATGCACCGTATACTCATACTACAGTTTCTTGAGAGTACATATCGCTCCAGGCTGAGCCTCCCCGTTGAGCTGATATGCACGTTGAGTTGACGAGGGAGTTTTTGACAACAAAAACTGCTAAATCTGTCCATATTATACACCCTCCTGATGTGCCCCAAATCTTATTGGATCTAGTAGTCTAAGTAGCATAAAGCTTGCAGCCAGATTAAGATAAATAATTCCCATTCTAAACAAACAAACTGGATTCCCTCACATGAATACTGCTCAGACAGATACAGATTCACTCTATTTCAGGCTCTATGTCTATATTTTAAAATACACTGTAATTTGCTCCTGCAGCAGACAGTTAACAAAACAAGTATCAAAAGTAGCACCTTAATCCATCATAGCATAAATTAATTATTCCACATCAGTGTCACAATTGACTGTTAGAAGTCATTATGAATGATGAAATCCAACCTCCAAATGAATAGTGTAATGGAGCCTGCGGTTGGTCGTGCTCACAGTACATGACCTCCATCACCTGGCCGGGCTCTGCGGCTAGTGTTCTTCTCTAATGGATGGTATTCCGCTGTGGCACAGGAAGCCTTGTCCTGTTTGCACTCTGCATTTCAATCACTGCAGCTTTGGGCCCGCTGCCTGCCTGGTTGGCTGCTGCAGCACAGAGCAGTGTCCACACGGACATATTAACAGAACCACAACACACACAACCACCGCAGCCGAAACACAGCCACAGGCCTAAATCTGGCTGCTGACAGACATTTGGAGGGCCCGAATTCATGGGACTGTCAGATTAGTCTGGGCGGGGTGGAGGGGAGAGGTGAATGAAGCTTCTGACTGACACTCCCCACCCCACCCCATACAGTAGTCCCTTCTCCCTATCAGTTGTCTATTTTAGCAGGTCTGTGGGACATGTCGAGGCGCTGTGAGTCTGTCCACTAAGTGAGGTTAACTTCCTGTAATTGGGGCTCTGACTTCCCAGCTGCTCCAATGAGCCTGAGGACAGATGAGTATTATGCTGCACCACTCAGACAGAGAGACAGCGGTGATGTCATCATGGCTGCCTCTGGGGAGATTAAGACTGGATGGGCCAGCCAGGGCACAAAGCCCTGTGTGCTGCTAGAGTAATATAGCCTTACTTTTCCAAACTTTTGTCTCTGCTCTTGGTTGGGTCTGATATAATTACCACGGGTGTTGGGTATGTGATATTAAAACTGATTTACCGACTGGACCCGATTGGACCTGTCCTCTGTTCATGTAGTGTTTGTGTGATGAGAACTGCTCAAGCTTGTAATCTGTGTCAGACACTTGCAACTCAATATTTGGCCAATATCGCTTGTTTATTGATGGCGATGGCAGCACCCAGTCTGAGGTTTCTTTCACTCTATATTTCTACTCTCGGATCTGAACAGGTCCCTCGGATCCGAACAGGTCCCTCGGATCCGAACAGGTCTCTCGGATCCGAACAGGTCCCTCGGATCCGAACAGGTCTCTCGGATCCGAACAGGTCTCTCGGATCCGAACAGGTCCCTCGGATCCGAACAGGTCTCTCGGATCCGAACAGGTCTCTCGGATCCGAACAGGTCTCTCGGATCCGAACAGGTCCCTCGGATCCGAACAGGTCCCTCGGATCCGAACAGGTCCCTCGGATCCGAACAGGTCTCTCGGATCTGAACAGGTCCCTCGGATCCGAAAAGGTCCCTCGGATCCGAACAGGTCTCTCGGATCCGAACAGGTCCCTCGGATCCGAACAGGTCTCTCGGATCCGAACAGGTCCCTCGGATCCGAACAGGTCTCTCGGAACCGAACCAGCACGGGTCTGTTTGGGTCTTTTTTCCACGGAACGAGTCTGACTGTCCTCGGGTCCATTCGGAACGGGTCTCTGTAAATCAGGGCCACACAGAGTGATTCTTGGTAGTCTTACACAAATCTACTTTGAAACAAAGGTACTGTACATATCTCACACACATGGTTATGGCATTAAAAAAATTGTTGTATTCCATTTTGAGTTTGCATCCCAATATTACACTTGATATACATCACAGAAAACTGAAATATAACAAAACCATTGAAACATCTTTGTCGTAAAAATATATATATATCATTTAAATTCTGAAAAATATTTATAACATTCCACCCATGAGGCCAAAGAGGCCACTTTTGGTCATTGACTGCAGGAAAGAGCTACATGTATTTATGCAGTTGGGAAAGCCATGAATCCATTTCCCAGTGGTACAAAAAGTTGACGTTGAAGACCGCTATTTCTCACTACTGTGTTATGAAGCACATACACAGACAGACCCAGTTACCAAGAACATTAACCATATTTAAGTATTTAAGTATATTTGGTGATCAACAAATGTATTTTGACACAATAACACTTGCAGAGCTGGTGAATGGGAGTTTGACTCAGAGTTTTCTGGGCGTTAGAGAGGTCTCTAATACTGGTTCACCAAGTACACAACATCAAAACCACTGCCGAGGACACATAGCACTGAGATGGGGAATGGATTATAAAAAGCACCTTTTTTTAAGGTATTCTAAAAGCTTCCGGTAACAGCTAACACACTCACAGAGAAAAAACTGCAGTAGAAAGTAAAACAAATGTGGTCATTTCCTTGTGATTTCCTTGTGAGGGCACATTCTGTAGAAGTTACCAAGGCAACTTACAGCCAGGGCTCACTGATGCCAGCTTAAAATGATGAGAGGCACACTCCTGTTGGTCGGCCTGAGCACCATGGAGGCCAAGCTATGCCCTATGAGAGAACCCACAACATGTCTGGGAATGTCCAGGAGACCTCTAGCTGTTTCCCAGTGCCCTGCTCAGCTGGCACAAAGTTCCCTCTGTCCTGTGGAAGACTGGGATTCCTCTCCAGCACAGAGAAGCCCTTGATAAGAGGCTGGTCCTGACTGTGTAGGGCCCACTAAGAAGACCGAATGAATGTCAGAGACAGAGAGAGAGAGAGAGAGAGAGAGAGAGAGGTTAGGGGAGAGGGAGAGAGTTTAGGGGAGAGAGGGAGAGAGGGAGAGTGATTAGGGGAGAGAGGGAGAGAGAGAGGTTAGGGGAGAGAGGGAGAGAGAGAGGAAGAGGGGTTAGGAGAGAGAGTTTAGGGGAGAGAGGTTAGGGGAGAGAGGGAGAGTGATTAGGGGAGAGAGGGAGAGAGAGAGAGAGAGGTTAGGGGAGATAGTTTAGGGGGGAGAGTTTAGGGGAGAGAGGGAGAGGGATTTGGGGAGAGAGGGAGAGAGAGAGGTTAGGGGAGAGAGGGAGAGAGAGGAAAAAGGGTTAGGAGAGAGAGGGAGAGAGAGAGGGGTTAGGGGAGAGAGAGAGATGTTAGGGGAGAGAGAGAGAGGGGTTAGGGGAGGGAGAGATAGAGAGCGGGAAGAGAGAGAGAGAAGGAGGGGTTAGGGGAGGGAGCGATAGAGAGCGGGGAGAGACAGAGAGAGAGAGAGAGATTTCAACATACCAATTAGGATCTGGCTAAAAATACTTGAATCAGTCATAGAGCCCATTGCCCTTTACGGATGTAAGGTCTGGGGTCCGCTCACCAACCAAGACTTCACAAAATGGGACAACCACCAAATTGAGACTCTGCATGCAGAATTCTGAAAAAATATCCTCTGTGTACAGCGTAGAACACCAAATAATGCATGCAGAGCAGAATTAGGCAGATACCCACTAATTATCAAAATCCAGAAAAGAGCTGGTCAATTCTACAACCACCTAAAATGAAGCGATTCCCGATTCCTGGGGCTCTGTTCACAAACACAAACACACCCCACAGAGCCCCAGGACATCAGCACAATTAGAGAAAACAAAAAGATAATTACTTGACACATTGGAAAGAATTAACAACAAAAAAAGAGCAAACTAGAATGCTATTTGGCCCTAAACAGAGAGTACACAGTGGCAGAATACCTGTCCACTGTGACTGACCCAAACTTAAGGAAAGCTTTGACAATGTACAGACTTAGTGAGCATAGCCTTGCTATTGAGAAAGGCTGCCCGTAGACAGACCTGGCTCTCAAGAAAAGACAGGCTATGTGTACACTGCCCACAAAAGGAGGTGGAAACTGAGCTTCACTTCCTAACCTCCTGCCCAATATATGACCATATTAGAGATACATATTTCCCTCAGATTACACAGATCCACAAAGAATTCAAAAACAAATCCAATTTTGATAAACTCCCATATCTACTGGGTGAAATTCCACAGTGTGCAATCACAGCAGCAAGATTTGTGACCTGTTGCCACAAGAAAAGGGCAACCAGTGAAGAACAAACACCATTGTAAATACAACCCATATTTATGCTTATTTATTTTCCCTTGTGTACTTTAACTATTTGTACATTGTTACAACACTGTATATATATATATATATATAATATGACATTTGTAATGTCTTTGTTGTTTTGAAACTTCTGTATGTGTAATGTTTACTGTTAATTTTTATTGTTTATTTCACTTTTGTATATTATCTACCTCACTTGCTTTGGCAATGTTAACACATGTTTCCCATGCCAATAAAGCCCCTTGAATTGAATTGAGAGAGAGAGAGATAGAGAGAGATAGAAAGAGAGAGAGAAAGAGGGGTTAGTAGAGGGAGAGATAGAGAGCGGGGAGAGAGAGAGAGAGAGAGAGGGGTTAGGGGAAGGAGAGAGAGAGCGGGGGAGACAGAGAGAGAGAAGAGGGAGTTTGGGGAGGGAGAGATAGAGAGAAGGGGGGATAGGGGAGGGAGAGATAGAGAGCGGGGAGAGACGGAGAGAGAGAAGGAGGGGTTAGGGGAGAACAGAAAGAGGGAGAAAGGGGGTTAGGTAAGGGAGGGACAGATAGAGAGGGGATAGATAGATAGAGTGTACGAAACATTAGGAACACACCCCCTTTGACCTCAGAACAGCCTCAATTTATCGGGGCACGGACTCTACAAGGTGTTTAAAGCATTTCACAGGGATGCTGGCCCATTTTAACTCCAGTGCTTCCCTCAGTTGTGTCAAGTTGGCTTGATGTCCTTTGGGTGGTGGACCATTCTCGATGCACACAGGAAACTGTTGAGCGTTAAAAACACAGCAGAGCGGCAGTTCTTGACACACTAAACCGGTGCGCCTGGCACCTACTACCATACCCGTTCAAAGGCACTGAAATATTTTGTCTTTCTCATTCACTCTCTGAATCGGGAACACATACACAATCCATGTCTCAATTGTCTCAAGGCTTGAACATCCTTCTTTAACCTGTGCCCTCCCCTTCATCTACACTGATTGAAGTGGATTTAAGAAGTGACATCAATAAGGGATCATCGCTTTCAGGTGTTCCTAATGTTTTGTACACTCAGAGTATAGTCTCTCCCACACAAGAGGTGAGGCCCACAAACAGACCAGAGGCACAGGAAGAGAAGAGGCAGTAGAGGCACATATACTGTACACAACCCTCCTCCTCACTCACTCTGTGCAGCCGGGTGCAGAACAAGTAGCAACCTTTCTGTTGGAGCAAACGGAGAAAAACACACATGCCTCGCGGAAGCAGACAAATGATAACGATACACCCGCACAAAACTGCAGGCGGGCAGGCGGGCTGGAATTTCACAAATTTCATCAATGTAGGAAGTGATGAGTGTGTGAGAGATAAAGGCAAGTAAAAGGTGGAGACTGTCCGATCCAGACAACCTGTTCAAAGTTACAAAGAAAACAGCCACATACCCAAAGTTCCCCCGAAACTGTCATAATCATCCCCTTTGGTTTCAAAATCAGCGCCAACTATATCAGCTTTGATCATGGGAATACTTTTCTCACATGACTTAGCACACCACAATAAACAATAATTGGAGTGATGACATGCTCTACTGACCACAGAGACATACAATATGCATGGCGTGTTAACACTTCAAAGCAGCGCTGTGGCTACTAGCTGCTACACAGCTCACCACCACGGTGTTGCATGCCCTGGTCCAGCCCTTCAGCGGATGCAAGCCACAGTTCAGTGAGCATAGCTAACCACTGACAAAGTGTGATTAACTGAACCCTACAGAAGAAGACAGATCTGGAGGCCCGCCAAACGAAGACACTGACAGTATCTCTGCTGGGGCCTTCTCTCTCTCTCTCTCTCTCCTCCTCCTTTCCTAGGATTTTACTCAACCACAGTCAATTGTTTTGTGTTGGGAAAGCAGTGATAAAGGGTGGGTGGCACCACTTTCCAAATTCCATTTAATCGAGTAGTATCTGTTTCAAACAAAAGTGGTGAGTATATAGGTGGGCTGGAGGTTTGGCACGAAGTTGTGTAACTTCTGAGATCTACTGTCTGACAAAGCCTATACAATTATTTACTTCTCATGGTGGCATTGTGTGTATATAAAAAAATCATTCATGTTCTGCTTAATAATTCTCGAGATTAATAGCATTTACAGTTGAAGTCGGAAGTTTACATACACTTAGGTTGGTCATTAAAGTCATTAAAACTTGTTTTTCAACCACTCCACAAATTTCTTGTTATAGATTTGGCAAGTCGGTAAGGATATCTACTTTGTGCATAACACAAGTAATTTTTCCAGATAGATTATGTCACTTATAATTTACTGTATCACAATTCCAGTGGGTCAAAAGTTTACATACACTAAGTTGACTGTGCCTTTAAACAGCTTGGAAAATTCCAGAAAGTGATGTCATGGCTTTAAATGCTTCTGATAGGCTAATTGACATCATTTGAATCAATTGGAGGTGCACCTGTGGATGTATTTGAAGGCCTACCTTCAAACTCAGTGCCTCTTTGCTTGATATCATGGAAAATCAAAAGAAATCAGCCAAGACCTAAGAAAAAGAATTGTAGACCTCCACAAGTCTGGTTCATCCTTGGGAGCAATTTCCAAATGACTGAAGGTACCACGTTCATCTGTACAAACTAGAGGTCGACCGATTAATCGGAATGGCCGATTAATTAGGGCCGATTTCAAGTTTTCATAACAATAGGAAATCGGTATTATCGGGCGCCGATTTTGCAGATTTATTTATATTTGTATCTTTTTTTATATACCTTTATTTAACTAGGCAAGTCAGTTAGGAACACATTCTTATTTTCAATGACGGCCTAGGAACGGTAGATTAACTGCCTTGTTCAGGGGCAGAATGACAGATTTTCAATTGTCAGCTCGGGGGACCCAATCTTGCAACCTTACAGTTAACTAGTCCAACGCTCTAACCACCTGTTTCTCATTGCAATCGATGCAACGCTGGGGGATGATTTACAAAAGCGCATTTGCGAAAAAAGCCCAATCGTTGGACGACTGTACCTAACCATAAACATCAATGCCTTTCTTAAAATCAATACACAGAAGTATATATTTTTAAACCTGCATATTTAGCTAAAAGAAACCAGGTTAGCAGGCAATATTAACTAGAGGTCGACCGATTATGATTTTTCAACCCCGATACTGATACCGACTATTGGAGGACAAAAAAAGCCGATACCGATTAATCGGCCAATTTTTTTAATTTATTTGTAATAATGACAATTACAACAATACTGAATGAACACTTATTTTAACTTAAGATAATACATCAATAAAATCAATTTAGCCTCAAGTAAATAATGAAACATGCTCAATTTGGTTTAAATAATGCAAAAACAAAGTGTTGGAGAAGAAAGTAAAAGTGCAATATGTGCTATGTAAGAAAGCTAACGTTTCAGTTCCTTGCTCAGAACATGAGAACATATGAAAGCTGGTGGTTCCTTTTAACATGAGTCTTCAATATTCCCAGGTAAGAAGTTTTAGGTTGTAGTTATTATAGAAATTATAGGACTATTTCCCTCTATACCATTTGTATTTCATTAATCTTTTGCGTGTAGGGGGCAGTATTTTCATTTTTGGCTAAAAAACATGCCCATTTGAAACGGCCTATGTCTCAGCCCCAGAAACTAGAATATGCATATAATTGTCAGATTAGGATAGAAAACACTTTAAAGTTTCCAAAACTGTAAAAATATTGTCTGTGAGTATAACAGAACTGATATTGCAGGCGAAAACCTGAGGAAAATCCAATCAGGAAGTGCCTCTTATTTTGAAACCTCTCTGTTCCGATGCATGCCTATCCTCCATTTAAAGCGATATCAACCAGATTCCTTTTTCTATGGCTTCCCTAAGGTGTCATCAGTCTTTAGACATAGTTTCTCAAAATGAGCGTGAAAGATCACATTACCTAAGTGGATATGTGGGGGCTCTCAGAGTGAGTTTTGCGCTACAGAGTAAAGCGGCCATTGTTTCTCCCGGTGTTATTGAACAACCTACACACCCAGTTGATATATTATCGAATATATATTTTAAAAACAACCTGAGGATTGATTATAAAAAACATTTGACATGTTTCTGTGGACATTATGGATATTATTTGTCGTGACCGCTCTTTCCTGTGGATTTCTGAACATAACGTGACAAACAAACTGAGGTATTTTGGGTTTAAAAATAATCTTTATGGAACAAAAGGAACATTTGTTGTGTAACTGGGAGTCTCTTGAGTGAAAACATCCGAAGATCATCAAAGGTAAACAATTCATTTGATTGCTTTTCTGATTTTCGTGACCTAGCTACTTAATGCTTAGTGAACATAATGTTATGCAATGCTATCGGTAAACTTACACAAACGCTTGGAATGCTTTCGCTGTAAAGCATAATTTCAAAATGAGACGACAGGTGGATTAACAAAAGGCTAAGCTGTGTTTTGCAATATTGCACTTGTGATTTCATGAATATTAATATTTTTTAGTAATATTATTCGACTGTGGCGCTATGCTATTCAGCGGTTGCTGATTAAAATGATCCCGCTAACGGGATGGGTAACGTCAAGAAGTTAACCTTTGACTATTGGATGTTCTTACAGGCACTTTAGTATTGCCAGTGTAACAGTATAGCTTCCATCCCTCTCCTCGCTCCTCCCTGGGCTCGAACCAGCAACACAACGACAACAGCCACCATCGAAGCAGCGTTACCCATACAGAGCAAGGGGAACACTACTAGAAGGCTCAGAGCGAGTGACGTTTGAAATGCTATTAGCGCGCGCTAACTAGCTAGCCATTTCACTCCGGTTACACCAGCCTCATCTCGGGAGTTGATAGGCTTGAAGTCATAAACAGCGCAATGCTTGACGCACAACGAAGAGCTGCTGGCAAAACGCACGAAAGTGCTGTTTGAATTAATGTTTACGCACCTGCTTCTGCCTACCACCGCTCTTAGATACTTAAATGCTTGTATGCTCAGTCCGATTATATGCAACACACTAAATAATATCTAGTAATATCATCAACCATGTGTAGTTAACTAGTGATTATGATTGATTGTTTTTTATAAGAGAAGTTTAATGCTAGCTAGCAACTTGCCTTGGCTTCCTGCATTCGCGTAACAGGCAGTCTCCTTGTGGAGTGCAACGAGAGAGAGGCAGGTCGTTATTGCGTTGGCCTAGTTAACTGTAAGGTTGCAAGATTGGACCCCTGAACAGAGCTGACAAGGTGAAAATCTGTCATTCTGCCGCTGAACGAGGCAGTTAACCCACTGTCCCTCGGCCATCATTGAAAATGAGAATTTGTTCTTAACTGACTTGCCTAGTTAAATAAAAATTAAATAAAGGTGTAAAAAATATTCGTATTTTTTTAAATCGGCGTCCAAAAAAAACGGTTTCCGATTGTAATGAAAATGTGAAATCGGCCCTAATTAATCAGCCATTCCGATTAATCGGTCGACCTCTAATATTAACCAGGTGAAATTCTGTTATTTCTCTTGTGTTCATTGCACGCAGAGTCAGGGTATATAAAACAGTTTGTGCAGCCTGGCTCATTGCGAACTAATTTGCCAGAATTTTTAGTAATTGCCACCTGTTAGATAAAATACCGAACGGTTCCGTA
Organism: Oncorhynchus kisutch; assembly: GCF_002021735.2. Classification (NCBI taxonomy): domain Eukaryota; kingdom Metazoa; phylum Chordata; class Actinopteri; order Salmoniformes; family Salmonidae; genus Oncorhynchus; species Oncorhynchus kisutch. The sequence goes on from NC_034180.2 coordinate 34,249,826, forward strand.
TTTCACTGAAATAATAAATGCTTTGTTTTCTAAATGATAGTTTCCGGATTTGACCATATTAATGACCAAAGGCTAGTATTTCTGTGTTATTATGTTATAATTAAGTCTATGATTTAATAGAGCAGTCTGACTGAGCGATGGTAGGCAGCAGCAGGCTCGTAAGCATTCATTCAAACAGCACTTTCGTGCGTTTTGCCAGCAGCTCTTCGCAAGCACAGCGCTGTTTATGACTTCAAACCTATCAGCCTAATAGCTGGTGTAACCGATGTGAAATGGCTAGCTAGTTATCTGGGTGTGCGCTAATAGCGTTTCAAATGTCACTCGCTCTGAGACTTGGAGTAGTTATTCCCCTTGCTCTGCAAGGGCTTTTGTGGAGCGATGGGTAACGCTGCTTCGAGTGTGGCTGTTGTCGATGTGTTCCTGGTTCGAGCCCAGGTAGGGGCGAGGAGAGGGACGGAAGCTATACTGGTAGACTGGCAATACTATAGTGCCTATAAGAACATCCAATAGTCAAAGGTATATGAAATACTAATGGTATAGAGAGAAATTGTCCAAAAAATACTATATTAACTACAACCTAAAACCTCTTACCTTGGAATATTGAAGTCTCGCGTTAAAAGGAACCACCAGTTTTCATATGTTCTCATGTTCTGAGCAAGGAACTCAAACGTTAGCTTTTTTACATGGCACATATTGCACTTTTACTTCTCCAACACTTTGTTTTTGATTTATTTAAACCAAATTGAACATGTTTCATTATTTATTTTACGCTAAATAGATTTTGATTGATGTATTATATTAAGTTAAAATAAGTGTTCATTCAGTATTGTTATAATTGTCATTATTACAAATACAATTTTTTTTAAATCGGCCAATTATTCAGTATCGGCCTTTTTAGTCCGCCAATAATCGGTATTGGTATCGGTGTTGAAAAACCATAATTGGTCGACCTCTAGTACAAACAATAGTTTGCAAGTATAAACACCATGGGACCACGCAGCCGTCGGACCACGACGCCGTCATACCGCTCAGGAAGGAGACGCGTTCTGTCTCCTAGAGATGAACGTACTTTAGTGCGAAAATTGCTAATCAATCCCAGAACAACAGCAAAGGACCTTGTGAAGATGCTGGAGGAAACAGGTACAAAAGTATCTGTATCCACAGTAAAACGAGTCCTATATCGACATAACCCGAATGGCCGCTCAGCAAGGAAGAAGCCACTGCTCCAAAACAGCCATAGAAAAGCCAGACTATGGTTTGCAACTGCACATGGGGACAAAGATCGCACTTTTTGGAGAAATGTCCTCTGGTCTGATGAAACAAAAATAGAACTGCTTGGCCATAATGACCATCGTTATGTTTGGAGGAAAAAAGGGGATGCTTGCAAGCCGAAGAACACCATCCCAACCGTGAAGCACGGTGGTGGCAGCATCATGTTGTGGGGGTGCTTTGCTGCAGGAGGGACTGGTGCACTTCACAAAATAGATGGCATTATGAGGTTGGAAAATTATGTGGATATATTGAAGCAACATCTCAAGACATCAGTCAGGAAGTTGAAGCTTGGTCGCAAATGGGTCTTCCAAATGGACAATGACCCCAAGCATACTTCCAAAGTTGTGGCAAAATGGCTTAATGACAACAAAGTCAAGTTATTGGAGTGGCCTCAATCCTATCGAAGATTTGTGAGCAGAACTGAAAATGCGTGTGCGAGCAAAGAGTCCTACAAACCTGACTCAGTTACACCAGCTCTGACTGGAGGAATGGGCCAAAATTCACCCAACTTACTATGCGAAGCTTGCGGAAGGCTACCCAAAACATTACACCCAAGTTAAACAATTTAAAGGCAATGCTACCAAATACTAATTGAGTGTATGTCAACTTCTGACCCACTGGGAATGTGATGAAAGAAATAAAAGCTGAAATAAATAATTCTCTCTACTATTATTCTGACATTTCACATTCTTAAAATAAAGTGGTGATCCTAACTGACCTAAGACAGGGAATTTTTATTAGGATTAAATATCAGGAGTTGTGAAACACTGAGTTTAAATGTATTTGGCTAAGGTGTATGTAAACCTCTGACTACAACTGTACTTACAAGTTCTATTTGTGTTTTAGTGGGTGCAGATGAGACGAGGTGGTAAAACTGGTCATATTTAATAGTGTCAGCTTGACCCATTTTACAGAGAGCCTCAGACTTCTGAGGTCGTCAACTTTCCCCAGCTAGCTCTGTGGTATCAAGAGCAGTGAAGAGGAAGCAGAGAGAGCATTGGTGCCTGAAAAGGAATGTGAAACATTCTAATGAGGTGCCTGGCTGCCTCTGTTCCTGGCTATAGAGCTGCAGCAGTCAGTCAGTCAGTCTGAGCCTGCTCTAGGCTGCACTTTCCCTCTCCTTGCCCTCACTGCTGCCTGTCTCTAAACTACCACTTACATCTCTCTCCCAACTCTCCTCTCCGCCTTTCTCAACCAGCAGGGCTTTCATTCCATTAGAAAGATGAGATGCAAGGCAAGACAGGATGACAGAGGCTAGATGCTGCGAGTCACTTCTTGGTACACACACCACAGTAGTAAAAAATGTTAATGGGTCTTATTGATGAGCGGGCTCAGCAGTCAGCTGTATGACTGATACTTCCTAACTTCAGTGACCTTGATGGCTGCTACAAAGCTAGCACACTTTAACCCTCTGGACTGTCAAATCCCTGTCTAAGCCGGGGAGGGGATTCTAAACTAACATATGGAATTGCTTTAAGATGGTCATAACGAATATTATTTAAAGAGGTCGACCGATTAATCGGAATGGTCGATTGATTAGGGCCGATTTCAAGTTTTCTTGAAACAATCAGAAATCTGTATTTTTGGACACCGATTTTCCTGAAATATATATATATATATTTTTTACACCTTTATTTAACTAGGCAAGTCAGTTAAGAACTCAATCTTATTTTCAATGACGGCCTAGGAACAGTGGGTTAACTGCCTCGTTCAGGGGCAGAACGACAGATGTTTACCTTGTCAGTTCGGGGGATTCAATCTTGCAACCTTACAGTTAACTAGTCCAACGCTCTAACCACCTGATTACATTGCACTCCACGAGGAGCCTGCCTGTTACGCGAATGCAGTAGAAGCCAAGGTAAGTTGCTAGCTAGCATTAAACTTATCTTATAAAAACAATCAATCACTAGTTAACTACACATGGTTGATGATATTACTAGTTTATCTAGCGTGTCCTGCGTTGCATATAATAGATGCGGTGCGTATCATTGCTCCAATGTGTACCTAACCATAAACATCAATGCCTTTCTTAAAATCAATACACAGAAGCACATATTTTTAAACCTGCATATTGTCGGGCTGTTTCACCGTCTGGTACGGAAACTGCACCGCCCACAACCGCATGGCTCTCCAGAGGGTGTTGCGTTCTGCACAACGCATCACCGGGGGCAAACTACCTGCCCTCCAGGACACCTACAGCACCCGATGTCACAGGAAAGCCAAAAGGATCATCAAGGACAACAACCACCTGAGCCACTGGCTGTTCACCCCATTACCATCCACAAGGCAAGGTCAGTACAGGTGCATCAAAGCTGGGACGAGAGGCTGAAAAATAGCTTCTATCTCAAGGCCATCAGACTGTTAAACAGCCATCACTAACACAGAGAGGCTGCTGCCAACATACAGAAGTGAAATCATTGGCCTATTCACTATTCACTATTCACTTTATTAATGCCACTTTAATAATGATGTTTACATATTTAGCATTTCTCATCCCATATGTATATACTGTATTTTACACCATCTATTGCATCTTGCCTATGCCGCTCGGTCATTGCTCATCCATATATTTATATGTATATACTCTTATTCCATCCATTTACTTCGATTTGTGTGTATTTGGTAGTTGATGTCGAATTGTTAGATTACTTGTTCATATTGTTGTACTGCCGGAACTAGTCGCACAAGCATTTCGCTACACTCGCAATAACATTTTTGCTAACCATGTGTATGTGAACAAAATTTTATTTGAAAGCTGATATTGCCAATTTTTTTTTTACAAATATTTTTATTTTATTCTTCCAAACAAGATATTGACCAATGGATTGATTATCACATTATGAGCACAAAAAAAGCTATTTTAGTCTGCCATTGGTGTCAGTAGAGGACATAACTTCTTAGGGCTACAATCCTGTTAACAGGATGATATGACAACAGACAGTGCAGGGTGCCAAATTCAAAACAAAGGAAATCTCATAATTAAAATTATACCGTTTTAAAGGTAATCTTGTTGTTAATCCCACCGCAGTGTCCGATTTCAAATAGGCTTTACAGCGAAAGCACCACAAACAATTGTTAGGTCACCACCAAGCCACAGAAAAACGAAGCCATTTTTCCAGCCAAAGAGAGGAGTCACAAAAAGCACAAATAGAGATAAAAATTAATCACTAACCTTTGATCTTCATCAGATGACACTCATAGGACTTCATGTTACACAATACATGTATGTTTTGTTTGATAAAGTTCATATTTATATCAACAAATCTGAGTTTACATTGGCGCGTTACGTTCACTAGTTCCAAAAACATCCAGTGATTTTGCATAGCCACATCGATTCAACAGAAATACTCATCATAAATGTAGATGAAAATACAAGTTATACACATGGAATTATAGATATACCTCTCCTTAATCTCTCTAGGATAGGGGAGGCCTGTCAGATTTTAAAAAGGCTTTTCGGCGAAAGCATAAGAAGCTATTATCTGATGATAGCACAACAGTAAACAAAGAGAATAGCATATTTCAACCCTGCAGGCGCTACACAAAACGCAGAAATAAAATATAAATCATGCCTTACCTTTGACAAGCTTCTTTTGTTGCCACTCCAATATGTCAATTGGTCCTTTTGTTCAATTAATTCCGTCCATATATATCCAAAATGTCAATTTATTTGGCGCATTTGATCCAGAAAAAAAACAGCTTCCAATTTGCGCAACATCACTACAAAATATCTCAAGAGTTGCCTGTAAACTTTGCCAAAACATTTCAAACTACTTATGTAATACTACTTTAGGTATTTCTAAACGTTAATAATCGATCAAATTGAAGACGGGTCTATCTGTGTTCAATACAGGAAGACAACAAACCAACGCGACTTCAAGTCTTGCGCAACTCTCAAAAGTTTTACCCAGTTCCTAGATGTCCGTACTTCTTCATTGCACAAAGGAATAACCTCAACCAAATTCCAAAGACTGGTGACATCCAGTGGAAGAAGGTAGGAACTGAAAACAAGCGACTAAGAAATATCATTTCCCAATGAGAACTCACTGAACAGAGACCTCAAAAAAATCTGAACGGTTAGTCCTCTGGGTTTTGCCTGCTACATAAGTTCTGTTATACTCACAGACATGATTCAAACAGTTTTAGAATCTTCAGAGTGTTTTCTATCCAAATATACTAATAATATGCATACCTTATATTCTTGGCATGAGTAGCGGGAAGTTGAAATTGGGCATGCTATTTATCCAAAAGTGAAAATGCTGCCCCCTATACCTTAAGAAGTTAATGATACCGCTGTGTCAGATTTTTTTTTAACTTAACTGAAAAGCAAACCATGCAATAATCTGAGACGGCGCTCAGAAAAGAAAGAAAAAAATTCCGCCATGTTGGAGTCAACAGAAACCAGAAATAACATTATAAATATTCCCTTACCTTTGATGATCTTCATCAGAATGCACTCCCAGGAATCCTAGTTCCACAATAAATGCTTGATTTGTTCGATAATGTCCATTATTTATGTCCAAGTAGCTACTTTTGTTAGCTCGTTAGGTACACATATCCAAACGCTCGTGCAGGTCCCGCATAACTTCAGACAAAAACTTCAAAAAGTTATATTACAGGTTGAAGAAACATTTCAATCTAAGTATAGAAACAATCTAGAAATATCTAGAATCTAGAAAAAATCTTTATGGTGTTGTTACCATACCACAAAGAATTCCTTTGTGTCTAGAGAAGCAATGGAACGCAGGTCGATATCATGTGGAATGCGCGTGACCAGGAAATGGCTCTCTGCCAGTAACCTGACTCATTCAGCTCTTATTCAGGCCCACAACACAGTAGAAGCTTCATTCAAGTTTCTAAAGAAGGTTGACATCTAGTGGAAGCCCTAGGAAGTGCAACGTCATCCATACCCCACTGTGAATTCAATAGGGCCTGGGTTGAAAATCGACCAACCTCAGATTTCTCACTTCCTGTTTGGATTTCTTCTCAGGTTAGTGCCTGCCATATGAGTTCTGTTATACTCACTGACATCATTCAAACAGTTTTAGACACTTCAGAGTGTGTTCTATCCAATACTAATAATTATATGCATATATTAGCAACTGAGACTGAGGAGCAGGCCATTTACTCTGGGCACCTTTCATCCAAGCTACTCAATACTGCCCCTGCAGCCATAAGAAGTTAAACCTATTGAAGTCATCACCCAATGCTAAATCTACAGGTTATGATCTTATGGACAATCTTTTACTTTATTATGCTACTCAGATTGCAGCTCCACTGAAATACATATTTATTTGGTCACTGGAAAAGGGAACATTTCCAAATGTATGGAAGCATGCTAACCTGTGTCCAATTCTGAAAGACAGCAAAGAACCCATTACTCCTGCCAATAGTCGACCAATTGGTCTACTCGGTTCACTCAGTACGATATTAGAGGGTATTGTGTGCAGAAAAATATGGGAATATATGGGAAAAAATGATCTGATCACAGCCAATCAGCATGCTTATAGCAAAAACCATTCCACTACCACTGCATTGGTTGATATGATTGACCAGTGACTCAATGCTATGGATAATGGCAGGTTTGTGGGTTACTATTTTTAGATTTCATTGCAGCATTTGATTTAGTGTATCATGAAATAATTTTGACAATTACTGCATTATGGGTTTAAGAAGGCAGCATTGAATTGGGTACAGTCATATCTAACTGACAGGAAAGAGTCCACCTATATAAATGGGTTGTTTTCTTCCCCTCGTGCTCTAAACTGTGGAAGGGCAGCTGCCTTGGGCCCCATCTTTACTAACGACCTTCCTTATACCTTATCTGAAACTCAAGCTACTATACTTGCAGATGATACAACAATTTATAAAGCAAGACAATCGGTTCAACAGGTACAGCAAGCTCTACAAGTAGATCTACTAAATATCAGGGAGTGGGTTTTCCAGAACTAACTTGTTTTGAACGCCAAGAAAACAAAGGTTATGTTGGTCTGTTCCACCAGGAAAAGGTCAACACAACACAACAATTAAGTATGGGGGAAGTACAAATTGAGGAAGTGGCAGAAATCAAACTGCTAGGGGTGCAGCTAGACTCCTGCGTATCATGGCCGTCTCAAATAACTAATCTACACTGCATTCAGAAAGTATTCAGACATCTTGACTTTTTCCACATTTTATTACGTTACAGCCTTTTTCTAAAATGTATTAAATCATTGTTTTTCCTCATCAATCTACAAACATACAGCATAATGACAAAGCAAAAAGCAAAAACAGTTTTTTAGACATTTTTGCATACGTATTAAACATAAAAACAGAAATACCTTATTTACATAAGTATTCAGACCCTTTACTATGATGCGACTCAAAATTTTGCATGATTTAGAAAGGTACACACCTGTCTATATAAGGTCCCACAGTTGACAGTGCATGTCAGAGCAAAAACCAAGCCTTGAGATCGAATTGTCCTTAGAGCTACGAGACAGGATTGTGTTGAGGCACAGATTTGGGGAAGGGTACCAAAAAATGGCTGCAGTTTTGAAGGTCCCGAAGAACACAGTGGCCTCCATCATTCTTAAATGGAAGAAGTTTAGAACCACCAAGACTCTTCCTAATGCTGGCCGCCCGGCCAAAGCCCGGCCAAATTGAGCAATCGGGGTAGCTGCCAAAGGTGCTTCAACAAAGTACTGAGTAAAGGGTCTGAATACTTATGTAAATGTGACCGACTGGCTCAATTTGGTCTTTTGAAGCAACATTTGAAATTGTGTTTTTTACATTGGATAAAAGTAGAGACTCAGAGCTACAATATGGTATATCATACACTACAGTTGACTAACAACAAGAAAGTAAATATGCTTTGAAAGTTGATAAACTTGTAACCCCACTATGAGAAAATGTCCCTTGAATGTTTTGATACACCTACTGGAGAGCTTTTCTTTGTCTACACTACATGCAGCTTTGTTCACACCCTCTAAAGTCTTAGCCCCACCCATCTCTGTAAGGATTCACATGTGAGGCCATGTACTAAACAACCAAAGATTTCAAGACTAAAGGTTGGTTTATACTACAGGTGTGTTCGTAAATTTAATCTGGAGTGTGAGACTGTGCTCTGGGTGTTCGTAAACTCAGAGCGTTGTTAGATTGTCAGTTCGTAAATTCAGAGCGTTTCGCTCTCAGAGCACACACTGGACGCTCTGGCCAAGGAGTAGGGTTGATCAGAGCGTTCTGACCTAACAACAGCAGTAAAGCACCCAAGCTAACTGGCTAACATTGGCTAGATACTTCCAGACACAAATGAGAGAACAGCTCATTCTGACCATTTTACTCACCCTAGCAGAGCTGGTAAGGTTTTTTTAATGTTATCCAGAGCATTGGTGACTGCAACTGTGCTGCTGACACCTTTTGGCTAACATTTACTGACACCGGCCATATTCAACCAGTTGTGAGCATTCATAAATTCGTCAGTTATTCTGCGCTCAGGCACACTCAGACGCGAGTGCTCTGACATCGGAGTAGATAGCCAGAGCGAATTTACCAGCTACGTATATCGACAGTTGGCGTAGTGACATCATGAAAATTCTATTGAAATGGTTACTTGCATAGTGGAGCCTTTTGTTTAGACATGTAGCTAGCTAGCTAAACAATGAAACATAATCCCAACTCATAACATTACTACCCTGCATGAATCTGCAAATAGCTCACCAGCCAGGTTCAATGATAGCTAGCTAGCTAACATTAGGCTATAACTAGCAATGCAAATGGCTCTGAGATACAAATAATCTTACTACACAGATCACACAAGTAACGTCAGCTAGCAAGCCAGCCAGCTAATGTTAGCTAGCTAGCTAACAATATACTTTAAATTGAAAGGAAAATTACTTTCAGACAAAATTTGAAACATGTAATATCTGAAAATGTAGCTAGCAAGACTATCTTACTCGTATACATGGATGGACACTTCTCCCTCTCTGTCACCGTGGATACCATGGTTGCCCTTAGTTTGAAGATGTAATCCGGAGACAGGTGTTTTATACAACAAACTTCTGTGTGATTTTTTTTCGACTTCATCTGCGTATTTGCAATCTAAAGGCAGAATTTTCTCCATCTCCTTAGCTATCATACTCTAATTCCACTGATTTCAAAACTCGGTCCTCCAGAAAGTGGAGAGCAACACTTATGCAGTTCTACTACACGATACAGTGCCTTGCGAAAGTATTCGGCCCTCTTGAACTCTGCGACCTTTTGCCACATTTCAGGCTTCAAACATAAAGATATAAAACTGTATTTTTTTTTGTGAAGAATCAACAACAAGTGGGACACAATCATGAAGTGGAACGACATTTATTGGATATTTCAAACTTTTTTAACAAATCAAAAACTGACAAATTGGGCGTGCAAAATTATTCAGCCCCCTTAAGTTAATACTTTGTAGCGCCACCTTTTGCTGCGATTACAGCTGTAAGTCGCTTGGGGTATGTCTCTATCAGTTTTACACATCGAGAGACAGAATGTTTTTCCCATTCCTCCTTGCAAAACAGCTCGAGCTCAGTGAGGTTGGATGGAGAGCATTTGTGAACAGCAGTTTTCAGTTCTTTCCACAGATTCTCGATTGGATTCAGGTCTGGACTTTGACTTGGCCATTCTAACACCTGGATATGTTTATTTTTGAACCATTCCATTGTAGATTTTGCTTTATGTTTTGGATCATTGTCTTGTTGGAAGACAAATCTCCGTCCCAGTCTCAGGTCTTTTGCAGACTCCATCAGGTTTTCTTCCAAAATGGTCCTGTATTTGGCTCCATCCATCTTCCCATCAATTTTAACCATCTTCCCTGTCCCTGCTGAAGAAAAGCAGGCCCAAACCATGATGCTGCCACCACCATGTTTGACAGTGGGGATGGTGTGTTCAGGGTGATGGGCTGTGTTGCTTTTACGCCAAACATAACGTTTTGCATTGATGCCAAAAAGTTCAATTTTGGTTTCATCTGACCAGAGCACCTTCTTCCACATGTTTGGTGTGTCTCCCAGGTTGCTTGTGGCAAACTTTAAACAACACTTTTTATGGATATCTTTAAGAAATGGCTTTCTTCTTGCCACTCTTCCATAAAGGCCAGTTTTGTGCAATATACGACTGATTGTTGTCCTATGGACAGAGTCTCCCACCTCAGCTGTAGATGTCTGCAGTTCACCCAGAGTGATCATGGGCCTCTTGGCTGCATCTCTGATCAGTCTTCTCCTTGTATGAGCTGAAAGTTTAGAGGGACGGCCAGGTCTTGGTAGATTTGCAGTGGTCTGATACTCCTTCCATTTCAATATTATCGCTTGCACAGTGCTCCTTGGGATGTTTAAAGCTTGGGAAATCTTTTTGTATCCAAATCCGGCTTTAAACTTCTTCACAACAGTATCTCGGACCTGCCTGGTGTGTTCCTTGTTCTTCATGATGCTCTCTGCGCTTTTAACGGACCTCTGAGACTATCACAGTGCAGGTGCATTTATACGGAGACTTGATTACACACAGGTGGATTGTATTTATCATCATTAGTCATTTAGGTCAACATTGGATCATTCAGAGATCCTACTGAACTTCTGGAGAGAGTTTGCTGCACTGAAAGTAAAGGGGCTGAATAATTTTGCACGCCCAATTTTTCAGTTTTTGATTGTTAAAAAAGTTTGAAATATCCAATAAATGTCGTTCCACTTCATGATTGTGTCCCACTTGTTGTTGATTCTTCACAAAAAAATACAGTTTTATATCTTTATGTTTTAAGCCTGAAATGTGGCAAAAGTTCGCAAAGTTCAAGGGGGCTGAATACTTTTGCAAGGCACTGTATCTTTTAAAAAAAAGCCACGTTATAAAGGATTACCTACACATACTGACCAGCTCATGTTTTAGACAGAAGCGAGCTACATGGCAGACCAATCTAAACTCATCTCTCGGCATGCCCAGCCCACTCATTATCTCAGCCAATGTTGATGTCTTTTTCTGTGGCTAAACCAACTAGGCTTGTAATTTAACAATTTTATTTGTTTTTACAGACGGTATACAAGTTTGTTATTGAGGCACATGAAAGTTCACATGTTGCAGAAAGCATTTCTGCCCAAAAAAATGCATTTAGATTTTTTTTTAAAGTTTGCGTTCAAATGGCTATCCTGTGAAGTAGTGTCATGCGACACACGCCTAGTTTAAAACTTTGTTTTAGGAGTGGGGTGTTTTATACATTTGCAAAAATGTATAAAAACCTTTTTTTAACTTTGTCATTATGGGGTATTGTGTGTAGATTGATGAAGGGAAAACATTTTTTTTATACATTTTAGAATAAGGCTGTAACATAACAAAATGTAGAAAATGTCGAGGGATCGGAATACTTTCCGAATGCACTGTATGTAAAAAATATATATATTAAAACCGCATGCACGATCAGAAGGATAGCTAACTATTTACTGGGAAAGATTCTTAAGCAAACAACCCAAGCATCAGGTGAACTACTGTTCTGTGGTCTGGGGAAATGCATCAGCGGGTGAAATTAGGAGGATGCAGATTGCACAGAACAAAGCAGCAAGGACTGTTTTAAGGTGGAGATATGACTATTCTGTTGTAGTCATGCACAATGCTCTAGGATGGTCATTAATCAACAAGATAATTGAATAAAACATGCTTATTTTATTTCACAATGTACACCATTTAAGATGGCCAAACTCCATTCACAACAGTATTCAGTTGGTAAGAGACAGACACTCAGTAAATACTAGGAATAGATTGTCCACCATCTATGTGTTATCCAGACAGAAAAGAGAAATAGTCAGAGCAATAAAGAAATGTAATAATTTATCTGAGCAAACCAGAAACCTTTCAATATATTCATTCAAACAATACTTTCAAACCATTTAAATATAATAAATTGAAAGGCTGTGCAGGACTATGGTAGATGATGGAATCAATCTATCTTCTCAGACTGTTCAAGTATTTATCTGGTCAATATTTCAGTGTATTATGTCTGATGTGTGTAACAGTGTGTTATATGTGAAAATGTGATTGTAATATAAATTGTATTATAAATGGTATTTTAATGTTTAAGGACTCTTGGAAGATTCGTCCAAATTAGGACTGAAAGAGATCCTAATAAAATAAAATAAAATCAGCTAAGATGACAGTGATTCAGCATCAAAAACAATGGGGAGCTCGCTCTCAGGCTAAATCTACAGTAGCGAGTAGCCTAGCATAGTTTGAATGCTACACTAATCAATGTCAGAGCCAATTAGGAGCAGAGAATGCTCACTATGAGAGAATGTATGTCTGGGAAATGTAGTGTCTGGGAGAATCTGGTGAAAATGCAAGCAGTTAAACCAAATAACAGCTCAATGATAGGCTATTATTTCCATTTTGCCCTTTCGTTAGGTAGTGCAAGAGATGATTGGGTGAGTGTTCAATAAGGCAGCAGTGCATTCACACATGCCTGGGTCAGTAAGGGTAGCCAGTGACGGTGCATGTCCGGGCTCTGTGCTGGTGCTGTATGGGGGTAGATTTGTGCTGTGTGTGCCAGTACCAGTCCATTCTGGAACACAGCCAACATAACCATTTACTTCTCCCACACTGGACACTGTAGGTCTCAGTACAACAGGGACTTAACAACAACCCTAGACAACGCTTAAGCCATGTACATATCATATTTGTTTCAAACAAAGTACACAAAGCAACAACATCTATCCTATGTCCCTGTGTGTGAGAGCGCTTGCACGAAGTGCATGAGTGTGTGAGAGAAGGAGGGAGGGAGAGGGAGAGAGAGATAAATGAGACTGAGTGGCTCTAGTGACAAACTGCAGTATAGCAGCAAGGTCAGTTGACAGTGACCTGCCAGATTCCCTCTCCAGAGGTGTCAATATGGCACAGACCTGTGATGTCTGAAGCCATCCAGAATCCTCTCACACTGTGGGCCAGGACACAGAGATACTTGGGGCTAAGGCCCTATTCCCACTACGAGAGATGGATAGTCTGAGGAGCTGAGTGGTGAAAGGGATTTCTTCATTACATCCTTGCCTTACTTGTCATTGTTGCTGGCTATGCAACATTCTTGGTCCCCAGCTCAAATTAACCATAAATATCAAAGTATCCAGTAAGCACAAATTATTTAAGAATCCAAGCAACTTTTCTACGGATAATGCAACCAAGCCATACTACTCTTGAATAATGCAACAATTCACAAGCATGAGCAGACAGTTAAAGGGTTTACTTTCTTGTCCGTACACATTAAATTAGCTAACAATACACATCCAACTCCTGCTAGCTAGCTAACTAACAACATGCTTCATGATCAAGTAACGTTAGCATATTAATAATGCACGTTTACCCCTCCCATACAAATATAAAAGTACAGTAATGTTATCATACAGTGTCATTCATATTATAACATAATTTACACAGCTAGGTAACGTTAGTGAGCAATCTATCTAGCTAAACAAAATCATTTCTGCTGACGTTTAGCTGAACCATAGCTAGATAGGTGATCTTAATCGTACACTAGCGTATTAAAGTTATCTTAGAACAAACCACAATGTAGAAAATAGTAAGTGTGTCAACTTTTGACTGGTACTCCAGTCAAACGTTTGGACACACTTACTATTTTCCAAATTGTAGAATAATAGTGAAGACATCAAAACTATGATGTAATAACAAAAAAGTGTTAAAACAAATCAAAGTGTGCCTTGAACAAATCATTTTACATTTGAGATTCTTCAAAGTAGCCACCCTTTGCCTTGATGACAGCTTTGCACACGCTTGGCATTCTCTCAACCAGCTTCATGAGTGCTTTTCCAACAGTCTTGAAGGAGTTCCCACATATGCTGAGCACTTGTTGGCTAGTTTGCCTTCACTCTGCGGTCCAACTCATCCCAAACCATCTCAATTGGGTTGAGGTCAGGTGATTGTGGAAGCCAGGTCATCTGATGCAGCACTCCATCACTCTCCTTCTTGGTCAAATAGCCCTTACACCGCCTGAAGGTGTGTTTTGGGTCATTGTCCCACTAAGCGCAAACCAGATGGGATGTGTATCACTGCAGAATGCACTGCAGAATGCAGTGAGGTAGCCATGCTGGTTAAGTGTGCCTTGAATTCTAAACAAATCACTGACAGTGTCACCAGCAACAACAAAAAACACACCATCAAACCTCCTCCTCCACACTTCACAGTGGTAACCACACATGCAGAGATCATCCGTTCACCTACTCTGCATCTCACAAAGACACGGCGGTTGGAACCCAAAATCTCAAATTTGGACTCATCAGACCAAAGGACAGATTTCCACCGCTCGAATATCCATTGCTCGTGTTTCTTGGCCCAAGCAAGTCTCTTCTTCTTATTGGTGTCCTTTGGTAGTGGTTTCTTTGCAGCAATTCAACCATGAATGCCTGATTCACGCAGTCTCCCCTGAACAGTTGATGTTGAGATGTGTCTGTTACTTGAACTCTATGAAGCATTTATTTGAGCAGCAATCTAAAGTGCAGTTAACTCTGGGTCTTCTTTTCCTGTGGCGGTCTTCATGAGAGCCAATTTCATCATAGCGATTGATGGTTTTTGAGACTGCACTTGAAGAAACTTTCAAAGTTCTTGAAATTTGCCGATTGACTGACCTTCATGTTTTAAAGTAAACATGGACTGTCATTTCTCTTTGCCTATTTGAGCTTTTCTTGCCATAATATGAACCGTTTCAGGAAACTAGGCATATGTCACAAGTCACGACTTCACAGGAGAGCCATTTTAAGTTTTTGTTTTGTTATCAAAATGCGTTTTTTGGTGTAGAAATGCCTTCTGGCACATGTGCACTTTCATGTTCCTTAATAACAAACTTGTTTTTTTTAATTTTACCTTTATCTATAGGGGGCAGCATTTTCACTTTTGGGTAAATAGCGTGCCCAATTTCAACTTCCTGCTACTCGTGCCAAGAATATAAGATATGCATATTATTATTATTAGATTTGGATAGAAAACACTCGGAAGTTTCTAAAACTGTTTGAATCATGTCTGTGAGTATAGCAGAAATTATGTAGCAGGCAAAACCCAGAGGACTAACCATTCAGATTTTTTTTTTTTTAGGTCACTGTCTATTCAAGGCACTTGTTTGCAGTTCCTACCGCTTCCACTGGATGTCACCAGTCTTTGGAAATTGGATGAGGTTCTTCCTTTGTGTAATGAAGAAGTAAGGCCATCTTGGATCAGGATAATGTTATGTGTACTGTTTGAGAGTTGCGCAAGACTAAAAAAGTAGCGTTAGTTTGTGATCCTCCTGTTTTGAAAACAGATAGATCCGTCTTCAATTGTATCGATTTATTAACATTTAAAAATACCTAAAGTTGTATTACAAAAGTAGTTTGAAATGTTTTGGCAAAGTTTACAGGTAACTTTTGAGATATTTTGTAGTGACGTTGCGCAAATTGGAAGCTGTTTTTTTTTCTGGATCAAACGCACCAAATAAATAGACATTTTGGATATATATCGACGGAATTAATCGAACAAAAGGACCATTTGTGATGTTTATGGGACATATTGGAGTGCCAACAAAAGAAGCTCGTCAAAGGTAAGGCATGTTTTATATTTTATTTCTGCATTTTGTGTGGTGGCTGCAGGGTTGAAATATGCTATTCTCTTTGTTTACTGTGGTGCTATCATCAGATAATAGCTTCTTATGCTTTCACAGAAAAGCCTTTTTGAAATCTGACATGTTGGCTGGATTCACAACGAGTGTAGCTTTAATTTGGTATTTTACATGTGTGATTTAATGAAAGTTTACATTTTATAGTATTTTATTTGAATTTGGCGCAATGCATCTTCCCTGGCAATTGGCCAAGTGGGACATTTGCTTCCCGTCTATCCCAGAGAGGTTTAACTAAGCAAGTCAGTTAAGAACAAATTCTTATTTTCAATGACTTTCAACCTTCGTCTCTCCCGAGCCCGTACGGGAGTTGTAGCGATGAGACAAGATAGTAGCTACTAAAACAATTGGATACCACGAAATTGGGGAGAAAACGGGGTAAAATCCACACAAAAAAAATAAAAAAATAATAATTAAATAAAGATTCTGTTGTCAAAACACTGATGATGAAACAACTGCATTCATCATATTAGATAACACAGACATAAAATAACAGGCCTCTAAATCATTTTGCTTACTGATTACGATATAGGACATATTAATATTACACAGGTAGACATCATGCCCTAATCATAAACTGCATATAATACATTCTTGTGGTTTTACATTTTCCCTCACAGAAGAATCTGTTGCTCAGGCCAGGACAGTGATGTGTCAGCTTATTATGACTCTTTTTGACAGAGAAGGTTGGCTGGGTTGATCTGATGGGAGAGGAGCTGTAGTGACAGTTAAGAAGCCTCAGTATGGGAAAGGTCAGGAACTCACTAAGTGAACATATATAAGTTACCATGAGCTCCCGTCTACCATCCAAACACCACCAAGCCAAATGGCTGGACTAGAGTAAGCCCAGTCAAACCAGCTACAGTAAGCCTAGTCTCACATTGCCATATTTTGTAGCCTAAGCCTGTAACCAGGAACATGAGAGCAGGAGAGAGCACACTCAATAACCATGACCTACATTATAATAAAGTGATTCAGTACAAAACATGATGATCCCTCATTGCCAACAAATAGATGGGAATACAACAAACACTGTGGATTTTCTAGAATAATAACAGAGTAATAGCATTTGTATGACAATCAGTGTCATTTAGAAAGCCTGATGCAGCAGAAGCTCAGTGAGACACCCTTTTCTTTCCCCACTAACACAGATCTCAAGGTGAAAGCCTCATTAATATACCCTCACACCCGCCAAAAATCTGCCCTGCTGCTGTCACATACTAATTGCTTCTCTACCACACAAGAAGGTGTGCTCTGGAAAAGATGAGCTCTTTTAATTAACCCCTCGACCGACTGTGGATTAACAAGAGAGGTTCTAATCCATTCAAATCTCATAGAAGAGGAAGTGCTACCTTAACTCTCCTGTTCTGCAGGACCATGTAAGCGTTTAAAGAACATCCGGTACTAGCTGCCTGCAGGTGCTGACTACAGGGGAAAGCTGTGGCTGTTAGGAGTCCCAAGCTATGCTGAAGGAGAATACTAAAGAGGAGAAACACTGGATCTCCCCACTGAGGAGCGCATCTGACAGAGAGCTGGCTCAGTCAGAGAGAGAGTGACAGCGTCAAATACACAGGTACTGCTGCTCAATAAGCTAAATCTAACCGAAACCAACTGTTGGAGTGAATGGGCCAAATGTAGGCATCCCTTAGCATATTCTCACAGCAGGAAGATGTTGCAATGTGAAGTCAAATATGTAACATCAACATATCATATTGTATTGGGCCTATACCATTTAGCACATCAATTCCACAATGTTTCCTTTGCACGTTAACTACTTCCAGCCATTGATTAGGGCATGGCTCCACTTATGGCTTGATGCACTTCTAGTCCTATTATGTACAGTAAAGCCTCAGAGTTAATCAATTCATACAAAGTCATTTGTGCAGCAGTAATTCAGGCAGCATTGCATAACAGGAGCCATGCTAAATCACTGGTCGTGCCAGGAAACCAATGTCCAACCTACATAGTGCACTGCTGCTGACCTGCACTGCAAACACACCACACTGTAGCCCACAGTGTAGACAGCTCTGGAACGGTGCTGATCAAAAGCCAAAACTAATCTACACAGGGCCTAGGGAGGAGCGCTTTCCTATTCTTATCAAAAAGAAAAGCAAAAGTACAGAGACCTCATTCACAGTCAAAAAACCCACAAGGCCTACAGATTAGCATATGCTGTATTAGGTTGACAACATCTGACAGTTGTTCCAATTTTTCAATTTTAGTCTTGGTTCACAGGACTCAGGAAAAAGCGGATTGCAATTACCACGCCCCACTCATACCCCCACTTCGCTCTAATAAAGGCTCAGAATCCCCAGAAGTCTTGAAGGAAAAAACATGCAGAGTTTATGTTTGAGCTCTGTGTGATCCTTAATTTGCATCTTTACAATAAGAGTATCTCACGCACACACACACCATAGACACTAATATTCTCCCCAAGGAACATACAAACATGCACACACAGGCACACACACTCATGTTTGCATCAGAGCTGTGGAGAGAGCTTCAACCTGGATCACTATAGACACAGTGACATCTGCAGAGGTTAACTAACAACAAATACAAGTTAAACGTAACGGTGTGATAATAAGGTTACCAAGTGGAGCAGAAGGGCGAGAGGCCAGGGTGTGCCGGTGTTTTGAATCCAACAGTACATGATCCCTAGCGACTAATTAGCATTCAAAGCAGGGAGCCGCGCCACATAAACACTTGCCCACCTGCCGCAAAAGGCCCACATCACAAAGAATCCTCCCTGCCTCTCCTTGAGCAATAATGGCAGGCAGGCTTTTATGTGATACCTTGCACAGCAGACCTCATGCACCTCTTTCCCATGCAGTCCCTCCTCCCAACACATCAACAAGTGAATGTATTGTAACAGAAGACCGACCTTCAACTCAACACTTTAAAACGATCAGAACTAGAGTCAGTTTAGTAGTCTAGCTCTTCGTCCTTGGCCTCAAGAACAACATCTGAAAACAGACAAAATCTGTCAAAACTGAATTGTTATTTATTTCTGAGAGCATGAGCTCCCAAATATGGAGTTGATGTATGTATGTATCTCATACCAGCAGAAAAGCTGTAGCCAAGATATCCAGGAATACATCAATTAAATACACAGGAAACAGGCTGGGGGGAAAGCAGCAGCCATGTTTGTTATTGGTCGGCCTCATCTGCTCTCTCCACCTGGGAACAGATGGAAAGAGTGTCTCTCTGCAGCAGTCAAATTGATAGGGAGTGGGACAGTTTATCAAGTCAGAAAGTAGGCAGGGTGTTGATGTGTTATCCATTTCTAATTCTCCTAATCTATGAGGTGTGGCACTGTCAACAACAAGGTGAAAGTCACGTGTGGCTCAGATTGTGGAGCATGGCGTTTGCAACACCAGGGTTGTGGGTTTGATTACCGCAGGGGACCAATATTAATAAAATATCAAATGTATGTACTCACTTCTGGAAGTAGCTATGGATGAAAGATTCTGCTAAATAACTGAAAACTAAACAGCAAGAAAGGAGAGGGGTTGTCCTGAATATCACAGAATTGTCCCCCCTTGTCAGTGAATCCTAGCAATATCAGGTGAGAACACAGTCAATTGACTATTCCATTGTGTTCCCTCTCTCTCTCTGCATGTGTTTCAGAGGAGAGCCTCTGAAATTCTCACACAGGACAAGGAAGGAACTGGAGCCAAGCAGTCTCATTCCTCACCCCCAACCATGCCTGGAGTAGAGCAGGAACTCAACTCACAGGATGGAAATGTATTACGTGTTTTGACTAGAGAGAGGATGTGGAATCTTGGAGCAATATGAACAGGGATTTCTGCTAGTTGGGATGCAGGAAACCAAGAGGAGGGAGCCTAAAGTGCAACTCTTTCAGAAATGTTAACAGCGTCTTTAGATTTTGTGTTGGGGGTTTCAAATCAAATAAGTTCTGAGCAGAACTCATGCGGTGCTGTGTGGCATGGAATTTCAGTTTCACTGTACACGACGCTGCACCTGAAAGTAACAAAAACAGTTGAGCCGTTAAAGTGAAGGAATGAGGACTAGCTGAACAGACCTGTCTGCAAATTGATATCCTGATTCAGGCATGCTCAACCCACTGCATATTCCAATCTGCTTCTCAGATTTCTGCCCACAGAACAACACTATAGCTGTGTGGTTTCGACCCCGTATGGGAAAATAATATGTCACTATTGTATGGAAGACACACAGCATGAGGCATGGGCCTTGTTCTCTGTTTATAGACTAGGAATGGTAGCAAAGATTTTGTATGTGAGGGAGATACAGGGGGGAGTAGATTTGACAGTGTGATACTGTAGGCAGTGACTGACATGTTTAGACACAACCAGGCAGATCATCACTATAAGGCAAGATAGCCTAAAGCAACTCAACACATCCTCAGGTACCAACATTTTATTACGGAAGCGTTTTATTTCTTTCCGTGTGTGGTTGTTTGTTGGAGATGTGTTTTCCCCAATCCTTTCCCAGAACACACTATTTCCAGCACTTGTGCCTGAGAGGCAGAGAAAGATGGGAATTACAGCCTGTCTGGTCTGGTGAGACTGTGGCTTTGGGTTAGAATTGAGAGTTAGATTAAATTAGTCAGGGTATCACTCTTTCTCTTAGTGTGAGGTTACTTAAAATCATCAGCATCAGCAACAGACTGAGACTATGAGGGCAGCACAAGAAGTGGATTGATACTGTGGGGAATAGGCCTATTTGTCAGGGCTAGATTAGAATAGACATCTTGTCCCAAATCAGCACATCAGCTATGTTGCAACTGCACCACTACATTACATTCTGCCTCATCAGGAGAATAAGTGTGCGTGTGTGTGTGCGTGTGTGTGTGTGTGTGTGTGTGTGTGTGTGTGTGTGTGTGTGTGTGTGTGTGTGTGTGTGTGTGTGTGTGTGTGTGTGTGTGTGTGTGTGTGTGTGTGTGTGTGTGTGTGTGTGTGTGTGTGTGTGTGGAGGGGGGGGTCACAACTCAAAATAATAATGTGACCTCCACATAAATAATTGTAAAGCCGAAAAAGTTAAGAGTTGCCTATATCATTTTTGTGATGTGGTGGAGGGGGCAGTTTCTTTGTTCGTCTGCATTTACTCTGTGACAGCGAGTTAAAAGAGATGACATCATCTCCATTGTGAGTTCCGCTCTTTCGCTGTTTCCATTGGTTGACATATACCCGGCAGGCCCAAACAGACAAAGCCGGAGCATTCCAACAGTTTAACAGGAGACAGTACCACAGTCATCCTCATCCCAGTCAGCTTTATCACCCCCATTCAACTCAATGGTGACATCGTAGGGCACCGGAGGACAGATTGCCAAGACAATCATTTACTCTTCTGCCTTTGGTCTGACAAACATTGCTTAATCATTCGAACAGGAGCCTACTCATTTTTTCATAACGTAATATATTTCTAGTCGTTATCCTTTATGGTTACGGACGGTTTGCCAAAAGGTCAATCCGCTTCTTTGATTTCACAGAGCTTAGTCAGAATGGAAAGGAAAATAACATGGCCTTGTACTTGACATCAGACATGTGTATCAGTCCATTCAGTGGCACATCCCAGGGCCTGTTATGTCTGTTCTCAGCCTTCAACACCTAACAACAGGAGGGAAGGCAGGCAACATTGCAAATTCAAGCAACACATTACTTGAGGAGAAAGACGATTTAAATCAAGGTGGACTTGTTTTTCTAATTAGAATTCTTACTGATTATTCTAATTATTGTTGAATGTAAACATTTGAGCACCTTGAATAGGCAGGCAGTGGGCCAGGGTATTTAATTGGCCTGGAAGCATATTCCACCCTGTTATATTAACATGTTATACCTATATATAAGAGTAGCCCTGTCATGAACAAAGCAAACATTTAGTTTTAGTATTTCACTTCAAACACATTCAAGAGAGGCACTTTATAAAACTGAACTATGCTCCAATTGTTGCTCCTCCTATCTGGCATTCAGAGCCAGGAGTCAAGAGCCTGCCCTGGACTCCACCTCCCTGTCTCTGCTGTCATACTCTTGTGATAAGATATGCGAGCTGCATGTACCCTATACTATTGTCCTATGTTAAACATGGGGGGGGGGGGGGGGGGGGGCACAAAGCAGAGAATGGTTCACCCATCATGGGAGATTAAAATAGAAATACACTTTTCCCCATAACAGTGTCAGCACTAGATTGATTTAAAGTGAAAACTCCATCATAATGGGGCACTGGTCCAGTTTGCATGATGATTTTGCTTCAGCAAAACAATATCAGACTAAATATAATGAGTAATGAGGTTAAGAAAATATTTATTCAACAGTAAAACAGAGGTCTTCAATTGTTATGACTATGGACCTGTCTGATGTTTTCCCAGTCATCAATCTCCCATGTTCACAAAGAATGATAATATTTTGTCCACTATGCAACTCAATATTCTTTCCTTCCCCTTTCTGACTCATCCCACCATAACCAATCCCGTTTCCTACAGAACAATGCCACGGATCAGCATACACCAATATGGGTAGAGAGACAGAAGAAACAGTAGGGCAGGGATCATCAACTAGATTCAGCCGTGGGCTGATGTTTTCTTGAACGGATGCTCGGGGGGCCAGAACATAATTACAATTTCTTTGTAGACTGTAAATAATTGGGAACAGATTTCCAAAATTAAAATCACTTGGAGATGATTTCCTGGTGTTTTTACAGTCTTTTATGTCCAACAATTAACATGTTATGAAATGTTCTCAGAAAACCACAGGCTGCCAGTTGGGGAACCCTGTACGAGGGGGACTCCAATTTCAACACTGTGATGTTCAAGCTCTTATATGCAGAAGACAGAAAGTACGAACAGTGAGTGAGTGCTAAATCGACGGTATTTGGACTCCTTGTGACAGCTACTGGAACTGTCAGAAACAGCTGGCATGAGAGGCCAAGTTCAAATCTCATGTCTAAGTGCATCCAGATTTGCCACTGTAGGGGCCCTTCAATGCTAAATATAGCCTGCCCCATAAAATGTCAACCATTAGCTTTATGTAACTCAATAGGCTACTACTTGGTCAGTGGGGCATTTGAATTCCCCCTGAAACTAAAACTCATTTCTACCGTGTCTCACAGGTTGCATAGAAAAATGAACGTTTTTGCCAGTCACATGTCTGAAGGTCTATACTTCATCTTCCAGAAATGTATAACACTTTACATTAACCTGCTCTAATTCTTGTGTAGTAACTCTGTAATAATACTTTAATATTTGCTTTGAATTCAAATCAACGTGTATTTGTCACGTGCTCCGAATACAACGGATGTAGACCTTACAGTGAAATGCGTACTTACAAGCCCTAACCAACAGTGACATTTTTAAGGAGAAAATAGGTATTAGGTAAACAATAGAAAGGTAAAGAAAAGAAAAAACAGCCAAATAACAGAAGCGAGGCAATATACAGGTGGTACCGGTACAGAGTCAATGTGCCGGTTAGTCGGGCTAATTGAGGTAATATGTACATGTAGGTATAGTTAAAGTGACTATGCATAGATGATAAACAGAGAGTAGCAGTAGCGTAGAGGGGGTTGGCGTAGTAATAGTTCAATAGTTAGTGTTACTTACTAAACAGGTGTACAGCCTGTGAGCAACAATGTAAAATGTTACTCAGAACTCTGACTAATACATTGCCTGCTTTATTACAACAGCAATGTCTAGTCAGCTGTGTCAGATCATCAGTTAGCCTAATTTAGCTGATGTAAAGTATCAATTTTCCAAACAAACGTTGTTCATTTGTCCATTCTGTCCAAAACAGGGAATGCAAGGTAGGTGTTCTTTCTTTGAGTTCGAGACGAACCCTCAGGCTTGGAGGCATCTCACTGACAAAGAGCCAAACAGGCAGTGTAAAGGCCAAGTTAGCATACTGTATGTCCTAACTGCAGTGTTGAGCAATACAACCTATGGTTGAGTAGACAATAGTGTTATGCCTTGTGACAGTCCAACCTGCATATGTGTTGCCTGGCTTATAGAAAGATCCATCAACATTAACCCTTTAGAAACATTAACCCACCACTAGTAGAGGCATGGGTTAACAGACGTGACAATATGTATGTGGTTCTCAACCTTTTTCACAAATGCTCGGTTATTGTACCACCAACTGAATTTTGCTTTACCCGTACTACCCCATGAAGTACCCCCTTATGTGCATTTCACCATAGGCCTATGGTCTCATGAGTCGTCTCAAGTACCCCCTGTGGATAGGCCAAGTACCCCCAGGGGTCCTAGTAGGCTACTCTGGTTGGGAACCACTGATTTATATATACCAAAGGAGAGTACTACAACAAAAGCTGCAGCATAACAGGTCTATTACAGCGCTATTAAACCATGTCAATTTGCTCGATACCACCTGTAAATCAGCAAACCCAAACTGAACTCGAAACAATGCACATTGTCCTTGAAAAACGTGATACAGTGATGCATTGCATTGATCATGACAAGACCAAAATTGACATTTTCCACTCCAGTCACGTGCAACGTGCGCGTTCTAAACCCACATAGCAACCTTTCTGGATCCATCCTAATTTGGGGAAAGAAAATATCCTGATTGCGTATTCAAATGTAGATTACTTACTAGTAGAGAACATAAATCGGTCATATTTTGCTGTTTAACATGCTAATTGTTTGGGGAGACAATCCAGATGTTGCTTGCGCCCATGTAGCTTACCCCCAAAACACCATGCACATGACATGCATCGTTCCCCAACGACATAACGCAGGTTTGCGACTCACCTTTTCTTGTCTCTCCCTCAACCGTTGGATGGCATGAACACAATACTACGCGTTTCCCCCCCCTTTTGCTTCTCGTGGAAGACGCTTTAATGTAAAAATGTTATAAAAAATACAGGAACAACGTTAACTATATGGCTTTAAAGCAGATGTTTCCGTTCCAGTTAAAATCACAATTATCTTTGCGCCTTCCCCAGAGATGCAGTCTAACTTAGAAGTTGGACACAAAGTTACTGGTTTGCCTCGCTGCGCTATGCAGTTGCTGTAGGGATGAGATCATACCAATATTACCAACCACCCTCCCGTCACTGTACTGGAATCTCGCGAGAGGGCTTCATACAATAAAGCAAACGTTACTGTGGTAACAAAGCAATTTCTGCTCACCTGGTAGTGTTTCTGCTGAAGCTCTTTTTGAAATTGCCCAAAATATAACAAGGTCTATCTAGGATAGAACATGTGAAAGCAACTGCAATACTTTGCAAATCAATGTGACTGAATGCAATCAATCATTTCCATGTCATATCAGCTTTCTTTTACTCTAATGGGTTGTGAAAGGTTTATTATCCTTGTTCATTTTGCCTATAGGGACTATGGATTGTTTCTGGACTGAGCTACAGTCTTACATTAGCCAAGGCACTCATTCTACTTGCAAAAAACACAAACCTCAGAGAATCCTTAACTGTTGTCACAGATCTCCCCAAGGGCTGACAATGCATAAATGACATTAAGGCATTACTCAGCAGCAATGTCTCTCTGTCTCAGCCTGCAGTAGATGTGACTGTTTGAGAGAATATGCAATGCTCACTCTCTTCCTCTACTGCTGGGTGGCTCTACCAAAACTTCCCTTTTAATAGAACTAAAACCAAGAGGATAGGAAGAATCACTCCAGGTACTCCAGTGTTCAGAGAGGACACAGTGCAAGAGGATGGATTGGGTGGCTGCAACCTTGACTCAAGTAATAGAGTAAATGTAAATCCGGGGCACGACAATTAGTATGATGTGTTACATTTCGTATGGTCGATGTCCATTATCCAATTCGTATGATATGTTATCAATTCCAATTTGATGAGGCTAATGTTAGCTAGGTGGCTAGGTGTCTAATGTTAATGTTTGCTATGTGGCTAACATTAGCTAGGCTAGGGGTTAGGCCTTAGCGTTAGGGTTAAGGTTAGGATAAAGTGTTAAGGTTAGGGGAAGGGGAAGGGTTAGCTAACATGCTATGTAGTTGCAAATTAGCTAAAAAAGTAGTTAGTAGTTGCAAAGTTGATCCTTAGCTAAATGTACAAAACGTATTCAAACACGCAACCTTTGGGTTGCTGGACATTCGCGTTATATGCCCTCACACCCCGACTTTGCGTTATATGCCCACCCCTGACCGACTGACTTACCAACCACCCTATTGCCTTAAGTAACCATCTGTCTTATGTAACCATACCAAATGTAACATCATCATTGGCGATTTTAGCATGTAAATCTTGGTGGGGCAAACCCCTCCCAAAATATTTGATGCATGCCAGCAAAGCGACTACTGTCACACCCTGACATGTTTCACCTGTCTTTGTGCTTGTCTCCACCCCCTCCAGGTTTCGCCCATCTTCCACCTTATTTTCTCCAGTGTATTTATACCTGTGTTCTCTGTTTCTGTTGCCAGTTCATTTTGCAGCCCTCCTCCTTCCTCTCGGACTGCTCTAAGATAGCATACCTCATCATGCTAATGTCCGGGATGGCTCTCACCTGGGCTAACGCAGTATGGGAACAACAGTATGCTTCAGTCTGGAGGAGTTTGTGGCAGAGGTAAAAAGAAAACATTCTCAATGCTCCATTGTCTGGGAGAGAGGCTGTCCGGAAGTTACTCCAGCTTCGGCAAGACTCCAGCAGTGTGGCAGACTATGCGTTGGATTTCCGCACGTTGGCAATTGAGGGTGCCTGGAACCCGGAAGCATGGTTCGACATGTTCCTACACAGAGTTTCGGAGGAAGTAAAGGACGAGCTTGCAGCCCGGGAACTGCTGACAGATCTCGACTAGCTTATTGCCTTGACCATTCGGATCGATGGGCGACAACAGGAATGAAGGAAGGAGAGGAGATTCGATTTCACTCGCCCACCCAAGGATTCCACCTCACCTTCGAGGAATCCCGATGGCTCCGTTGCTGAGAGAACCCAAGGCTACCCGAGTTCCCCCGAGAGTCTCCGAAGTCTGCCGATTCACCTCTATCTGAGCCAATGCAACTAGGCAGAGCTAGGCTGTCTCCAGTCAAATGGCTATACAGGCTTCACTCTAAGCGTTACCTGTATTGCGGGACTACTGGTAATTTCATCTCCACCTGTCCACTAAAAGACCAGGCTCACCGGTAGGAGCGAGTACTCTGGTGGGCCATCCGGAGAACTTTTTCTCTCCACTTATTCACACCTCTTTTCATGCCATTTTGCTGTGAGGGAACCAATTGGAATCATTCTGGGTACTCATCGACTCTGGGGCCGATGAGAGCTTCATGGACACTACCCTGGCATCCGAGCTGGGCATCCCCATTCAGCCCCTTTCCATTCTCATGGATCTGAAGACCAAGGTTTGGAAACCTACATTGAAGACTCACCCGTCCTTCTGCCTCCCCCACTGGCGGAGGACAAAACCCTGCGCCCATGCATCAACTACTGGGGCCTTAACAAAATCATGGTGAAGAACCACTACCCGCAACCACTTATCTCCTTGGCCTTCGAGCCGCTCCAGGGGGCCACCGTTCTCTCCAAGCTGGACCTAAGAAACACCTACCACCTGGTGCGGATACGGGAAGGGGACAAGTGGAAGACTGCCTTCAACACGGCCAGTTGTCACTACGAGTATCTGGTCATGCCATTTTGCCTTACAAACGCCCCAGCTGTGTTCCAGGCTATGGTTAATGATGTTCTCTGCGAAATGTTAAACCGGTTCGTCTTCATCTACCTCAAAGACATCCTCGTCGTCTCCTGCTTCGTCCATGTGTCCCACGTCCGACAGGTTCTCCAACGCCTCCTGGAGAACCAGCTTTTTGTGAAAGCAGAGAAGCGCGAAAACCATCGCTCCACCATCTCCTTCCTGGGTTACATCATCGCTGCAGGGAGTGTACAGATGGATTCTGGGAAGGTGAAAGCGGTGGTGGATTTGCCGCAGCCTACATCCAAGGTGCAGCTGCAACGTTTCCTGGGATTCTGAAACTTTTATCGCCGCTTTATCCGGGGTTATAGCACCCTGCCCCCCCCCCCCCCCCCCCCGGTCTGCACTCAACCTCTCCCAATGTTCCATTCACGTGGTCTCCAGCTGCTGACCCGGCATTCTGGGATCTCATACACCGTTTCACCACAGCTCCCATCTTGGTTCATCCTGACCTGTCCCGCCAGTTCGTGGTGGAGGCCGATGCTTCGGATGTCGGAGTGGGGGCTGTCCTGTCCTAGCTTTATACCCTGGTACTCAAGTTACATCCCTGCCCCTTCTTCTTCCATTTTCTCAAAACCACGGAGAGGAACTACAATGTGGGGAATCGTGAGCCTCTCGCGGTGAAGATGGCGTTGGAGGAGTGAATGCACAGGCTGGTGGGGGCGGAACATCCATTCATTGTGTGGACCAACCAGAAGAACCTGGAATATCTCTGCACCGCCAAGCTTCTCAATTCCAGGCAAGCTAGGTGGGTCCTGCTTTTCACCCCGGTTCAACTTCTCCCTCTCATACCGACCGGGATCCAAGAATGTCAAGTCAGATGCGCCGCGTTAGACCCATGGCTACTACCCCGGAACCCGAGACCATCCTTCCCACCTTGTCCCTGGCGAAGGCACTCAGCTGGGGAATAGGGAAGCAGGTCAGTGAAGCACAGCATTCCCAGCCGAACCCAGGGGGGCAGATAACCGGATGTTTGTTCCTGACACGGTCCGCTCCTCGGTCCTGGAGTGGGCCCACTCCTCCATGCTTGCCCAACACCCAGGCTCCGGCATTCTGCACACTCATTGGGTCGTCGGCCATCTTGTCCTCTGGGTTGCACACCCAGTCCAACGGCCAGTCGGAGTGAGTTAACCAAGACCTGGAAAAGACTCTTCACTGCCTGGTCTCCGCCAACCCCACCACCTGGAGCCAGCAACTAGTGGGGGTCGAATACGCCCGCAACACCCTTGCTCTGCCACGGGTCTCCCAATCTCTAAGGTCATTAGCCCCTCTGCTGTTTGTCTTCTGTTGCCCCGTACCCTCCGTATATATCCCACTTTTCATGTGTCTAGAATCAAACCCATATGTCTAAGCCCTTTGTCTCCTGTTTTTGGACTCCGATCTGGATTACCGACCTCTGCCTGACCTTGACTTGTCATTTTGCCTGCCCCCTCTTCAACTAGAGCTGATGAGAGGCAATACGTAAATTTGGTTTAGACATTAATGAGCAAGCTAGGAAGGACATAGTCAATATAACTATTTGTTCAGCACTTTTGAAATGTATAGCAACAGAACTCAGAACATGGGCCGTTCTTACAGTATTCTCCCTGTATAGAACCATAGGCGGCAGTGTAGCCTAGTGGTTAGAGCATTGGACTAGTAACCGAAAGGTCGCAAGTTCAAATCCCCGAGCTGACAAAATCTGTTGTTCTGCCCTTGAACAGGCAGTTAACCCACTGTTCCCAGGCCGTCATTGAAAATAAGAATTTGTTCTTAACTGACTTGCCTGGTTAAATAAAGGTAAAAAAATAAATAATAATAATAATTAAAAGGGACAAATAAGCAGACAATGAAAGCTCTTACAATATTTGATTATGACATTTCTCTTAAACAGGCTATAGGCTACATGTGCACCACCAAGTCAGAACAGTAGGCAAAATTATCCGGGGAAAAGGGACCAAATTAGTAGCGTAAGGCACATAGGCTACTAACAGCTTACTACACAACATATACCTTCTTTTCATTTTTTTTACCCCTTTTTCTCCCCAATTTCGTGGTATCCAATTGTTTAGTAGCTACTATCTTGTCTCATCGCTACAACTCCCGTTCGGGCTCGGGAGAGACTAAGGTTGAAAGTCATGCGTCCTCCGATACACAACCCAACCAAGCCGCACTGCTTCTTATCACAGCGCCATCCAACCCGGAAGCCAGCCGCACCAATGTGTCGGAGGAAACACCGTGCACCTGGCAACCTTGGTTAGCGCGCACTGCGCCCAGCCCGCCACAGGAGTCGCTGGTGTGCGATGAGACAAGGATTTCCCTACCGGCCAAACCCTCCCTAACCCGGGCGACGCTAGGCCAATTGTGCGTCGCCCCACGGACCTCCCGGTCACGGCCGGTTACGACAGAGCCTGGGCGCGAACCCAGAGTCTTTGGTGGCACAGCTGACAGCATATACTTTGTACTACTTTCTTAGCTACAGTATACATATCTCCCTGGCATATTATATAATTTATGCAGCAGCATACAATACATTTTTGGACTCACGTTGTTGTGCTCTGCTCACTTGAACAGGAAGGTGGCGCAACGGTCCCTCGTGGGCATATTGTGTCATAAAACTTTGTCATCGAAGTCTGGCATCCTTTGGATTTCTGGTTCTTTCCAGACAACTGAAATAGACAACATAGAATGCCCACCCCAAGTCACACCCTGACCTAACCAAATAGAGAAATAAAATGGCTCTCTAAGGTCAGGGCGTGACAGTACCACCCCCTCAAAGGTGCGGACTCTCGGCCGCAAACCTGAACCTATAGGGTAGGGTCCGGGTGGGCATCTACCCTCGGTGGCGGCTCCGGGTCGGGATGTAGCCCCCGCTCCCTACGCTGATCCCTCCGCTTCTGTGGAACCGGACCGTGAATTGTTGCCGGAGGAACCGGACCGTGGATCATCGCCGGAGGCTCTGAACTGGGAACCACCGATGGAGGCTCCGGACTGGGGACCGTCGCTGGAGGCTCCTTGCCATGGATCGTCACTACAGGCTCCGGGCCATGGATCATCACTGGAGGCTTTGTGCCATGGATCATCACTGGAGGCTTTGTGCCATGGATCATCACTGGAGGCTCCGGGTCATGGATTATCACTAGAGGCTCCAGGCCATGGATTATCACTGGAGGCTTCGTTCCATTGATTATCACTGGAGGCTTCGTACGTGGAGCCGGAACAGGTCTCACCGGACTGAGGAGACGTACTGGCAGCCTAGTAAGTGGAGCTGCCACAACACGTCCTGGCTGGATACCCACTCTAGCTCAGTGAGTGTGGAGAGCTGGCACCGGACACACTGGGCTATGATGGCGCACTGGAGGCATAGTGCGTAGAGCCAGTGCAGGACACACTGGACCGTGGAGACGCACCGGAGGTCTGGAGCGCAGAGCTGGCACAACTCGTCCTGGCTGGATACCCCAGTAGCCCGGCAAGTGCGGGGAGCTGGAACAGGCCGCACTGGGTTGTGCTGGCGAACTGGGGATACCGTGCGTAGAGCTGGCGCAGGATAACCTGGGCCGAAGAGACACACCGGAGGCCAGGAACGCTGAGCCGGCACAATCACTCCTGGCTGAATGCCCACTCTAGCACGGCAACTGCGGGGAGCTTGCAGAGAGCGCACCGGGCTGTGGCTGCGCACCGAAGGCATGGTGTGCAGAACCGGATAACACGGTGCTTGACCAGTCACTCGCTCCCCACGGTAAACACGGGGAGTTGGCTCAGGTCTGAACCCTGACTCCGCCAATCTCCCCGTGTGCATCCCCCCAAAATAAATGTTTTGGGGCTGCCTCTCGTGTTTGCTTCGTTGAGCCAACTCCTCGCAACGTCGCCGTTCCGCTTTAGCTGCCTCCATCTCCTCCTTCGGAAGGCGATACTCTCCAGCCTGCGCCCAGGATCCTTTCCCGTCTAAGATCTCCTCCCAGGTCCATTCTTCCTGACCACGCCGCTTGGGTCCTTTGGTGGTGGGATCTTCTGTTACGGCTGTCGGCGGAATGAGACCAAGGTGCCGTGTGGTAGTGACATAATTGAGTAAAAGTCTAAAAGTATCTGGTTTTAAATGTACTTAAGTACAGTAGTAGAAAAATTAAAAAATTTACTAAAGTTAATGTACAGTGCCTTGCGAAAGTATTCGGCCCCCTTGAACTTTGCGACCTTTTGCCACATTTCAGGCTTCAAACATAAAGATATAAAACTGTATTTTTTTTGTGAAGAATCAACAACAAGTGGGACACAATCATGAAGAGGAACAACATTTATTGGATATTTCAAACTTTTTTAACAAATCAAAAACTGAAAAATTGGGCGTGCAGAATTGTTCAGCCCCCTTAAGTTAATACTTTGTAGCGCCACCTCTTGCTGCAAGTCGCTTGGGGTATGTCTCTATCAGTTTTGCACATCGAGAGACTGACATTTTTTCCCATTCCTCCTTGCAAAACAGCTCGAGCTCAGTGAGGTTGGATGGAGAGCATTTGTGAACAGCAGTTTTCAGTTCTTTCCACAGATTCTCGATTGGATTCAGGTCTGGACTTTGACTTGGCCATTCTAACACCTGGATATGTTTATTTTTGAACCATTCCATTGTAGATTTTGCTTTATGTTTTGGATCATTGTCTTGTTGGAAGACAAATCTCCGTCCCAGTCTCAGGTCTTTTGCAGACTAATATCCCTGTCCCTGTCGCTGAAGAACATCCCCACAGCATGAATCTGCCACCACCATGCTTCACCGTAGGGATGGTTCTAGGTTTCCCCCAGATGTGACACTTGGCAATCAGGCAAAATAGTAACATTTTGGATTCATCAGACCAGAGAATTTTTTATTTTCTGATTTCACCTTTATTTAACCAGGTAGGCCAGTTGAGAACAAGTTCTCATTTACAACTGCGACCAGGCCAAGATAAAACAAAGCAGTGCAACAAAAACAACAACACATAAAGTTACACATAAAGAAACATACAATCAATAACACAATAGAAAAACATATGTACAGTGTGTGCAAATGTAGAAGAGTAGGGAGGTAAGGCAATAGATAGGCCATAGAGTAGAGATAATAACAATTTAGCATTAACACTGGAGTGATATATGTGCAGATGTGTCAGTTTATGCTCTACTGGTGTTGAAGTCAGGTTCAGGAGAGCAGACCGTTGTGATCAGGCGCACTCTTTATTAGGGCACAAGTACAACAAACGGACACAACTGCGTCAAACCTCCAGCCGAAATGCAAAAAGAGGAACGTTTTGTGACTGTAGTTTGCGCTAACGTAATAATCAAACCTCATCAAATCAAATCAAATGTATTTATATAGCCCTTCGTACATCAGCTGATATCTCAAAGTGCTGTACAGAAACCCAGCCTAAAACCCCAAACAGCAAGCAATGCAGGTGTAGAAGCACGGTGGCTAGGAAAAACTCCCTAGAAAGGCCAAAACCTAGGAAGAAACCTAGAGAGGAACCAGGCTATGTGGGGTGGCCAGTCCTCTTCTGGCTGTGCCGGGTGGAGATTATAACAGAACATGGCCAAGATGTTCAAATGTTCATAAATGACCAGCATGGTCGTATAATAATAAGGCAGAACAGTTGAAACTGGAGCAGCAGCACGGCCAGGTGGACTGGGGTTATCATATGGGTTAAATGGGTTAAACAAGAATACCCAGGGGGGAAATAACCAGCCTGGCGCGTCACACTGAACATGAAACAAAACAATTCCACACAAGGACAAGGGGGGAACAGAGGAATATATATATATATATATATACAATGTGATTAGGGAATGTAACCCAGGTGTGCGGGAACAAGACAAAACAAATGGAACAATGAAAAATAGAGCGGCGATGGCTAGAAGACCGGTGACTTCGACCACCGAACGCCACCAGAATAAGGAGAGGAGCCGACTTCGGTGGTATTCGTGACAAGATGATGATGTGCAAGTAGAGATACTGAGGTGCAAAAGAGCAAGAAGATAAATAACAATATGGGGATGAGATAGTTGGGTGTGCTATTTACAGATTGGCTGTGTACAGGTACAGTGATCTATAAGCTGCTCTGACAGCTGATGCTTAAAGTCAGAGAGGGAGATATAAGTCTCCAGCTTCAGTGATTTGCTATGGGTGGGTGTTGCTATGGTGACCCGCTGGCTCCAGTGAGCTGAGATAAGGCGGGGCTTTACCTAGCAAAGACTTATAGATGACCTGGAGCCAGCGGGTTTGGCGACGAATATGTAGCGAGGGCCAGCCAACGAGAGCATACAGGTCGCTGTGGTGGGTATTATATGGGGCTTTGGTGATAAAATGGATGGCACTGTGATAAACTACATCCAGTTTGCTAATTAGAGTGTTGGTGGCTATTTTGGGAATGACATCGCCGAAGTCAAGGATCGGTAGGATAGTCAGTTTAACAAGGGTATGTTTGGCAGCATGAGTGAAGGAGGCTTTGTGGCGAAATAAGAAGCTGATTCTAGATTTAATTATGGATTGGAGATGCTTAATGTGAGTCTGGAAGGAGAGTTTACAGTCTAACCAGACACCTAGGTATTTGTAGTTTCCACATATTCTAAGTCAGAACTGTCCAGAGTAGTGATGCTAGTCGGGTGGAAGGGTGCCGGCAGCAGCAATTGGTTGAAGAGCAGACATTTAGTTTTACTAGAATTTAAAAGCAATTGGAGGCCACAGAAGGAGTGTTTGTATGGTATTGAAGCTCGTTTCGAGGTTTGTTAACACAGTGTCCAAATAAGGGGCAGATGTATACAGAATGGTGTTGTCTATGTAGAGATGGATCAGAGAATCACCAGCAGCAAAAGCGACATCATTGATATATATAGAGAAAAGAGTTGGCCCGAGAATTGAACCCTGTGGCACCCCCAAAGAGACTGCCAGAGGTCCGGACAACAGGCCCTCCTATTTGACACACTGAACTCGATCTGAGAAGTAGTTGGTGAACCAGGCGAGGCAGTCATTTGAGAAACGAAGGCTATTGAGTCTGCCGATAAGAATGCGGTGATTGACAGAGTCGAAAGCTTTGGGAAGACAGTACTGTCTTTTATCGATGGCAGTTATGATATCGTTTAGGACCTTGAGCGTGGCTGAGGTGCACTCATGACCAGCTCGGAAACCAGATTGCATAGTGGAGAAGGTACGATGGGATTCGAAATGGTCGGTGATCTGTTTGTTAACTTGACTTTCAAATATTTTAGAATGCAGGGCAGGATGGATATAGGTCTATAACAGTTTGGGTCTAGAGTGTCTCCCCGTTTGAAGAGGGGGATGACCGCGGCAGCTTTCCAATCTTTGGGAATCTCAGACGATACGAAAGAGGTCGAACAGGCTAGTAATAGTGGTTGCAACAATTTCGGTGGATAATTTTAGAAAGAGAGGCTCCAGATGGTCTAGCCCAGCTGATTTGTAGGGATTCAGATTTTGCAGATCTTTCAGAACATCAGCTGTCTGGATTTGGGTGACTGAGAAGCAGGGGGGCTTGGGAAAGTTGCTGCAGGGGGTGCAGAGCTGTTGGCCGGGGTAGGGGTAGCCAGGTGGAAAGCATGGCCAGCCGTAGAAAAATGCTTATTGAAATTATCGATTATCATAGATTCATCGGTGGTGACGGTGTTTCCTAGCCTCAGTGCAGTGGGCAGGTGGGAGGAGGTGCTCTTATTCTCCATGGACTTTATAGTGTCCCAAAACGTTTTGTAATTAGTGCTACAGAATGCAAATTCCTGTTTGAAAAAGCTAGCCTTAGCTTTCCTAACTGACTGTGTATATTTCTTCCTGACTTTCTTTAAAAGTTGAATATCGCGGGGGATATTCAATGCTAATAAAGAATGCCACAGGATGTTTTTGTGCTAGTAAAGGGCAGTCAAGTCTGGGGTGAACCATGGGCTATATCTGTTCTTATTTAAGATGGTGAGGAAAGCACTTTTAAAGAGCAACCAGGCATCCTCTACTGACGGGATGAGGCCTGCTCGCTGAAGTGTTTTAGGGAGCGTTTGAGGGGTGGTCGTTTGACTGCGGACCCATTACGGACGCAGGCAATGAGGCAGTGATCGCTGAGATCCTGGTTGAAGATAGCAGAAGTGTATTTAGAGGGCAAGTTGGTCAGGATGATATCTAAGAGGGTTCCCATGGTTACGGATTTAGGGTTGTACCTGGTAGGTTCCTTGATCATTTGTGTGAGATTGAGAGCATCTAGCTTAGATTGTAGTACGGCCGGGGTGTTAAGCATATCCCAGTTTAGGTCACCTAACAGTCCGAACTCTGAAGATAGATGGGGGGCAATCAATTCACATATGGTGTCCAGGGCACAGCTGGAGGTTGAGGGTGGTCTATAACAAGCAGCAACAGTGAGAGTCATGTTTCTGGAAATATGGAAATAATCTTGTTTCTCATGGTCTGAGAGTCCTTTATATGCCTTTTGGCAAACTCCTTTTACTGAGGAGTGGCTTCCGTCCGGCCACTCTACCATAAAATCCTGACTGGTGGAGTGCTTCAAAGATGGTTGCCCTATTGGAAAGTTCACCCATCTCCACAGAGGTACTCTGGAGCTCTGTCAGAGTGACAATCGCATTCTTGGTCACCTCCCTGATCAAGGCCCTTCTCCCCCGATTGCTCAGTTTGGCAGGGCGGCCAACTCTAGGAAGAGTCTTGGTGGTTCCAAACTTCTTTCATTTATGAATAATGGAGGCCACTGTGTTTTTGGGAACCTTCAATGCTGAAGACATTTTTTGGTACCCTTTACAATTCCTTCAACCTCAAGGCTTGGTTTCTGCTTTGACATGCACTGTCAACTGTGGAACCTTATATTGACAGGTGTGTGCCGTTCCAAATCATGTCCAATCAATTGAATTTACCACAGGTGGACCCCAAACAAGTTGTAGAAACATCTCAAGGATGGTCAATGGAAACAGGATGCACCTGAGCTCAATTTCGAGTCTCGTAGAAAAGGTTCTGAATACTTATGTAAATAAGGTTCTAAAATTCTATTTTTTATTTTTAATAAATTTGCAAACATTTCTAAAAACTTGTTTTCACTTTGTCGTTATGTTGTATTGTGTGTAGATTGATGAGGGAAAAGTGAATTTAATCCATTTTAGAATAAGGCTTTCTGAATGTGACAATGTTATATACAAGCGAAGCAAGGATAATACATTTTAAAAGAAAACCGAGATAACCAAATTATATAATAGCTTGTTTATTAGGCTAAATATCGACATCACTTTCATGTATGTGCAATCGATAGACCTACCTAGTATTAACACATTAGGCCACTTAAATATTTGTTTCTATTAGGCCTGTAGGCTAGTATTATCGAAAAGCTGACACATTTTACTGTAACCTAACCAATGACCTAAATGTCAACTTATTAGGTATATGGCAACAATTAGCTTGCTACTATTTTTATTGTTTCATTATTTAATTGTATAATACCTGTAGGCCTACTTGAAGCTCACTGATTTGTTGAGCAATTATGGAAACCATTGTCATCCTATTTTTAGGTCATGTTGAAAAAGCAACTTTGACTTTATTCATATTTGCTCCCAGTTTAG
This sequence comes from Oncorhynchus kisutch, assembly GCF_002021735.2. NCBI lineage: Eukaryota > Metazoa > Chordata > Actinopteri > Salmoniformes > Salmonidae > Oncorhynchus > Oncorhynchus kisutch. The sequence goes on from NC_034180.2 coordinate 34,286,933, forward strand.
ACAAACTGAAGAAATGCTGAAATTACATAATCAAACATTGCATACAAAATAGCACAAGAAAACACTTAGAATACATAACACATGGCAAACATTTACGGGGAACAAAAATATCAACCCGAAAACATGTTGGTCCCATGGTTAATGAGCTGAAATATCCCAGACATTTTCCATAAGCACAAAAAGCTTATTTCTCTAAAATGTTGTGCATTAGTGAGCATCTCTCCTTTGCCAAGACAATACATCCACCAGACAGGTGTGGAAAATCAAGAAGTTGATTGTGCTGGGGACAATAAAAAGGCCACTTTAAAACGTGTAGTTTCGTCACCCAACAGTTTTGAAGGAGCAAGCAATTGGCATGCTGACTGTATGAATGTACACCAGAGCTGTAGCCAGAGAATTTAATGTTAATTTCTCTACCAACGTCATTTTAAGGAATTTGGCAGTCTGTCCAACCGGCCTCACAACTGCAGATCATGTGTATGGCGTCATGTGAGTGAGCAGTTGGCTGATGTCAACGTTGTGAACACAATGCCCCACATCCGGCTTCTTCACCTGCAGAATTGTCTGAGACCAGCTATCCGGACAGCTGATGAAACTGTTGGTTTGCACAACCAAAGAATTTGCACAAACTTTCAGAAACCGTCTCGGGGAAGCTCATCTGCATGCTCGTGCTCCTCACCAGGGTCTTGACCTGAATGCAGTTCGGCATTGTAACCCACTTCAGTGGAAGAATGCTCACTTTTGATGGCCACTGGCAAGCTGGAGAAGTGTGCTCTTCCTGGATGAATCCCGGTTTTAACTGTACCAGGCAGATGGCAGACAGCATGTATGGTGTTGTGTGGGCGAACGGTTTGCTGATCTCAACATTGTGAACAGTGTGCCCCATGGTGGAGTGGTTATAGTATGGGCAGGCATAAGCTACGGACAACGAACACAATTGCATGTTATTGATTGTAATTTTAATACACAGAGATCCCGTGACGAGATCCTGAGGTCCATTGTCACGCCATTCATCCGCTGCCATCACCTCATGTTTCAGTATGATAATGCAAGTCCCCAATGTCGCAAGGATCTGTACACAATTCCTGGAAGCGGAAAATGTCCCAGTTAGTCCATGGCCTGCATACTCACCAGACCTGTCACCCATTGAGCCTGTTTGGAATGCTGTGGATTGACATGTACTACAGCGTGCTCCAGTTCTCGACAATATCCAGAAACTTTGCACAGCCATTGAAGACAAGTGGGACATTCCACAGGCGGCAATCATCAGCCTGATCAACTCTATGTGTCGTGTTGTGCTGCATGAGGCAAATTGTGGTCACATCAGACACAGACTGTTTTTCTGATCCATGCCCCTACTTTTTAAAATTTGATCTGTCACCAACAGATGCATTTATGTATTCCCAGTCATGTGAACTCTATAGATTAGGGCCTAATGAATTGATTTCAATTGACTGATTTCCTTATATGAACTGTAACTCAGTTAAATCTTTGAAATTGTTGCATGTTTCATTTATATTTTTCTTCAGTGTATAATACAAATATACATAATAGGCTACAGATTTGTATTTCTCTTGTTGGGAAAATTGCATTTTGTAAAATAGACTGAATAGCCATAAATCATTTAAGGCTACAGCGAGTTCTTTGCATCTTCGGGATCGATGTCCCGTCCACGGGATTGTTGAGCTAACGTAGGCTAATGCAATTAGCATGAGGTTGTAAGTAACAAGACAATTTCCCAGGACATAGACATATCTGATATTGGCAGAAAGATTAACAAGAATTTAAGCTAACTGCACTGTCCAATTTGCAGTAGCTATTACAGTGAAAGAATACCATGCTATTGTTTGAGGAGTAAACAATTTTGAACATAAAAAGTTAATAAAACAATTAGGCACATTTGAGCAGTCTTGATACAAAAGTTTGAACAGAAATACAATGGTTCATTGGATCAGTCTAAAACTTAGCACACACACCAAAATCTAAATTGCACCTGGCCTGGAATAATAATTATGTCCTTTCTCTTGCATTTCAAAGATGATGGTACAAAAAAAAACCGGTTGTTTTTTCCTTTGTATTATATTTTACCAGATCTATTGTTATATTCTCCTACATTCCTTTCACATTTCCACAAACTTCAAAGTGTTTCCTTTCAAATGGTACCAAGAATATGCATATCCTTGCTTCAAGGCCTACAGGCAGTTATATTTGAGTATGTCATTTTAGGCTGATATTTTAAAAAAGGGGCGGATCCTTTTAAGACTATTTTCTGGAATAATTTTCAGCACGGGACAGCAGCTCCTGTAACAACACGGTTAAGTTTCACTTTGGAACGAGTTAACTGGATGGTGTTTTGGGAAAACGGTGTGACGTATGCCTAAATTCCATCGCTATGGGGAATCCAGACCCTGGTCATTCAGAATCACAACACACGGACTACAGCCACATTGAAGTGTGCACATCATTTTCGTGATGTTGTCAGCTAACCAATTTACATACCCACACTATTCCAAAACAAAATGTGTTTTTTAACATACCTAATTACCATTTTTTGGAACGAAAACTTCGTCACTCATGTTGTTATTAATTATATGTCATATTTCATAGAAATCTGGAAACATTGGACAGTCACTAAAATAAAAGTGTAATGTGAAACTAGAAAATGTCAAATTATAACATGATTAATACACATGGGATATGGTGGAACGATAAGAACAGTTTTTACAAGTAGAATCTAATAATTTTATTCCAACTACTATTCCAATTACCTTGTGTATATATTGCCTTTTGTCTGACAAACTTCACTAACAACTCAACGAGTTGGTGGCATAAATCTAATCCAAACTCAAGTTAGTGGCACCACCTGCTGGCCAGCATAGAAAAAGACAGGAGAGGGTTTACTATAGGTCAGGATCACTGCTGGAGGACATACAAAAATATAGCTGATGCTTTCCATATTTTTATTACATGAGCAAGAAGACTTATCAAGGCATAACCCACAACTCTTGAGCATTTACATGGCCTCAGATAATACTCCCAAGTTTTTAGAATATTAGCCTCATTTAGTAAAACTCAAAAGGATGGACGACGCCATAATAGTCCCCGTCTATCATAGATGTGAAGTCATTTGTGTAGCAGAATGAGTAGTACACAAGGAGAACATTCCCATGCTATTTTCAGGTCTTGGTTAGTCTCAACAGTCTTTGAATGTCAGGCTCGATGTTGATAGTCTCAAATTTTTTGCTGTAACGTTTAAAGGGCTCTCCCTCTGGCCCAACCAGGAATTTCTCAAAATTCCAAGAGATGTCTGTCCTGCTGATGGGACTCCAGATGAGGAATTTAGGATCCTGGATGAGGGTGTGTGGATCATCATCAGGATAGGGAAGTTTGTCTTTCAAATAGGCAAAGACAGGGTGGGTGTTGGTTCCATTCACATCACACTTTTCAAAGACAGTGAAGCCAGGCTGGTAGCCATCTCCTGGACGCACATACTTTAATGAGTTCAGGATCTCCCCATTTGAACAGTTCTCCTGTAAAACATGCAACATTCTCATCTGACATTAATCATTAAACAAATCACCCGATACCTGTAAATGAACAGAATCTTTTACTAGATTAGCTTGTTTTCATTGATTTTACAGAACCACATAACCAAAGGCCACAATGTGGCATACTGACCTGGTAGCCAAACTGATTGCAGGGGAAGCCCAGGACCACTAGCCGGTGAGGGTACTTGCTCTGGAGCAAGTTGAGCTGGCTGTAGTCCCGGGTGGTTGTCCCTCAGAGCGATGCCACATTCTCAATGAGGACCACCCGCCCTCGAAACACATTGAAATCTACTGAATTCCCCTCCAGGGTCGTGGCCTTCAGATCATAGAAGGTCTTTGCGATGAACGCCATGGTCCTGTTCTGTAGTTACTGGCAGTAGTGAGGACCAGTGTGTCTGTGTGTATTACTACCTCAGGTCACCGGACTTCAGATATGTGCCTGCCTTACCTGGGTGTCAAATATCTCTGCAGTAAAATGATACCCACCTGACATACAATACTGTCACACACAAAGGTAGATAGGCTCATATCTCAGCTTGTAAACTTGCACAGAACGGTATGAACGGGGTCATGTTAAATTAAATCTATGGTTATTCGTTGCATGGTTTGTTAAAATGGCATAATTTAAAAAACAAGATTACTTGCATACTAAACACGTAATGGTTTTTTATACAAATGACATGTTCTTCATGTTGGCCAAATACACCTAGCGGTTTTAGTCAGACTCGTCTGTGAATCTGATCTAGTAACAATGTATTCCACAGTATCGAAACATTTACCAGAGATGTAATGTACAGTAAAATACACTATGCACAAATACACATTTGACTCCTGAGTGGCGCAGCGGTCTAAGGCACTGCATCTCAGTGCGAGTGGCATCACTACAGTCCCTGGTTTGAATCCAGGTTGTATCACATCTGGCTGTGATTGGGAGTCCCATAGTGCGGCGCACAATTGGCCCAGCATCGTCATGCTTTGGCCGTCATTGTAAATAAGAATTTGTTCTTAACTGACTTACCTTGTTAAATAAAAGGTAACTTATATATATATATAAATATAAAGAAAAGTACAGTTGTCATTACAAATGACTTATTTCCTGTGAGAATATTGAGAAGGGAACCATGTATACAGCCCTTTATAATAGTGTATGTGCATGCACCATAGTGGCATTTGCTACAGCTTTTCAACCTGTAAAAATACCTAGAATTTGTCATGACAACTTGTAAATTCACAAAACATTCAAGCTACTAACAGTAGTATTGAACATTATGTCTGTTTTAGATATGAGTTTTTGGCTTCATGCATGTTTGAGTATGGGTTAGTCTTCCACAGGTAAATGAGCCCTTCTTGCTAGCCTGGATTTTATTTCTGCTTGTGAATAATTTAACCATGCCCTCTGCCCACCCTATCTCCCATTTCCTCGTCTCATCTCCTAAAGCACCAATCAAGAGCTTCAGATTCTCTTTGGTCCGTCCCACTATTAATCAATTTAGCAAATTAATTTGTAAGCATAATTAGCTTTTCAAGTAGACAGCAACGTTTGCGATATGAAGGTTAAAATTGTGGCAAAACTTTAAGAGGCATCATGCCCATGGGGACACAGGGGCACGTGCACCCTCAGATTTGTCTCATTTAAAAATACAAATAAATACTAACGCTACTAGCCACCAAACAATTTTATGACGTTGGCTTTCACTAGCCCATATAGGTTCCCAATCTCCTAACTTCATAACTAGCTACCAATAAGGCATTTCAGGCTATCAAGTTACAGTAGCTAGTTTATCTAACAATCTTAGCTGGCATGCCTGCCAGCAAGGTTAGTAGATTTTAGAAAAGCAAGCAATAACTAAATGTATTGAAGACTCACATTCATTTCAATATTTTACCCGAGATTTTAGTCTCTTAAAAAAAAATATCCACCAGTCAGGACAATAGACAGCTCAAGAGGTATGCTTAGATAAGCAGGGGAAAATATTGATATAAAATTATGCATATTGATGGCTCTAGATGCAGGAAAAAGCTAAATTGAGCCCTCTTCCGATCCACCTGCCAATCATCCTCATGTACTTTGTGCACCTCAGATTTTTGGCGTGCATGACGCCCCTGGTGGCAACACAAATTATACAGGGGTAGGCTTAAGTATACCTTGTCGATCCAAACGAGTGGAGCTGCAACTTTCAGTGTAGCATTGCAGACAGCAGCCCATCTGCAGGCATATCTTCTTATTACATGTTGACTACTCAACTCAGGGTGCCATCAGTTTGGGTGTTGCAAAGCCGGGTAATAAAAATGAAAAGGTCAAGTAACTATAAAACAACACACGAAGATGAAAATTTAACAGTGAGTAAAACTATAAAATGCATGAATCTGAGCAACAGTCAGTAAAAACCGAACATACAGTTGAAGTCGGAAGTGTACATACACTTATGTTGGAGTCATTCAAACTTATTTTTCAACCACTCCACAAATTTCTTGTTAACAAACTATAGTTTTGGCAAGTCGGTTAGGACATCTACTTTGTGCATGACACAATTTTTCCAACAATTGTTTACAGGCAGATTATTTCACTGTATCACAATTCCAGTGAATCAGAAGTTTACATACACTAAGTTGACTGTGCCTTTAAACAGCAGAAAATCATGTCATGGTTTTAGAGGCTTCTGATAGGCTAATTGACATCATTTGAGTCAATTGCAGGTGTACCCGTGGATGTATTTCAAGGCCTACCTTCAAACTCAGTGCCTCTTTGCTTGACATAATTGGAAAATCAAAAGAAATCAGCCAAGACCTCAGAAAAAAATTGTGGACCTCCACAAGTCCGGTTCATCCTTGGGCGCAATTTCCAATTGCCTAGATGTACCACGTTCATCTGTACAAACAATAGTACGCAAGTATAAACACCATGGGACCACGCAGCCGTCATACCGCTCAGGAAGGAGACACGGTCTGTCTCCTAGAGATTAACGTACTTGGTACGAAAAGTGCAAATTAATCCCAGAACAACAGCAAAGGACCTTGGAAGATGCTGGAGGAAACAGGTACAAAAGTATCTATATCCACAGTAAAACGAGTCCTATATCGATGTAACCTGAAAGGCCGCTCAGCAAGGAAGAAGGCACTGCTCCAAACCGCCATAAAAAGCCAGAATACGGTTTGCAACTGCACATGGGGACAAAGATCATACTTTTTGGAGAAATGTCCTCTGGTCTGATGAAACAAAAATAGAACTTTTTGGACATAATGACGATCGTTATGTTTGGAGGAAAAAGGGGCTTGCAAGCCGAAGAACACAGTGAAGCACGGGGGTGGCAGCATCATGTTGTGGGGGTGCTTTGCTGCAGATGGCATGGTGCACCTCACAAAATAGATGGCATGATTTTATAGGGAAATTATATATATATATATTTTTTTATCCACTTTTTCTCCCCAATTTCGTGGTATCCAATTGTTAGTATTTACGGTCTTGTCTCATCGCTGCAACTCCCGTACGGACTCGGGGGAGGCAAAGGTCGAGAGCCATGTGTCCTCCGAAACACAACCCAACCAAGCCGCACTGCGCGCATCCAACCCGGAAGCCAGCCGCACCAATGTGTCGGAGGAAACACCGTATACCTAGCGACCTGGTCAGCGTGCACTGCGCCCGGCCCGCCACAGGAGTCGCTAGTCCGCGATGAGACAAGAATATCCCTAACCTGGACGATGCTGGGCCAATTGTGCGCCGCCTCATGGTCCTCCCGGTCGCGGCCGGCTGCGACAGAGCCTGGGCTCGAACCCAGAGTCTCTGGTGGCACAGCTATCACTGCAATGCAGTGCCGGAATTGTGAAAAACTGAATTTAAATGTATTTGGCTAAGGTGTATGTAAACTTCCGACTCAACTGTCCTCACAGATTTAATAAGTTAATCATCATTTCATTGCCATTATATTTTAGCCAAACACTCCCAGGTTGAGAGTTTTGCCTCATGCTAACATGCGCAGGCCTTCTGGGAGTTGTCCTCTTTGTCCTGCTCTCCCTCCAGATAAGTCATGTCTAGGTATTTATTAATTGAACCCTGGAAGGCATCCATCTCTTTCTTGTGAGCATGCAGGACCAGCTCTGTCAACCGGGTGAACGACTGGAAGACGTAAAGAAAATATTTTATCACAATTGCCTCACATAATCACAAAACAGAGTACATACAAGGTATTCACTCAATAAGGCCTATGACTCACCTCATTTATGTTGCAGTTGGTGCAGGCACTTGTCTCAAAGAACTCCATTCCATAGGTTTTTGCTAGCTGTAACACAAGAGTTCATTAAGGATGGAAAATGTCAAACTGTGTATGAAAGAAAACTATTATGACTGAGGAAAACAGCAAGATAAAGGCCAACCTTGTTCCCTTGTTCTTTAGGCACTTTCCTCTTTTGCTCCTCATCAGCCTTGTTCCCCACCAGGATCCTCTGCACCTTGTCAAGTGCAAACTGAAACATATTGAAACAGGGTTGTGAAAAAGACGACTGGGCACCTACAGTTCAATAAAAATATGTAAAAACTGGGTAACAAACAAAGATAAACAGAAACAGAGAATGGGAGACAGACAGACTGACCAAGTGAATGAAGGAGGGCAGTTTGATCAGTAGGTTTTAGCCTTACCTCATCCACATCGCTAGCCCACTTCACAATGTGCTGAAAGGAACGGGAACTAGTGATGTCATACACCAGGATAAAACCCTGGTGAATGATAAAGAGAGGAGGGAGGGACCGTCATGACCGATTGTGAGCACATAACTAACGGTGAGCACGGGACCAAGCACTTGATGTTGTAAAATGGTTTTAACTCTGGTAATGTACTTCATTTCTGGACAGTGATTATTGGTGTGTAGAGAACCCACCTGTGCCCGTCTGTAGTACTGCTTGGTGATGGTCTGGTACCGTTCCTGGCCAGCAGTATCCCTAGTGTAGGCAGAAAGGCATAGAGGCAATCCCCAGTTTTACATGGTGATGTGACCACATATCAGAATATGTCTCAATCAAAGAGGTAAAGCATATCTTACACTTACATAATGAAAACATGACATTTGTGATGGATGTGTCAGTAACTACTGCATTATGGTGAGTGAGTTGTTCTCGCAAAGATCTGTTCACTCACCAGATCTGTACGCGCACTTTAATGCCATCTATTTTTAATGTTTTCATTTTGAAATCCACTCCTACAGAATACAAAAATATATTGTTATGCATGGCAAACATGTTACTATTGGCTTGTTAATTCATCTTCTCTATCTTTTGTCTCAATTGGTTTTATTTAATTTCACTCGTGCTATCCTGTTTATTCTTTCCCCATTGCAGGACTGTAGTTTTACTGAAGGCTCAAATATTGTAGCCTATCCTACTGGTGGTTAAAACAAGTTTTTCCTGAATAAAGAAATGATAAAAAGAAATGACATCGCATTGGCACATTTTCCTTCTCATGACTTACCAAATCAGCCTGTACTAGTCAATAAGTATCGCTGGTAACGTAACATTCTTCCACTTGGCTAACAAAAATGTATATTGGCCAGTTTGGAAGTAGACACTGATGGGGACTTTTTTTTTTTTGATACCCACTTATCACAGTTGAATGTCCTTTCAATCCGTCATCTTGCTCATGGAAATTCAATTTTTGTCATTTACTACAGTGTATTTCAGCAGGGCCAATGGACAGGGAAGACGTGACTTGAGTGTATCGACTTCTGCATGAAATATATCTCACTCACAACAACCTTCATTTAAATGTCAGTGGTGTGTGATAGCTTCACAGTTGAAAAAGCATAAAAACCCATCAAATAGTCAGACGTAAAATGGCAGTTGCTTGCAACATTGTCATAACCACCATACCTGCCACAAACAGAGTAAACACAGAGCTAACACAAACACGTCACACAAGGATATGCTTCAGGCAACAGACTGGCCATTATATGTTCTTGGTAAATCCAAACTGTGCTTCTAGTCATGTTAGAAACCATTCTGACGGTGTGTTGGACATGACTAAAAAATGCCATGTCATCATCTTCAATAGCGATGGAGGCAGCCTTCCCAATTAGCACCCCAACACTGACATATGGGAGAGAGAGCACAGTCAAATTTGACATGCTGTACATGCTTCACTACCTTTGCATGTGTGTATATCTCCCTGTGCCAGTGTTATAGGCTAATCATGTGTTCAACACGTCTGACATTACATTCACTGCCAGTGAGGCCAGCCAAATCTTAATTGAGCTAATTTAGTGGGTAACACTGTATTTCAGGAACTGGGGTTGGGGGTTCAAGACTGAACAATAATAAGGAATGAAGCAGAAGTAGAATCTAGGAGGGGAGACATCAGGTGCCTTCGTCTAATTCTGTTCTGTATGCTACTCTAACGGACCCATACCCCTCACTAACACCAACCAAATACAATCATTTTTTAGTAGATCAGCAGCAGCTAAGATTGCTTCAGATATTAAACACACCAGTAGAGCTGCAATGTAAGGCACAACCTTCCCAATTCCTTCTAATCACATATTGTTTTGTTTAAGTTGAACAAACAGGAGGAAGAAAGTTACAGGGTTAGATAAACAACCTGAAGACATGTGCCTTAGTGTGTGTGTGTATATATATATATATATATAATATGTAGATTTTCCTGTAATCTGCTGCTTTTCTAACAGAACCCCTGCTCTGTTACCCAGTCAGTCATATTGCTGGATCACCACAATTTTCATAAATAAGAGGGTGCAATGACTGCCGATGACCCATGGGAAATAAATCAGACAGTAGCCTGAGTAGCCCTAAACAAAACAGAAGTCATTCTGGCCAATCAGTCCATTTTCTGCTGCATATCACATTTGTCATTATCATCAGACATTGGCCACATAAATAGGGGAAGAAAGGCTTCAGTATTGAGAGCACCATTTTAATGTGAGTTACTTTGTCTGTCTATACCTGTACTTTGTATGAAAACAAAAATGAAGTGGGGGAGTAATGGAGTTTCACAAACAGAGGGAACGCAGAAGATTCATTTCCCCCAACCCTGCCACTTCCTGTTCAAGAAAGACCTCCCTTCCGAGTAAATACCATCATCAGGCTTGGAGAGGCTTTCTAAGCAATTACAGATCCTGCAGTTCCATTGTGCTCTGCCAAAGAGAGGCGTATTTCCTTAAAGCTTCCCCCATCCATAATAGGCTAAAAGGCCCTGTATGTGATCATTATTGCAGAAAACACTGTACCATTAAAGTTTTGTCCAGTTTTAGATCCTTAGTCCATTCTGAATGCTTAGGCGACTAAATATATGCCTACACCTGTTGGCTGAAAACTAGATATTCCTTTAAACCATGTGTTTCTCAATGGACAACATTTTTATCATGATGATAGATGGGAATCTAACCCTATTTAGAGGAATAATTGGTAATGTAATGTGACTGAGGCCTATCTTGAGCACTGTCCAGTGAGCTCACACTGGTGTTTCTAAACAAATGTGTCCATAGCCTGGGTCCAGGGGGAAATTGTGTTGAACACGGAATGATGGAAACTGAGGAAACAATCAACTGGTTCTAGTAAAGGCATGTTCTTTAGAAAACTGGTGTTTGTGAAAGGTCTCTTTTAGGTTTGCAGACCTAACAAAAACAACATTTGATTTATTTAACTAGGCAAGTCAGTTAAGAACAAATTCCTATTTGATACAGTTCGGACTACGGCATAGTAGAGTTTCAGAAATATGTCCTTCAATCAAGTCTTAGGTGACAGCATTTTAAATCTATTAGGAAAAGTCCCGTCAAGCGTTTCGTATAGAATTGCTGTCAATCACTTATTGTGGGAGTTGCATATGTTATTCGCGGCAAACTTGCCTGAATCAGTCAACCTAACCAATTGCAATCAACAGCAGCTTACCAAGTGTAGAGATATGCGACGAATGGAATTCATTATCCGTGAACCTGCACAACAAACAGGTCTTTCCAACCCCGGAATCTCCTAAAAGTAGCAACCTGAGCAAAACGTCATACTGCTTTGCCATGGCGGACAAAAATAACTAGTTTCTTGTTAAGCGAAAACTCACTTGCATGGGGGCTGCTCTGTGATTTGCCATAAATCTAACAGATGGGAGTATCTAACATGCTTTTAGTACGGCGGTTAGATCAAAAGGCTTGGGGAAACGACAACAGCACCACAAAAATAGTGGTTACAAATGAGCCTTTGTCTATCTCCCCATGTGCCTCACTCAAATGAAAAATTGCCTATATACGTTTCATCTCTGTAAAGTAAAAAAATATATAATAATAATGTAAGCGGTATCTTAAATGTAGTGTCAAAATGGTAACGTTAGCATTTGGTAATTCATCTTCAATTCATGTTAAACTGCGCAGACTGATTTCATTAATATTGATACGTTGCCATTATCTACCAGGAGATGTCAGTGTTTCTCGTAACAAATACTGGGGCTCTTTCCTCCTTTTTTTTGCTGTTTTGTTGTAGTTCTTGAAAACTAGGTCTAACTCTGCCATTTCCCTAGTTTTCAGCTGTTGGCTCACGTGAACTTTGTTTTAACGTCAATAATCATAATTTGCGATATGGCCCTTATCTTTCAACAGCGTGAAAGAATCCTTCAAAAATCCTCCATACAGCTGTGTGCCTCAATCTGCCGAAACTACACTTCCCGAGTTACACTTCCACACAGGTGTTCAGAGCACGTTAGATAGCACAGGTGTATGTTTCAGTCTTGTTTTCCATAAACAAGCGCTGTGATATGGCCGTGTGGGAACACTAACCCTATAACTTTGTTTCAATTTAAACGTTTACTGATTTCTCGCTGATATGAAACATAACGTCATTGTGCTTCCGAAACCGGACCGCAGGCGATGCGTGTTGTTAAAACCGAGCGCCATGGCTCTTAACAAAACTCCCCGCCCAAAATACTCCTTCGTCCAATGACTTATGTGTAATGTACTGAAACAGTGTCATGATCAAGGGCTAGGGTTTTGATGTATGCATATCCCGCAATAAGCTTACCATGGTGTTGATAGACTAGTGCAGCAGATAGTGTTGTATATGGACATACCAGTCTACCATCCAGTGGCGACTCGCCATTCAGGGTAGGTGGGGCGGAGCCCCAAAAAAACTGTTTTGTGCTCCACCTGTTTGTTTTGCATGTTATTTTGCCATTACGTGTCACATATCAGTTTACAAACAATGTTAAAATAATCATTGAGTTAATAAAGCCACATACAAACATGGTCACTTTTTTTTGCTTTCTTGAGTGTGGATGTTCCAGCCTAGCTCAGTGCTTTCTGAGGTGGTGGGGAAGCCAGCGGAAAATTCAGAGTGGCGGGGTTGGTAATGTTCTCTAGTTGCGCCGTGATTGGCTCAGTGTTCTGTCACTCATGGGGACACCACATAAATCTACAGGGGGAGCTCAAAAATTGAAGCCCCTTGTGTGCTGCCATAGTTACATTAGAAGTGCCCATCAATGAAGGCTCAAGGTCATTGGCCACAGATACAATTACATAAAATAACATATCTACGGTAGCTTTGATCGGACTGATAATGTCAACATCATATTCTCAAAATCTTAGCTAGAAAGCTAGACAAGCAGTCATTATCATGAATCATGTTGACAATCTACTGGCAAATCCTTTTCAATTATTGTCATACGAAGAGAAATTATAGATAAAATGTACCGGTGCTCATCGACCATTACAAGTTGGAAATCATGAATTCAACAATTAGTGTTTTGGAAGGAATCAGTGGCTAACTGCAAGCGTTGCCAAGCAATCACTAGCCTGCTATTCAGTGGGGTGGGTGTGTGGTCCAAGTCTGAGTTTAAGATTCTGTCAATCCAGCATGACATCTGCCATGCTCAATACAACTGGGAACTGGGAACTCTTGAGAAAAAAAGAGCTCAGACTGGGAAAATAAGTTTGGTCATCCAACTCTGGAATTCAGGCCTTTTCTAGCGCTCCGACCTGAAGATCACTGACGTCATGACTCAACCCCCCCAAGAGTTCATTGAGAGAATACCCAACCCCCCCAAGAGTTCATTGAGAGAATACCCAACTTTGATGACAAAATTTGCCCATGAAGAACCGCCATGCCACCTTCCGCACAAGGAGAGTCCCAAAATGTATTGTATGCAGCATGTAATATGCTAGGGAGATATGATTCCTGTAGCTAAGAAAGTAATACTAATTATGTTGTGTAGTAAGTTGTTAGTAGCCCATGTGTCTCACCCTAATAATTTGGTGCCTTTCCCCCTCATAGCTTAGCCTACTGTTCTGACTTTGTGGAGCACATGTAGCCCATAGCCTGTTTTAGAAAAATGTAATTAATACATTTTGTAAGAGCTTTCATTGTCTGCTTATATGCCCCTTTATTTATCCTACGGTTCTGACTTTGTGTACAGGGAGAATACTGAGAATAGCCCAAGTTCTGAATTCTGTTGCAGTACAAATAGTTATATTGACGTCAGCCCTAGCTCGCTCATGGTCTTAATCGAAATTACAGATTTTCTCTTATCTGCTCGCCGTCCCCTTACATGCCATAGTTTGTACTTCTTAATTGTCAGAAATCACATTTGTTTAAGCAAGTTAGCCATGTTTTTTTTAAGGCATTAAATGAGGCTGAATTAACTGTTTCGATGGCAGTTAACTATCTACTGATAGGTGTAGCAGTGGTAAGGATTCACTCCATGGTGCTGAAAAGAAAGCTCTGCTGTTGGACCAGCTTTATGTTGGCCCTAACAGTTTGTCAACATTCTAGTGCAATTCATGTATTGTTTAGTGTTGTGTAGCGCTTTGCTGGCATGCAAGTTAAAAAAAAGAAGTTTTGTTTGTTTGCCCCACCAAGATTTACATGCTAAAATCACCACTGCTACCATCTATCCTCTTCTAACTATATTTTCCAAAAACTGAAAGCCATTAGTGTACTGAACAAAAGAGATGCTATCTCAACCATTTTGAACTTCTTTGAATTGCTAACATTTTTTCATCCTCAACCTTAGACAAACACCAGTCTTTGAGATTCTAGTATTGATATGGACGCTTCACCCGTCATTCCTTTACTCTCCTAAACTGAAACTCATTCATTTACTCCACCAGATATCAAGATGTCTCCTTTGAGATGCATGTACCTGCATGAAAAGTGTGTGTCAGGTGTGCGGATAAGTGCTCAGTGCACACTGCAAAGCATCAGTGTCAATTGGCCAACCAACACCATGCCACTCAGTGCTTAGAGCAGGTATGGTTTAAAATGTGGTACAAAAACATTGACACATAGGACAGTGCAGAGGTGTACATGTACCTTGCCCATCACTGTCTGGCACAAAATACCAAGAAAACTCAGTCAGGTATGCTTGGGCATACACTTTAAGCTGCCCTCTTCGCCAGGTCTCCCTTCTACACACAGCACTAAAGGATAAAATAGTTTTATTTATAATAGTCTCATAGCAAAGGTATGCCTCAACTTGCAAGACAATTGTTGGCAGTATGTACAACATATCTGTAATTTCCATGGAATGGAATCAATCAAATATCTATTTTGTACACACTAATTATCTCTGTAAAAAAGAAAAGAAATATTCCCAGTACAGGCAAATATTTCCAAATAAGTTTTTCTTTGTAGAATTTACATTTAAGAGTATAGTGTTATGCACTACACTGATATGGATTTATTTTCCTTTCATAAAAATAAAAGGTTACTTACTACCTTTAACTGCATTGTGTAACATTCAGTATGGATTTTAAGAAACTTTTTTTCTTCAAATCTCAATTTCCTTGAGAATAACAAAAAATAAAAACAAAATGTTGAACCTGTGAGATGAGAATATATTAAATGAGGCCAACATTGTTCATCTATCTATCTCCATTGACAAGTGGTCAAGCTAAATGACAAAAATGTACAATATGGGATACGAAATTCATTTCAATATAAGGATCACTCTAAATTTAGGGATTTGATTACACAAATATTTCAAAGACGGAAAACATCAGCCATCTACACTGATTCAGGAGGGTTGCATTACATATATTTTTCCAAAGCAACTTCAAATTCTTTAGTGAAAAAGTACAACTATTAACAAGGTAAGCTATTCCTTAGGACAATTTCTCAAAACTCTGCCTAAGTCTCAAAACTCATTGAGGTGACATAAAAAGAGAAATTGGGCTATTTGTTGTAAACTAGACTAAAGCTGTACACCTGGTCACCTCCATATCCAATTGGGAATCAATAGAATTAGGTTTTAAACGCATGAACTCCTTCAAACTGCAGAGCTGCCTCACTTTGAGGGTGTTGAGAGTTGTTGCTGTGCCATGAAAGTGTGACAATATGCTGGCGAGGGAAGAGAAAGGTTGAAGCATTGTATATATGATAGCAGCTCTATCACAGTCTTCCCTCTGTCTCCTGGACTGGCATGAGAAGGCTGGAAAGAGACTGAACAGGAGGAGTGGGCTGGTAGATAAGAGAGTCTCTAGTGATAGCACTGTGGATGGGGGTCTAGCTGGGCTCCACACGCAGCTTCTTTCTGTTGGGCGGCTCCTCTGGCTCTGATTCAGAGCTGGAGTCGGAGCCACCATCAAAGGCGGACACTGTGCTCCCCTTGGGGTTGGTGTACAAGCTGCTGTCAGAGGATGTGTAGTTGGCCTGGAGCGTAGTGTTCCCCTTGGCTTTCTCCAGTGCACGGACTGCAATCACCCAGAGAAACACAAGTCAGAAAACAACAGGAGAAGTATCGGTCTCTCCCTTCACCATGAAACATTGTTCATTGGGATAATGCAAAAAGCCATCAGTAGCATATCCATAATGGCACATTTCCATTCAGGATTTACCAGTGTTTTACTCAAAAGGTTCAGACCTTTCTGTTTCTATCTACGTGGGCCGGCACCTGCGTCTCACTGGGCCACGGCTCTGGCGTACCTGCTCTCACTTGGGGCCAAAGCCAGGCCACTATTACTTTCAGCTGTCATTAAATAATGGCTAACTGTTCCCACAAAGCAACTGTTTTGATTATACAGAAGTTCTTGATTCTGCTCTTCTCAAGTCTTCACTGCCAGCCCTAGCTATGGAAACACAATTTTCCTAGTATAAGATAAGGATGAATAGACTAGTGTAACCCTGGTGTTACAGCTGAAAAGCAGCATAAGTATGGTTCTGATCCCATGACCCAACCACTCACCCTCCTGCTACTGCAGTTGTCCCTGGGCCTTGAGCCCACACTCACCCTGCTGCTCCAGCAGTGCATTCTGCTTCTTCAGGTCGTCAATGTCCTGCTGGTGTGTGTGGTTTTTCCGTCTCATGTACTGGATGTAGTCTGTGGCTTTGTCTAGGATCTGAGCTCGGGAGGCCTGTTTGACAGATTGCTGTCAGCAACAAATGACAAACTCAGCCATCAGGCAATGTTGCATGTGTCACTTATCTCAGAATTACAGGTGAAACATGCACTGCTGGCCCAGTTATTCAAGACGGGCTAAATACCATTCACTTATTGGAACCAAGTAGAAATCCAAACTGATTCATAACTGAGCTAATCATTAATGAAAATGAAAACTAAACCATTCAAAATAATGGTTGAGGCTTATTTGATCATCATTGATACAGCAGTACATTTAGCATTAATACATTTGGACATTCATACGTTTCATACAAATTAACTTCATATAGCATTCATTCTACAGTCAGTCAGAGCTGGAAAGTAGAAAATATTGATTACTAACTTTACTAACCTTCTCCCCTTGTAACGCAGGCACAGAGTCCCGTAAACTGCTGAAGCTGTCTTTAATGTGGTCCCTACGCTTGCGCTCCAGCGCATTGTGATGTGCTCGTTTGTCTGCCTGCAACGAGAGATCCACAGACAAAACAGCATCAACCAAAATAGCAATAATTAGAGGCCAAGTAATAAGTGTTAAAAAAGCGTTTCTTCCTGCAATGTTCAAACGTGTATTTGTGGTATTTTTTTTGTGTGCCAACTAGCAAGCAATGTTCAGTTGACCATTTCAATCCCCATCAAAACACAATTATTTAACAAATTTCATATTGTGATTGCTAATGAGTTAATCGCAGTAATAGTTAGACAAAATAGACTGATGCGTGATTTTTATGACATAAGAGTGTTGAATCAATACTCACTGTTGGTATGAAGTCTACAATACTGGTTGCTATGGACAATGTCTGTCTCATACCAAACTACCTCCTATGCACCCTGATCCTCATCGCCACCGACCTCTAGCCTATACTTCTTTGTTATATTATTTTAGAAATCACTAATGTCTCATGTTCTAAGGAGGACAGAATGGTACCGCCCTTGGTTGCTTGGCAGCTACCTCTGCTCTCTAAACAGCCCAAAAAACATATTATGACTCCATGTTCATCACCAAGCATTATAAGGGGTTCAGCAAGCAGCATTGAATTAATGCATAGAAGACATTATGGCATGAGTCAGTGTAATAGCACTGTTCTTATCCTGAGCTGATATCCATCATCCAGCTTCATCAAAATGTGTGAGGGCAACTCTCCGTTAGTTCTCTATGAAAATATTTGTTTATGTTGCTTTTAACAGCACCAAATGCAATGCACGATCTTATCACCTATTGATAAAGTATGAACAACCTGCCAAAAAGACTAAACAAATTAACTATGATGGTAAGGGCACAATGTACATTATTTCCTCTCATGGGGTGCACAGTACAAACACAAAATGACATGACTTCTGAATGGTTTATCCTCTGCATAACATAATACTAGCTCATTACCATTTGGTTTGCTTCAAAGGACAATTCCCCTTGGTTTATGGGATGAGACTACCCTTTCATGCGTTAATATTTTCAGGGTTGATAACTCCCCATCAAACCTGAAAAATTGCACGAGCCTTGTAGATAATTGTCATTTTACATAACGTACAAGCGCAAAGTATAACTAGCTAACTAACTTAAGAAACATTACACTGCCCTTGTAACGTTACACTTCTCTACACCAGTGGTTCTCAACCTTTTTCGCTTACCACCAACTTAATGTTACTCTGCCTGGACTACCTCATGTGCATTTGACCATTAAGCCTATGGTCTCATGAGTCTTCTCAAGTACCCCCTGTGGATAGGCCAAGTACCCCTGTTTGGGAACCACTGCTCTACACCGACTTACCTAACTAGCTACATTAGCTAGCTGACCTTGTAAGCGAGTTGTAGGTAATATTTAACTACATAGCTTGCTGCTTTTGCCGTCGCATGCATCGCTCGCTGTTTGTTGTTCTAGACAAGTTAGCGCCAGCTAGCAAGCGATGTTCAGTTCACCGCTTCAAATATAACAATCAAGCTCCGTGTTAGCTAGCTAGGTAGCTACATTGCTAAAACTGGTCAAATTCGCTAACAAGTCAACAAAGTTTTTTTGATGACATTATGATAGATGCATATATTGAAATGATCATTTGTTGAGTAATCATGTATGCATGTGTTATGTTTCATTGGCAAGCTACTCAGCTGATTGGGTTTGCAGGCTACTGTGTCGAAAAATATTTCTGATCTGCCAGCTAGTTCATCGAGCCAGCTAACATACCCCAGGGAACAACGAAAAGCACGCGTTTCCCTAATCAAAAATACAAACGCAATCACATTAACTTACGTCACTGTCGACATCGATATCTTCGTTGTCGCTCATTCTTCGGTGAAATGTATGAGAAAATTTAAATAGTTTAAAATGAACACAGGAGATAGCTAGCAACCAAAATGAAACGAAGAACGAAACGAATCCTACAGCAGGGACATGACGACCAACGGATTCTCTACACGTGATTCGCCTACACATGGACACAACAGTCTGTAAAGCGCATGTGCGAAGACGAAAGGTTTTGTGGGTATTGATGTCCTTGGTGTGACTCGTTTGGTTCCTACCATTATGTGACCGTCTGTAATCGGACTATATTCCCCACAAAGCTTCTTTATTTGGACGCGCCCGTGCTACGGAAAAGTCTCAAAATACCCTTACAACTGTTCAAGGATCTGTTTTGATCATTTTGCCTTACACATTGTAATAGCTGATCCTAATTCAGCGACTTATACATATGTATAGAAAGAGACCCAGACAGACGTACAGAGACAGGCAGACTCTTTGACCAATAACTGCTTTTTCAAATTATATATAATATCAAACTACACACATATGAGAACTCACAGTAATATCATGATTGCTGACTTGTTTATTGTTATTCAGAATTAGGCCTATGTATGTACAATCTATACATGTTAACTGCTTAAGCATTCAGGGTTATCATTCTTGTTTGCAGAGGCCGTTGATCACAAGACTAATAGGCATGCAGCGATCATAACCAGGCCTCTCCCTCTGTAGCCTGTGATTATGAGGCCAGATGGCAGCCCAGTTTCAGCATCCCTCCCCCACTCCTCACCCTGATCATACACTTCTCTCCATAGGACCTGTATAAACCTGCTGTTTCCCTACAAGCACCTGAATATTCCCATTGCTGCAATCTGAGGGTATGCAGAGTTCAAATGTAATAACAAAAAAATCATATCACAGATCGGGATAATATTTGATAATCAAGGAAATAACTCTGCACAATTGGCTTTTGTATATATACTGTAAAACAAAAACACACAGAAAACAGGCTATAATTCAGAAATGGACTTTGTTTGGTGTTCACCTAATCAATCAGATAAGTAAACATACATTTTACCAACCATCTGACATTCTGCAATTATGTGATCCTCTGATGGTTAATGGATGATCTTACAGTCGATGATACAAACACTCGATGGTGCTTATTGTACAAGTCATGTTTGACACCAATTCTTTAGCAGTAAAGATAATGACACTGTCAAATGATAAATATCCAAAGGAGGCACTACCAGAGACCGAGGGCCAGACTAAATCCAACTAGGCAACTTGCATCCTGTTTACTTAATTAGTGTCCATAAAACAACCAGCACTTTCACTTTCTGTACTTCTGCAGCTCTTTCTAATGTCATATTCATCACCAGCCACACCATATGCTACCCTCAACCCTCACAGCCGTTTCCATGACACAATGGCCAACATACAACCATTGGCATATTTCCCCCTCTCCTCCAAAGAATCCTCAGATATTTCTTGATCAATATACTGTATATATGTAGGGCAGCCCTGAAGTGACTCTTCTTATCAACTGTATGCAACAATTTCCTCTGTGTTGTCTTAGGAATTCAGCATTCTCTGTCTTGATCTCCAACCCCCATTTTCACAGATCTGCGAAGCAAAGGTTCTGTTGTCTTTACATGTCTGTAGGTCTGATATCTGATTAGAGGTTAACTTTACAGTAAAAATATTAGTCAACAACTCAGATTTTGAATCCAAACAACTCAGATGTTATAAATTGTCTTAGATTCATTGTCTCTTTCTCTTATGTTGCGCTGGTGAAATACATTACCTACACTCTTTCTTTCTCTCTCCCTCGCCCATGAGCTATGGGCCATGACACAACCATGGTTTCTTTGTCTCTCTTTTTCTCTCTGACCATGCTTTGAATAATGCCTTGTAATGCTTGTTAATGCTTTGCAACTTAAGCTTATGCCTTGTATAATGTTAAACAGAGTCAAATAAAGATAAACATTTGAATAGGCTAATTGCTTAGTCTTATTACGAGTCACATGTGAGGTATATATAATACAGCATATATAATAAATATGTTAAATATTACCCACTACATATATTTTTATTTATTTATTTATTTATTTTACCTTTATTTAACCTGGTAGGCAAGTTGAGAACAAGTTCTCATTTACAATTGCGACCTGGCCAAGATAAAGCAAAGCAGTTCGACAGATAAAACGACACAAAGTTACACATGGAGTAAAAACAAACATACAGTCAATAATACAGTATAAACAAGTCTATATACAATGTGAGCAAATGAGGTGAGAAGGGAGGTAAAGGCAAAAAAGGCCATGATGGCAAAGTAAATACAATAAAGCAAGTAAAATACTGGAATGGTAGTTTTGCAATGGAAGAATGTGCAAAGTAGAAATAAAAATAATGGGGTGCAAAGGAGCAAAATAAATATATATAAAGAGTAAATGCCAAAGTAATTTATTTCTCAAATAGCTACAACTTCCCAAAGAACTACAAAGCATAAGTTTACCCACACATAGCTCACTTGATGTGGTAAAACACTATCCAACAGTGCACATATTTGGGGACTGCCTGTGGACACAGGTCTCATGAACTGCCTGCCTACTTCAGTAAATGCCGGTTTCCTGAGGTGCTGTGTGCACCCAGTGAGCCTAAGCTCCACAACCACTACAGCGAAAGGGATCACTGGACATTTTTGTAACACTGGAATGTGAGCAAGTAAGAAAAGCACAGGTTCGGTTTGAAAATAAGTTGTGTTTTTCTTCAAGCTCTGTCATGGCGTGCAAAGCATAGTATCACATACATACGTTTTTTCCAGTGAAATGTTGAATCAGAATGCATATCTGGTATTTGTAACACACAACAGGTGTGGACTAACAGTGAAATGCTTACTTCCAAACAATGCAGAGAGAAAGCAAATAGAGAAATAATAGAAAAGTAAAACACGTAATAATAGATACACAATGAGGAACGATAACTTGGTTATATACAAGAGGTTCCAATACTGAGTCGTTGTGCAGGGGTACAAGGTAATTAAGGTAGATATATACATATAACTAGGAATAAAGTGACAGATGGTAAATAGTAGCTGCACCCTATGTGATGAGTCAAAAATGTAAGTGTGAAAATGGTCAATGCAGATAGTCCGGGTAGCCCTTTGGATAACTAACTATTTAGCAGTCTTATGGCTTGGGGGTAGAAGCTGTTCAGGGTCCTGTTGGTTCCAGACTTGGTGCATCGGTACTGCTTGCTGTGCGGTAGCAGAGAAAACAGTCTATGACTTTGGTGGCTTGAGTCTTTGAGCATTTTTAGGGCCTTCCTCTGACACCGCCTGGTATAGAGGTCCTGGATGGCAGGGAGCTCGGCCCCAGTGATGTATTGGGCCATTCGCTCTACCCTCTGTAGCGCCTTGCGGTCGGATGCTAAGTAGCTGCCATACCAAGCAGTGATGCAGCCAGTCAAGATGTGTTCAATGCTGCAGCTGTAGAACTTTTTGAGGATCATGCCATGCCAAATCTTTTCAGCCACCTGAGGGGAAAGAGGCGTTGTTGTGCCCTCTTCACTATTGTGTTAGTGTGTTTGAACAATGATAGACTCTTAGTGATGTGGAAACAGAGGAACTTGAAGCTCTCGAGCCGCTCCACTATAGGCATCGATGTGAATGGGGGCGTGCTCGGCCCTCTGTTTCCTGTAGTCCTCGATCAGCTCTTTTGTCTTGTTGATGTTGAGGGAGAGTTTGTTGTCCTGGCACCAGACTGCCAGGTCTCTGACCTCCCCCCTATAGGCTGTCTCCTTGTCGTCTGTGATCAGGCCTACCACCGTTGTATCTTCTGCAAATTAATGATGGCGTTGGAGTCGTGGCGGCCATGCAGTCGTGTGTGAACAGGGAGTACAGGAGGGAACTAAGCAGACC
Organism: Oncorhynchus kisutch; assembly: GCF_002021735.2. Taxonomy (NCBI): domain Eukaryota; kingdom Metazoa; phylum Chordata; class Actinopteri; order Salmoniformes; family Salmonidae; genus Oncorhynchus; species Oncorhynchus kisutch. The sequence continues at coordinate 34,309,992 of NC_034180.2, forward strand.
ACCATAGCCCCTGGGAGAGGTTGACAATGTCAGTGAAGACACTTGCAAGCTGGTCAGTACATGCTCTAAGTACATTTATTTGAACTCATCCGTAAAACACTGTTTACAAAATCAACAACTCAGCCTTATTTGACATCTCTGGCCCAGTTGTGTGAGTAGTGACTGGAAGGTCCCAAGTTGCCAAGGATGGCATAAAGTGAGGAGGGGCTCCACTGAAAGGACTGGCAACTTTTCCAGGCGAAGGCATTGAACTTTCAGCCTGGTTGTGTAATATGAATTGATACTTGTTCCATGTGCATGAATACCAAGTAGAAAAAATCCTCCTGAAGTGCTCTGGCAACAATTACACTCTGTCCACACAATCTGACCCATTGATGCTAAACAAGGCTTTCCCACGGTACTCAAGTCTAATAGAAATACAGCCAAACAAGGGACAGAGCTGGCATCTCATATTAGCAGGTGTGGATGAACATTTACTGGAATTTATTGGTACAGTATTGTGATCAGCTTATCTTCAGCTGTACTGAATGTTAGATCTAGAGCCCTGAAACATTTTATAAGAGTGTTGACATCATCATTAACCATGGATATCTAACAAGCTGTTTTTAGGTGACAATTATGTCAATTCTGCTAAGAAAGTTGAATTGGGAAGAAATACATGCATTCCTTTGTCTCATGAACATCCCCCTGTCATATGCAAACATATTCAGTTGGATATGTCCAGGATGTAAGAGGGCAAAGAGTACAGAAATGTGATGATTGTTATGAATTTGAAGATGTAGCCTGTTGCGCAGGAGTTAGCCCCCCTAACATGTGACCATAATGCCATGTGACAGGGGGTTCTAGATAGAGAGCTATGGGGTTAGATAGAAGAATGTGAGGAGGGATGGGTAAAGTGTGTGTGCTAGAGAGGGGAGAGACGGGGAGTAAGAGAGAGAGAGAAAGCACTCAGCGGACCAGAGACTTGAACATCACAAGACTGCACACAATGAAGGTAAGAAAATCCTTTTTAAATAATCCCAGTGCCTTGAGGTGTCATGAAAATCCTTTACTACTTGCATTATAATCTGGGATTGTTATCTACTTTATTTATCTTTTTTATCAATTGGACTTTAATAACAATGTAATAACTAGTTAAACTACACAGACACGACCTGCATGAAAGTAATCTAATTTACACATAAAGCAGATCTAGATTTAGTTTATCTCATTATTTGCAAATAAATACTAATGAGTAAGGGCAAGAAAAAAAGACCAATAATAAAACCTAATTAAGCCTTGAGACAATTGAGACATGGATTATGTATGTGTGCCATTCAGAGGGTTAATAAAACAACAGATTTAAGTGCCGGTTTATGTCAAGAACTGCAACACTGCTGGGTTTTTCACGCTCAACAGTTTCCCATGTGTATCAAGAACGGTCCACCACCCAAAGGATATCCAGCCAACTTGACACAACTGTGGGAAGCATTGTAGACAACATGGCCTAGTATCCCTGTGGAACACTTTTGAACCTTGTACAGTCCATGCCCCGACGAATTGAGGCTGTTCTGAGGGCAAAGGGGGGTTCTAATGTTTGGTATGCTTAGTGTATTTCTGCACTCTGTTTTGTAAAAAATATCCTTTCGGGTCCTGATATTTTCATTAAAGACGTGTTCTGAGACACTTGTAAGAAATTACTAAATTCGCCCTACTTGAGGCCTCTTTGAATCCGTGTATGATTGGGCACCCCACTGCACTCTATTCTTTGGGCACTGTGCCTGTTTGTTGCTCTCTGAATAGCACGGGTTGATGAATAGCCCTTCAGTGGGTGCCTAGGGAACCGCATTAGGATAGCAAACCATGTGGAAAAACAAATCGTACTCCTCCAATTAATTGTGCTAAAATGTATCTGTTTGCTCTTTAGTCACATATTCTAGGAAAGGGAAATATTCTTTGAACAATCATTTGTCCCTCATCGGTTCAGCTTCTGTAGCAGCTGAAAGTCACAAGGAGAATATCTGTCTGAGTAACACCAAAGGCTAATACTCAAATAAAATCACATTTTACTTGTCACATGTGCCGAATACAACAGGTGTAGACCTTACAGTGAAATGCTTACTTACAAGCCCTTAGCCAACAATGCAGTTTAAAGAAAAATAGCATTAAGAAAGTATTTACTAACCACTGTACGGTCAGAACTGAGTGACGATGGTATACATTTATAGAGTAGTGTATTAACTCTCTGGACTGGTGTGTCATCATCAGCATAGCTACGGAGTCATTCAACACTGCAGGATAGATTTGATTCATCTTCTGAGGTGAAATGTTGCCTGGTAGCAAGATACATTCATAGATTGCATTGTTCAAGTCTCATCAAATATATTAATTGTGTGGTGTCATTGAGTAACGTAGCTAGTACCAAACTGTCTTATTGTAAAAATAGTAATACTCATGATGGAAGTCTAGAGTAGACACCATTCAAAGTTTGAAGTGCAATAGAGTGGATAGGAGGAGTTGTGACTCTCCAGTTGGTCAAGTCCAAGAGACAACACAGAACCATTTGCTCTCCATTTGACATAGATATGTTTCTTCATTTTTTTTAATGTTCGGTGTCTCATTAAATATACAGTAAACAAACAGCTTTGGGATGAATGGTACCATGAACCAGACAGAGGGACAGTACCGAGATGGCTATGAGACAGCTTGGAATGGCGGCAACACCTACAACATCACGCCTCATAATGTCACCACTGGCTTCCAGTCCCCCTTCTCCCCGGTTATGGACATGGCCATCAGTGGCATCACCATCATCAGCCTCTTCATCACCATGGTGTCCCTGGGCTGCACCATGGAGATCTCCAAGATCAAGGCCCATATCCTGAAGCCCAAAGGGGTGGCCATCGCAGTGGTGGCCCAGTTTGGTATCATGCCTCTCACTGCCTTCAGCCTGGCCAAAATCTTCCAGCTGGGCGCCATCGAGGCTGTGACCGTGCTAATCTGTGGCTGCTGTCCGGGGGGAAACCTCTCCAACATCTTCGCCCTGGCCCTGAAGGGTGACATGAACCTAAGGTGAACTCATTGACATTTTGATCTGAAGGTTCAAACATTTATACAATTGTTTCACAATACAGAAAAATGCAAAGGTTTGAATAATTTTGCACATGGCATGAATGCTAAACTAAAGATAACACATGTTCTATTGTTAAGATTTGGCAAGGATATCACCAAAACTCAGTTAAAATTGAAAATTGAATGGAAATTACAAAAGTTTCAACCTCCCCTTCTCTTTATATCCTACAGCATTGTAATGACCACATGTTCTACTGTTTTGGCCCTGGGTATGATGCCTCTGCTGCTCTTCCTATATTGCCATGGCTTCAATAATTTGGAAAACGCTGTGCCTTACACTGGCATCACCGTAGCTCTCATCATGACCCTAGTGCCCTGTGCCATTGGCATAGCCATCAACCACCGGGTACCACAGTACTCTCAGATCATCATCAAGGTGAGCTTGACTTCAGATCCTGTATTTTTGGTTAACAAAGTGACACATCTTAAGGTATATAAAATAGTGTTTCTAATCCAAGTTCATTCATATAGCATTTTCTATTTACGAAAGGACATTAATTAACATCCTCTGTAAAAGCATGTTTGATTTGACAGAGCTTTTACTCCACAGGTTGGTCTAAGCATCTTACTAATTGCCACTGTGGCCATTGGTGTCATGTCAGGCATCTCCATTGGGGGAACAGTGCGGGTGCTTCTCACACCCCAACTCATGGCCGTGGCTGCACTGATGCCATTGACAGGCTACCTGCTGGGATACCTCATGTCCACCATCTTCAAAGTCAATCATCAGTAAGTACACTGCTGTATTCATCGGTAGATAGACTGGGCCAAGGGGTATGCATCCATTCACAGCTATCAATAATAATATACAGTTGAGCAAACCATGTAACAAATATTTTCTCAGATGCAGAAGGACTATTTCTATGGAGACAGGCTGTCAAAACATCCAGCTGTGTTCCACCATCTTGAAAGTGGCCTTTCCCCCGGAGGTTATTGGCCCCCTGTATCTGTTCCCGCTAATCTACATCCTATTCCAGGGAGGCGAGGCACTGCTTTTCATCATCCTCTTCAGATGTTACCAAAGCTTCTAGCCACCAGCTGAGGGTAAGTGTCACAGCTGCCTGGGTAACACTAGGGTAGCGTGGCTCAGAGAATGTACTGTCCCCTTACCCCTGCTGTTGTTACAGTGCGCCAGACTGTTTGAGAAAATATAGGCAATCTTTCTTCTAAAGAAATCTATTTTTCTCTCCCATAGCAAAGCCTGTATACATGACAGTGGCCGGTAAAATGGAGGAAGTAAAGGTTCTATAGGTCCCATATGGGAGAGGCCCATAGAGATGGAGCGGCCACGGGAGGACAGCGGACCAAACTGAACAGGCCCAGGACAGGAGTCAAGACCACAGCATTGGAATGGAGGGGGACACCTCAGACAATCAGGATGTGTTGAGAACAGAAGATGGTAGTCTAATATGGTCATCGCTTAGTCACTTCAATGACATCAAATGTATGGGTTTTTAGGGCAACATAACTGGCTGGCGATGTGCAGCATAATTTTACCAATGCAACTGTATACTGTAGTTGGAATGCAGTGTCTAAGCCACTAGATACTAACTGGAGGAAAGAAGGAGTAACTGTATTTATATTGACAAGCTTTTATTTCTAGAGAAGATAATGAATTTAAATACTTTATCTACTGCCAATATTTAGCATTTTGACAATAAATTATGCCCAGGTATTTTATACTTAGAGTAAATATAAAAAATGTATAATGTAGATTAAGGTTTTAACCAAATACACAATGACAATGGGGTCATTTCTGTAGAGGACAAAAGCAGCATAAAGTTGTACAGGGTCTCCATCTTTGTTGCAGTTTTATGAAAACAAAAATTGTGATGTTTAATTACAAAAAAGCCTCTAAAATGTCAAAATGTATTTTCAAGAAGTGGGTTCTTTATAAATAAAGTGCATTACAATGCCACCTAGTGCTGACAGAATGTCCACAAAACATAGAGATCAAACAGTGCAGTGAAAGAGGTTGAACTGTTGGAGAATGGAATTGGTTGACAAGGACAAAACCTTGCACAGCTCAAATTATATTTATTCAAAATTATAACAGGGTATTTACAGAGTAAAATTAACAAACCCTTTTTCAAATATTAAAATACTATCTTTACACCAATTGCATTGTGTAGTCCCAAAGCAACTGAAACCATTTGAAATGACACTAAGCTTCTGTACATAACAATAATGATCTGTTTTGAACTATCTATGGTTAACCCAATTAACTTTAGTCTTCCATATATTATGTCCTTATGAGTCCACCAAGGTGGCAATGTTAAAAGACACGTCTTAATATGCTTTCTCAAGAATTGTGGAAGCATCCAAGCAACCATGTCTGATCAACAGCATTTTGGACATGAATATACTAAATACTAAATTTTGTTTACCCATCTTAACTTAATTCATCATTTTAAACAACCCACAAATAAATATAAAGTATAACATTGTCAGGTCTCCAAGAACCACCAACTATGCTCCAATTTGTTACGTCACGGAGCTGTGAAGAGCGAAAATTGACAATTTTAAAATCCTTTTTTTAGGAAGGAAACTCAATACAAATGCTTTTTGTGCATAGAAGTGGAGCTCTAAGGCCACCTGGGAAAAGGTGTACTGACATGAAGAAGAGGATATAAACTCTAAGCCCAATGTCAATAAGCTGAGAGGTGTGCCTCAACCTAGGGAACACTGGCCTTCAGCAAAATCATCTAATAAGTGCATGAAAAAAAACCACTGCGCTCAAAACTATGATCAGAATGGATATGTGACATCAATTAGTTGTGCCATTAAGAACCCCATTCAGAATATTATCACAAGTTACTCTTACTTACCTTATCGAGCATAAATGGTCAAATCTGTGTATGTGTGAGAATGACCAGTTCAATCTAAGTTGCAGTGGTCTTCATGCATCATTCCTAACATGCTGCTGTGCATGTTCTGCAGTGATCATGTAAAAACAGGTCGACATGGTACAAATTGGTGATGGGTGCAATGATTAGCTCATAAAATGTGTTTAACCACTGAAAAAAAAATACATGTAATGCTGTAAAGAGAATTTTCAAATGTCATATCGAGCTTTCCAGAAGACCATCCAACATACAGGGTGGTCATTCTTTTACAGTTACGTCCCTGCGCTAAGCCAATGGTTAAAAGAACAAGTGTCAGACACTTAGAAAATGGCTAAGCATTATGTACATGTTAAACCCCTCTGAGCCCTCCTCTGGATGGGGGAGAAGCAACATTCTGCTGAGCATGACACAGCCTCACTTAGTGCCCCTGGAGGAGGTGGGTGGGTAGTCTTGTGTTGGCAGCTGCTGCAGTGGGGAGCTTCATACATGCCTCCGACTCAACACAGCCGCACAACAGCAACCCTGGATGTCTCTAATGTACGCCCAAGTGGCTGCAGCATGATTCAGGCCTCCTTTAACAAAGGCATATCTGCAGGAACAAAGAGACATCATCAATACGCCGTATGCATATATGGGCATTATCAACCAATACATGTGTGAAGAGGCCTGTTTGGAGAGACATGTTGATAGGGGGCCTACCGTCAGTGTAGTCCATCTCAGAGTTGAGGAGGGGCAGACTGTGCTGCTCACTGCCTGTGGAGTCCCTCCGCTGTGATGGTGAAGGCGCTGCAGCAGCAGCCTGCTCCGGGCCCCAGCAGGAGGAGTATGAAGGGGAAGAAGTGAAGGATGGTGGTACTGGGTGAACCAATGCCATCTCTGAGAGCTGGGAGAGGGTGGAGGGCCTGGCCTGTGCAATGAGCGGCTCGGTCATCCCTGCAGCCTGCTGGCCCTCTGACAGCACTATTTGGACCCGGGACTCAGAGCTGAGACTCAGACCCCCTCCGCCACACACCGCCTCCTCATAGGAGGGCAGGGCCACCTGCACCCCCTCCACCATGATGGACACGGGCTGGCCTGACACCCCCTGCTCACGGCTGTGAGGGGGACCAGAGAGGAGTGAAACTGTTAATTACTCATTACGTTAGAGACTTATGAGCTAGTTTTATGAGACATGCACACCCCTGGAGTACACAAATAGCTAGGATAAGTCTACCATAGCTGATGCTGAATAAGCATGTCTGTAGTTTCAGGCCACCCACCGGCTGTGGTTGAAGGACTTGAGTTTTGGCTGCAGCAGGACAAACAGGACCACCAGCAGCAGGATGAGGGCTACAGAGCTGGCAGTGGAGGCCACGATGGACAGGGTGGGTATGCCCAACGGCAGGGCAGGGTCTCTGTCTGGAAGAGGGGAATCAGGCAATCAGCCCAAGTGCATACAGTGTCACAGACCTGCCAACCTTGAAGAATATTTAGGAGTACCAATTCAGCACGGTGGTGCCACCGCCGCCCCCCACGACAGCGCACGTGCGACACCCACACTGCTCACATCATAAGCAATTCACTTTTTTTTGCCTAATAATGATGTTGACAGAAGACTGCCTAAGTAGGAATGTGAGGCTTTAGACTGGTATGGTACTTGGTAATTGGCTGCTCTTCGATAGCTAACTAGAAGAGATATAATTAAATGCATACATCAGGGCTCTCCCTAGGATTTTATATCAAACAACATAGCCAACACAGAAGTCTTGTGTTTGATCCTAAATTAAATTGATGTGGTCTCAATGAAATGTTTCTAGGTTACATTTGAGTGAAAACTTAATTTTTGGAGGGGAGAAAAATCTGAACAATTCCAACTACTGGATGCAATGTAGTAGTGTAGTTTACTGTAGTTTACTGTAGGTTATTTGGAATATGAAACAACTGAACTAGGCCTCCTGAGCAGCAAAGCAGTCTAAGGCACTGCATCGCAGTTCTAGAGGCGTCACTACAGGCACCCTGGTTCAAATCCAGGCTGTATCACAACCGGCCGTGATTGGGAGTCCCATAGGACGGCACACAATTGGCCCAGCGGCGTCGGGGTTTGGCCGGTGTAGGTTGTCATCGAAAATCATTTGTTGTTAACTGACTTGCCTAGTAAAATAAAGGTAAACAATAAATAAAACATTGCCGACAGAGCAGATCTACCGCTTCTTAGACTTGTTTCAATGAGTAAAAATTTTAATTAAAAAATTTAAAATGAGCTTGTCCCCCCCCCCCCATCAGATTTCCATCCCTGACATAATCCATCAAGTTTGACTACTAGGCTACCATTCATTCAACATGCCTTGTCATTGGTGAACAGACTTATCACATCATTTGCAGCCTACTGTCGACATACAACTGTATCAAGAGGACAGATCAAGAAGTGATTAATTAACATAGGCCTACTAATGTTTAACAGTCTAACATAACCTTTTGTGAAGGACATATTAGCGGAACAGCTCTCTGCCATGTCTGTTTCCATCCAAGCAGCGACACTCACTGAACTACCGCAACATAGGTTTCCTTGCTCATCAATGCCTACCACCGCAACGCGCCTATTTTATGATAGTTTATCGTATCAGCATACTTTGTCCTCAAATTGCGTGCATGGTACGCAAAATGTGTGCAGGTTGGCAGTCGCTCTTGAGGCTTGAAAAAAGCAATAATGTTAGTGAAATTTCATCTTGCAGATTGATACAACAAAAAGCAAATAGTTCAAGCTACCTAACACGGAACTCTGAAGAGTAAGACCAACCTTGGTCCAGGAGACAGCTAATCTGCATAGGACCGTCCCACTCCCCGTCCTGACAGGTCAGGTATTTGTAGTCTCCCTTCAGGATGTAGCCTTCATCACAGAAGTACTCGATCACAGTGCGATGGTTCAGTCTATGGCAGGGGGACGGGTGGCAGGTGTAACCCCCATTCTCTGGCTCAAATGGAGGCAGACACACTGTTGACAAGAAACAAGAGAACCATCATCAGTGAGTTCACAAACACATTTTAGACTTCCAAATATGTTAGGGTGTGTGGAATGAATTCAGATGATTTAGTAAAGCCATTAGTACTATCACTGTGTATGCAGCGGGGTGGGTCTGAGGACCAGTGGCCCAGGGGGGTGCAGGTGAGGATGTTGGGCCCATCTTCCAGGAAGCCTGGGTCGCAGCTGTACTGGAGCACCGTGCCGACAGGAAAGGAAGCCCCGTTGGTCTCTGTCAGGTTGGCTGACCCATGTTGGACCATGAACGGCCTCGCACATCCTTGGTTGACACAGCTAATCTGCATGGGGCCGTCCCACTCCCCATCCTGACAGGTAAGATATTTGTACTTGTAGTCTCCCTTCAGGATGAAGCCTTCATCACAGAAGTACTCGATCACAATGCCCTGGCCTAGCCGATGGCAGGGAGACGGGTGGCAGGTGTACCCTCCATTCTCAGGCTCAAACAGAGGCCGGCACACTGCTGGTCAGAAACAACACAATCATGTTGTAAAGTTATAATCCTACATTATCCACATTTTGGCATCAACTGTTCAAATAGAAATAAATAATCCTGTTCACAATGAGTCATACTGGTGGCCACATTGTAGAGAGCCACTCACCGTCACTCCGTTTGCACCGGGGTGGGTCTGAGGTCCAGAGGCCTAGGGGGTTGCATGTGATGATGCTGGGCCCATCAGCCAGATAGCCTGGGTCACAGCTGTACTGGAGCACCGTTCCCACAGGGAAGGAACCCCTGTTGGTCTCTGTCAGGTTGACCCAGCTGTTCTGCACCATGAATGGCCTCACACATCCTGAGGAGGGACAAAAGGTCATGATTGATGCTAGCGCATACTGCTGTTTTTTTCCCCTGCTATATTTTGGTTTTAAAACGCTGTTGTTAAGGGCCTTGCTATAAGTGGTTTTTATGAGGTTTATATAATATCAATGAGTCACAAAGGCAGTGGGAGGTGAGTGGGACTTCTAGCAACAGCTTCACGCACTCCATCCAGCATCTTTTACTCATCAGCTATGAGAGGGAGAGGATGTGGGGACTTGACACCTTAATATTGAGTGTAGCTCATGTGTTGGCCAGTTGTTTGTTCAAATAAACCCAATTCCAATGTTATAATTTACCACATACAGTAGGTTAATGTACATCCTGCATTATTAGACTGAAAGAGAGAAGCGGAATTGTAGCAGCATAACAGTAATGTATGGAACGGAGATGTGTGGGGGGGATTTTGCTGACGAGAGATCCCTTACCTGACCCTTGTCCCGTGGATAGCACAGTCAGAAAGAGCAACAGTGAAAGTGCCCGCTTGTCAGCTGAGGTGAGCAGTTCAAGGGCTTTTGACATTGACGCTACCATTCCATTGCACATATTTTACTTCCACTGCAGAGGGATTCAACTCAACCTAGGGATAGAAGACCAGAATTAATTGAGTGACAACTGAACGGAGTTGTCGCCCACCCCCCAGATAATCAACCCTGTCCAAGTTCTAATTATTATTTACTAGCAACTGCAAAGTCACATTTGACTGAGTCTAATGCATATATCCCAAGATCAAGAAAGAGCAGATGCTTTGTTTGGGGACCATGCAATCACGGACCCTTGGGACGTCCCTATCCCCATTGAAGTTGACATTTAAATGGTTAGGGTTGTAGTTTAGGGAAGGGATTTTCCAAGTATCCCGAATAGCACTGACCCTTTATTTGGGTCCAAATGAGAACTAAGTGGCGCACAACAGACCCTGGTTCGATCCTTGGCTGTATCACAACCGGCTGTGATCGGGAGTCCCATTGGGCGGCGCACAATTGGCTCAGCATCATTCAGGTTAGGGGAGGGTTTGGACGGGGTAGGCCAAATAATAATTTGTTCTTAACTGACTTACCTAGTTAAATAAAGGCTAAACAAAAAAAGATCTGACTGTAGTTAAGTTACAGCCAAAGACACTCATACTAGCATCCTATTTGATAACTACCTAGCTAATTAACTAGGTAATGTAACTACGGTCTGGGTATGTCCTCCCAAACCAAGTAAAAAAAAAAAAAGTTAAGTACCTTTTTGGGCAAACCAACCAAATTCAAAGAAATCTGAGTTATAGATCTGTCATACTCATTGAAACAAGTTTAAGAAGCAGTAGACCTGCTCTGTGGCCCAAAAAAAGTACTTAAAAAAAAAAACTTTATTTAACTAGGTAAGTCAGTTAAGAACAAATTCTTATTTACAATGATGGTCTACACCGGCCAAACCCGGACGACGGCAGTTGTGCCCCGCCCTATGGGACTCTTAATCACAGCCGGTTGTGATACAGCCTGGAATCAAACCAGGGTGTCTATAGTGACGCCTCAAGCACTGAAATGCAGCGCCTTAGACCGCTGCGCTACTCGGGATCACATTTCTATGCTTCCACTTTCTTATGTTTAATTTTTGCATATCTTACTTACATCAGCTTCAAACAGCTGAAAATAAAATATTTTTGCTTATTGAAAAGACGGTACAATAATTCTCTACACTCAGTGGTTTGTTTTGTCACATTTAGGAGAACTATTAGAATTCATGTGATTTCTGCTTATTGCACCTTTATACTAACCAGATAGCAGAGGGGAAAACTATTAGCTACATTACCAAAAGTATGTGGCCACAAGTATGTGGAGTTGGTCCCCCCTTTGCTGCTATAACAGCCTCCACTCTTCTGGAAAGGCTTTCCACTAGATGTTGTAAAATTGCTGTGGGGTCTTCCTTCCATTCAGCCACCAGAGCATTATTGAGGTCGGTCACTGATGTTGGACGATTAGGCCTGGCTCGCAGTTGGCGTTCCAATTAATCCCAAAGACGTTAGGTGGGGTTGAGTTCAGGGCTCTGTGCAGGTCAGTTAAGTTCTTCCACACAATCTTGACAACAATTTCTGTATGGAACTCGCTTAGTGCACTGGGCATTGTCATGCTGAAACAGGAAAGGGCCTTCCTCAAACTGTTGCCACAAAGTTGGAAGCACAGCATTGTCTAGAATGTCATTGTATAAGAGATGTCCTGTCACTGGAACTAAGGGGCCTAGCCTGAACCATGAAAAACAGCCCCAGACCATTCCTCCTCCACCAAACTTCACAGTTGGCACTATGAAGTCGGGCAGGTAGCGTTCTTTTGGCATCTGCCAAACCCAGGTTCCTCCATCGGACTGCCAGATGGTGAAGCGTGATTCATCACGTCAGAGAACACGTTTCCAGAGTCCAATGGCGGCGGGCTTTACACCACTCCAGCCGACGCTTGGCATTGTGATTTTAGGCTATTGTGCGGTTGCTTGGCAATGGAAATCCATTTCATGAAGCTCCAGACGACAGTTCTTGTGCTGACTGATGTTCCAAACAGCCTCTGGAAGTAACTCGGTAGAAAGTGTTGCAACCAAGGACATATGAGTTTTACGCGCTATGCTCTTCAGCAATCGTTTGTCCCGTTCTGCGAGCTTGTGTGGCCTACCACTTCACGACTGGGCCGTTGTTACTCCTAGAAGTTTCCACTTCACAATAACAGCACTTACACTTGAACGGGCAGCTCTAGCAGGGCAGAAATTTTATGAACTGACTTGTTGGAAAAGTAGCATACTATGACGGTGCCACGTTGAAAGTCACAGTTCTTCAGTAAGGCCCTTCTATTGCCAATATTAGTCTGTGGAAATTGCATTGCTGTGTGCTCGATTTTATACACCTGTCAGCAACGAGTGTATAAAATGAAATAACTGAATCCACAAATTTGATGGTGTGGCCACATACTTTTGTGTGTGTGTGTGTGTATATATATATATATATATATATATATATATATATATATATATAGTACATAGACGTTACCTACTACCTACACACAACAACACCTGGCTAGCAGCGGCAGATTAATGTTACGTAGAGAACACCAGCTGGTTAACATTAGATTGCTACTGTAGATAACGTTCTTTCTCACACTAGACCTCGTCAGCGTAACAACGCTAGCTAACTGTGAATCACGTAACGCTAACTACAGTAGCTATGTTAACAACAATAAACCATTATCGTTACCTTTGCTTGTAGTTAGCAACGTCAGCTATACCTAGCCAGCTAATCTCTTCGTTTACCCACACAAAAACACGGACAGTCAGGTCCTCCTCCACCCTGTTCTACTGTACTCGCTCACTGTGGTAGATACATTTGCCTAATCAGTTTCTGTAAAACGGCAATTGTCCCTCACTAAAAGCATCAACTATGCGCGGTCAGGGGAGACTGCAAATCGCCCCCCCGCTAGACTAGCTTCGCAACGGCTTTGCTGCTAGGCTGAGCCATATAAATAATGAATTAATTGTACCTGCTGAGCTGCCTCGATTTGGTCTCTTCCATCGAAGTCTGTTATTGTGAAAAGAAAATTAACCAATAAAGATACAACTTTTGTATAGTTACCACATCCGGGTCTTGTGCGTCCTTAGATACCAGTCCAAAATAACCTCATCGCTGCAATGAGGTAGACTTAATATGTATAATGTAATGTACAATACTGTAATGAAACAGGCAGGGAGCAGGTCTCGAACCCTCGACCTTCTAGCCCGAGGTCCGGCGCGCCATCGACTGTGCCGCAAAAGCTTGCTCGTGCGTGAGGGTCGATTTCCGCGCTTATAAACCAAGGGTCGTTACACTACTCCCTCCTTTCAAAGAGCGCGTCCTCGCGACTCTACGTTTTACAGGAACGCGCTCACCGGCCAAGCACACGTACTTTTTATTTATTTATTTTACCTTTATTTAACCAGGTAGGCAAGTTGAGAACAAGTTCTCATTTACAATTGCGACCTGGCCAAGATAAAGCAAAGCAGTTCGACAGATACGACACAGAGTTCCACATGGAGTAAAACAAACATACAGTCAATAATACAGTATAAACAAGTCTATATACAATGTGAGCAAATGAGGTGAGAAGGGAGGTAAAGGCAAAAAAGGCCATGGTGGCAAAGTAAATACAATATAGCAAGTAAAACACTGGAATGGTAGTTTTGCAATGGTCGTACTGTCGTGGATGCGAGGTCCGATCACTTCTGACGCCAATGTAATGAAACAGCAGGGAGCAGGTCTCGAACCCTCGACCTTCGAGCCCGAGGTCCGGCGCGCTATCGACTGTGCCGCAAAAGCATGCTCGTGCGGCAGAGTCGATTTCCGCGACTATAAACCCCAGGGTCGTTACAATACAATAGGAAATGTTATTTATTTACCTCAAATGTCTTGCGAAATTGTCTACTCGATAGGCTCTAGCTACCAGTGGCGGTCAGTGCCGTTTAAGATGAGGGAGGATGATTTTGAATGAGCATGGCCTTATTTCTATTACAGCATATTGGATGACTGCCATTAATATTCCATTCACCCAGGTCAATGTAACAGGGACTACAGGTTTAGGCTATTATTACATGATACATTCCCTACATCATGAGGTTGCTACAACCTAGCCTATGAATGAACATTTACAACATAGGTGCACACAGGTCGAGAGAAAAATATGAGCTGACAGACAGTGACACATTGAATACCGCCTTGCACACTTACCTGCGTCTAGCTGATATAGGGTGTAATTATTAGTCCAACAGTTGCGCACACTTTCAACAATTAAACAAGTTCAAGTCGAGCACTCATTTTAAAGAGTAAGAACATTTATTTCAGCGAGACAACTCAAAGGCGAAATCCATTAACTCCAAGATAATGGAATTGCCCTTGACAATCAACCCTTCTCTGTCGTGGATGATGTTGGCTTTCGTCAACTGGTCGAGCACCGGTACACACTACCAAGTAGGCGCTATTTTTGTCCAGATGTTGCCATACCGGAGTTACACAGTATTGTTGAAACACATCCATGAGCTACTTGTTATGGGCGTCACTGCTATTAGCTTCACGATTGACAATTGGAGCAGCGATTTCGGCCCCATGAGCATGCTGAGTCTGACAGCACAGTGGGTTGATGAGGATTTCGTACAGAGGAAAGTCGTATTGCATGTTTAAGAATGTGCTGGTTCTCATACCGCTGCTGTCATTTCAATGGCATTTTAGAACATGTTTGAAACTTGGAAACATGAACACACTCCTAGCGCCAGACTCGAGAAATAAGCTAATCAACTGCGTCTGCAGCAGACGTGATGCTTTCTGTCATGGCATTAAAACGCCTGCTCAACAAAACTGCCCACAGACCGTGGGGTTAAAACTTGCAAAAGTACTCTACTAGAGGCTGTGAACAAACGATTCGTTGGCATTCACTCTGAGCCTCTTTACTGTGTCACCACCATGCTCGATGCTAGGTACAAGTACCGCTACTTCGATGCAGACAAGAAATAGGGTTTCCGTGAAATGCTAGACAGCTGGACAAGATGGACATGGACACAGTGACAGTGTGCACCGAGGAAGAGAGGCCACGGACAGAGAGAGCTGAAACTTCACTGCTTGACCTGTATGATGAAATCCTGGTTGAGAATGAAAGGACTGGACAAATGAACAATGCAACAGCACAGCAAGTAAGGGAAAGAAATTGTTTTTTTATTATGTTTTACTTGTAATGGGGACATATGTAAATGCTAACAAAATAACGTTTTGGTCAGTGTGTGTGTGTAACCTTTATTTAACTAGGCAAGTCAGTTAAGTTAAATTCTTATTTACAATGACGGCCAAACCCGGACGACGCTGGGCCAATTGTGCGCCACCCTTTAGGACTCCCAATCACGGCCGAATGTGATACAGCCTGGATTCGAACCAGGGATTGTAGTGACGCCTCTTGCACTGAGATGCAGTGCCTTAGACCGCTGTCGCTGTGTCGTGTGTGCGTTAACTATTTAACTGTACTAGAATGCTTTAAAGGCCTCTAAAATGTAAAATATTGCTTATCGGTACCGTTTTTTTGTCAAGGAAAATATTGGATATCGCTATCGGCCAAAAATGTGATATCGGTGCATCCCTATTGGAAATGTTGATACTGGAGACTTATAAGAAGAAACTGTAATTTGAGCATTTATAGAGGTTAATAAATTAATTGGAAGGTTGGTTATCCTCCCACAATTTATGCATCACTAGATTTGATTTGTTACAAGATTAAGGGCATACTGTGCTACTTTCACAAGGTCTGGATGCTTTATATGGAATACAGTACAACAAAAGGCATCTGTATTGAAAACATGCCCATGTCAGGGGAGATACCTATTTAGACAATCCCTAGCTGATGGGCTTCTCAGTCCTGGCCCTGTGATTGACACTCTGGCGTTGGCCTAACACACCTGAAACCAATAATGAATGTTTAACTAAGATGCTACAACTGAGTGGGGTGTACTGGGTTGGGGCGCTGCAGGGCCATAGACCCCTAGGGACAGGACGGGGTGACCCATCTATATTGTGTGCAAGTAAAAAGAGCTCTACAGTACTATTAGGCCTATGATAGGAATTATATGGAGGGTGTACTGTTTCTGTGTGTTCATGTGTACAGTGCATTTATAAAGTATTCAGACCCCTTGACTTTTTCCACATTTTGATACGTTACAGCCTTATCAATCTTCACCCGATACCCCATAATGATAAAGCGAAAAAAATGTTTTTTAGACATTTTTGCAAATGTACTAAAAATAAACAGATACCTTATTTACATAAGTATTTATACCCTTTGCTATGAGACTCAAAATTGAGCTCACGTGCATCCTGTTTCTATTGATCATCCTTGAGATGTTTCTACAACTTGTGGTAAATTCAATTGATTGAACATGATTTGGAAAGGCACACACCTGTCTATATAAGGTCCCACAGTTGACAGTGCATGTCAGAGCAAAAACCAAGCCATGAGGTGGAAGGAACTGTCCGTAGACCTCTGAGACAGGATTGTGTCGAGGCACAGATCTGGGGAAGGGTACCAAAACACTTCTACAGCATTGAAGGTCCCTGAGAACAAAGTGGCCTACCTCATTCTTAAATGGAAAAAGTTTGGAACTACTGAGGCTTTTCCTAGAAATGGCCGCCCAGCCAAACTGAGCAATTTGGGGAGAAGAGTCTTGGTCAGGGAGGTGACCAAGAACCCGACGGTCACTCTGACAGAGCTCCAGAGTTCCTTTGTGGAGATTGGACAACCATCTCTGCAGTACTCTACCAATCAGGCCTTTATGATAGGGTGGCCAGACAGAAGCCACTCCTCAATAAAATGCACATGACAGTCCATCTGGAGTTTGCCAAAAGGCACCTAAAGGACTCTCAGACCATGAGAAACCAAGATTGAACTCTTTGACCTGAATTCCAAGCATCACGTCTGGAGGAAACCTGGCACCATCCCTACGGTGAAGCTTGGTGGTGGCAGCATGGTGCAGCGACGCTCCCAGTCCCACTCCATCCTGACAAATCTTGATAAGATCTGCAGAGAACGGGAGAAACTCCCCAAATACATGTGTGCCAAGCTTGTAGTGTCATACCCAATAAGACTCAAGGCTGTAATCGCTGCCAAAGGTGCTTCAACAAAGTACTGAGTAAAGGGTCTTAATACCTATGTAAATGTGATATTTCAGTTGTAATTTTACATTTTATATGTGGTATTTTGTGTAGATTGATGAGGGGAAAAAACAATTTAATCAATTTTAGAATATGGCTGTAACGTAACAATGTGGAAAAAGTTAAGGGGTCTGAATACTTTCCGAATGCACTCTATATCACTTTGAAATTGGAATAAGTGGTAAAGAATAGTGAAAAAACAAATTGTGTTTGTTCATCTCTAAAAATCCCAACCAGCGCCTGATGCGTTGGACTTTGTTCTTGCAACCATTCAACCTTGATATTAGACACATTAGCGGTAAGGATAATATCATTGCTGATGCTCTGTCCCATGCTCCTTTAACCTCGTTTGTATCTTCTCTCTGCTGCCCCCTACGGGCTGTCTGCGCCTCTTTCCTCTTAAATTGCTCCCCAGGTACCAGGGCTGCCGAGTTTGAGGGGCGGACAGTCAGCTGGGGGACACGGGGCTACTGCTAGGAGCCGGGACTGGTATCCTTTTTTTTCTTTTGGGGGAACTTTGGATTGTTTTGAATATGTTGGGCCGAAATTTGGGTTGAGGGTGGGACCCTCATTTTAAGGAAGGGGTTGTCATGACCCCTCCTCTGCATTGCAGGGGCGGTTCCTCCTGCAGGCAGAGGAGGGTCGTTAGTGATTGGAGCCACATGGGCTCAGGGTATTTAAACTGCTTCACTAACCACTCTTGTCTCTCTCTCTGCTCCTCCAGGTATGTCCAGGTCCTGTTTTGTTTGTTCCTTTGTAGTTTTACGTAGTTTTCACTCAGTCATATTCACACACAGATTCACGCATCCCTGCACTTTATATACATCCTACACTATGATACTTTCACACCTCATTCCCTTTTCTTCGTTTAAAGTTAATAGTTTTTGGTTTATAATAAAGAACCTTTTTGATTGGCCTATACCTGTTGTTCGTGTCCCCTTATTTTTGCCACAGGCTATGAGCCGGCCTGTGACAGTATGAATTTCCAGTTCACTTGATTGGAGATTATCTGATGAGGAGAACGAAGATCCAGAAGTCCAGAAGGACATTAAGACCTTTTAAGTACTTGATAAAATCCTGGCTTCAAGGATCTCAAATGGAAAAGGGAAGGAGTTCCATCAACTATGGAAGGAACTATTGGTAAGCACAAGGATACGCAGAGTACACAGAAGTTAATGCAGCACCATATCACCAAGTAAAATTCTAAGTGTGTAAATGTACTTGGTGAATGAAGGCGATTCTGATGTGAGAATGTGTATATGCTGAAGGATATTTTCTACCAATTTTTGTGCAGCAGCTAAAACCCAACATATATTCAGAATGTGCAGATGAAGCAGAAAATACAAGGATATTTTTGGTCCTGGCTCCTTGCATTAGTAAGTCAAATAGTATCATTTCAGAATGCTGATCAGTGTGGATACTCTCTACAATGCACATTGACTGGAGCTTTGAGGACAATGTTAGTCATAGTACTCACATGCCAAATTACGATTCCGTGATAAACTAAAGAACTTGGAAAATGGTGATATAAATAATCAGCTTTCTTGATAACCTTACTTAGATTCAGTCTCAGAATTTGAATATGGTAATTTGTTATTCATATGCAGGCTATGTTTTAATAATACATTTTCATTCACCCTAGTTCATGGATCCAGTGAAGAAGTGGACTTTGTTCCTGTGTTTGTGACTCAAGTGCCTGACAAAGAGTATGAGACACAACACAAGTGGAGGAAAGTGAATTTGTTTAAATATGCTGGAACACCATTATAGATGGTAACAATTTACATAATTCATTTGCTCATAACCCACTGTTCCCCGGGCGCTGAAGATGTGGATGTCGATTAAGGCAGCCCCCGCACCTCTCTGATTCAGAGGGGCTGGGTTAAATGAGGAAGACACATTTCAGTTGAAGGCATTCAGTTGTACAACTGACTAGGTATCTCCCTTTCCCAAGTAGGCCAATTTATACTAACTACTCCTGTAATGTTAGTCTTACAATGCAGTTGTATTATTCTACACTAGATGGCAATATAACCCTAGGAAACAATGTAACTGCTTTGTACTTTCACTGTATTCTGTTTTTTCTTGGTTCTTTGATTTCTGAAAACACCACATAGGCAACCGGTTTCCCATTAAACTGTCCATGAACAACTTTCCCATATTCTTTTGAATTTGCTGTTTGGTGGATGACATGTCACTTAAAGTCCTAGTTAGAGAGTCATGAACATTGTCCAGTGGGCTCTTTTTCAAATGTCATGTATTTCAGTGGTCTAGAAAAAATAATGCATCAGGTTTAATTGATATATGCAAATTCTGAATTATTGCTTAGATTGTTGACAATGTCTCTCCAAAACATCTCAGGATGATACTAGACAGAGCTCGCTAATGGTTCTTAAACTCTGAGTTTAGGCTTCTGTATGCCATGTTTACCTGCTGGAATCCAAACAATGCATGAACTCAACTCCCACACAGCAGCAGACTTGGCTGAAGTGGGTCACGAAGAGAGGGCAGATGAGTCACAAGGCAGCCAGTCCAATTCCCAGGAACAAAAAGAAACAAGACTTTGTGAAGAAAAACATTGAGATATGTCAAAGTTCATGTTGGTCCAAGTGCAGTGTCAGACTGTCACATAGATTTAGACAAGTCCCATGTTACGTGTGTTTTTTTTTTACCCCACTGGGAAAAATAAATATTTCTTTGACTCATTCATAGGGGCCTGATTGAAAATAACTACGATCTGATGAAGGATTGTTTTCACTACTATGTGATACATGACAGTTGGTGAGGGGTGCAAGAGGCCCGGTGCAGATGACACAGGAGGAGCAGGATCGCCTGAATGACCTCAAATCAAAACAAATTTTATTGGTCACATACACATGGTTAGCAGATGTTAATGCGAGTGTAGCGAAATGCATGACAAATTCACAACAACTACCTTATACACACAAATGTAATGGGATGCATAGAAACATAAATATATGGATGAGCGATGGCGTGTGTCATAGGCAAGATGCAGTAGATGGTATAGAATACAGTGTGATCCCGCTGCTGTTTCCTGTAGTCCACGATCATCTTCTTTGTTTTGTTGATTTAGAGTGAGAGGTTATTTTCCTGACACCACACTCTGAGGGCCCTCACCTCCTCCCTGTAGGCCGTCTCGTCGTTATTGGTAATCAGGCCTACCACTGTAGTGTTGTCTGCAGAATTGATGATTGAGTTGGAAGCGCGCATGGCCACACAGTCATGGGTGAACAGGGAGAACAGGAGAGGGCTGAGAACGCACTCTTGTGTTGAGGCTCAGCAGGGTGGAGAAGTTGTTTCCTACCTTAACCACCTGGGGGCGGCCCATCAAAGTCCAGGACATAGTTGCACAGGGCGGATCGAGTCCCAGGGTCTCGAGCTTAATGACAAGTTTGGAGGGTACTATTGTGTTAAATGCTGAGCTGTAGTCAATGAACTATACATAGGTATTACATAGGTATTCCTCCTGTCCAGATGGGATAGAGCAGTGTGATGGTGATTGCATAGTCAGTGGACCTATTGGGGCGGTAAGCAAATTGGAGTGGGTCTTGGGTATCGGGTAGGGTGGAGGTGATATGATCCTTGACTAGTCTCTCAAAGCACTTCATGCTGACAGAAGTGAGTGCAATGGGGCGATAGTCATTTAGTTCAGATACCTTAGCTTTCTTGGGAACAGGGACAATGGTGGCCATCTTGAAGGATGTGGGGACAACAGACTGGGATAGTGGTTGGTTGAATATGTCCGTAAACACACCAGCCTGCTGGTCTGCGCATGCTCTGAGTACGCGGCTAGGGATGGCGTCTGGGCCGGCAGCCTTGCGAGGGTTAACACGTTTAAATGTTTTACTCACGTTGGCCACGGAGAAGGAGAGCCCACAGGCTTTGGTAGCGAGCCGTGTCAGTGGCACTGTATTATTCTCAAAGCGAGCAAAGAAGTTATTTAATTTGTCTGGGAGCAAGACGTCGATGTCCGTAACGGGGATGGTTTTCTTTTTGTAATCCGTGATTGACTGTAGACCCTGTCACATACGTCTCGTGTTTGAGCCGTTGAATTGTGACTACTTTGTCTCTATACTGACGCTTTGCTTGTTTGAATGCCTTGCGGAGGGAATAGCTGAACTGTTTGTATTTGGTCATGTTTCCAGTCGCCTTGCCATGATTAAAAGTGGTTGTTCGCGATTTCAGTTTTGCCCGAATGCTGCCATTAATCCATGGTTTCTGGTTAGGGAAAGTTGTAATAGTGATGCACTTGCTAATAAACTTGGTCACGGAGTCAGCGTATACATCAATGTTGTTGTCTGAGGCTATCTGGAACATATCCCAGTCCACGTGATCGAAGCAATCTTGAAGCGTGGAATCCGATTGGTCAGACCAGCGTTGTATTGACCATGAGCACGGGCATTTCCTGTTTTAGTTTCTGTCTAAATGCTGGGAGCAACAAAATCGATTCATGGTCAGATTTGCCGAAGGCAGGGCGCGGGAGGGCTTTGTATGCATCGCGGAAGTTCAAGTAGCAATGATCCAGAATTCTGCCAGCTCGTGTCGTGGATTCGTTATGCTATAATTTAGGGAGTATTGATCTTAGGTTAGCTTTGTTAAAATCCCCAGCTACAATAAATGCAGCCTCAGGATGTATAGTTTACAGTTTACAGAGTCCAGTGAATTTCTTTCAGGGCCGACGAGGTATCTGCTTGGGGGGCGGATATACACGGCTGTGACTATAATCAAAGAGAATTCTCTTGGACGATAATGTGGTCGGCATTTGATTGTAAGGAATTCTAGGTCAGGTAAACAAAAGGAGTTCCTGTATGTTGCTGTTATACCACGAGTCGTTAATCATAAGGCATACACCCCCAACCTTCTTCTTACCATAGAGATGTTTGTTTCTGACGGCCCAATGCGTGAAGAAACCGGGTGGCTGTACCAACTCTGACAACATATCCCAAGTGAGCCATGTTTCCGTGAAACAGAGAATGTTACAATCTCTGATGTATCTCTGGAAGGCAACTCATGCCCTAATTTCATCTACCTTGTTATCTAGAGATTGGACATTGGTGAGTAATATCCTTGAAAGCGGTGGATGGTGTGCTCGGCGTCTGACCAGTAGGCCGCTCCATCTGCCTCTCCTGTGGCGACCGCGTTGTTTTGGGTCAGCCACTGGGATAAGATTGCATGTCCAGGGTCGAGGTCTGAACAAAGGATCCACTTCGATCCACAGACGTATTCCTGGTAATGCTGGTAAGTTGACATCGCTTTTTTATCCAATAGTTCTTCCCGGCTGTATGTAACAACACTTGAGATTTTCTGGACTAACAATGTAGGAAATAGTACATAATAAAAACAAATAAGTGTATCGTTTTCTAAGGACCCGAAGCGAGTCGACCATCTGTCGGCGCCAGCTGATTCTCCTCAGAGACATGGAGGAAGAGGAAGGGGACAATGCTGTGAAGGCATGCTGTGAGGTAGGCCAACATACAGCCCTGATGGGGAGCATGTGCTGGAGGATGACTCATGTTGTCAACTGTCTGAATGTGGCAAACAGAGTTTTTCTAGGGAACACCGTTTGTCTCTTTCTAACAGCACTTGTTCTACACACAAACATTTCACTAATTATGTTTAGGGTAGTAGTAGCCAGTAAACACTTGTTATCAGGGTGGGAATAGTTTTGAAATATAATGACCAACATCTTTCAAGCACTGTGTTACTCACATAGCTGTTATGATCATTGCTATAGCCATTGCTCTTGAGTACACAGAGAAACTGTTTAACACTTAAATTGCGTGTTTGTGTTTATGGTTGTGTTTATGAAAGTCACGGGTAATATTAGATTATGAAAAAATTTGTATTTCAAAGAACACTTGCAGTTTCATTGGTTTGTTACTGTAGGCGGTCTGCTGCTGCATGCTCTCATGTGGAGCACAAAAGAACTACGGTTATTCTTAGAAAAAGTGATATTAATTATATATATTTTTTTCAAAGATAAGTGTTTTGGAAACCTCAATCTCTTTCTGATACTATCCTAAACACAAATATAAACGCAACATGCAACAATTCCACCGATTTTACTGAGTTACATGCTGACCAGACCGGACATGTCGCGTGCGCAAGCACCACAAAATAAATGTAGAAATTCACGTTATTCAATCATTGCACCCACATTACTCGCGCTCGCCAACGAGCATCTGCGATGCCAAGTGCTAAAATAGAACTCCTTTCTATTTGCTGATGAATGTCTTGCTCGAGCTGTGTATGCAACTGGCTCACCTCTGATGCTCACAGGCAATGTGTATTGGAAGAGATTTCTGAATGTTCTTCGCCCAGCATACACCCCTCCAACCAGACATGCTTTATGTACTCATTTGCTGGATGCAAAGTTCAACAGAGTTCAAGTGAAGGTCAAGCAAATCATAGAGAAAGCAGACTGTTTTGCAATCATCTTTGATGGGTGGTCGAATGATCGTGGGCAAAGAATAATTAACTACATCATCTCCACCCCTCGACCAGTATTCTACAAGGGCACAGATACAAGGGACAACAGACACACCGGTCTCTACATTGCAGATGAGCTGAAGGCAGGCTTCAATGACCTTGGACCACAAAAGGTATTTGCACTGGTGGCAGACAATGCTGCGAACAAGAAGGCTGCTTGGTCTAAAGTGGAGGAATCCTAGCGACACATCACACCCATTGACTGTGCTGCTCATGAATTGAATCTGCTCCTCAAGTACATCATGGCACTGAAAACAATGGATACGCTCTACAAGAAAATGACAAGGAAATGGTTAAGTATGTGAACGGTCATCAAGTTATAGAAGCAATGTACCTCACCAAGTAAAGTGAGAAGAATAAGAGCACCACATTGAAGCTGCCCAGCAACACCCGTTGGGCTGTTGTTGTCAACATGTTTGACAGTCTCCTGGAGGGGAAGGAGTCTCTCCAAGAAATGACCATATCACAGTCTGCCTATATGGACAGCCCCATCAAGAGGATCATCCTGGATGATGTATTTTGGGAGAGAGTGGTAAGCAGCCTGAAACTCTTGAAACCTATAGCAGTAGCCATTGCACGGATTGAGGGAGACAATACCATCCTGTCTGATGTTCAGACTGCTTGACGATGTAAGAGAAGAAATCCGTACTGCCCTGCCCACTGTTGCTCCAAGCAGAGGAAACTGCCGTTCTGAAATACATCAAAAAGCGTGAAGACTTCTGCCTGAAGCCCATAAACACTGCAGCGTACATGTTGGACCCCAAGTATGCTAGCAAGAGCATCCTGTCTGGTGCAGAGATCAGCAAGGCCTATGATGTCATCACTTCCGTGTCTCGCCACCTTGGCCTGGATGAGGGCAAGGTTCTTGGCAGTCTGGCGAAGTATACTTCCAAGCAAGGGCTTTGGGATGGAGATGGAATATGGCAGTCGTGCCAACATATCTCATCAGCCACCTGGTGGAAGGGACTTTGCGGATCTGAGGCTCTTTCCCCTGTTGCCTCCATTATCCTCCAAATCCCACCAACATCAGCTGCCTCAGAGCGCAACTGATCCTTGTTTGGGAACACACAACAGGCTGAACACACGCAAACAGTCTGACCAATACAAGGGTTGAAAAATTGGTGGCCATCTGGGCAAATTTGAGGCTCTTTGAGCCTGACAACGAGCCATCCTCAACAAGGTTGGAAAGTGACAGTGAAGATGAGGTCTCAGAGTCTGATGTTGAAGAGGTGGACATTGAGGAGGTCCAGGGAGAATACATGGAAGCCTGAGAGGAAGACAACCAAATCTTTCGTTTCTAGACTATAATTTTACAGATGTATGTTCAATGTTTTTGGGAGATGTGATGGATCATTGGGGATCATTCAATGTTCCCTTTTGTTCAGTGAAGTCATCCCATGTAAAGAGTCAACTCATTTAATTAAAGTTCAATTCATAACTAAATTGTTTTAAAACATTTATATTGGAAGGATTTAATTGTTTGCAATTATATCTACTTATGAGAAGGTAAAAGGTTTATGTTTCTGTCTCCATATGATATGGTAAATCTATCCAGTGCAAAAAGTATCTACATTTAAATGGTATTAATAATCTTTTTCATATATTTCCGTTAATTCCCACGGAAAGTTACCACCTCCTGAATATTTCCCAAAATGTGCAACCCTAGGTGTGACCAACTTCTGTCTCTCAGCGTGGCACATCTCCTTCACATAGAGTTGATCAGGCTGTTTATTGTGGCCTGTGGAATATTGTCCCAATGTTCAATGGTTGTGCGAAGTTGCTGGATATTGGCGGGAACTGTAACACACTGTCATAGACAACGATCCATTGCATCCCAAACATGCTCAATGGATGACATGTTTGGTGAGTATGCAGGCCATGGACGAACTGGGAAATTTTCAGCTTCCAGGAATTGTGTACAGATCCTTGCGACATGGGGCCGTTCATTATCATGCTAAAACTTGAGGTGAGGGCGGCAGATGAATGGCACGACAATGGGCCTAGGATCTCGTCACAGTATGCATTCTCAGCATTCAAATTCCCTTCCATAAAATGCAATTGTGTTCACGCTTCGTAACTTATACCTGCCCATACCATAACCCCACAATCACCATGTGGCATTTTATTCGCAATGTTGACATCGGCAAACTACTTCCCCACACAACACCATATATGTGGTCTACGGTTGTGAGGCCGGTTGGACGTACTGCCAAATTCTCTAAAACGTTGGAGGCAGCGTATGGTAGAGAAATGAACAATCAGTTCTCTGGCAACAGCTCTTGTGGACATTCCTGCAGTCCGCATGCCAATTGCAAGCTCCCTAAAAACCTGAGACATCTGTGTGGCATTTTAAAGTGGCCTTTTATTGTCCCCATCACAAGGTGCACCTGTGTAATGATCATGCTGTTTAATCAGCTTCTTAATATGCCACACCCGTCAGGTGGATGGATTATATTGGCAAAGGAGAAATGCTCACTAACAGGGATGTAAAGAAGTTTGTGCACGAAATTTGAGAGAAATATGCTTCTTGTGAGTATGGAACATTTATGGGATTTTTTTTCCAGCTCATGAAACATGGAACCAACACTACATGTTGTGTTTTATATTTTTGTTGTGTGTGTGTGCACTTCAGGACACTGGATAGCTCTGTTTCGTCGTGTCTCATCTTAGATAAATTCTAAATCAATTCTGTTGTGCTCCTGTACATCCAGTACCTGACTGATTTGTCTGTTTGTGCTTCTATAAATTAGACTGTCCTCTTTTTACATTCAGATTCTATCATTCGACTGCATTCATATTAGATCAGTCTACTGTATTAATACATTTATCACTAAATAATCACACACCAAAAAATGGTACCTGGGCATATAACTAATACGTTATAACATTATTCAGATGGGTCATTTTCAAGTTCTTGGTTTGTTGTCATGCATAGGTGTAATAGGTGGCAGGGAAGTCAGGCGCAGGAGAGTCAAATGGAGTGAAAAATTTAGTCTTTTAATAAAGTCCACGGAGTATGCTCCATAACACTAAATGTACATCAACAAACAAACATGGGTACGAGGACCCGACGCGCACCTATACAACAATCACACTACACTGACAATAAAACAATCTCTGACAAAGACATGAGGGGAAACAGAGGGTTAAATACACAACAGGTAATGAATGGGATTGAAAACAGGTGTGTGGGAAGACAAGACAAAACCAATGGAAAATGAAAAAAGGATCAATGATGGCTAGAAGACCGGTGACGTCGAACGCCGAGCACCGCCCGAACAAGGAGAGGCAATGACTTCGGCAGAAGTCGTGACATTTGTGCTGTAGTTGGTAGTCGAAGCTTTATGGCTCAACTGTTTGCTGATTTAAATTTTCTCCTGCTCACTCATGTTCATGCACAGAGATCATAGTGTAAAAGGATTTGGCTCCCTCTGTGGAGGCACTACTGAGATTTATGAGTTTACGGGACAGTCACGCATTGTGAGGCAGAGGCAATTGCTAAATATTTGGCATTTTGGAGATTTCTTGGCACGACTCATGGAGCAGATTCCGGTTGCAAGAAAGAGTTGGATTTAGAGTACCTTTCGTAAATAGCGTGTAATTTGTGACAGTAGTTTGGATGGGAGGTCAACTAGTCAAATTGTATTTTTAAATTATAACCTGAGGGTATAATATTAGTATTTCTGACAGAAATGTCAGTTGACTTTTTTTGGGGCTCAACCCTTTTCTTTTGTTGTTATTTGGGGGAATTGTTGTACCCTTGCTACTTGGAGAGAAGGACTGCTTGTCTTATACTTCAGCCTATATATGTAATTTTCTTCCTAGGGAGATGTGGGCCGTTCCAGTACCAGCGGGTGACAGTTACTCCCCTGAACCAGCAAAACAAGACCAGCTAATTCACATTGACTCCAGGCTGCAACTGCTCCTTCCTGTTGAAGATTTCCTGTCTGTGTGTCCAAAGCCCCGACCCTGACCACAGCCTACCCCAGACCTAGGTACTGTACAGCCCAACTGTCTACTGCCTAATAGGTCTGGGTGCCATTTAACAAGTCAAAACACCATCTATGCCTGCAAAGAGTCAAGGTCATTAAAAACTTCTTCAGGATCGGTGGGTCCCCTGCGGGACTGTTGAGCTAACGTGGGCTAATGCGATTAGCATGTGGGTGTAAGGAACAATAAAATTTCCCAAAACATAGACATACAGTTGAAGTCGTAAGTTTACATACACCTTAGCCAAATACATTTAAACTCAGTTTTTCACAATTCCTGACATCTAATCGTAGTAAAAATACCCTGTCTTAGGTCAGTTAAGATCACCACTTTATTTTAAGTATGTGAAATTTCAGAATAATAGCAGAGAGAATGATTTATTTCAGCTTTTATTTCTTTCATCACATTCCCAGTGGGTCAGAAGTTTACATACACTCAATTAGTAGGCCTCCTTGCTCGCACACGCTTTTTAAGTTCTGCCCACAATTGGATTGAGGTCAGGGCTTTGTGATGGCCACTCCAATACCTTAGTATGCTTGGGGTCATTGTCCATTTGGAAGACCCTTTTGCGACCAAGCTTTAACTTCCTGTCTGATGTCTTGAGACGTTGCTTCAATATAGCCACCTAATTTTCCTTTCTCATGATGCCATCTATTTTATGAAGTGCACCAGTCCCTCCTACAGGAAAGCACCAATACAACATGATGGTGCCCCCCCCCCGTGCTTCGCTGTTGGGATGGTGTTCTTTGGCTTTGCAAGCCCTCTTTTTCCTCCAAACACAAAGATGGTCATTATGACCAAACAGTTCTATTTTTGTTTCATCAAACCAGAGTACATTTCTCCTAAAAGCACAATCTTTGTCCCCATTTGCAGTTGCAAACCATAGTCTGGCTATTTATTGCGGTTTTGGAGCAGTGACTTCTTCCTTTCAGGTTATGTCGATATAGGACGCGTTTTAATGTGGCTATAGATCATTTTGTACCTGTTTCCTCCAGCATCTTCACAAGGTCCTTTGCTGCTGTTCTGGTATTGATTTGCACATTTCGCACCAAAGTACGTTCATCTCTGGGAGACAGAACGTGCCTCCTTCCTGAGCGGTATGACGGCTGCGTGGTCCATGGTGTTTATAATTACGTACTATTGTTTGTACAGATGAACATGGTACCTTCAGGCGTTTGGAAATTGCTCCCAAGGATGAACCAGACTTGTGGAGATAAAAAAAAAAATCTGAAGTCTTGGCTGATTTCTTTTGATTCTCCCATGATGTCAAGCAAAGAGGCACTGAGTTTGAAGGTAGGCCTTGAAATACATCCACAGGTACACCTCCAATTGACTCAAATGATGTCAATTAGCCTATCAGAAGCTTCTAAAGCTATGACATCATTTTCTGGAATTTTCCAAGCTGTTTAAAGGCACAGTCAACTTAGTGTATGTAAACTTCTGACCCACTGGAATTGTGATATAGTGAATTATAAGTGAAATAATCTGTTTGTAAACAATTGTTGCAAAAATGACTTGTGTCATGCACAAAGTAGATGTCCTAACCGACTATAGTTGTTAACAAGACATTTGTCTTGGGTTGTGCCGTGGCGGAGATCTTTGTGGGCTATACTCAGCCTTGTCTCAGGATGGTAAGTTGGTGGTTGAAGATATCCCTCTAGTGGTGTGGGGGCTGTGCTTTGGCAAAGTGGGTGGGGTTATATCCTTCCTGTTTGGCCCTGTCCGGGGGTGTCCTCGGATGGGGCCACAGTGTCTCCTGACCCCTCCTGTCTCAGCCTCCAGTATTTATGCTGCAGTAGTTTATGTGTCGGGGGGCTGGGGTCAGTTTGTTATATCTGGAGTACTTCTCCTGTCCTATTCGGTGTCCTGTGTGAATCTAAGTGTGCGTTCTCTAATTCTCTCCTTCTCTCTTTCTTTCTCTCTCTCGGAGGACCTGAGCCCTAGGACCATGCCCCAGGACTACCTGACATGATGACTCCTTGCTGTCCCCAGTCCACCTGGCCATGCTGCTGTTCCAGTTTCAACTGACCTGAGCCCTAGGACCATGCCCCAGGACTACCTGACATGATGACTCCTTGCTGTCCCCAGTCTACCTGGCCATGCTGCTGCTCCAGTTTCAACTTCCACCTGACTGTGCTGCTGCTCTAGTTTCAACTGTTCTGCCTTATTCTTATTCGACCATGCTGGTCATTTATGAACATTGAACATCTTGACCATGTTCTGTTATAATCTCCACCCGGCACAGCCAGAAGAGGACTGGCCACCCCACATAGCCTGGTTCCTCTCTAGGTTTCTTCCTAGGTATTGGCCTTTCTAGGGAGTTTTTCCTAGCCACCGTGCTTCTCCACCTGCATTGCTTGCTGTTTGGGGTTTTAGGCTGGGTTTCTGTACAGCACTTTGAGATATCAGCTGATGTACGAAGGGCTATATAAATAAATTTGATTTGATTTGATTTGATTTGATTTGATTTGATTTGTGGAGTGGTTGAAAAATGAGTTTTAATGACTCCAAACTAAGTGTATGTAAACTTACGACTTCAACTGTATCTGATATTGCCCACCCAACTACATCATCCCCATATTGCTTTGTTTTTTTTAGTCATTTGTACCCCAGTATCTCTACTTGCACATCATCTTCTGCACATCTATCACTCCAGTGATTATTTGCGAAATGTTAATTATTTTGCAACTATGGCCTATTTATTGCCTTACCTCCCTAATCCTACTACATTTGCACTAACTGTATATAGATTTTTATATTTTGTCATTGACTGTACGTTTGTTTATCCCATGGGTAACTCTGTGTTGTTTGTATCGCACTGCTTTGCTTTATCTTGGCCAGGTCGCAGTTGTAAATGAACTTGTTCTCAACTGGCCTGCCTGGTTAAATAAAGGGGAAATAAAAAAATAAGTTGTCATAAAGCTTAAATTCTTGTTAATCCAACTCCAATGTCTTATTTACAGTAGCTATGACAGTGAAAGAATACTATGCTATTGTTTTAGGAATGTGCATAGTTTTGAACATGAAAAGTTATTAATAAACAAATTAGGCACATTTTGGCAGTCTTGATACCAAATTTTGAACAAAAATGCAATGGTTAATTGGATCAGCCTAAAACTTTGCCCATACACTGCTGCCATCTAGTGTCCAAAATCTAAATTGCAACAGGGCTGGAATAATACATTATGGCCTTTCTCTTGAATTTTAAAGATGATGGTACAAAAAAAGTGTTTTTCTTTGTATTATCTTTTACCAGATCTAATGTGTTATATTCTCCTACATTCCTTTCACATTTCCACAAACTTCAAAGTGTTTCCTTTCCAACAGTATCAATAATATGCATATATTTGCTTCAGGGCCTGAGCTACAGGCAGTTAGATTTGAGTATGTCATTTTAGGCAAAAAATAATAATTTAAAGGGCCGATCCTTACGAGGTTGTAAGACTTTTCTAACAAGGTTAACACAGTGGGGCATCAACTACAGACTTTTATAAAAGCTCTGTTTGTTGAGCCCCAGGGAGACCCACTTTCCTTATTGTGGAAGATTTGGATTTATGTTGGTAGTTTGCACCCTAACTTTAGAGTTCTTAAATTGAGTCATTTTATACAACACCCACCAATTTAAATGCAACATAATTGTATTTAAATTGTCCTAAAAATAATCATATTTGTCTGAACATCAGCAATTTGTGGGCTAGTTTAAGTTGCTGCTCGACTGAGCTTGAGAATTGCCCAATAAATCTTTTTTCACTTTTCAGATGTTGCATGCACAAATCCGACTGACTCTTAACTATTGCTAATGCAGTACAACAAAGTATATTTTTTAAATATTTTCAATCTGTGTTTGAGGCAAAGGACAATGGCAACGATTTCACGTAATAAAACTACCACAATGGAACAGGAACATTGTGTCCATTGATTCACATGAGGATTCCAGTATCTCCTTGTGTGTTGTTTGAACTTAATGTTCTGGGGTTGCATGATCATTTTTCTGCTCATTAAAACCATATGTGATTCTTGGAAGTCAACTCCCAACTGTTTGTTCACCATTTCAACATTGACTGTCTCATTTATCTTAGATTTGAATTTCAAAGAGAGAATAAGGCTAATTTATTCAGCTTCTACACTAGGAAAACTGATGTTGCAAGTCTTCATTCCCTGTTCTTTACTGTTCCTTTCTGGATGTTACCCCGCTACCACTTTTCTTCAGAGCTTGTTGAGGAGCCTAGCTAAGACTTGGCAAGGCATATCTGACTCCTGTGGCTCTGCTCATTTACTGGATTTTTACAGAAGAGAAAACAAGACCACAAGACAGTAATGGTCAAAATCAGTATTGATACCCCTTCGGTAAAGACCATTTTTAAGTCCATTGAATTGGAACCAGATGAACTTTTGTCCTCACTTTAGTGACTGCTCCGAGACATGAGATCACTCAGAATTACCTCAGAACCTTATCGCTAAATTCACCAGGACAGATGGCATGCTCATCAGTTGTGTCATCTGTGGAGGCCATGTAGCCAGTGGTGGAAAAAGTACCTAACTGTCATGCTTGAGTAAAAGTAAAGATGCCTTAATAGAAAATGACAAAAGTAAAAGTCACCCAGTAAAATTATACTTGAGTAAAAATCTAAAAGTATTTGGTTTGAAATGTACCTAAATAATTTCTAATTCCTTACTCTTTTAAAATGTATTTATGGAAAGCTAGGGGCACCTCCAACACTCAGACATCATTTACATATGAAGCATGTGTGTTTTAGTGAGTCCACCAGATCAGAGGCAGTAGGGATGACCAGAGATATTCGGTTGATAAGTGCGTGAATTTGACTATTTTCCTGCCCTGCTTGTTTTTGTAGTCATAAAACGTTTTGGGATGAATTTCGAGCATTTAGGGTATCATTTAATTATGTCCCTCATCACAGCTTGAAAAAGAATGGCCACGGAATCCCAGTGGCAAGTTCATGTTTCATTACATCCTGAGTATTAATTGTGTGGAGTAGAATATTTTTCCCTTCCATGCTCCCACCAAAGGCCTATATTTTCTCAACCATTCAAAGAATATTAGTCACAAAATGTGACACTGGAGAACATTCAAAGTTTGGTGTTGAGAGGTAAAAATAGTAAACTCAGCAAAAAAAGAAACGGCCCTTTTTCAGGACCCTGTCTTTCAAAGATAATTCCTAAAAATTGAAATAACTTCACGGATCTTCATTGTAAAGTGTTTAAACACTGTTTCCCATGCTTGTTGAATGAACCATAAACAATTAATGAACATGCACCTGTGGAACGGTCGTTATGACACTAACAGCTTACAGATGGTAGGCAATTGAGGTCACAGTTATGAAAACTTAGGACACTAAAGAGGCCTTTCTACCGACTCTGAAAAACACCAACAGAAAGATGCCCAGGGTCCCTGCTCATCTGCGTGAATGTGCCTTAGGCATGCTGCAAGGAGGCATGAGGACTGCCGATGTGGCCAGGGCAAGACAGGACGGACAGCTGATCGTCCTCGCAGTGGCAGACCATGTGTAACAACACCTGCACAGGATCGGTACATCTGAACATCACACCTGCGGGACCGGTACAGTATGGCAACAACAACTGCCCGAGTTACACCAGGAACGCACATTCCCTCCATCAGTGCTAGACTGTCCGCAATAGGCTGAGAGAGGCTGGACTGAGGGCTTGTAGGCCTGTTTTAAGTCAGGTCCTCACCAGACATCACCGGCAACAACGTTGCCTATGGGAACAAACCCACCATCGCTGGACCAGACAGGACTGGCAAAAAGTGCTCTTTATTGACAAGTCGCGGTTTTGTCTCACCAGGGGTGATGGCGGGTTCGCGTTAATCGTCAAAGGAATGAGCGTTACACCGAGGCCTGTACTCTGGAGCGGGATCGATTTGGAGGTGGTGGGTCCGTCATGGTCTGGGGCGGTGTGTCACAGCATCATCAGACTGAGCTTGTTGTTATTGCAGGCAATCTCAACGCTGTGCGTTACAGGGAAGACATTCTCCTCCCTCATGTGGTACCCTTCCTGCAGGCTCATCCTGACCAGCATGACAATGCCACTATGCACAGAATGAGCAGTATGGCTGAATGTTAGTGTACTGCCATGGCCAGTGAAGAGCCCGGATCTCAATCCCATTGAGCACGTCTGGGACCTGTTGGATCGGAGGGTGAGAGCTAGGGTCATTCCCCCCAGAAATGTCCGGGGACTTGCAGGTGCCTTGGTGGAAGAGTGGGGTAACATCTCATAGCAAGAACTGGCAAATCTGCTGCAGTCCATGAGGAGAAGATGCACTGCAGTACTTAATGCAGCCCCCCTTTGTTCAGGGACACCTTATTCAATTTCTGTTAGTCACGTCTGTGGAACTTGTTCAGTTTATGTCTCAGTTGTTGAGTCTTGTTATGTTTATACAAATATTTACACATGTTAAGTTTGCTGAAAATAAACGCAGTTGACAGTGAGAGGACGCTTCTTTTTTTGCTGAGTTTATATGCGGTGCTATGTTGCAAGTGTGTGTGCCCGTAATTGAGGTTTTAGTAGTTTGATTGCCATGTCCTTAGGGGCAGGGATTGAATGTATTGTCAAAAAGGTCAACAATATGCCAAGTCGTGCTGCACTTCTGTCAGAAAGAAATGTATTTTTTCTTTCCCTTGCTTAAAGGCCCAGTGTATTTAAAAACATAATTTCCCTGTGTTTTATATATATTTCCACACTGAAGCTGGAATAATACTGTGAAAATGATGATAATGCTCTTTTAGTTTAAGAGCTGTTTTTAAAAGGCCGCCTGATGTGTCAGCCTGTTTTGGTGGGATGGAGTTTTGGCCTGCCTGTTGATATCACCAGGCGGTAAATTAGTTAGTAGCCATTAAGAAAGAGTTCCAAACCTCTCTGCCAATAACAACTTCTTTTCATTTTTCCACTCCCAGACAGTCATGGCAAAATTCTTGCTTGAGAAATTGCTCTTTGCTAAGAAGATATATTTTTTTGACCATTTTAATTGAAAACAATCTAAATACATTTTCCTAATCGTTACCCGGAAATAATTTGATATTGAGATTAAAACGGCTGCATTGCACCTTTTAATCTTGTTTCACAGTTATGGCATACATATTAAAGCAGGAATACAGTGTTAATACATCACTATCTACACCAATTTTTCATTCTGCCTCAGTGGCGTTAAATCCAAGGGTGGTCGTAAAATAAATATGATTTTGTTTTGTGGTTGCCTTTAGTCTCGGCAGTAGCTTGCACCAGTTTGACTCCTAATTGAAACAGTTTGGATGCACTGCTCTCCTGCTATATACATACCGCCAAGTTACTGGAAAAAGTTATTATTTTGGAAAGTTACATGCCAAGAGTGTGCAAAGCTGTCATCAAGGCAAAGGGTGGCTACTTTGAATAATATAAAATATAAAATATATTTAGATTTGTTTAACACTGTTTTGGTTAATACATGATTCCATATGTGTTATTTCATAGTTTTGATGTCTTCACTATTATTCTACAGTTTAGAAAATAGTAAAAATAAAGAAACTCTTGAATGAGTAGGTGTGTCCAAACTTTTGACTGGTACTGTATGTCTTGAGCATAAAGCATAATGTGTCTTTGAATAACACATGTTAACCTTCAAATAATTGTTGGAACAATCTCATTTCAGATCGATGGCCTGTTACATTTGACATGGAAGAGGTAACTTTTTAATTTCCTTCCCAATGAAAGCTGATCAGTCACAGGGGATCATTGCTTAAATCTGGGACTTGAGATTGGTTAAATTCTTCTTCCATCTCATGTGCAGCCAAACCTAAGGGTTGAATTTCCAGAGGAAATAAAAGAATCCAACTTCAGCAACCCCAGAATTCTTGGTCATTTGTCTTAGCAGGATGTTGGTTGGCTGGTAGGGTTCACTCTCGTGTCCTGGCTGCTGCAGCAACAGAGAGTTAACCCCCCATCATGCCCAGATCCTAATGAGAGCAAGGCTGCTCCACAAATGACACAACCATATCACTTTAATTGGAGGCATCAGGGCATAATGTTACAGTATACAATACGCAAATGGTGTGTAATAGTGTCTCCTTAATCTAACCATACCGATATTTGATATTTTTTACTATTTTGGAGTCGGGTGTCTCAGACCAAGGCAAACAAATACATTTTTGTTCATGAGACTTTCTACTAGACTGAAATAGCTGGTCTTGTCTACTTCCTGGTTGGTATTCAGACATGCAGCCTTTGATTTAGTGGTGGCCCTAGCCCAGGTTGAGTTAGTTGAGGCAGACATTTGACTTTGAAGTTCTCTTTTTATACCTCCAGTCTAATGTAAAACACTGGTATGCAAGGGCTTGGTGGATATTGTACTGCTTTCAATGAAAGCTGCATGGATTCCTGAAAGATCCATGTTGTTAAATGGCTCATAAACCAGAATAAGTCTGGTATTTGCTGATTTTAATAATCAATTGTCTCCTGTCTCAGGTGGAGTATTTATAGTACGTAAGAAAGGCTCTCAAATCTTTCTCCTTCAATTATTTGCTCTTTGTTTTGGGAAGTGAACCTAACTGTGCTCTGTGCTATATGGTTAACCTCACCTTGTTGCGACTAGGTTTGGGTACCAAAAAGTTATGGACATTGTCATGACTCTCCTGATTGAGGATCAAAGGCCTCAGATCAGCTTGTCAAATGGCTGACAGCCAGACCACCCTCTCTCCCAGAGGATAGGGGGGGGGGGGGGGGGGCTGGGATGGGATGGTTTTATGACACCTCACACCAGTCGTAAATCTTATGCAGCAGAGAACCCTCTCCTGCTCTTCAGTATCAACCAAAGGAATGCCTTTGTCTAGAGAGACTGTTGCCCTTCCAAAAACTCTAATGTCCATAAAGTGAATATTGGAACAATATTTCTAAGAATATACAGGAATGGTCAGTGGGGATCTAAAGAATAATCATGTCATATTGTTTTTCATTTTGTGATGTCATTAAAAACATTATAACGGAAATACTGTACCTTGAAGAGCTTTCAACCTGACACAGTGTTACATTCTTTAAGTTGTGTAGGAAATATGAAGAACAATTCAACTAATTTTGCTAAGATAGGAATGTGATTTTAGTTTTCTAACGAGATCATAGTTTTCATGTCCTTTGCGTGTCAGACTGATGGAACCGCCCTTTTCGACCAGTGTGCTTAAAAAGACTCGCTAAGAATTAACATATCAGACCAGCAGATGTGAAGAGTGAGCTAAATGTTACAAATAGTTCAAACTCCCAGACCAGAAAGCGTGCAGCTGTGGCTACACTTTGAAATGGTTGGTAACTCTGAAACTCAACAGGAGGTGAAGAAGAGAATCTCACTAGAACAGAACATTTGACAGTCTGCAGCTGTGTGTGTAAAGTGATCTAGAACTTTGACTATCCACCCGAGGAGTAAAAGAGGCGAGAAGCCCACCTCAGACAATCACTGGTACAGCTGATTAGCTGTCTTACATCAGATATCGAGAAAAGCGAATCTAACTATACTACTACACTCATCACCATTGGAGACCGGACCACTAACAAGGACATTGTGACCTCTGGTGGACAACCAGAGCCTTACACCTATCGAGCCATGATTGGTTTCAACAGAGACGACCAACAAAAACATCTACACATAAATACATTGCATTTCTTACCCAAACAGGTGGTGGCTCGTATGCAAGGTATATGGTTACTGTGAGCATAGTTAACAAATCTATGATAAATTACCCTTTCTCTCTATTTTCCACACCCCCTTTTCCCATCTCTGTGTAATAAGCCGTCATATCTTTTCAGTCCAATAGGGACTTTTGTCTCATGTCAGCGTGTATGTGTATTCTGTGTTGTTAGTTAGTTAGTAAATAGATAATTAAATCAATTGGTGTAGAACTGAATAATCAGACAAGGCTGGGGTTCTTGCGGAACAAAAGAAGGTCACGACTATTCAGAATGAGAACTGATATGAGGTAGTGATTAATAAGTGAATGTTATCAATATATAACTAATCTTTAGAGTTTAATTCGGGAGATGGTAACTCGTTAAACAACTTCTGCTGTGGTGTCCCAAATTCCAAATGAGTTAATTGTTACATGATTAATTTAATCAGGAAACAATTAAACATGGTGGATTGAATAAATAACAGTCATCAGATGAATTAAAGTCACGTCACGACAACATGGTTGTCTAGTTTTCTAAGACTGAGAGATCCTGGTTAATATAAACTGTTGGTGTCTATCATTACTGTACATGTACCAACCCCTTACAATGTATTTCTGTCGTAATGCATGTTAAATCTAGAGGTGGGGACTGTTATGAGGGTCAGCTGTTTGGTGGTGCAGCTTTTACAGATCCTTATTACACATGCTATTTCTGCAGGAGGTGGCTGGGAGAAAATATAGCGGTCAACATGGCAGCAGATGCAATGGGATTTGACTAGGGACCAGAATTCTCAGTGACGGTTGTGATCACATCTGATCCTTCACACAAGAATATCAAGGCCTTGTTTACATTCGCCTAGTAACTCCAGCGTTGTTATTGTTGTCTGCTGGCTGGCTATTTCTGATGTGTGAGGCTATGAGGTCACTGGGCTCTGATGAAACCCATGGTTTCACTGCACTAACTGGTGAGTCAGTGACCAACACAGAAACGCCCTGCTGACCACCACATGAGCAGTGTCTACTGTACTGTACAAACTCGGCTTATTTGATACTCTTAGCAGATGTGGCAACATGTATATCTTCCCATCCCATCGCTCCAGGAGTTACAAATCACATAGAGACTTTGGAGCTAGTCTCATCTCTCAAGCAATCTCTCAAACAATCCCACATACTGCTCTGTCCTAAAATGACCTAAATCGTTGTATTATAAGGCATATGGTTCCACATTTTCAGCACTATTGTTTGATTTTCTTTCCCAAGACCCAATGTGTGCCTTGGCGTCAATAGGACTAGAGTAATTGACATGACAAAAAAGAGCCAGTGTAATTTATAACAGAACAATATCAGTTCCTCTAATCCTTTGCCAATAGGATGATAAAGCAGATCATTATTTGCCTAAAATTAGAAGAAAATCTCACTCTTATATATAAAAAAAAAAGCAACAATACAAAAGGCATGTTCTGTTTCTGGGCAACTGCTTTAGCTTTAAAGTCCAACTCGTGGTAAATCGCACATTTTTAACTTGATCTGACGCAGTTCAGCACCAAGCCATTTAGATTAGCACGACCAAGGCCAGAGTTGACAAGGCGGTCAACTTCTATGGTCTGTCAGGGACTCAATATTAACCTTAAATTGAGGATAAAGTATAAAACAGGGTGGTAAAAAGAGCCTTTGGAGCAGTTAGATGTCATCTGGTGGCACTTTTAAAGGGTCAATTAGAAGTCCAAACGATCCCTGCCACAGATTCAGTAAAAAGCTGAGAGATGGGGTTGGAGAAATGTAACCATTCTAAAATTCATAAACAACTATGGATGCAACCTGGACTGAGTCCATGATATACAAATTATAGTTTTAACCATGTTTTGAGGCTTTACAGTGAATGTTTACATTTACTTTGTTTACAATCATTGGAGTCAAACAAGCTTACCTTTGGGGTTCTGATGGGGTACAACAGTTCAACTAAGCTCATGAGGCATTTATAAGTCATATTCTTCAAGAATCAATGGGCACATATAATTCATTTATACGTCCAAAATGGATGTAGCAACTGCTGATTGCCCCTTTTTTAAATGTTTCTTGCCTGAGTAAAGAGATGACTTCACACCCTTCCCTTCCCTAGCCTGTAATTCCCATGGATCAGGTTTATAGGCTCTTTATAAGCAATTTTCCCATTGGTGCTGTCCACAGGAGCACTGGTGTTTACTTCTTTGATTAACATTATTATAATTTTTTTTATCCATTCCAATGTTAAGAGTTTGATATAGAGTTATATGGATTTAAGAAACAAATGCACAGCAAGCCATTTACACAATGCCTTCTGATTGCTTGCTTTAGGCAGTTTTTTATGGGAATATATTCCCTTTTCATTTTTATGGGAATCCATTCCCCTTTCATTGCCTGACACAGTTGTAATAATATTATATACTATATAATATAGTGCCTTCAAAAGGTTTTTCCACCTTTTTACTTTTTCCACACTTTTTTTGTGTTACAGCCTGAATTTAAAATGGATTAAATTGAGATGTTGTGTCACTGGCCTACACACACATCTTCCATAATGTGAAAATCAGGATTAAAATTGGGTATTGCATGTAGATGGGTAAAAAAAAATATCTATTTAATCCATTTTGAATTCCGGATGTAACACATCAAAGTGTGGAATAAGTCAAGGGGTATGAAAACTTTCTGATAGCACTTTAGCTGTTCGTTCACCAGTAGGACAAGAAATGATCACATCCCTCTGTAGTCACTACTACCACAGACACTGCTCCCTGTTCAGCGATATGTGTCCTATCAATAAATGTTTTGTATAAGAGATTGTTAACAGCTGAAAATGTAGGTCAAATATTGCGCTCAACCACATTTGTGTCACTTAGTGTTTTGGGGGAAATAAATTCTTGGGTCAGTAGGTCTAGCTCCAGATGCTTTGGAGAAGTATTAAAGAATAGAGCATGTTACTCAACTTATTAATGAGTCATTTTTGGCTAAAGTTATAGCTACTTCATATTGTTGAGGGGTGTAAAAGGGGGGATGTCATTGGTTAGTGTTCTCCAGAGTCTCTCTAACCTTTAG
Organism: Oncorhynchus kisutch; assembly: GCF_002021735.2. NCBI lineage: Eukaryota > Metazoa > Chordata > Actinopteri > Salmoniformes > Salmonidae > Oncorhynchus > Oncorhynchus kisutch. The sequence goes on from NC_034180.2 coordinate 34,350,697, forward strand.
CAGAAGTGCTGGGTTGTGATGTGTTTTAGTTGGTGAGAGAATAGCATGATCAGAGGCATTATATTACCCCTGATGTTAGTGTAGTTCCTGCTATGCCGAGAAATGTTTAGAAAATTGTACCCATGCATTCCTCCAAGCTTAACATATAGTCCAATTGTATTCTATGCCTGTTATGTGAGACATAAGACATGCAAGACATCATTTTGGACTAATATTGCATTCAGTGTTCTTTTTGGGTAATAGATAAACCATGCGGTTTTGATCTGCACATCAATGATTGCTCCAGACCACCCTCAGATCCCAAGAAAGAACTATGAAGTCCAGATGACCCATGAGTACATCTTCAAATACCTCAGGAATGTCCAGCAATCAGTGTGGCATCTGCAGATGATCCAGCACGCGGTTGTAAAAGACATGGAAGGAAAAGGGTCAACTTTGACACAAGTTAAATATGTTAATATATAATTGTTCTCTTGTCATGAGGTCTTTTTTAAGTGTATATGGTTTTTTTCTGTCAGTCAGGTCTCTGGTAAGTAGAGGGAGAGGGAAGGAGATCAGTGTGGGCTGTAGTGTATGTCTTTGTAGGTTGATTAGTGTGGGGTTCAAGTTTTTTTGCTGTTGGGTTGACCTCCATGTCCAAATCAAATGAAATTGATTTATATAGCCCTTCGTACATCAACTGATATCTCAAAGTGCTGTACAGAAACCCAGCCTAAAACCCGAAACAGCAAGCAATGCAAGTGTTGAAAAACTCCCTATAAAGGCCAAAACCTAGGAAGAAACCTAGAGAGGAACCAGGCTATGAAGGGTGGCCAGTCCTCTTCTGGCTGTGCCAGGTGGAGATTATAACAGAACATGGCCAAGATGTTAAAATGTTCATAAATGACCAGCATGGTCAAATAATAGGTCTGGGACAGGTAGCACGTCCGGTGAACAGGTCAGGATTCCATAGCCACAGGCAGAACAGTTGAAACTGGAGCAGCAGCACGGCCAGGTGGACTGGGGACAACAAGGAGTCATCATGCCAGGTAGTCCTGAGGCATGGTCCTAGGGCTCAGGTCCTCCGAGAGAGAGAGAGAAAGAAAGAAAGAAAGGAGAGAATTAGAGAGAGCATACTTAAATTCACACAGGACACCGGATAGGACAGGAGAAGTACTCCAGATATAAAACTGACCCTAGCCCCCCGACACATAAACTACTGCAGCATAAATACTGGAGGCTGAGACAGGAGGGGTCAGGAGAATCCAGGGTTCACTCTACAGGTGGTGCTCTGACAGGGCCACAGCTGCATTTCACACCTCTGTCTGTGAGGTGGGGAGAAGGATTACGGGTCATGGGTGGCAGGGCAAAGCGTCAGTCTGACTGAGAGGCTCTCAGCCGGTGCTTCCGCACGGCATGGCGGACCCCAGAGCTCTCGCAGTGCAGCGCTTGTGGCGAGGCATTGAGAAAGGCCTTGGCAGATAGCCAGAGTCCACGTGGCACACCCCAAATACGAAGCTCTGCTGTATCCCAGCCTGAGAGGGGAGCATGCTGTTCTCAAAACACCCACTCTGAGTGAGTCAGGCAAAGGCTAGCTCCTGTTTTCATTGGTATGTTCAGCTTCCACTGGTCAGCGAAGAGCCCTATCGGAGGTTCACCTTCAAGAATGCAAAATCCACATGGTTTATTTAATTTAGTAGATATGCAAAACAATGAATAACCTTTTCCAAGCTAGACAGAGTTAAGCATGTTAAGCGCTTGGGTGAGAGTTTAAGCCCCTGCAAGAGCATTAGTCTTATGCCAATGTGTTTTTAAGGTGTATTTTTTTTGTGCAAAATCAGTGACCGGAATGCCTTGTTTGCCTCCTCTTCAGTCTGTTGACAAGGGAATTATGCACTTCCTTTGGCTCCTGTTACCTGAATCTAGACTCCTGTAGTCAAGAATAAATCTAACATAAATATGCTTGCAAGCTGCTGCCATGTACTGACTGTGTAAGGATAAATATTTGTCTACTATGAGCATACACACCATGCTGCTTGATGGTAAGTGCAAATGTGACTTAATTCGTTTTCTTGTTGTTGCAGTTGGTGGTGTAACGGCTGTCGTTGGTGGAAGAAGAGGAGGACCAATGCGCAGCGTGGTAGGTGTCCATTATTTTAATGAAACAACTGAACACCGAACAAAAAAACAACGTGAATAAACAAAAACCGAAACAGTCCTGTAAGGTGATGAAGAAACACTAAACAGAAAATAATCACCCACAAAACACAGGTGGGAAAAGGCTACCTAAGTATGATTCTCAATCAGAGACAATGAACGACACCTGCCTCTGATTGAGAACCATACTATGCCAAACAAGTAGAAAATATAACATAGAAAAAAGAACATAGACAACCCACCCCAACTCACGCCCTGACCAACCTAACACAAAGACATAAAAAAAAGGTCAGAACGTGACAGGTGGGCTATATTTGCAGTGGTGTCTGTATCAATAGGATCCAGCTGTTGATATGGTGAGCAGCAGGACAGGTGGGACCCACATTGGAGCAGACACTACTCAGTGCTCAGTATCAGTCTCTGTGTCTGTTCTTCACCCCTGACAAATAAAAGATGTGCATGACGGCACGTGTCACTGGTTTAGGTGCCTGGTCAAAAAATATTATAAAAAAGAAAAATGCCCACAGCTCAGTTATGTCCAAAGCCAATATCAGTTTTTGTGAGATTCACACATTTGTTTTGGCTCTTCACTTTTACCTCTCTTACCACTTTGATGATTGATTGTATTTCAATTTTGTCTTGAGACAGTGTTTGACCTAGATAATCCCCTTTTACTTGTTTTTCGTCAACAGACATCTAGGCCTATTGTTACAATCCTGAATAACCAAAAGTGACAGAATAAAATGCTTTTGGACAGAATCTGTCATCCTCCCCTTAAAGTAAGTTGTGTTGGAACTGAAAATACTTTGAACTGATCATTCAAATCTGAATTATAATTTTCATGAATCATATACATATATTTGATTTCATAAACAAAATGGAATCTCTTGGTTAGGTTAGGCATATCTAAATTAGCCAAATGCCAATGTCTTACCATTATCTTTCCTGATATGCCATTGAATGGATAAAATATTTCACAATATGTCACAAGATATAAACTCAGCAAAAAAAGAAATGTCCTCTCACTGTCAACTGAGTTTATTTTCAGCAAACTTAATATATGTAAATATTTGTATGAACATAACAAAATTCAACAACTGAGACATAAACTGAACAGGTTCCACAGACATGTGACAAACAGAAATGGAATAATGTGTCCCTGAACAAAGAGGGGGGGGGGGGTCAAAATCAAAAGAAACAGTCAGTATCTGGTGTGGCCACCAGCTGCATTAAGTACTGCAGTGTATCTTCTCCTCATGGACTGCACCAGATTTGCCAGTTCTTGCTATGAGATGTTACCCCAATCTTCCACCAAGGCACATGCAAGTTCCAGGACATTTCTGGGGGGGAATGGCCCTAGCCCTCACCCTCCGATCCAACAGGGCCCAGACGTGCTCAATGGGATTGAGATCCGGGCTCTTCGCTGGCCATGGCAGAACACTGACATTCCTGTCTTGCAGGAAATCCCGCACAGAACGAGCAGTATGGCTGGTGACATTGTCATGCTGGAGGGTCATGTCAGGATGAGCCCGCAGGAAGGGTACCACATGAGGGAGGAGAATGTCGTCCCTGTAACGCACAGCGTTGAGTTTGCCTGCAATGACAACAAGCTCAGTCTGATGATGCTGTGACACACCGCCCCAGACCTTGACGGACCCTCCACCTCCAAATCGATCCCGCTCCAGAGTACAGGCCTCGGCGTAACGCTCATTTCATCGACGATAAACGCGAATCTGACCATCAACCCTGGTGAGACAAAACCGCGACTTGTCAGTGAAGAGCACTTTTTGCCAGTCTTGTCTGGTCCAGCGATGGTGGGTTTGTTCCCATAGGTGACGTTGTTGCCGGTGATGTCTAGTGAGGACCTGCCGTACAACAGTCCATCCTCTCTCAGCCTATTGTGTACAGTCTGAGCACTGATGGAGGTTTTGTGTGTTCCTGGCGTAACTCAGTCAGTTGTTGTTGCCATCCTGTACCTTTCCCGCCGGTGTGATGTTCGGATGTACCGATACTGTGCAGATGTTGTTAAACGTGGTCTGCCACTGCGAGGACAATCAGCTGTCCATCCTGTCTCCCTGTAGCACTGTCTTACGCGTCTCACAGTACGGACATTGCAATTTTTTGCCCTGGCCACATCTGCAGTCCTCATGCCTCCTTGCAGCATGCCTAAGGGACATTCACGCAGATGAGCAGGGACCCTGGGCATCTTTCTTCTTGGTGTTTTTTCAGAGTCAGTAGAAAGGCCTCTTTAGTGTCCTAAGTTCTCATAACTGTGACCTTAATTGCCTACCGTCTGTAAGCTGTTAGTGTCATAACGACCGTTCCACAGGTGCATGTTCATTAATTGTTTATGGTTCATTGAACAAGCATGGATAACAGTGCTTAAACCCTTTGCTATGATGATCTGTAAAGTTATTTGGATTTTTAGGAATTATCTTTGAAAGACAGGGTCCTGATAAGGGGACATTTTTTTTCGTTGCCGAGTTTATTTTTACATTACATTTTAGTAATTTAGCTCGATACTCCATTAGGAGGTAGGATTTCAGACGTTTTCAGAAGATAAGATGGAACTCAGCTGCCCTGACGTTAGGGGGAAGCTCATTCCACTTTTGTTATATTAAGGTTCTCTTTTTGATACTATATTGTGTTTGACATACACTACCATTCAAACGTTTGGGGCCACATAGACATACATGTCCTTGTTTTTTAAAGAAAAGCCCCCAAAATAGTCTCCATTAAAATAACATCAAATTGATGACAAATACAGTGTAGACATTGTTAATGTTGTAAATTACTGTTGTAGCTGGAAACGGATGATTTTTTTATGGAATATCTACATAGGCGTATAGAGGCCGATTATCAGCAACCATCACTCCTGTGTTCCAATGGCACGTTGTGTTAGCTAATCCAAGTTTATCATTTTAAAATGCTAATTGATCATTAGAAAACCCTTTTGCAATGATGTTAGCACAGCTGATTATCCTGATTAAAGAAGCAATATAACTGGCCTTAGACTAGTTGAGTATCTGGAGCATCAGCATTTGTGGGTTCGATAACAGGCTCAAAATGGACGGAAACAAATAACTTTCTTCTGAAACTCATCAGTCTATTTCTGTTCTGAGAAATCAAGGCTATTTCATGCAAGAAATTGCCAATAAACTGAAGATCTCGTACAACGCTGTGTCCTACTCCCTTCACAGAACAGCCCAAACTGGCACTAACCAGAATAGATAGAGAAGTGGGAGGCCCCGGTGCACAACTGAGCAAGAGGACAAGTTCATTAGAGTGCCTAGTTTGAGAAAGAAACGCCTCACACGTCCTTAACTGGCAGATTCATTAAATAGTACCCACAAAACACCAGTCTCAACGTCAACAGTGAAGAGGCTACTCCGGGATGCGGGCCTTCTAGGCAGAGTTGCAAAGAAAAAGCCATATCTCAGACTGGCCAATAAAAATAAAAGATTAATATGTGCAAAAGAACATGGACACTGGACAGAGGAAGATTGGAAAAAAGTGTTATGGACAGACTAATATAAGTTTGAGGTGTTCAGATCATAAAGAAGAGCATTCGTGAGACACAGAGAAAATGAAAAGATGCTAGAGGAGTGCTTGGTGCCATCTGTCAAGCATGTTGAAGGCAATGTGATGGTCTGGGGTGCTTTGGTGGTGGTAAAGTGGGAGATTTGTACAGTGTAAAAGGGATCTTGTAGAAGGAAGGCTATCACTCCATTTTGCAACTCCATGCCATACCCTGTGGACGGTGCTTAATTTCCTCCTACAACAGGACAATGACCCAAAGCACAGCTCCAAACTATGCAATAACTATTTAGGGAAGAAGCAGTCAGCTGGTATTCTGTCTATAATGGAGTGGCCAGCACAGTCACCGGATCTCGACCCTATTGAGCGGCTGTGGGAGATGCTTGACCGTATGGTACGTAAGAAGTGCCCATCAACCCAATCCAACTTGTGGGAGGTGCTTCAGGAAGCATGGGGTGAAATCTCTTCAGATTACCTCAACAAATTGACAACTAGAATGCCAAAGGTATGCAAGGCAGCAATTGCTGCAAATTGAGAATTCTTTGATGAAGCAAAGTTTGAAGGACACAATTATTATTTCAATTAAAAATCATTATTAATAACCTTGTCAACGCCTTGACTATATTTCCTATTCATTTTGCAACTCATTTCATGTATGTTTTCATGGAAAACAAGGACATTTCTTAGTGACCCCAAATTTTTGAACACTAGTGTATTTTTTTGATTAAAGAAAATAAAGGCAAGCTTATATTGGCCCCTATATCTGACCCAGATAGGTTGTGTGATAATTGTAGATCTTCAACAGCATGTCAAGTGGCTGCACAGTGGAAAGCCAATTACCAGCATTTGGCTGATGTTCATATAACCTTAAACAGGGCCTCCAGTGCTGTGTTGGAAGTGATGGATTCGGACCCATTATTATTAGGTTACAGCTATCTCACATTCCAAAATGATTACAGTCAGATATGAATAAAGAGGCAGACTATAATGTAAAAACAATAGTTGCAGTCTATTAAGGTCAATGAACACAATTTATTTGTCCTCTAATAAATGAATTAACACAAGATTCAGTTGTTGTGGGGTTCTGAAAAATACTGTATATCAATGCCATGTCAAACCAAGGTGGCATAGCAGTTCAGACGTCTTTTGTCCTCGTCTTGTCGTGTCCTGTATATATATATATATATTTACAACTTTTTCACGTACATTTTATTTTTATTTTCCATCAACTCATCTTCAAAACACTCTCCTGCAACCCGCCTCACCAATGTATATTTATAAAAAAGTATTATTTACCTCAGATCTGTAATCCTCCAAGAAGCTAGCCAGAAACTCCAAGAAGCTAGCCTGAAACTAGCCAGAAGCTAATCCAGAAGCTAGTTCAGAAGCTAGTTAGCTCCTTTACTGGCAAATCGTTAGTATTCAGCTAACCACGGTTTGTGGTCATCAGCTATCCTTTAGCTCGAAAATCTATCGCCAGTTCTGTACGGCGCAGCGCGGCTCGGAACGGAACATACCGGACCAATTTTTCTCTCCATGTCCCTGGATTTCGACTGCTCTCTGGACATTCATACCCGGATCTCACAGCTAGCTAGCTGTTATCCGTGTGACTATCGGCCTTCGTCGATACCCGGAGCAAACATCAATTATTCCGGAGCTAGCAAGCTCCGTCAATCACTCCTGAGTTCCATCAATCACACCTGGGCTGCAGTCACCTATCCGGACCCGTTTTACTGCTTTCGCGGAGACCCACCGGGCCTTCACAACTGGACTGCCGACGTTATCTACCCGAAGGAGTTATTCGGCTGGCTCCTGAACGCCCATCTGCGGCCTGCTAACCGTTAGCTGTCTTACCGGCTGCTATCTGAATAGACAATCAGACAATTTTTTTTATATATATATTTTTTTATTTTTTTATTATTATTATTATGTTTTCTTCTTGGGCCTCTATAACTATATCTATTGTTTTTATTTTTGTTGTTGTTGTGTGATTTGGATTAATCCCCTCTACCACACGGAACCCCACTAATCTACTGACGGAACGCAAGAGGTAGCTAACAACAGACCTCCATCCTATGCTAGCTTGCTACCGATGCCCTGGCTAGCTGTCTAAATCACCAACCAACCTCTCCACTCACCGGACCCTTTTGATCACTCGACTAAGCATGCCTCTCCTTAATGTCAATATGTCTTGTCCATTTCTGTTCTGGTTAGTGTTTATTGGCTTATTTCACTGTAGAGCCTCTAGTCCTGCTCACTATACCTTATCCAACCTATTAGTTCCACCACCCACACATGCAATGACATCTCCTGGTTTCAACGATGTTTCTAGAGACAATATCTCTCTCTTCATCACTCAATACCTAGGTTTACCTCCACTATATTCACATCCTACCATACATTTGTCTGTACATTATACCTTGATGCTATTTTATCGCCCCCAGAAATCTCCTTTTACTCTATGTTCCAGACGTTCTAGTCGACCAATTCTCATAGCTTTTAGCCGTACCCTTATTCTACTCCTCCTATGTTCCTCTGGCGATGTAGAGGTGAATCCAGGCCCTGCAGTGCCTAGCTCCACTCCTATTCCCCAGGCGCTCTCTTTTGACGACTTCTGTAACCGTAATAGCCTTGGTTTCATGCATGTTAACATTAGAAGCCTCCTCCCTAAGTTTGTTCTATTCACTGCTTTAGCACACTCTGCCAACCCGGATGTTCTAGCTGTGTCTGAATCCTGGCTTAGGAAGACCACCAAAAACTCAGACATTTTAATTCCAAACTACAACATTTTCAGACAAGATAGAACTGCCAAAGGGGGCGGTGTTGCAATCTACTGCAAAGATAGCCTGCAGAGTTCTGTCCTACTATCCAGGTCTGTACCCAAACAATTTGAACTTCTACTTTTAAAAATCCACCTCTCTAAAAACAAGTCTCTCACTGTTGCCGCCTGCTATAGACCACCCTCTGCCCCCAGCTGTGCTCTGGACACCATATGTGAACTGATTGCCCCCCATCTATCTTCAGAGTTCGTGCTGCTAGGCGACCTAAACTGGAACATGCTTAACACCCCAGCCATCCTACAATCTAAACTTGATGCCCTCAATCTCACACAAATTATCAATGAACCTACCAGGTACCTCCCCAAAACCTTAAACACGGGCACCCTCATAGATATCATCCTAACCAACTTCCCCTCTAAATACACCTCTGCTGTCTTCAACCAAGATCTCAGCGATCACTGCCTCATTGCCTGCATCCGTAATGGGTCAGCGGTCAAACGACCGCCACTCATCACTGTAAAACGCTCCCTGAAACACTTCTGCGAGCAGGCCTTTCTAATCGACCTGGCCGGGGTATCCTGGAAGGATATTGATCTCATCCCGTCAGTAGAGGATGCCTGGATATTTTTAAAAAATGCCTTCCTAACCATCCTAAATAAACATGCCCCATTCAAGAAATTTAGAACCAGGAACAGATATAGCCCTTGGTTCTCCCCAGACCTGACTGCCCTTAACCAACACAAAAACATCCTATGGCGTTCTGCATTAGCATCGAACAGCCCCCGTGATATGCAGCTGTTCAGGGAAGCTAGAAATCATTATACACAGGCAGTTAGAAAAGCCAAGGCTAGCTTTTTCAAGCAGAAATTTGCTTCCTGCAACACTAACTCAAAAAAGTTCTGGGACACTGTAAAGTCCATGGAGAATAAGAACACCTCCTCCCAGCTGCCCACTGCACTGAAGATAGGAAACACTGTCACCACTGATAAATCCACCATAATTGAGAATTTCAATAAGCATTTTTCTACGGCTGGCCATGCTTTCCACCTGGCTACTCCTACCCCGGACAACAGCACTGCACCCCCAACAGCAACTCGCCCAAGCCTTCCCCATTTCTCCTTCTCCCAAATCCATTCAGCTGATGTTCTGAAAGAGCTGCAAAATCTGGACCCCTACAAATCAGCCGGGCTAGACAATCTGGACCCTTTCTTTCTAAAATTATCTGCCGAAATTGTTGCCACCCCTATTACTAGCCTGTTCAACCTCTCTTTCGTGTCGTCTGAGATTCCCAAAGATTGGAAAGCAGCTGCGGTCATCCCCCTCTTCAAAGGGGGGGACACTCTTGACCCAAACTGCTACAGACCTATATCTATCCTACCGTGCCTTTCTAAGGTCTTCGAAAGCCAAGTCAACAAACAGATTACCGACCATTTCGAATCTCACCATACCTTCTCTGCTATGCAATCTGGTTTCAGAGCTGGTCATGGGTGCACCTCAGCCACGCTCAAGGTCCTAAACGATATCTTAACCGCCATCGATAAGAAACATTACTGTGCAGCCGTATTCATTGATCTGGCCAAGGCTTTCGACTCTGTCAATCACCATATCCTCATCGGCAGACTCGACAGCCTTGGTTTCTCAAATGATTGCCTCGCCTGGTTCACCAACTACTTCTCTGATAGAGTTCAGTGTGTCAAATCGGAGGGTCTGCTGTCCGGACCTCTGGCAGTCTCTATGGGGGTGCCACAGGGTTCAATTCTTGGACCGACTCTCTTCTCTGTATACATCAATGAGGTCGCTCTTGCTGCTGGTGAGTCCCTGATCCACCTCTACGCAGACGACACCATTCTGTATACTTCCGGCCCTTCTCTGGACACTGTGTTAACAACCCTCCAGGCAAGCTTCAATGCCATACAACTCTCCTTCCGTGGCCTCCAATTGCTCTTGAATGCAAGTAAAACTAAATGCATGCTCTTCAACCGATCGCTGCCTGCACCTACCCGCCTGTCCAACATCACTACTCTGGACGGCTCTGACTTAGAATACGTGGACAACTACAAATACTTAGGTGTCTGGTTAGATTGTAAACTCTCCTTCCAGACCCATATCAAACATCTCCAATCCAAAGTTAAATCTAGAATTGGCTTCCTATTTCGCAACAAAGCATCCTTCACTCATGCTGCCAAACATACCCTTGTAAAACTGACCATCCTACCAATCCTCGACTTTGGCGATGTCATTTACAAAATAGCCTCCAATACCCTACTCAACAAATTGGATGCAGTCTATCACAGTGCAATCCGTTTTATCACCAAAGCCCCATATACTACCCACCATTGCGACCTGTACGCTCTCGTTGGCTGGCCCTCGCTTCATACTCGTCGCCAAACCCACTGGCTCCATGTCATCTACAAGACACTGCTAGGTAAAGTCCCCCCTTATCTCAGCTCGCTGGTCACCATAGCATCTCCCACCTGTAGCACACGCTCCAGCAGGTATATCTCTCTAGTCACCCCCAAAACCAATTCTTTCTTTGGCCGCCTCTCCTTCCAGTTCTCTGCTGCCAATGACTGGAACGAACTACAAAAATCTCTGAAACTGGAAACACTTATCTCCCTCACTAGCTTTAAGCACCAACTGTCAGAGCAGCTCACAGATTACTGCACCTGTACATAGCCCACCTATAATTTAGCCCAAACAACTACCTCTTTCCCAACTGTATTTAATTTTAATTTATTTATTTATTTTGCTCCTTTGCACCCCATTATTTATTTATTTTATTTCTACTTTGCACATTCTTCCATTGCAAAACTACCATTCCAGTATTTTACTTGCTATATTGTATTTACTTTGCCATCTTGGCCTTTTTTGCCTTTACCTCCCTTCTCACCTCATTTGCTCACATTGTATATAGACTTGTTTATACTGCATTATTGACTGTATGTTTGTTTTTCCTCCATGTGTAACTCTGTGTCGTTTTATCTGTCGAACTGCTTTGCTTTATCTTGGCCAGGTCGCAATTGTAAATGAGAACTTGTTCTCAACTTGCCTACCTGGTTAAATAAAGGTAAAATAAATAAATAAATAAAAAGTGTATCAGCTTCTCATTGTCCTGAGTTCAACAATTCATGGTATTATCTGACAAAATCTTGGACATTAGTCACCAAATGTACTCTGTCACAACAATGACTTGTCCCAATGTAAAATGTTTATAGACTGTCACATAGCTGTGGTGTTTTCTATAGATGCACTAATAACATAGATGTAGTCTTTTATTACAGTCAGATGGCTTGTTAGAATTAGCCCTCTGGTGCATAGGGTCCTCAAATAGGTACTATGATGGGATACTAATGAGCATGTGCAATGCGGAGTCTCCATCTCCCTCTGCTATAATTATGGGTGGGTAAAGTATGCATTTTTCTTTAAGATCTGGACCATAGCATTGTGTTGATAGCTCTAACCTAAATTACAGTACATTCAATAGAAATAGCACATGATATCATTGTAGCCTCTGTAGCTATTATAAGTGATACAATTTATACAAAACAAGACATACTCGATTATATAAAAAATAAGTAAATGGTATTTCAAACCTAAATGTGTCTCTCATCTAGCCTGCTGACGATCGTTGTGATTTCTTGAAAGTAGCTCAGAATAAGCTTTCCAAATTAAATGGGCTGTCTTTTTCCAATGATTTTTGCTTTTTTAGAAACATGTAGTTAGCGGTGTGAGTAAGGTAGTAAAACTAGACTTAAGTGTATATTTTGCCTTGTTTGGTCGGCATGTTTCTCACTCAAGTGCACGAGAGCAACCTGATCCCACAGTGGTCCAGGATCTGGTGGTCCATGTGAGTGAGTCTGAAGGCACTCTAATAACAACCACTAAAAAAGAGACGTCACATGGAGGTTGTCATCATTTCCCTCAGGCTCAGGGAAACTACAGGGCATTTATAGGTGAAGCCACACAGACACTCCCCATGCCATGTGTTAAGACAGGGCTTTTTGTTGGTTAATTCTAAATGGAAAATGAATGGAATAATCTCATAGTGCTTGATGATTTGTTGACAAATGTAGATATCAATAGAGTTGTCATTGACACTTATTGTGTTCCCTTTACTACTTATGGAAGTAAATACAAGGCCTTTATAACAGACTTGCATTCAATGAATGTATGTGATGCTTCCTTACTGAACCTTCCTCATCTTGACCTCAAGTCATATAGAATCATAAATATGTTAATCATAACATGTTAATTTAATTATTTATTTTGTTTTCTTGGAACAGACTTCTCTCATAACCTACTATTTCCCAATGAGTGACTCTCACTTAACATGTCTATTTTATATGAAATAGCCCTCATTTTGACATTATTAGATCATGTATAGTCTTACATAGCCACATAGCACTGGTTGGACACACTTAATCAACCCTGTGGCTCTTAGAACCAACAATTGTTTTACTTATCTAGGCCTATGTCTTAAATGCAGTTGTCTAAAGTACTTTAAAGTACTACTTAAGTAGTCTTTTTGGGGTATCTGTACTTTATTATTTATATTTTTGACAACTCATAATTTTACTTCACTACTTTCCTAAAGAAAATAATGTACTTTTTACTCCATACACTTTCCCTGACACACAAAAGTACACTTTACATTTTTTATGCTTTAGCAGGACAGAAAATGGTCAAATTCACACACGTATCAAGAGAACAACCCTGGTCATCCCTACTGCCTATGATCTGGCAGACTCAATAAACACACATGCCTCATTTGTAAATGATGTCTGAGTGTTGGAGTGTGCCCCTGGCTATCCGTAAATTTAAAAAAACAAGAATATCACGCTGGTTTACCTAATATAAAGAATTTGAAATTATTCATACTTTTACTTTTGATACTTAAGTATATTTTAGCAATTAGATTTACTTTTGATACTAAAGTATATTTCAAACCAAATACTTTTACTTAAGTAGTATTTTACTGGGTGACTTTAACATTCACTTGTGTCATTTTCTATTAAGGTATCTTTACTTTTACTCAAGTATGACAATTGGGTACTTTTCCACCACTGCTTAAATGTGAACTCATATCTTTTTTGGGGTTAGTTGGTGACCTTATCACAGGTCATCTATTGGTCACTCAAAACAAGCAAGAAAGAAAGACCACTCATTGATGCCATTTGGAACCTAAGTACAAGTGTCTTTTCTGAAATATTTTCCACCACGTGACAGTGTGAACCCATTGATGTGACTCACCTTAATGACCATTTACTGTAGGTGTCTATAGTGTAAACCTATATGAACGACCTATGTGACCTATAGATATCGGGGTAGACATCTGTGTTCCCATGGAGTCTTAACCTCATCATGATTCCTGTTCAGAGTTTCTCTCCTCTGTAACCCAGACCTATGGTCTACCCATGAAACAGATCCCATGGTCAAGATGACAAGCTCTCAAGGCCTTCTCATTTATCAGCCCTGGATACTCTTCCAGGCATGTTTCACCCATTTCCTCCTGACCCATTTTCCACATTTGCTTTGGATGCAGCATACTGCACTGTATGTGTCCCCAGCTTACAAGTGCATGCCATAAATATGAGATTTATGTTGGATCCCATGAGGAGTGGGGTTATTCAGATTTCTCATCTCTTTTGACAACGGTTTGGTTTCAACTCTCCTATGCGTCTCCATTTTTTTTGCCATAACTATAAAAAGTAGCACAGAAATCTACCATTTGGGTTTCATTGTATTGTATTGATTACAGTGCACCATTACAGTGAAATTCAACAGACAAGACTAATTTGACTTTAGGAGGATGAAAGCATTTTTACACAATGTAGTTATTCGTTTAAGAAGTGGATGTCTTGATGGCTGTTTCCTGTGTGACAGATTCTGCCTCATGGGAGTCCCTTCTGCTTTTATGGTAAAGCAAATGTCTCCTTCCACATGTGTGATGAGTGAGTGGTGTGTTCCCCATGAGAACGTGTACTGTCTGTTGTGTCTATCAGGGTCTGGAGGCTGGCTGGGACAGCGAATGCTGCCAGGAGAGAAGGTCTTGCAGGATAAAAGGGAGAAGAGAGGGCAGGAGAGGCGCCTCCAAGTGATCCAGCTGCAGCTGGAGTTGCTGGGCCAGAGCCCAGAGATGACTGTGAGTTCAAAGCAGCCACACACACACGCATATGCAGTCATTGATACAAACATTCAAAGTGGACGTAGACTCCAATGACACAATGCATATGTAGCGTGGTTCGTTCTGCGTTGTGTAATTTAAGGAGGACACTGCCACAACTGGAGGTCTGCTTGTTGGATTTTTATTTGCCCTGCGCACGAAGAGACAACGCACAATATGTTAGTTCTTGGCGCAGTCACAGCTCTCAGGCACCTGCACGAGCACACGGAAACTCACTCAAACACTGTCCCAAGTACCCTCAAGTTACAATAGGTACCCTAGTTATCGAGCTAGGTAAAACTAACATAAATCTTTATATTGTCCACATTGTAACAAAACTTATGGTTGAATAACAGGACATTGTGTAACATGACCACAGTTTTATAATGAACAATTGCGGAGTCAAGAACTACGTACCTTGCTAGCTGAAGGTCAGGCAAAAGAGAACAATAGGAGGCTACGGAAATACAGATAACCCACAATGGACCAAACCAAAATATACTAAACTTTTACAATCCAGTGTATTTATAATATAGATAAGAAAAAGTGTTTGTACACGAAAAAACATTAGCTATGCAGCTGTAATTAAATTTAAAAAACACACTGAACTATTATTATTTTTATCAAATGATTAACATCCCCTCTTGACCTGGCCTATTTGAAATGGTCCTTGTGTGCATCTTGGTGCATAATCTAGGAGAACAACATCACACTGCTACACACACAGTCTGTACGGAAAATGAAAAGGGCCTCGTCACTGCTGGCAAAAATGTCACAGGGCAATTAACCTTAGATCAGGTTAAGCATTTCATAATAAGGAAGTTGTTATTTTTTTGTGGCACTGTGCCTAGAATTAAGTCCAAAGACAAATTTAACAATGGCTTTATATCTGAATGCTATATATACAGTTGATGTCGGAAGTTTCAATACACTTAGGTTGGAATCATTAAAACTCATTTTTCAACCACTCCACAAATTTCTTGTTAATAACAAACTATAGTTTTGGCAAGTCGGTTAGGACATCTACTTTGTGCATGACACAAGTAATATTTTCAACAATTGTTTTCAGACAGATTATTTCACTTACAATTCACTGTATCCCAATTCCAGTGGGTCAGAAATGTACATACACTAAGTTGACTGTGCCTTTAACCAGCTTGGAAAATTCCAGAAAATGATGTCCACAAGACCTCCACAAGTCTGGTTCATCCTTGGGAGCAATTTCCAAACGCCTGAAGGTACCACGTTCATCTGTACAAACAATAGTATGCAAGTATAAACACCATGGGACCACACAGCCGTCAAACCGCTCAGGAAGGGGACTCGTTCTGTCTCCTAGAGATGAACATACTTTGGTGCGAAAAGTGCAAATCAATCCCAGGACAACAGCAAAGGACCTTGTGAAGATGCTGGAGGAAACAGGTACAAAAGTATCTATATCCACAGTAAAACAAGTACTATATCGACATAACCTGAAAGGCCACTCAGCAAGGAAGAAGCCACTGCTCCAAAACCGCCATAAAAAAGCCAGACTACGGTTTGCAACTGCACATGGGGACAAAGATCATAATTTTTGGAGAAATGTCCTGTGGTCTGATGAAACAAAAATATAACTGTTTGGCCATAATGACCAGCATTATGTTTGGAGGAAACAGGGGGAGGCTTGCAAGCCAAAAACACCATCCCAACCAGGAAGCACGGGGGAGGCAGCATCATGCTGTGGGGGTGCTTTGCTGCAGGAGGGACTGGTGCACTACACAAAATAGATGGCATCATGAGGTGGAAAATTATGTTGATATATTGAAACAACATCTCAAGACATCAGTCAGGATGTTCAAGATTGGTCGCAAATGGGTTTTCCAAATGGACAATGACCCCAAGCATACTTCCAAAGTTGTGGCAAAATAGCTTAAGGACAACAAAGTCAAGGTATTGGAGTGGCCATCACAAAGCCCTGACCTCAATCCTATAAAAAATGTGTGGACAGAGCTGAAAAGTGTGTGCGAGCAAGGAAGCCTACAAACCTGACTCAGTTACACCAGCTCTGTCAGGAGGAATGGGCCAAAATTCACCCAACTTATTGTGGGAAGCTTGTGGAAGGATTTGACCGAAGTTAAACAATTTAAAAGCAATGCTACAAAATACTAATTTAGTGTATGTAAACTTCGGACCCACTGAGAATGTGATGAAATAAATAAAAGCTGAAATAAATAATTCTCTCTATTATTATTCTGACATTTCACATTCTTAAAATAAAGTGGTGATTCTATCTGACCTAGGACAGGGCATTTTTACTAGGATTAAATGCCAGGAATTGTGAAAAACGGAGTTTAAATGTATTTGGCTAAGCTGTATGTAAACCTCCGACTACAACTGTATATATATTTTTTCTGCACAATTTTGTGATATCCAATTGTTAGTTACAGTCCTGTCCCATTCCCGTACGGACTCGGGAGTGGTGAAGGTCTGTAACGATTTTGTTCTTCCTCCTCTGACGAGGAGTAAGAGATGTCGGACCAATGTGCTGCATGGTAAGTGTCCATTTTAGTTTATTAAAACTGAACACTAAAGGATACAAAATAACAAAGTGACTGATACAAACGAAAACCGAACCAGTCCTGAAATGTGAAACAAACATCCAACAGGAAACAATCACCCACAACTCAAAAGTGAAACCAGGCTACTTAAGTATGGTTCTCAATCAGGGACAACGATTGACAGCTGCCTCTGATTGAGAACCATACCAGGCCATACACAGAAATCCCAAAACATAGAAAAAATAACATAGATAACCCACCCAACTCACGCCCTGACCATACTAAAACAAGGTCTAGAGCCATGCATCCTCCGAAACACGACCCTACCAAGCCACAATGCTCCCGAGTGGCGCAGTGGTCTAAGGCAGGCCTAACTACAGAGCCTGGTTCGATCCCAGGCTGTATCACAACCGGTCGTGATCGGGAGTCCTATGGGGAGGCACACAATTGGCCCAGCGTCGTCCAGGTTAGGGGAGGGTTTGGCCGGGGTAGGCCGTCATTGTAAATAAGAATTTGTTCTTAACTGACTTGCCTTGTTAAATTTTAAAAATTTATTCTTAACCCGGAAGCCAGCTGAACCAATGTGTCGGAGGAAACACTGTGCAACTGGCGACCGTGTCAGCATGCATGCGCCCGGCCCGCCACAGGAGTCGTTAGAGCATGATGGGACGAGGACATCCCAGCCGGCCAAACCCTCCCCTAAGCTGGACATTCTGTCTATATCACTTGTAAGGTCTTTTACTCTTCATTTGTGAACTCGTTAATTCCATTGATTGTCTCTGCCCAAGGATTCTTTTTAGTGTTTAATGGCTCACTCCCATTGTTCCCTCAAATTCTATTTCCCAATGTTCCTTGGAAACAGTTGAGCATGGTTTCTTTCTGGGACTCTGTGTAGAGTTTCAACCATACAACTGCTGCACATTGCAAAAGCTCTGGTTTCTCAGGGAAAACCCCCATTAACACAGGAATTTACCTGGGACAAAGGGTGATGGATTTGTCTTCTCCATCCACTGACATTTGTGATTTTAATTTAGTGTGTAGCAAAAGAGAGCATCAGCCGTGGATTCAGTGGTTTTGCCATATCGTTGTTCAAAGGTGCGGCTCTTCACAACACCACACAATGGCTTTCTGGCGTACCTGCCTCATCCCCATCTGGTAGTATGGATTTTTACACAATAAATGTCGCTTTCAGAGTCTATGTAATATGCCTGGATCCCATGTAGGCCTGACAATTTACCAACTGGTTGTAGACTTTGCCATGGTGAACCACAACTCAACTTATGTATGTTTAATTCAAGTATCAGTAGCCACTATTACACACAACAGTTACGTTAACCACACTCTAACTTCAAGGGGAATTGGCTATATTATAAGATGCAAAATCTGTTTTTAGCCTCATTAGTGAGAAACAAATAATATTTGTTGTTAGCTAATTAAGGCCAAATCGTCTGGAGGATACTCTCAGTATGAAAACCACCACCAACAAAACGACATGATTCTGTTGCCAGACTACATTTAAGTGTTCTACCTCTTTAGATGTAGCCCTATACTCTAATCACAACCCACTCATTTAGGTGTTGTAAGAGTAGGGTTCTAGGGTTTGATAGTATTGGTCAGAAATAGAAGCATGTATATAGGGAGACTCTAGGTTCACATCATTGACTTGGTGAGTTTGCTTGTTCCAAACTCATGACTGTTTATGATTGTTGTTCCTTCTGACTGCATGATGTTCCTGCAGCCTGGTTACAGCCCTTTTGGTACCAGCTAAGTGTGTCTGTCCTATGGACTATAATTTTGCTGTCCATTCTGCATAATTATAGCCCTGCGGGTTAATATGCCAGGAACAAGCCTGTAAGGGAGGTGACACAAGCTTCATCTGGGGGACTAGGGATTCTCTTAATACTGGAATAAATATAACACCTAATTCTGTCTAGCTGCAATAAACTGGAAAATATCTCCCTTTCACATCAACAGATCCAAATATCAGTAGTGATTTCTCTCCAAAGGCTTTGTAGAGAAAGATATGTATGCTCTCTCAGATGTTGTTTAGTCTGAGTCTCTGGAATTCACCACTTTTTTGGAGAGGAGGAACATTTTAAAAGGTTTGGTGAACTGAACTGTTGATGTAAGTCACAGATTAATGACCAGAGACCTCCTGTGGCCTGTCACATTTGATTGATTTCAATGTGGTTTAGGCTAAAGTGAGTTCTGGTGATTCGTATGATCTGTATGGATCATGGAAACACACATTCACCCGTTTTTCCCCACTGCAGTTCTACACTCAGTGTACAAAACATTATGAACATCTTTTCTTCCATGTCATAGACTGACCAGGTGAATCCAGGTGAAAGCTATGATCCCTTATTGATGGCACTTGTCATATCCACTTCAATCAGTGTAGATGAAGGGGAGGAGACAGGTTAAAGATAGATTTTTAAGCCTTGAGACAATTGAGACAGGGATTGTGTATGTGTGCCATTCAAAGGGTGAATGAGCAAGACAAAAGATTTAAGTGCCTTTGAATGGGGTATAGTAGTAGGTGCCAGGCCCACCAGTTTGTCAAGAACTGCAATGCTGCTGGGTTTTTCACGCTCAACAATTTCCCGTGTGTGTCAAGAATGGTCCACCACCCAAAGGACATCCAGCCAACTTGACACAACTATGGGAAGCATTGGAATCAACATGGGCCAGAATTCCTGTGGAAGGCTTTCAACAGCTTGTAGAGTCCATGACCCGACAAATTGAAGGTTTTCTTAATGTTTTGTACACTCAGTTTAATATTTTTTCTGGAATCAGATCTTAGGCTAGCTTTAATGAAGTTTCCCTTTTCCAAATCTCTTGACCCTCCACTCCTCTCTCATCCAAAATCCATATTTGTCAGTGATGTTTCTCCCACCTCTTGTTCCCCATCTTGCTGGAACGCCTCTGTGTCATGTTGATATACACTCCCCTTCTTATGTATTTGGACAGTGAAGCTAAAATGTTTAATTTGGTTCTATACTCCAGTTTTTTAGGTTTCAGATTGTACGGTCGCCTTATATGAAACATCTGTCAGCCTTTATTTGAGGATATTTCCACATATATTTTTTCCTCGTTTAGAAATGAAAGCACTTTATTTATTTAGTCCTCTCATTTGAATAATTCACAAGTATTCACTTATAGTGTATTAAAGTAGTCAAAAGTTTAGAAGTTGGTCCCATATTCTGAGCACGGAATGACTTCATCAAGCTTGTGACTCTAAAAACTTGTTTGGGGCTTGTTTTGGTCGGGACTTCGGTTGAAAGATCTACAGTACAATCACGCCTGACAAGGCCAATGAAATCCATGCCTCGCTGGAAGCCCCGCCTTCCACAGGTGATAAGCATGAGGCTCGGATTCATTCATTCAATTATTCTGCTCTGCACCTCGGTGTGAACAGGAAGGAATCACGCTACTAAAAGCAACAATTGGAAACCCAGACTGTCTTGTATTGTGCCAACTAAACTGTCCCATAGTGTTAGAGTTTGCTCACCCCCTGGACGTTGTGTCCTGAAGTTTGTACTTGTTCTCATAAGTTTCCAAATGACAAATAATGAGTTATTTGTCAATTTGTTAGTGCAATGAGTAAGATAGCTAAGAAAGTGATCAAGACGACGATGGACTCAACATGATGGCATGACATGGTTGCCCTTTTTTTTTCTTTTAGCTCTGAGACAACTTTGTATTATATATATATATATATTTTTTGGGTGGGTTATTTTTCACCATCATATACATATAATAATATTCCTGACTCAGATTACTCGTTCTGATATTTCTTTATTCCTTTACTAAAATCTTGGGGAATTTTGTGGATTGTTTTGTATTGTTAGGTATTACTGCACTGTTGGAGCTAGAAACATAAGCATTTAGCTGCACCTGCGATAACATCTGCAAAATATATGTACGTTTAGGGCAGCCATGACCTCGAAGTGAATCTACAAATCAACTGTATGCAAGAATGTTCTCTGTTTTCTTAGAAATTCAGCATTCTCTGTGTTGATCTCATCAACCCCCTTTGTCTCATCTCTGAGAAGCAGAGGTTACATCATGTAGGTCTGATCTGATTGGAGGTTCAGTTTACGGTAATACTATTGGTCAACAACTCAGATTTTGAATTCAAACAACTCTGATGCTTATAATGGGGTCTTAGATGAATTGTTCTTTCTCTTATTTGTTCCTGACTTGCTGTGGTGAGATACCTACACTCTTTCTCACCCTCACCCAAGCGCTATGGGCCATGGCACAAGCCATGATTTCTTTGTCTCTCTCTTTCTTTCTCTGATCATGCTTAGAATAATGCTTTGTAATGCTTTGCAAATTAAGATGTATGCCTTGTATGTGAATCCATTCATTTTGCAAAGTGATTAAATACATTTGAAACTCATGAACTATATACAGTCGTATGAAAACGTTTGGGCACCCCTGACAATTTCAATGATTTCCATTTATAAATAATTGGGTGTTTGGATCAGCAATTTCATTTTGAGCTATCAAATAACTGATGGACACAGTAATATTTCAGTAGTGAAATGAGGTTTATTGGATGAACAGAAAATGTGCAATATGCATCAAAACAAAATTAGACAGGTTCATAAATTTGGGCACCTCAATAAAAAAATCACATCAATATTTAATAGAGCCTCCTTTTGCTAAAATAACAGCCTCTAGACACTTCCCATAGCCTCTAAGGAGTGTCTGGATTCTGGATGAAGGTATTTGGTACCATTCCTCCTTACAAAACATCTCCAGTTCAGTTAGGTTTGATGGTTGCCGAGCATGGACAGCCCGCTTCAAATCATCCCACAGATTCTCAATGATATTCAGGTCTGGGGACTGGGATAGGCAATGATGAACTTGGTACCTTCAGGCATTTGGAAATTGCTCCCAAGGATGAATCAGACTTGTGGAGGTCTACAATTTTTTTTCTGAAGTCTTGGCTGATTTCTTTTGATTCTCCCATGATGTCAAGCAAAGAGACACTGAGTTCGAAGGTAGGCCTTGAAATACATCCACAGGTACACCTCCAATTGACTCAAATTATGTCAATTAGCCTATCAGAAGCTTCCATAGCTATGACATCATTTTCTGGATTTTTCCAAGCTGTTTAAAGGCACAGTCAACTTAGTGTATGTAAACCTCTGACCCACTGGAATTGTGATACAGTGAATTATAAGTGAAATAATCTGTTTGTAAACAATTGTTGGAAAAATTACTTGTGTCGTGCACAAAGTAGATGTCCTAACCAACTTGTCAAAACTATATGGTTGAGTGGTTGAAAAACGAGTTTTAATGACTCCAACCTAAGTGTATGTAAACTTCCAACTTCAACTGTACACTTGTATTTAGAATTCCATTCTCAGATATATCTTGATTGCCTATTACTGTAACTTAATTACTGTAACTCAACTATAGTGCATGTTGCATGTTACTAAATCATCTTTATGGAGTCAGATACAAATCTGAATAGGCAAATATAGTATACTATATCATACGTGATACATTTTACTGCCCACTGTCATGTACAAATCTTCCTAGCGTGAAACAGTTCCCAATTGTTCTGGTTGTGTTGAGATTATGACGTCATGTTGTAAAATTGCTCACAGTTCAATAATTGCAGGCGTGTCTCTTTATGTGGATGGCTGAGCTCATACAGATGTTTCTCTCACACCCTCCCATAGCACCACAATCATTAAAATTGCAAAAAAACTTTCCTCACATCAACGCTCAGCACTTTGACACATGAGTCTGCGTGTTTATATGCTGACCTCACACCTCAACAAGCTTCTGATTGGTCAGTGTCAATACTGATGTGTATGCCCACAGAATAGTTATTTGAGGTTGAGGAAGGGTGTGAGAGAAACATCAGCACAAGCTCAGCCATCAACATTTATTTTTACCTTTATTTAACTAAGCAAGTCAGTTAAGAACTAATTCTCATTTTCAATGATGGTCTAGGAACAGTGGATTAACTGCCTTGTTCAGGGGCAGAACGACAGATTTTTACCTTGTCAGCTCAGGGAGTTGATCTTGCATCCTTGCGGTTACAAGTCCACCGCTCTAACGACTAGTCTACCTGCCGCCGCATAAAGAGATGTGCTCAGCCATCCACATAGAAACGAGCTCGGCCATCCACATAAAGAGACGAGCTCAGCCATCCACATGAAGAGACGAGCTCGGTCATCCACATAAAGAAACGAGCTCGGCCATCCACATAGAAACGAGCTCTGCCATCCACATAAAGAGACGAGATCAGCCATCCACATGAAGAGACGACCTCAGCCATCCACATGAAGAGACGAGCTCGGCCATCCACATAAAGAGACGACCTCAGCCATCTACATAAAGAGACGAGCTCGGCCATCCACAAAAAGAGACGAGCTCGGCCATCCACATAAAGAGACGAGCTCGGCCCTCCACATAAAGAGACGAGCTCGGCCCTCCACATAAAGAGACGAGCTCGGCCATCCACATAAAGAGACGACCTCAGCCATCCACATGAAGAGACGAGCTCGGCCCTCCACATAAAGAGACGAGCTCGGCCATCTACATAAAGAGACGAGCTCGGCCCTCCACATAAAGAGACGAGCTCGGCCCTCCACATAAAGAGACGAGCTCGGCCCTCCACATAAAGAGACGAGCTCGGCCCTCCACATAAAGAGACGAGCTCGGCCATCCACATAAAGATATGCGCATGCAATTATTGAACTGGGAACATTTTCACGCTGGGAGAAATTTGGGAACTATTTCACGATGGGAAGATTTTTACATGACACCCACTACATACGCAACCAAGAAAATGGAATTTGATTTTGCTATGCCAGGTTAGGGGTCGAGTATTTCTGTGAAAGATACTCACAATTTATGTGTAGTTTATCTCTGTTTGGAACACTGTCAGGCGGCCTTTGCTCAAACCAGTCTGTGTGTGCATTGCCACATACTTCAAGCAAAAAAGTCTAGTCGGCTAGTCAATAAAGTCACCTTATTAGCGTAATATAAATATGCTATTGGCCAGGGGTACTCAACTCTTACCCTTTGAGGTCCAGAACCTGCTGGTTTTCTGTTTTTCCTGATAATTATTTGCACACACCTGGTGTCCCAGGTCTAAATCAATTCCAAATCAGTGGGGAACAATGAAAAAATGCAGTGGAACTGGCTTCAAGGTCCAGTGTTGAGTTTGAGGGCTATAGGCTATGCAGAGCCATGGTCCACTCGGGTCTATCAGCTGTAGTTACATAGACCCGATACCCGATGACAATGAAACAGGACCAGACCGGAGGGAAAAGTTGGAGTTTGGGCTGGGGTCTCGGCTATTTGGGTTCAGGTGGACACGTGAAGACCTCTAATCGACTGTTCTCCTGGCCCTGTGCCAGTATTAAGGGAGGAAATATCCTTCTTGCTTCAGAAACAGGCAATATGAGTGGTTCCTCTGTCCGAAGCCCAGGACGGCTGGTACAGACGGTATTTCCTGGTTCTAAAAAGGGACAGGGGTTAACGCCCCATTGTAGAAATGTTTGCCCTGAACAAACATCTCAAAGTTCGCAAATTCAAAATGCTCACATATCTGCGGCTGTTACGGTCCGTGCGTCCCGAAAAGTTCCTTAGATTTCATTATGAGGCAGTAGCCTATGAGTTTTTGTCCCTCTCACCTAGAGTCTTTTCAAAGGTGGTGGAGGCGGCTCTGACACCCATAAGCGGCCAGGGGGTGAAGGTATTGGCCTATCTGGACGATTGGCTGATAGAAGCAGAGTCAAGGGAACAAGAAGTAGTACACACATCCAGGCTGGTGGTTTTATTGTAAACCAGAAAAAGAGCTGTCTAATTCTATTGCAACGCATTCCATTCCTGGATCTTGATTTAGACTCATGAGTAAATTGCGCTTTTCTATCCCTGGAGAGGGTGTCAGGGTTCCAGCTCTGCCTAGCACAATTTTGGTTGGGGCGCACAGTGCGTTTTATTCCAGTTCCTGTGCCTACTGGGGATAATGGCTTCTATGATAGTGGTCATTTCTCTTGGACTATTATTGATGGGGCAGCGCTGGGTACTAGCAATGCACTTCGATGCATCTCGCCACCTAAACTGGTCATCCCTGACATGCCTTCGGGCACTTGCCAATGGGCCAGGTGTTGTCCCGCAAGGTGGTCATGACAGACACGTACCCCCAAGTGTGGCACGTGCTGTGCGAGGGTTACAGAATGTCACAGAATGTCCGGCATTGCAATTACATGCAATTACATTGGAGTAGTAACCGAAAGGCTGCTAGATCGAATCCCCGAGCTGACAAGGTAAAAATCTGTCCTTCTGCCCCTGAACGAGGCAGTTAACCCACAGTTCCCAGGCTGTCATTGTAAATAAGAATTTGTTCTTAATTAACTGACTTGCCTAGTTAAATAAAGGTATAAAATAAAAAAACTCTGGTGCAGATCTGCTATCTGGGAGGGGATCTTCCTCAGGAGTGAAGGCTATACCCCTGGGTGGTTGCCCAGATATGGGAGAGGTTCGTAGATCTTTATACATTGTGAGAAAATGTGCAATGTGATCTATTTTTCTCGATGAGGGGCCGAGTGCTCCGTTGGGAACGGATGCTCTGGCACAACAGTGGCCTCGGACTGTCCTTCACGCATTTCTGCCAGTGGTTCTGATTCAGCCCATGTTGGAGAGAGTGCGCTGGGAGGGCTTATCATTAATTATTGTTTGTCCCCATTGGCCCAGGCAGCCTTGGTTCGCAGACCCATGGCAACTCCCATTGCGCAGGGACCTGTTGCCCAAACGCATGAACAGGTTTGGCACGAGAGGCCGGAGATTTGGTTCCTTTGGGCCTATCCATTTTCTAAACCTATTGCACCCACATGGGACTTGGCTCTGGTTTTGGAGGCGCTATGTGCGGCCTTCTTTTGAGCCTCTGGAGTCGGTGTACCGGAAGATCCTCTCCTACAAAACCTCCCTGCTCATGGCTTTGGCCTCGGCTAAACATGTTGGGGACCTCCATGCGTTATCCGTACACCCTTCCTGTACTCAGTACTCCCCGGGCAACTCTAAGGTGACCTTGCGACCAAATGCGGTCTTTGCCACAAAAGTCATGGCTATATCCTAGAGGTCCTTAGCTTTTGAGCTATTTCCCTTTTCACCTCCTCCTTTTGCTTCTGAGGAGCAACAGAGGTTACATGCCCTGTGTCTGGTACAAGATTTAGACACTTACATTGAACGGACCCGGATATCCGGTTATGTGACCAGCTTTTTGTCTGTTTTGCTAATCCAGCTCACGGCAGGGTGCTCGCTAAGCAGCCTCTCCCACTGGATTGTGGAGGCTCTCTCTCTAGCATATAGCAGCAAGGGGTTACCTAGTGGTGTACATGCCCACTCCACCAGGGTTCTGGTGGCATATTGGGCATTGTTTAAAGGGTTGACAATAGGAGATATTTGTGCTGTGGCAAGCTGGGCATCACCACACACTTTGTGCTTACTGCTAGCATAGGGAAAAGTCACTAAGCAACGCACTGTGTGAGCAATACCCAGACTGCCGCATCGGTTCTGAGTGGTCTGCCCTGGGACGTTTAATTTATCCAGTGGGGGACGGCTTGGGGTGTGATTATATTTCCCCATAGTATGTTGTACCAAAGTTGACTGAGTGAAAGGGAACGTAACGTTTTCACTGTAACTACTGTTCCTAACAGCTGTTTGGCCTCGAACCGTCCGGAACTGAATCATGCACAATGTCTTGCACCATATTGGAGTCACTTTTATTGTAAGTAAGAATAGAAGATGTTTCTGAACACTTCTACCTTCATAATGAATAAAGATGAATGAACACACCCTCAAATGAAAGGTGACATTCTGTACTGTCGCCTCATATGAACGATTTGATCTCAAATCTAAAATGCTGGATTATATGGAGGGGAGTGTACATGAACTAGACATTGTTGTCTGATTTATTTGTTATGACCATCTATGTGTTCCATTGTGTGATGATCCCCCCTGTGTTTCTAAGTATCAAAAAACATAAAAAGGCTTCTTGTAAAGATGTGATAACTCTACTCGTTAGCTTAGTTTGCAGCAGGCCAATCTACAAGTGATGTTATTACAGTACCATCCTCTGAGAGTTTTTCCACACCCTTATCTGGCTCTGTCTCAATATCAACAGTATGAGGAAGCACAATCCCAGAATTTACAGTAAGACAGGATGGATCCAAAAGGGGAATCCTTATTTTATCACTAATACATTCATCATCTCATTAACCATTGTCTATCTCATTTTATAAATAAAAATCCAAAGGTCATGCTTTCACACACTGTAACTATTGTTGTAGTAGATTATTTTTTCACACAGTAGTTGTTGACAGACTAGTACAGGCTCAGAAAGTGCTGATAAAAAAAAACACCCAGTAAGCAAAATGACATTGACATCACGTGCATTTCAGGTGCTGAATGAAAGGTTAGAATATGAATTTTCTGGTATATGAACATTGAAAAGACGCCTCTTAATAGGAAAGAGGAGCCAACTGAAGACTACAACAAAATATGCATCATTACTCCCATCTATCACATTCACTTATGTTAGCTTCTTCAAAGGGTTTAAAACTGGCAGTGATGATGTTCAAAGTAGTCCAACCAACAGAATAAACCAACAGACCACTTTAACTACAATAACATTACGAGTAATGGTTACACATTTTTTTATTTTCTTGCTATGACTGTGATATGTTGTTGTTTATCTACCTTAGTTGAAAGCACTGACTGTAAGTCACTCTGGATAAGAGATTCTGCTGAATGACCAAAATGTAAATGTAAAAACAAAAACTTGCAAATCAAGCTCTGCCACAAAACAAGTACAAATTTGGTCGGTCCGGACCAGATCCAAATCTGAACAAATCATAGACGTCTTGGCTATGTTTCACAAGTTTTGAAAATCACAGTACAGTACAGCACAGTTTAGTACAGTACAGTACAGCACAGTTTAGTACAGTAGAACACAGTAGAGCACAAGAGTACAGTACAGTACAGTAGAGAACAGTAGAGCACAAGAGTACAGTACAGTACAGCACAGTTTAGTACAGTAGAGCACAGTAGAGCACAAGAGTACAGTACAGTACAATATGGTACAGAACAGTAGTTATATTCAGTAGAGTACAGTACATTAGAGTTTAATTCATTACAGTAAAGTACAGTACAGTATAGTTTAATTCGGTTCAGTACCTTACAGTACAGTAAAGTTTAATTCAGTAGAGTACAGTTTAGTTCAGTAGAATACATTAGAGAACAGTACACTTTACTTTTCTTTACTGTACTCTTCTGTGCTCTACTGTATTGTACTGTATTGTACTGTACTATACTCTGCTTTTCTTTACTGTGCTGTACTGTGCTGTCCTAACTTTTGAAACATAGATGTCTATGATTGGTTCAGATTTGATCAGGATCTTTGAATGAGTAGTTGTGTCCGAACTTTTGACTGGAACTGTTTTGTGCTAAATGAAGGACTGGACATCTGTGGACATCTATGATTGTTTCAGATTTGGTTCGGACTGAGAAAAAAAGACAAAGAAAAGACTGAGGATCAAAATTTCGTTTTAAAAAGTCATCCAAAAGACTTTGCCTGACATCAAATCCTTAGTGGGCTGTCATATGTGGAATGTGAAGATATGAGGGAAGGGAAGGGTGCTGCTAGAGGCTCTGACACATGACTCTCAGTCTACTCGTAAGTGGGAGGTAGGCTGGCTCTGCTGTCAGAAACCTTTTATGCCAGTATGCAGGTGGTGTAGTATGGGCTCTTTGTTCTGCCAACCCTGTGGTTTCATAACAGTTTGCCACACAAGAGCGGTCAAGCTGTCCAGAAAGGCCTCTCTATCCGTGTCTGGGGAGGAGAGGAGAGCACCGGAATGTGACAGACGGGGGCAGGCCAAAGGGCTTCGATAATTCCTCGGGAAGCTGCTGCACACTGCACTACTACACACCCTGGGGAAGGGGAGGATTCTCTCTGAATCTCTCTGATTTTGTCTGACTTGGATTGGGTTTGTTTTGGGCTCTGGCCAGGTGGCCACTGCCTGCAACTGGGTGAGACATCAAATGAAAGATTTAATGGATCACGCTACAATCTAACAGAAATCAAACATAGTTCCATAGACTCTCCTGCCAGAAAGTGAATAAGGCTTGCTTACTCACCCTTGCAATCACGGCCAAAATACAGTCTACTGCCGGTCCAAATAGAATCAAATAGTATTCCTCAAATGCTTCATAAACAACAGGTGTAGACTAACAGTGAAATGCTTACTTAAGGCCCCTCCAAACAATGCAGAGAGAAAGAAAATAGAGAAATAATAGAAAATAAATAACATGTAATAATAAAAGTAATAATAAATACACAAATGAGTAATGATAACTTGACTAGAGTGTTTTCTGGTCATTTTTGTGTAAATGTAAACCTTCTAAAAACGGATCTGAGTCAGGTCAAAGTGTCTCTGTCATAAACTCACTAAACAAGTGGCTTGTCATTAGTGAGCAGAGATGCTGTTATTATATGCATTCTGAAAGGTTTAGAATATTGACTGTCTGAAATGAGCTATATGGGTCTGTCTGGTGTGCATGTGGTGCAGCGTAGGGAGCATGGAGAGATGTCTGTCTGTCTGGCCCAGCCTTATTTGGTTGCTGTAACAACCTCCAGACTATCTTTCTCCTCCTTCAGACCTCCAAGTTATCCCTTCTCTGGAAAATAGCTGGTTCTCTCAAGAATCAGAATCACATTTATACAGAAATATTTGTGGTTTTCATAGTTTATCTTTTTATAGCACATGCTCTATTATAATTTTTCAAAACTGTGCCATTTGCTTTCCGTAGTGTTTTTTACAATTTGAGCAGAATACTATAATTTACACTTATCTGTTCATTGTGCCAAAGGCACCTTCAATCAGAAATGAGATCTACTGTATGAATCTGGCACCTCTGCCCCATATTTCAGTGTGAGGAGCTTGTATCGCTGTGAGGAAGCCGACCACAACGGGCCCATAGCCGCACACTTCCTGACTGACACAGAGCTGGCCGTAAACGGACATGTTTCTCATAAAGACGTGTTTCCTAGGCTGTCCTTTTCCCATATGGAACCAGGCCAGACATCCTCATTCCTGGCTCTCTGATAACCCTGTGGGAGAGTACAGTCCTAAAACATGCCACCTCATTAAAACAAGTCACTTTTATTTTCATTTGGATAGGTTTTCTTTACTTCCCTGTCAATGCAGCGCTTTCTCTGGTTGCTGGAATGTGGTATCTGGGCTACTGGACGGCATCCCAGAAGCCCCGGCTGCAGTGCAGGTCTTAACGAGTGGGCGCTGTGAAAAGCAGACTGGGCAGAGACAGACTGGGCAGAGACAGACTGGGCAGAGACAGACTGGGCAGAGACAGACTGGGCAGAGACAGACAAGGGAATATACATCAGTCACCCAGCAACACCCCAGTCCTCTCCAGCAAGGGGGCATTTAGGGTCAGTTGCTCTGTGGGATCAGAGCACTTAGCCATTAAAGTTACTCTCTCTCCATAGGGCAAGCTGATGTGTGCTTCCCATGTCCAACACGAATGGTTTTGGTTAGCCTAGAGCCAGAGATACCCGTTACTACAGGCGGACCATGGGATGATGATTTATTGCTTCATCCATGAGCACTCAAACGCTGACATGCCTGTAATTGACGGATTGTGTTTTAATGACAGAAGTTTGAAGTTGCAGTAATGGCCCATTTACAGTCCTGCATATGTATTTCTAGTCACCATCGTTCCCTCATGTCCCTTATCTTTTATTGTGTGACCAAAACACACCAGTCAATTAATTATATTGCAGACAGGTTGAGAGAAAGGTTAAGTGTGTCTAATTTTATCTCAGTGGTTAGTGTTATCAGTATATAGTCAGTACACCACCAAGAGGCCCTAAGCCAAGGGCCATGCCTCATGCATCCTCTTCCCTCAAGGCAGGGGTTTATTTAAGGCCCCTTGGCCATGGAGGGGTGAAGGTCAAGTCCACAGGCAAGGAGCAGAGCAGGGCCCTCCATGACAGATGAGAGAAGCATGGGGTGCTGAATGCATGAGGTAGGGAAGGAATGTGTCTGTGGAGACTACACCTCTGGCCTGTCAGCAGAGAAAAGACAATATGCTGTGTGGGTATTGCAGGGTTCATAAATGAGTAACACTTCCCATCCTGTAATGGTATAAAGGGATTCATTACATTTTAGAGGACTTTGAACATGGAAGGGTAAGCCGGGGGAGTGACATCTAGCAGCAACTGGGTATGTAGTGAGGGGTTGGTGAGAGAAGGGATATTGATGAGCGATTAGGTTTTGGGAGTTAAATGAGACAGAGGAATGCAGATTCTTCTTCAGTCACCCTGCTGGGAGTAGGGGTTGATGAACACAGCTACGGTTGCAAAGCTACTGGTAATTTATCAAAGTTACTGTAATTTTCAGTAATTTTGGTAATTAACAGAAAATGTATGGCAATCTATTGTAACTTTGGAAATGTATACTTAAATACCTTAAAATAAATTAATAGTGTGTATATATGTACAGTTGAAGTCGGAAGTTTACATACAGTCAGGTTGGAGTCATTAAAAATCATTTTTCAACCGCTCCACAAATTACTTGTTAACACACTATAGTTTTGGCAAGTCAGTTAGGAGTAATTTTTCAAAAAATGGTTTACAGACAGATTATTTCACTTATAATTCACTGTATCACAATTCCAGTGAGTCATAAGTTTACATACACTAAGTTGACTGTGCCTTTAACCAGCTTGGAAAAGTCCAGAAAATGATGTCATGGATTTAGAAGCTCTGATAGGCTAATTTACATAATTTGAGTCAATTAGAGATGTACCTGTGGATGTATTTCAAGGCCTACCTTCAAACTCAGTGCCTCTTCGCTTGACATCATGGGAAATCAAAAGAAATCAGCCAAGACCTCAGAAAAAAGATTGTAGACCTCTACAAGTCTGGTTCTTCCTCGGGAGCAATTTCCAAACGCCTGAAGGCACAACGTTCATCTGTACAAACAGTAGTAAGCAAGTATAAATACCATGGGAACACGCAGCCATCATTAGCCTATCAGAGCTTCTAAATCCATGACATCATTTTCTGGAATTTTCCAAGCTGGTTAAAGGCACAGTCAACTTAGTGTATGTAAACTTCTGACCCACTGGAATTGTGATACAGTGAATTATAAGTGAAATAATCAGTCTGTAAACAATTTTTGGAAAAATTACTCCTAACTGACTTACCAAAACTATAGTAATTAATAGTGTGTATATATATACAGTTGAAGTCAGAAGTTTACATACAGTCAGGTTGGAGTCATTAAAAATCATTTTTCAACCGCTCCACAAATTTCTTGTTAACACACTATAGTTTTGGCAAGTCAGTTAGGAGTAATTTTTCAAAAAATGCTTTGCTTTGCATTGCAGGAAAATGATGTGGATATATTGAAGCAACATCTCAAGACATCATTCAGGAAGTTAAAGCTTTGTCATAAATGTCCAAATGGACAATGACCCCAAGCATACTTTCAAAGTTGTGGCAAAATGGTTTAAGGACAACAAAGTCAAGGTATTGGAGTGGCAATCACAGAGCCCTGACCTCAATCCTATAAAAAATGTGTGAGCAGCACTGAAAAAGCATGTGCGAGCAAGGAGGCCTACAAACCTGACTCAGTTATACGAGCTCTGTCAGGAGGAATGGTCCAAAATTCACCCAACTTATTGTTGGAAGCTTGTGGAAGGCTACCCGAAACATTTGACACAAGTTAAACAATTTAAAGACAATGCTATCAAATACTGATTGAGTGTATGTAAACTTCTGACCCACTGGGAATGTGATGAAAGTAATAAAAGCTGAAAAAAACAATTCTCTCTACTATTATTCTGACATTTCACATTCTTAAAATAAAGTGGTGATCCTAACTGACCTAAGACAGGGTTTTTTACTAGGATTAAATGTCAGGAATTGTGAAAAACTGAGTTTAAATGTATTTGGCTAAGGTGTATGTAAACTTCCGACTTCACCTGTGTATATATATATATATAGTTCATGAGTTTCTAGTAGATGATGATTCAAGAGAAAAAGACAAAAACAAAGACAAAAATTAAAGCTAGATCAATAAAAAAGTGGTCAGATGAAGCAGATGCTAAGCTATAGGACTGTTTTGCTAGCACAGACTGGAATATGTTCCTGGATTTCTCCGATGGCTTTGAGGAGTACACCACATCAGTCACTGGCTTCATCAATAAGTGCATCGATGACATCATCCCCACAGTGACCGTACATACCCCACCCAGAAGCCATGGATTGTAGGCAACATCCGCACTGAACTAAAGGCTAGAGCTGCCGCTTTCAAGGAGTGCAACTCCAACCCGGAAGCTTAATAGAAATCCCTCTATGCCCTCCGACGAACCATCAAACAGGGAAGCATCAATACAGGACTAAGATCAAATAGTACTACACTGGCTCTAATGCTCGTCGGATGTGGTAGAGGTTTCAAACCATTACAGACTACAAAGGAAAGAACAGCCAAGAGCTGCCCAGTGACACAAGCCTACCAGACAAGCTAAACTACTTCTATGCTCGCTTCGAGGCAAATAACACTGAAACATTCGTGAGAGCACCAGCTTTTCCAGAAGCCTGTGTGATCACGCTCTCCGCAGCCAATGTGAGTAAGACCTATAAACCGGTCAACATTCAATGCCCCAGGGCCAGGCGGATTACCAGGACGTGTACTGCGAGCATGCGCTGACCAACTGGCAAGTGTGTTCACTGACATGTTCAACCTCTCCCTGTCTGAGTCTGTAATCCCAAAATGTTTGAAGCAAACGACCATAGTGCCTGTGCCCAAGAGCACTAAGGTAACCTGCCTAAATGACTACCGACCCGTAGCACTCACGTCTATAGCCATGAAGTGCTTTGAAAGGCTGGTCATTGCTCACATCAACACCATTATCCCAGAAACCCTAGACCCACTCCAATTTGCATACAGCCCCAACAGATCCACAATTGATGCAATCTCTATTGCACTCCAGACTGCCCTTTCCCACCTGGTCAAAAGGAATCAAATCAAATCAAATTTATTTATATAGCCCTTCGTACATCAGCTGATATCTCAAAGTGCTGTACAGAAACCCAGCCTAAAACCCCAAACAGCAAGCAATGCAGGTGTAGAAGCACGGTGGCTAGGAAAAACTCCCTAGAAAGGCCAAAACCTAGGAAGAAACCTAGAGAGGAACCAGGCTATGTGGGGTGGCCAGTCCTCTTCTGGCTGTGCCGGGTGGAGATTATAACAGAACATGGCCAAGATGTTCAGATGTTCATAAATGACCAGCATGGTCGAATAATAATAAGGCAGAACAGTTGAAACTGGAGCAGCAGCACAGTCAGGTGGAAGTTGAAACTGGAGCAGCAGCATGGCCAGGTGGACTGGGGACAGCAAGTAGTCATCATGTCAGGTAGTCCTGGGGCATGGTCCTAGGGCTCAGGTCAGTTGAAACTGGAACAGCAGCATGGCCAGGTGGACTGGGGACAGCAAGGAGTCATCATGTCAGGTAGTCCTGGGGCATGGTCCTAGGGCTCAGGTCCTCCGAGAGAGAGAAAGAAAGAGAGAAGGAGAGAATTAGAGAACGCACACTTAGATTCACACAGGACACCGAATAGGACAGGAGAAGTACTCCAGATATAA
Organism: Oncorhynchus kisutch; assembly: GCF_002021735.2. Taxonomy (NCBI): domain Eukaryota; kingdom Metazoa; phylum Chordata; class Actinopteri; order Salmoniformes; family Salmonidae; genus Oncorhynchus; species Oncorhynchus kisutch. The sequence continues at coordinate 34,385,558 of NC_034180.2, forward strand.
CAAACTGACCCCAGCCCCCGACACATAAACTACTGCAGCATAAATACTGGAGGCTGAGACAGGAGGGGTCAGGAGACACTGTGGCCCCATCCGAGGACACCCCCGGACAGGGCCAAACAGGAAGGATATAGGAACACCTATGTGAGAATATTCTCATCGACGGGGCTGCAGTGGAGCAGGTTGAAAGCTTCAAGTTCCTTGGTGTCCACATCACCAACAAACTAACATGGTCCAAGCACACCAAGACAGTCATGAAGAGGGCACGACAAAGCCTATTCCCCCTCAGGAGAATGAAAAGATTTGTCATGGTTCCTCAGATCCTCAAAAGGTTCTACAGGTGCATCATCAAGAGCATCCTAACGGGTTGCATCACTGCCTGGTATGGCAACTGCTTGGCCTCCGATTGCAAGGCACTACAGAGGGTAGTGCGAACGGCCCAGTACATTACTGGGGAAAAGCTTCCTGCCATCCAGGACCTCTATACCAGGCGGTGTCAGAGGAAGGCCCTAAAAATTGTCAAAGATTCCAGCCACCCTAGTCATAGACTGTTCTCTCTGTTACCGCTTGGCAAGCGGTATATATATATATATATATATATATATATAGATCTCTCTCTCTCTCTCTCTCTCTCTCTCTCTCTCTATCTGTGTATATATATATAGATATATAGATCTATCTATTCATCTATCTATCCATCTATCTATCTATATCCTAATTAGAATTGGGTGCAGGTTGTTCTTTACATTACCGTCTCTGGTAAACACATACTATATCAAATAAAATCAACGTTTATTTGTCACATGCACAGGATACAGAAGGTGAAGTGAAATGGTTACTTGCATAGTGGAGTCTTTTGTTTATTCATGTAGCTAGCTAGCTAAACAATTCACCATAATCCCAACTCATAATGTTACTACCCTACATGAATCTGCAGGTAGCTAACCAACCAGGTTCAAGGTTAGCTAGCTAGCTAACATTAGGCTATAGCTAGCAATGCAAATGACTCTGAGATATCAATAATATTACTACACAGATCATACATGTAACGTTAGCTGGCAAGCCAGCCAGCTAACATTAAGCTAGCAAGTTAACCGTACGCATTAACTTAAAATGAAAACAACTTTCTGACAAAATTTGAAATGTATAATATCTGAAAATGTTGCTAGCTAGATTATCTTACATGGATGGATGCTTTTCCCTCTGTCATGGATGCCTTGGTTGCCCTTAGTTTGAAGATGTAATCCAGAGGCAGGTTTTTAATACATCTGCCTTCTGCATGTTCTCTTTTCTACTCCCTCTGCATATTTGCAATCAAATTCCAGAAATTTCTCCATCTCCTTAGCTATCATACTCTAATTTTGATTTCAAAACTTGGCCCTCCAGAAAGTGGAGAGAAACACTTTTGCAATTCTGCTATGTGATATCTTTCAAAAAAGCTTTGTTAGAAATAATTACATACACATACTGACCAGCTCATGTTATAGACAGAAGTGTGCTATATGGCAGACAAATCTGAACTCATCTCTCGGCATGTCCAGCTCATCCATTATCTCAGCCAATCATGGATAGCGGGAAGGTTGCCTCCTTTTTCCTTGGCTAAACTAGGCTTGTAATTTAACAATTTTATTCGTATTTACAGATGGCATACAAGTTTGTTGCACATGACAGTTCACATGTTCCAGAATGTGTTTAATTTTTTTTAAAGTAAGTTCAAATGCCTCTCCTGTGAAGTAGTGACGCGCGACATACGCCTAGTTTCCTGAAACAAGTAACATTTAGGCTATTGTTTGTATGTGTATTTCACATACAAAGGTACAAATCAGAGTATAATGCTTTTATGGATGTCAACCCCAGTACTACCACCACCGATGTTTGTATGCTAGCTCTTCTAACAGTTTATATGAACGTGAGTTAGCGTTTAGCATTCACTTCTTAACCTGGAAAGGAACAACTTCTAAATGTTATGCAGCGAAAACAGCCAAATATATCCTAATCGGACTTTAGTAACCACATTGTGGGCCTGTTACAATACATTGATCATAACAAATTTGACAATTATCAACTTTGTTAAATCAGATTTGTTGAATGTGTGCCAAACTGGTGTCCTTCTTCTATCCCCCACGGTCTGCGCTCCATTGACCTCTATACCACATCTATACTACAGAAGTTGCCAAATAATTTGGTCTGCAATATCATTCACAGTAACAAATATTGACGTTTTGAATTCTGTCGTCCATATAACCCAGTCCTATTTCTGAGGATTGGATTTCCTTGAACTCCCTGTGTTCCCAAAAGGCTCTGAGAAGTCTGACTTATCTGTAGAAAAACAACCTCCCGTCCAACTGGAAGAGTTTTAGCCAACTGGAAATGTTTTTAGCTGAATTGTCCAACCATTTTGTGGGATGCAGTCCAACCAAGCACAGGGGAAATCTATGGCAGGTTCATTTATCATCTTGAAATACCACTGCTTCACTGGTAGAGCATTTTCATCAGAGCTTATCAGAACCATGTCATGAGCCCTCCTGAAAAATAGGTGCCGTAGGAATACTGCTGGGAAGTGTTGGTAGACATCCTCAGTGTTTCTTGTTTCCTTTACAGTAGTTTGTCACTCTGTCTTTGTCACTGTCTCTGTCTCTCACCCTCTCTTTACAGTGTGACACACCAATACTACTGAAGGAGCAGCTGAGGACTTTGATGGAGGAGTGCGAGATATCTCAGAGCTGGGGACACAGTCTGGGTCTGAGGACAGGAGACACATTGTCCAGGGACACCTCTGATATAGAGATCCTGCCGGACAGCACCCCCCGTCTCTGTCACAGCTGCTTGGAGATGCATACACCACCAGCTTTAGCCAGCCGGACAAAGCGACCACTATGTGTTCATCATAGAGTATTTACACATTTGTTAGTGTGTGACAGCACCGGTCAATTTATAGTACCGGTCAAAAGTTTGGACACACCTACTCATTCAAGGGTTTTTCTTTATTTTTACTATTTTCTACATTGTAGAACAGTAGTGAAGATATCAAAACCATGAAATAACACATATGGAATCATGTAGTAACCAAAAAATATATTTTATATTTGAGATACTTCAAAGTAGCCACCCTTTGCCTTGATGACAGCTTTGCACACTGTTGGCATTCTTTCAACCCACTTCACCTGGAATGCTTTTCCAACAGTCTTGAAGGAGTTCCCACATATGCTGAGAACTTTTTGGCTCCTTTTCCTTCACTTTGCAGTCCATCTCATCCCAAACCATCTCAGTTGGGTTGAGGTCGGGTCATTGTGGAGGCCAGGTTATCTGATGCAGCACTCCATCACTGTCCTTCTTGGTCAAATAGCCCTTATACAGCCTGGAGGTGTGTTGGGTCATTGTCCTGTTGAAAAACAAATGATAGTCCCACTAAGTACAAACCAGATGGGATGGCGTATCGGTGCAGAATGCTGTGGTAGCCATGCTGGTTATTTGAATTCTAAATAAATCATAGACAGTGTCACCAGCAAGACACCTACACACCATCGCACCTTCTCCTCCATTCTTCACAGTGGGAACCACACATGCAGAGATCGTCCATTCACCTACTCAGTGTCTCACAAAAACACACTGGTTGGAACCAAAAGTCTCAAATTAGGACTCACCAGACCAAAGGACAGATTTCCACCGGTCTAATGTCCATTGCTCGAGTTTCTTGGCACAAGCAAGTCTCTTCTTATTGGTGTCCTTTAGTAGTGTTTTCTTTGCAGCAATTTGACCACGAAGGCCTGATTCATGCAGTCTCCTCTGAACAGTTGATGTTGATGTGTCTGTTACTTGAACTCTGTGAAGCATTTATTTGGGCTGCAATTTCTGAGGCTGGTAACTCTAATGAACTTATCCTCTGCAGCACAGGTAGCTCTGAAACAGTAATTTATCTTTACTTACTTGAGCTGTTCTTGCCATAATATGGACTTAGCCCTATTTGGTAAAATGCCATCTTCTGTATACCACCTCTACCTTGTCACAACACAACTGATTTGCTCAACCGCATTAAGAAGGAAATAAATTCCTCAGGTTTACTTTTAACAAGGAACACCTGTTAATTGAAATGCATTCCGGGTGACTACCTAATGAAGCTGGTTGAGAGAATGCCAAGAGTGTGCAAAGCTGTTATCAAGGCAAAGGGTGGCTACTTTGAAGAATCTAAAATATATATATATAACACTTTTTTGGTTACTACATGATTCAACCAGGCCAGGCCTGCAGTCATGTCACGAGAAGTGCAGCAATATGGATTTCCACACCAACAAACACACAATGACTGTATGAATCACTGTGTTTTGTAAAACTGTGTAGTGTATAATCATAAGAATCTAGTGAAACAACCATATTATACAAGTCTTTGATGTTTGTCTAGGATTTATAAAATGTCTTTGTACAAGCTTTCTTAAATAACGTGAGACAGATTGAAAAATCTAAATGAATGAAACCTGTAACGGATTTTTACTTGTGTCTATCGCTCAATTGTGCCTTTGTACAATGAGCGCTCCCCTGGGTCTGTATATTCCACTTGAGTATTTAATTTTTACTTTCCGGTACCTCCATATGAGGAGTCAGAACAGTCGGAGATCCCATTGTATTAACCAATGATAATTTGGAAGAGCACAGACCGTTCATGGTCACATTAAACTTAACAACTTGTTTCTTTGACTGCAAAATGTAATAAATGCATAATCATTTAGCTGTGAGCAGTGGGAGTGGGAGTGTACTAATGAGTGAACAGACAGACATTGTTGCTGCTGAAGGGGACAATGGGAACCCATTACAAGTTCCACTCCTAATAGGGAGGCCATTCCATACATTCCTGCTTCTATAGGTGAGTCCTAAGCAGAGCTCAGTTGAGTTACTCAAGGGAAGAAGGCCATTGTTCCATCCACCAACTTGTGTCTCCCTAGTTCTACTCTAATTACAGATTTATCTGTCATTCTCCTTAGAAAATACCTGGCTGTCGGCTTTGAAAGTAAGTTTTGGGGGTGAATTAGCTGTTGACATGTTTCTTACAGGTATATGTTCAGGTTCACACAGCAACAGGAGTATCCTGCAACTGTCTGACCCTCGAGCAAAGGTCCTCTTTTTCCTCTCCCCTGGACACCCAGAGGCCTGCACTGTTCACTCTCTGCCTTAGACACCTTGATCCCAGACTTAATGCTAAGCTTCAGGAATTATCTCACATTCCAGTCAACAGAAAACATATTCACCAGGTGAACTTCCAAAGTCAACCCAAAGCTACGCCCTGGTATCGGTGAAGCCTGCAGTACTCCCAGGAACGAAACTGCCCTATTATTTGAACGGCAGGTAGCGGGGTTTAGAGCTTTGGGCCAGTAACCGAAAGGATGCTGGTTTGTGTCCTCGAGCAAAAAATCTGTCTGTGACCTTGAGCAAGGCATCTAACGCTAATTACTCCAGTGTCGCCGCCAATAATGGCTGATCCCTGGTCGTGACCCCACTCTCGGGGGGTGTCTCAGTGGGAGTGGGATATTCAAATCGCAAATTTCCAATTCACACAAATATAATACACATTCTACATGTGTGAAATTGGACAAATGTAAGCACCCATCTAATGATTATTATTTCACAAAAGCAGTTTAACACCAATTCACTTAGTCAGTAGATGTCTCTGAAGGGAAACCGATGTCGCAATCTATCAAATCATTATTGCAGGTATTGACAGAATAGTATGGTTTAATCAGAGTGATTTGAGTAGCCAATGCCATCCTCTAGGTATGATCTGCTAACTTTCATTCCATAACAATGAGGTAAACTCTGAGGTAAAGAGAGCAGTAGCAAGCAGGGGCTGTCTGGACTTGGATTTGGCATGTATTTGCAGTGTTGCCTTTGACTGTCAAGAGATGTGCCATGTAAAATGCCTGAATCAACCCTCTTTAATTATATTTGTACACAATATACAATGAGTGTACAACACATTAGGATCACACAGACTGACCAGGTGAAAGCTATGACCCCTTATTGATATCACCTGTTAAATCCACTTCAATCAGTGTAGATGAAGGGGAAGAGACAGGTAAAAACTAAATAATAATAAGCTGTGAGACATGGATTGTGTGTGTGTGCCATTCAGAAAGTGAATGGGCAAGACAAAAGATGTAAGTGCATTTGAACAGGGTACGGTTGTAGGTGCCAGGCACACAGGTTTGTGTCAAGACCTGCAACGCTGCTGGATTTTTCATGCTCAACAGTTTCCCGTGTGTATCAAGAATGGTCCACCACTCAAAGGACATCCTGCCTTTGGAGTGGGCCAGCAACCCTGTGGAATGCTTGCAGCACTTTTTGTAGAGTCCATGCCCTGACGAATTGACGCTGTTCTGGGGGCAAAAGGGAAGTTGTTCCTAATGTTTTGTCAACTCAGTGTACAAGCTCACTGTCTCTTAGCACCTCTACAAAAGCCAAAGAGCAAAGGCTGTAGGTCTGTGGAATGCCTCAGATAGGTGTGACTCTGTAAGCTATTTTAGGTTTTATTCACTGGGAAATTCCAAGAAAACTAGACACATTGGTGTGGGTTACATTGTGTAATAGCTCTATATTTGTAATAGTATAAGGTGGTAGACATTGACGCAACTTGAGTTTTTTCCATAAACTAATAATTTTGAAGGCTTTGTTGCTAAATTCCTTGTCTCCTTAGGTGTGGGATCGTGTTTTCAAGGGGATATTGTAGTGTGAAAGTCCTATTGAATGTGGACTTTAGTTCATCCTAAATTTCCATGCTGTTCACTTCTCAAGGATACTCCCTTTCTTCGAGGACTCCCCAGACTAAAGTGATAGATTCCATCAGAGTTTACAGAACATGACCTATCTCTGTTTAATGCTTCATAGTACTCAAATCAAATCAAAATGATCATAGTACTGTGCATATCAAAGCTGAGAATACATCCATAAGCAAGGAAAGGACAAAAACAATGATGATATATTTTTCCTGATGTATTTATTGTTCGATTGACATTACAAAATGTAAAACTATGGTAAAAATGTTTATAGACAAGCATCACTTATAGTAAAGTAAAAAATACTGAACAAAACAATATCCAAAGACATCCTCATGTCAGTGTGCAAACAAGTTTATCCAATCAGGAACACGGATCACGTTTCTTGATAAATTATTTAAATAGCATATATCTACACGTTAAATAACCTCTTAACATAGAACAGACAAACATAACAATAATTTATCCATTACAAATGCACAGGACATACATAAAGCACAACATATTTCAGAAAACGTTTTTAAAACTTTAGGGGAATTTTCTGCTACAAAAAAAACATTTTATATACATCATTAAAAAAATGATTGTACTACAGTGACACACAAAAAAAGAAGCCAACCTATGTATACTCTGGTGCTAAAAGGGTACTCTCATGTTTTGTTGGTTTCAATCAAAAAAGAATGAGGTAATATTTGTACATAAAGGTTTTCCTTTGTTTTCCCCATCAGAAATATACACACATTCTCAAGCACACAAGTCAGACATACTGTGCAGAAGAACAATGGGATTTAAATGACACCTAATTTGTCTATTTTGGAAGGTTGGCGTGAGAGTTAATACTGCACCCTGCTATGAGAGGACTTTTTTAGAGGGATTTATACCCTGTTTCAAGATTCCAGTTATTTAGAACGGGTTTTAATGACAATAAGACAGAGATGAATAAAGATGAGAGATATCCTAACTCTAGCATCATGTGTCAATACTCTCAACTGGTAGCAAATAAAATAAATAATAACTTATGTACAACCTTGGTAACAATAGTCCTCTCAAGGCAGGTTAGACTGGCCCATGTGTTTCTGTCCCTCTCCACTAATGTCTGAGCTAAGATGGAAAAAAAAGACATCCTGGAATCCTGGCGAAATAGCAGTTGTGTTGTTCGCTAGTAGTCTATATTGGCTTTGGGTGCTAGTCCTGCTTCTGTGCTCATTCCATATATCATCTAGAGTTCTTTCCTGAGAAACCACTTAGCAAGCCTGGTCAAACCCTGAAGACATACTTCATACTGAGCTGAACTGCAAGGGTCTACTAGAAGCCACTTAGTTACCGAATTTGAAATGGCTAATGTCTTGACTACAATTGGCTTAAGTGTCTTTATCACAAAGCTCTTCATGGGTAGCATACACGCAGACAAACATTCACTCTCATTGATAGTAACAGCCAATCCATACCGTCCACGGTCCCTCAATAGTTCCTTTAAGGGGCATCTCTGGCCCATCTGTAGTAAATATCCTACTGCTTTCTTCAATTGGAAACAAGTCAAGTCCTTTTGAGTCCACTGCAGAGCTGAAGTAATGCTCGGAAATAATGAAAATACTCTTCCCTTTAGACCTCCATCCAGAGTGGGATAGCAACTAATTCAGAAGTGCAGAGAAATATATCTGATTTCTTCACTGAGCAAAGTTATGCTCAACCTGCTGTTAGTGCAGGGGTCTAGTCATCATAGGGCAGGCAGTTAGCCTATGTCCATTCTGCCTCAATCCCACACACTTGCTCTCCATTCCACCAATGTGCTTGTCGCAAAGTAAAGAGTAATAAAGATATGGTCCCAGATCATATGTTATATTTATATTTGAGCAGGTAAATACATTCTTCTTACGAGCCTCTCTCTAGTCCGATTAAGAATCTGCAGGAAAAAGAGAAAGAAAGAATCAGTTAAAACCCTGTACATATATTGACTAAAAGGGCATGAGCAAGTCATTTTTTTGTTTGACAAAACATTCCTGAAAGCATCTTACCTTTGCATTCATATTTGAGGTCTGAGAAGTATGTCATCTCCTGAGAGAAGACATACATGCCTAGTCTTCCACCAGCATAGGTATTGTCGTAGATATTTCCGGAATCGGCCATGATTCTCTTGCCTTCATACATCACAACTCTGAAAGGAAGGAAGATGACATGAGATCATCAGCACATGAAAGCAGGAGTTTATGTGGCTTCAGTAAAGGCAGAGGAGCTAAAGAGTTCAGAGCTAAAGCTAATCTGAGCTCACCTGATGAGTCCAGACTTGGGCCTGTGGATCAGGTGCCATCTGTAGGCAGTGTAGTCTTTCCAGCCGATGTTCTTGGGGTCGTGCCACAGAGTACGCACCTAAGAGGAGGAATAACAAAAAGACATGAGAAATGTTTCCTACCCAGTGGTTTTCTCTCTCACTGCTCTTATGTGCTTTGGGCTTGTAATGTGGACTGAAGCTGACCGTACCTGTCCAGCAGTGTCACCGGTGTGCCAGAGGGCGTTCCTCAGATGCTCCCCAGGTCCTGTGGTGGAGTTGACCACTTTGATGGACACTCCGGAGTAGCCCTGAGCTCTGGTCGGCGTGTGGGACCAGTAGGTCTGTGTGATCTGCTTCCACATTACCACGTAGAACCTGGAGCTGGACTGGTACCCAAACACAAATCCAGCATAGTCATCGTCCCTGTCTGTGTTGATAAAGAATGTTCCACTGAAGTCCACTGCGTTGAACTCATCGAACCCTATAGACAACGAAGAAGTTGGTTAGGACTTTTCTCAATGGACCCATAATCTACGAATGGTAGTTTTGTAGTTGTTCTCTTTAGTTCCTAAGTTGTTATATATATGTTACAAGTACGTACCAACAGCGATGCCAGGGTCACAGTTGACGGTCTGCACCAGTTCTTTGCCCTGGTGACGGACCACCCAGTTGGGGTCGATCTGGGAGGTTCCCTTGGGGTCTAGTGGTACCATCTGGAACCTGCGGAAGTCCGTCTCACTGATGGCAAAGTTCTCAGGGCACACATCGTAGATATCAAGAATGTTGTCTTGGTCAAAGTCATCTTTGCAAACATCTCCACGACCATCACCTGAGAGGAGGAGGCAGAGAAATGCACTTAGACATTTCTTCATGGAGACAACAAGCTAACCAACCCTATAGTAATCTCTGTGACTGCATTTCTGTAGAGAGTACTTTGTCTTTCTAGATGAATCATTCAATAGGTCAGTTGAATGGCGCCAATGTTTGATAGAGCTACCGAAGAGAGTGACTCACCATCAGAGTCCAGCTGGTCAGGGTTAAAGGCCAGCCTACAGTTGTCCTTGTCGTCAGGGATACCGTCGTTGTCATCATCGTGGTCACAGGCATCACCCTTGCCATCTTTGTCGTGGTCGGCCTGGTTGGCATTGGGGATATAGGGACAGTTGTCCAAGTTGTTCTGATGACCGTCCTCATCAATGTCCTGGTTGTTGTCGCACTTGTCTCCCACACGGTCTGAGTCAGAGTCAATCTGTAGAACAACACAATTAATTTAGTCTTCACAAAAACACATTATTTCACACTTGTATGAGATAAACGTGGCTCTAATTCAATGCACTCAGACATAATGAATGTATTTCACCACTCTCAACTTAAGTAATCTCCCTCAATATGAGAGGTGCTATTCTATCCCTCATCCTTGTGCCCCCTTGTCTTCAGGTATGCTAGTAATTTCCCTTCAAACAAGAATACTGTTTCCTTGCACCTTGGCAAGACTACACACACACATACACATTCATATCTATTCAGAAGGGGGGAATGAATAAGGAGAGAGGGAGAATTGCACTCATTCTTCTCCCAGCTTTCACATTTGCACATTCCTGTCTTTCATTAAAGCTGAGCACAGGTGCAATCTATGGCTACTGTCCTAAGAGACGGGGCTCTATGATAGTTCTACTTCCCTCCAAGATACTTGATAAGATTGGGTTCTTATGTAGTAGAAGATGAAAGCTGCAGTTACCTGGTCTGGGTTGTTTTCAAGAGGGCAATTGTCGCAGTGGTCTCCCACTCCATCCCCGTCAGTGTCTCTCTGGTCCACATTGTAGACGTATGGGCAGTTGTCCCTCTCATTTAGAATGCCTGCGAAGTGAACACACATTTATATCAGTCTATGACAACTTTTAAGGACTGAGAGATTTCATTGTCTGATGTTGGAGGAGTGATGATCTCTTACCATCACCGTCAATGTCAATAGCACAGGCATCCCCCTCTCCGTTGTTGTCTGTGTCGACTTGGTCGGGGTTGCTCTCATGCACACAGTTATCACATCGATCACCAACGTCATCTCTGTCCACATCATACTGAGCGGGGTTGTAGACCATTGGGCAGTTGTCCTAATAATTTGAAAAAATGTACACCATTACTACATTGTTCATATGCTACTAGCTTTCCCCCTGACTCCTCCAATTTATCTAACCCATAAGAGAAAGGACTACTGATTGCTTTGTTTGGTTTCTTTGTGGATAACCAAGTCCTGTTTTGATCTCTCACCCTATCATCAGGGATCCCATCATTGTCATCATCGTGATCGCAAGCGTCACCAAGCCCATCTTTGTCGTGATCCTCCTGTCCAGAGTTGGGAAGGTTTGGACAGTTGTCCTGAAAAAAAAGGGTTGGTTAGAGAGTCATAACCACAATAACACAGTGGAGAAGCTAGGGATAGACTATGCGCAGTGCTGGGGGAGTGATCCTTCCTACCTTCTTGCAGTGGTAGGTGGCATTCTCCACACATAGGAGGTCTTTGTTGGGCCATCCATCCAGGTCAGTGTCATCTCCACAGATGTGACCATTGCCAGCGTAACCTGGTTTGCACTCACAGCGGAACATAGTGTCGCTGAACTGACCCAGGTAGATACAGTTGGCATTCTTGTTGCAATCATGGCTGCCGTCTTGGCAGGGGTTACGGGGTGTGCACACCTAGGGGGAAGGGAGAGATGCATACTAAAGGGTTAAGATGTGCTGCTGACCTCCTAGCATTAGAATAAATAGAAATCCTCACATTTGTGTATTTTGTTGCAGTAGCCAGAGTTTGTCTCACCTGTTTCTTGGCTGTGGCCTGCTCCACTCCTCTCCCGAAGGGCTGTTGTCCTGAGTAGCGAGGGGGGCAGGCAAGGCAGTTGTAACCAGGCTCAGTGTTTTCACAGCGGTGGACTCCGTTGAGTGTGAAGCATGCGTCACGGACCTCCTTGCACTCATCGATGTCCTTGCAGTTGATGCCGTCTCCGGTGTAGCCCACTGGGCATGCGCCACACTTCCAGGAACCATCATCAAAGCTGGTACACTTAGCACCAGCAAAGCAGGGGTTGGACAGACAGCCATCTATATAAAGAAGCATATTGATTTTAAAATACTGAACAAAAAGGGATTTGTACACTTTTAGGTCAAAATAACAAATGCCATAATCTATTAACACAATTCGTACCAATAGGGCAGTCCTCTTTTCCACACAGTTGGGATGTTTTGCCATCGCCCTGACATTCCTTTCCTCTGTATTTGGGGGTGGGGTTGTTACAAAGACGCTGGCGAGTCTGGAATCCACCTCCACAGGTGACAGAGCAGGTGTCCCATAAAGACCAGGGTCCCCAGACTCCGTCAACTAAAGTACAGTGAGAGAGAGAGATGAGTTACAGCTTTATCTCCAGACAGATAGATAGGCACATGTGTTTAGATGCTGCTCTTCTACTTACTTGGACATGGTGATTTCTGGCAGACCTCGGTCTCTCTGCCCTGTCCTTGGCAGTCTCTGCCTCCCATCTGGGGAGTTGGGGAGTTGCAAAGGCGAATGCGGGTGATGACTCCTTCACCACAGGTCACAGAGCAGGAGGACCAGGGAGACCAGTGGCTCCAACCACCATCCTGCTTGACTGTAAAAGACAGACACATAATTATTAGTTAATGTGCTACTACAGTACACATGAGATGTATGGTACTGAGAGATACTGTTGAGTAGAAATGGTAGGTTTACTCACAGCGCTTGTCACATTCCTGAGGGTAGCAGTCGCGGGTCTGCACAGAGGTGCCCTCGCAATTGCTGTTGATGCGGTCGCATGATCGACCTCGCTGCTGGATTCCCCGTCCACAAGACACAGAACAATGAGTCCATTCAGACCAGGGGGACCAGCCATCCTCAGCATAGTCACTCGCTGGGGGGGAGAGACAATGGGAGAGCGATTAACACTGCAGAGCTCAGCCAGGGGGGCAAAGGATTTTCAAAGAACAGTCTATTTGAATAAATTTAGCCCTGGAGATTTGAGACCTGGCATTCCAAGGGGTACTCAGGGAATGTGAATGACTGACAAATGATAAAGGAAGACTTCTCCAAATTAAAATACACCTGATAGGCAGGTTGTCAAAAAAAGTTCATGTCCACCTCACAAAAAAGTACTACAATACTGTTACAGGCTTGTTTTCAACAGTAGAAGAGTACTTACGGGTTCCACAACGTGGGCAGCACTCTCCATCGGGCACGGTGGCGTTGGCACAGGGCATCAGGGGACAAGAGATTTTGCGACACACAGTGGCAGAGTTCTATAGAGAGGATTGCTGAAATTAGTAAATAGTTTGTCTCCAGAGCAGGCTGTCCGGCTACAACAAGGACAGACGGGAAAATAATCTGGACCATTAACTTTGCATTGTGCAAAAGTGGTTGCTGCTTTGCCAGGACTAATTGCTATGTTTGGGAACATTGGGATGATGTTTGGCTGGGGCAGGGGGATCCCCGCTGTGCTACCGTCCTAGATCTGTGCACCTGCTCTAGGGTTCAGGACAAGCACTGTGCTGGGGGTCTGGAGGGAAGGACGGTGACAGTGGGAAAGGCAGAACAGAGGGTCTCTGCAGATGTACTAATTAAATACACATTCTTGATACTTAGCCAACTAGATAACTACAATAACACCCTTAGTGAGAGAGAAAGTGAGAGAGAGAGGAGTTTGACAGGGCAGAATCCCCCTACTGCGTTATTGCTATTCTCTCAAACATCTCATTAGAGGTGAGGTGATGGCTAGCAGACAGACACTGCCTAGTCACAAGAGCCTAAACACAAGAGCCCATTAACACCTCACTACAGAAGGGGTTGAGGAGCTACTGCCTGGTTTTCACACAGTTTACTACTGGCTGGGTTACTTAATAACTGCATTCCACCAAGTGTGATGACACCTACCTGGCAGGTACACTCTGTGCAGCCGTCCACGGTCCACTCATCTTTGTCCTTGTGCACAATGCCGTTGTGAAGACAGACCCCACGGTGGATTCTCATCTGGTTCATGAGCAGAGTGCTCTCCTTATTCTGAACACAGAAGAGGGGGGGGGGGGGGGTGAGAGAGGGACATGTGTCTAGACAATAGGATGGAAACTTTTACATGGCCACGGTTCCAGTATAATTAATTACCAATCAACATGGTGATTAAGACATAGCTTGATTTAACTAAAGCAAATACAAATTCAATGGCAGCCAAACATATTTGTGTATTCACATGGCAGCCATTATGATCTGTCAGGGTCTGCCATTCCAAGGGCAAGTGGCTGTGCAGTGGAGAGGTTTTAACTGGGAACAGATAGACTTGAGAGGGAGGGAGGAAGGATGACAGTGCACAGACCCAGCTGCTTTCTGTGCTTACCACTCTGTTGAGCTCGTTTGACAGCTGCTTAACAACCACGCCAAGTCCCTTGAGCTCCTTGAACATGCTGGTGATATCCTCACAGGAAAAGCCACAGACCTGCTGAATTTCTAAAGAGGAGAAAAGCAATCAGTTTGTCACCTCCCTCCTTCACATGAGCACAGACCAGTAGGAGCAAATGGTCTTGTCCCTGCAGAGTGAAGTATGGTCTCACCTTTGCTTTTGTGGCCAGTGTAATCAGTCCTTATTGCTGGGCTAGACCCATTGACTGGGTTGTCCAGGGTCATGACATCAGCCAATGTTTCAGCTGGAGGAGGACAGACAGTAATTTCCATGAACATCATAATAGCATCCACCTGAAGAGACTTTATCAATGGCCATATAGAATTCCGGTACTAGTAATTATATTTGGTAATGAAAGGCATTTAGATTTTTACAACTAAAAAGCAATGAATAACATCAACTTATACAGTAATTACAACATTTAAATGCAAAAATATATTTTTTATAACATAAATTTTTGTAAATCACACTTACAGCTTTGGCATCCCTTATTGCGCATGATTGCCTCCAACGTGGTTCCAAAAACGAAGCGCACGTTCTGAAGCACTCCCTGCACACATACACATTCCAGTTAGAGCTATTCCATATTCACACGTCTACAACTTTTCAATACATTTCCTTAGGGATCATAATATCTAACTGTTTATGTCAAATAATATCACATCTCTGGACGCCAAACGTTGCGCAGTGCGCGATCCACGAGGTTGGGGCTACTCAGAATAGGCTATAAACTTCAGAAGTGTAACATTTATTTTTAAACATAATTACAACATTATTTGCAATGTATTTATGAACACATGAATCAAGTCATATTTACCATAAATCTGTCTTTCACAGCTCCTTTTCCAATTCTCAGACGGGCAATGTCAGCAACCTCATGCGTCAGGACCTTTTGGATGGGCACGTCTATTTCGGATATATTGATCTCTTCACATCCTACGAACAGCTGGGCACGATCTTCCTGAATGAACAGCGTGATATTCTTCCAATGTCCTGTCGCTAGATCTGCATCTTCTATGGACACTACCTGTTGCTTGTTCCCGGTGGAGTATACCACATCCAGAGTTTGCGCCTTGCCATTAGAAATAATTTCGAATATCGGTCCTGATCCGTCATTCTTCTCCACAGTCAAAATACTACCCCTGGTTTTCTTGAACTGCTTGAAGTTGACGAGGAGAAGGAATCCTCTTTCAGCTTGTACTGAATCAATGAGGTCCCTGAAGGAGATCTCGGGAACCGGGGGGATCAGGTCTGCGTTCAAGACCTTATAGGCTGGGCTGTAGGGATCTGCGCCTTTTACCAAGGTAACTCCTTGGTGCCTCTTGTTCACTTTCACAAGCTCGAATAGGTCGTATACACCGTTATCATCTCCACTCTCTGTGAAGGGAGAAACTGTAATGAGTCTCTCTTGGAAACTTCACGTTCACAGACAAAACATTGCAGGAACTTTTAACAGAATAATTCCATTGTTGATTTTAAAAAGCATATTGTCAAAAATGTTATAATGTTTACCCAAGTTTCCAAAAACTCACCTGCTACCCGGCTGCCCTCACAAGTCCAAAGCACCAAAAGGAGAAATACTCCTATCAACTTCATCTTGAAACCTCAGAAATCTGTTTCAACTAGAAAGTAGAAAACCAGTTAAATAGGTAGTCATTTACACACTTCTCAAGATTACAGGCCCATTATGAAAACGTAATAAGTATCTTTTAAAAAGCTACATGTTATTTAAAGAAAATATTATTATTAGAATTTACCAACCTGAATAAAATAAATAAATCACAGATGGATCAGTTGAGGAAAGCCCTGGATTTTCACAGTTTCGTTGTTCCGTTATTTCTTCTTAAATTCTCCAAGTTTATTCCCTTCGTTGAATAGTTTTAGTAATCTTATGTTCGCTGAAAACTATTTTTCAAGTTTGTTCTTACTTTATTCTGATGCTCAAACTATTCTACTAACACTGCGGGCATAAGTGCTATTTCAATAGTTTCATGACATTCCTGAGACAACATCTCCTCCAATCAGATCGCAGAAAGAAAAAGGGACGACCTTATCTTCTTACCTCATGACGCTGAGAGTAATATCCAAGGCGAAGGCTACACATAGGAAAAAAATGCATTCCAGAGCCGAATTTCCATATAAATATTTTATAGAGGACAGGGGCCAACCAGTCGTTTCCTGTAAAAAGTACATTCTTTGTCAAATATGCTTCCCTCTTTATTTTCTTTGTCTCTTTTTAATAAAATTTACAAAAAATTGTCATGATTTACAGAATTAACCATGTAGTAGATCCCCTTAAAATAAAAACATGTGGATTGTTAGCCAATATGTTTTTGAGATAGTCATATATAAATGGAAAAATAATACTTTAATATGATATAAGCTAATGGCAAATGTATATATAAATTAATGTGAATATTTTGGCTTTTTGAGAGGATGCATAGGCCTATTGCTGATCTATTCCTCTTTCATTCACAGTTGATCCACTGGGAGGCGATGTGTGAGTTTAGATTTGAGTTGGTCAGACTTTCCATCCTCACATGAAGATGAGAAAAGTGAAGAAAGTATAACTCCAGAAAACGTTATTGCCACTAGGGATTTTGGGCCAGACTAGTAGACTATATTTAGGATTTTATTTGGGTATTTAAGATTTTATTCCGTTATTACACTTCAGCTGATACTGAAACCGTTCATGTTTATTGATCATGTATTCATTTTGTATTATAAATGAAACATAAAAGGGAAATAATCGTCCTCATATGTATCTGATCATTTCCATCACTTCCTTGGGTTCTTTGCCTAACATGACATCACCAATCATGTGAAAGGTAGAGCCATGCATAGCCTATGAGTCATTCTTAAACCCTCTTAAACCTCCTTTTGGTTGCCCCCTATTATGTAATGACAGATTCCCCCTTCCTGATTGAGAATTGTTCCACATTTCACTTTTTCAGATGAAGCATTTTACCCAAAATCAATGTTAGCTAATTATTGGAAAAGTAACTTCCCTCCAGATGTGGATAGGAGCAGAAATGAGGAAGAGACAATGACAGTGATGGAAACACTCTGGACAAACAGCAGAAGACTCACAGCACCTTACCGCCGATGTATCATGACTTACTCCCTAAAATAGAGGGGGTCCTATAAATACATGAGATAGACAGAACCCTGAGTGTGATTGTGTGCAGGCAACACCTGGACACCTGAACCAGCGCCAGCAGCATATACATACCATTGGAATGTGAATGACTTATGACTGGGAATACTTACGACAGCTGTAGTAGGCTATTCAAATCAGTGTTTCAGTAGTTTGGGGAATCAGTAAATGATAATGCAATAGTGCTCAAGGGTAAAATAAATGTATGCTCTAATGGAAAATGTCATTGGGGGTGGGGTGGATGGATTGGAATAGAGTCTCATATTTCGGAGACAAGTTGGGAGCACAAAGAGAACATACGCAGGTGTGACCAAGCGTGTCAGATGGGGTATGTTTGTGACCTCACAGAATGGGAGGCGGGGTTGGCGTTATGTGTATGTGTGTGAGGAGGGGCTGGTGTAGGAACATGCCAGGTCCTGATGAATACTCATCCAACCACCCTGCAAGCCAAGTTCAGACTGCAGCGGAAACAGACCATAGATAGCAGTGTTTACTCTCTCTCTTTCTATCTCTCTCTCTCTCTCTCTCTCTCTCTCTCTCTCTCTCTCTCTCACACACACACACACACACACACACACACACACACACACACACACACACACACACACACACACACACACACACACACACACACACACACACACACACACACACACACACACACAAAGTAGAGACGTATGATTTTCAGGGTAGGAGGTAGAGAGTTTGTGTGTTTAGTCTTTCTTAAGAATTTCTACACAGTGTCTCACCCTTGACCATATGTCTTATTCCCAAGTATCTAAACAAAGGAAGCAATGACCAATGACATCATTCATTAATCCTGTCTATTGCTGTGAATACCTTCCCATCCAGGACCGGTAATGTCTTACCAGTAACTCTGTTAGATATAGCAATAAACATACGTTGTGTACTTAAACATAGTAGATCTATGCTCTGTCTACAACTATATCCGTTGAATACTTTGCTGGCTTAGCAACGATGACAGTATCTCTAGGTACTGACCAGACTGCAGGCTGATTGATTTTTACCTTGAAACATCATGGTTCAGAGGAGCTGGACAAGGCTGCTTCATGAATTGCCTGAAGGAAATGCAGAGGCCAAAATGAAGATGTGCATCTCTGGAGTGGAGGTAAATAGAGAATGATCGTTTCAGTAAGATGCCATAACTGGGGTCTGCTGTGGCCACAGTAGATACATGTCCATAACGTTTTCTGACTGACATGGTTCTGAAGACAATTGCTGTATGGTTTTAACTTTCTTTAACTTTTAGAAATACAATTGTGTGAGCAAAATCATTTTGATGAGTTGTGGGAGGAATGGTTCACTATTATCTATCATTATCATACATCAGTTTGAAAGTCAATGTCTATCAGATGTATCAGAGATTCTAAACATGACAGTGCATGTTAGTGGATCACATGGATTTGTGTTTCACTCTTAACCATCCATATGCTGACCCCATGCAGATGAGTGATGAGAGTTTCCTGGTCCTGCAGCTCCAGGGCTCCTATCCCTGTGACCGATCAATGGCAGTTTATGGGTTTTATTAGACTGTGCGTGATCCAGCAGGCTAGCGTTAGCATACTTTCAGATGAGGAACCTCATCCATGTGCCCTAAGGCCTGGAATCTACAACCACTCATGGTGAGTCAGTCAACGCACATCAGCACTCACCTCCACCAGCCTGCACGATTTCCCACTCCATGCCCTGCAGCCATGCATTTTACTGCAGCAACCATGAGAAGTCCTTACGGAAAGAGGTGTGGCGTGAAGGAGGGGGTGTATTTGCAACTGTATTTTGGCTAACGTTTTAGCTTGAGGCACATTTGTCACATGAGTGCTCAGGAGTGACTGCTTCAATAAATCATCTCCAAAAATGCAAATATAAGACACCAGTGCCAGGGCCTTATATTTGTGAGAGCACAAGTGGATCATGTTCAGGAGGATCAAGGAGCCTTGAATGTCAGGTGACCATCACCAGATGATAGAAGTTGAATCATTGCTGGCCAGTTCCTTGAGCACAGTGAAGACTTGCAGGGGAACACATGGCAGGGCTCTAGTTGGGGAGATGACATGAAGGTTATATGCAAAAAATATCTTCCCCTTATTAAACAGTCTTTAGCCCCTTTTCCATCAAACAGACAGATTCTTCCATGGAAGTTTGAGAATCAAACCATCTAAACATGAGAACCAAACCATCTAAACATGAGAACCAAGCCAGAGAACATGAGAACCAAGCCAGAGAATATCAAATAATTTGTTGCCAGGCTTGGCCAAAGGCTTTTTGTTCTCTGGAACATGCCAAAGTCCTGAAATGAATTTGAACTGCTGGCCGTGGTAAATCACTGATGATAATCCACGCTTCATCCCTAAAGGCTTACAAGGGAAGTATGGCTTTTACCATGGCCTTAGAACTGTCTGGCACGATTTGATCTAAATTATGTAGTATTTAGTGATTCTGATTGTTTAATAGTCATATGTACAGGGTTGTAGGTGTGATTGCAGGGTTCAGTGAAAATCTCAGGCTTCGAGCTCCAACATGCAGGACTATGTGAATTAGGTAGCTGACTAGTGGTGGGTATTCAGCAACATTATTGTCTGAGGGTAGAAACTATTGGCCAGTCTTTTCAGTTTTTGCCATGATGCTCTTGTACTGCCCATGTCTGAATGATTGAAGAGGGGACAACAGGGCAAGGCTTGGGTGGCTGGGGTCCCTGATGATCATCTTGGCCTTCCTGCGAACCATGGTGTTGTAGGTGTCCTGTAGGGCAGGCAGAGGGCACCCCATGCTGAGTTCGGCTGCACGCATCACCCTCTGAAGAGCCTTGTGGTTTGCAGTGGTGGAGTTGCTGTACCAGGCTATGTTGCAGCCTGACAGTATGCTCTCGATGGTGCTCCTGTAGAACACTGTGAGGGCCCTCGGGACAGGCTGAATTTCTTCAGCATCCTGAGGTTGAAGAGTCGCTGTCGTGCATTCTTCACTGTGGTGTCCGTGTGGTTAGACAATTTCAGCTTTCTGAAATGTGCATGCCGTGGAGTTATTGACTGTCTCCACGGCGGCCCCGTTAATGAGGATGAGGGCATGTCCAGCCTGGTTCCACCTGGAGTGTTGCTAATGTTGAGGGAGAGGTTGCTTACCTTGCACCACGCTGTCAGAGTGCCTACTTTCTCCCTGTAATCAGGCCTACAACTGTCCTCAGCAAACTTGATGATGGAGTTGGAACTGTGTGAGGCCAAGTAGTCGTGGGTATACAGGGAAAATATGAGGGGACTGAGGACGCACCCTTGTGGGCCCACTGTGTTGAAAATCAGTGTCGAGGAGTTCATGTTGCCTACCTTCACCACTTGGGGCGGCCCGTCAGGAAGTCCAAGACCCAGTTGCATAGGTTCTGAGGGCTTGGCTAGGGATGCCATCTGCGCCGGCAGCCCTGCAAGGGTTAACACGTTTGAATGACTTACATACGTCCTCAGTGGAGACTGTAAATATGTAGCCCAAGTTGTCATGGGGGGCTCTCTTCGGCAGCTCAGGGTCATTGTGCTCGAATCTTGAGAAAAAGGTGTTTAGCTCACCCGGTAGGTTGACGTTGTGACCAAAAACATTTGATTTGATTTGATCTCTAAGGCAACATATTTTAAGGTAACTTAGCTAAAGTATTTCCAGTGCAGCGAGTTAGCTAACATTGGAGTCCTCTTGGAGCCATGATTGGAAGAAGATGATGAATTGGTGGCAGCTCGATTCCTGGAAGTGAGGTCATAGTGTGAATAGGTTGGATGCACTTCTTTCAAAGGTTTTGTCTTCACTCATGTGACTCTGCTCGATTCCTGGAAGTGAGGTCATAGTGTGATTAGGTTGGATGCACTTCTTTCAAAGGTCTTTTCTTCACTCATTGTTTAAAGACGGACACCAAGTCATCCACAGTGCTTCTTGCGTGCCAAACATGCAAGCCCAAAACATTCTAGCTAATTGGTTCAGAGCTGGTGATAATGGATGACCAGCTGCCTTCCAAGGTAAAGGTATTTGCCACTGTGCTTTGCCTGGTCCATGCACTGTACTAAGTTAACTGTATGGATGAATAATGAGCTGACAGACCACATGCCACTAAACTCCTAGCCAGAGAGGCCACTGAATCCACGAATGTAAAAAAGCATTTAGAATGTAACCCCGTCTTTTGTAAATGCATCGTGAAGCATTACGTTATGCAGAGCAACAAGGAGTATCATCACATTAGTGGTCCTCCTGGCGACTACACACCGTGGATAATGATGACATTGTCTGAGTGCCATGGACATTCAAACTGCACTTCAGACTGTCGCCAGTGGTTGAAAAGCTACTGTTGACTGAAAGGCACCAATGGAACGGAATGATTCTGAGGCTTCCCGTACTGACACTGATGAGGTTCAGAAGAAGATTTATTGGAAAGGGAACTCATATGTATGACTAATTATATTGTTCAGTGATGTTCTTTCAGTCTTAATGAAAAGTACATTTTTGGACAATAGCAAAAACTCAAGAACGTACCATGATCCTTGTTATGGTATTAAGTTGACCTCAAATGGAAAATGAATGTCCCAAAAAACACAAAGCAGACAAATATGTGAACATTACTTGTACGAAGCAGTCACCAAGATTCTTTTCACTATAATCATACATCATGTTTTGGGGGGAATGTTTCCTGTTCCATTGCTGGAGTTTCCAGTGGACATTGTACAAACGTTTTTCAGTTCTAAACTAAGCAGCTGTAGGGATGATCTTCTTCTGTTTGTTGGCTTTTTCGTCTTTTTCGGTATGTAAACACCTCTCTAATTGAAAGGGCACAGCCCCTATAAATATTGGCAAACTGTCATCTATGGCATGAATGTAATCTGAATGTTCATAGGTGTTAATCGAGTGGATCATAAGAGTGCATTAGTAGAGTGGTGAACACATTGGGCAAACATGCTCACGCTCGCACACAAGGGGAGTCTTTTCACTGTACAGAACACCAGCCTGCCTCTCCCACAATATTACAGTTTTATTAGTCGCATGTACAGGACACACATGGTATACACCGTCCAATGAAATGTTTACTTGCAGGTCCCTTTTTACATAAAGTAAATGGCTCAGTAGAATAGAATAAATACAGTGTGTTAGTATAAGTATAATAC
Organism: Oncorhynchus kisutch; assembly: GCF_002021735.2. Lineage (NCBI taxonomy): Eukaryota > Metazoa > Chordata > Actinopteri > Salmoniformes > Salmonidae > Oncorhynchus > Oncorhynchus kisutch. The sequence continues at coordinate 34,408,342 of NC_034180.2, forward strand.
AAGTATAATACAGGAAGGCACAATTTACAGTACAATATGGTCACATGTATCAGGGATGGAGGGATTGGGGCAAGTGTAGCAGCAGTTGTGATGTGTATGTAGCATGAATGTGTGTGTGTCTGTGTGTGTTTGTGAATGTGTGGATGTCTGCGTGGGTGTGTGTGTGTGTTAGAGTCAGGTGGTCAGTTCAATTCAAGTGTTCAGCAGTCTGATGGCTTGTAGTTAGAAACTGTCTCTGAACCTGTTGATATCAGACCTCATGCTCCTATACCGTCTACCCGACGGTAAGGGCGGGATCAGCTCGTGGCTAGGGGGTGTGGGGTCCTTGATGATGCTGTGGGCCTTCCCCAGGCACCTTTTCAAGTAGATGTCCTGAATGGGTGGGGACATAGTCCCAGTGATGTACTGGGTCGTCATCACCACTCGCTGAAAGGCCTTGCTGTCATGTACAGCGCAATTTCCATACCAGGCCATGATGCAACCGATCTGGATGCTCTCGATGGTGCAGTGGTAGTATTTGGAGAGGACCCAGGGTGGCAGGCCTACAACTGTGGTGTCATTAGCAAACTTGATGATGGAGTTGGTGTCGTGCAAAGTCAGACAGTTATAGGTGAACAGGGAATACAGCAGAGGGCTGAGGACACACCACTGGGGGAGCCCTGTGTTAAGAGTCAGTGTGGAGGGGGTGTTGTTGCCAGTCCTCACAGCCTGTGGTTTGCCCGTCAGGAAGTCCAGGATCCAGTTGCAGAGGGTAGTGTCCAGACCCAAGGCTCTGAGCTTGGTGACGTGCTTGGAGGGAACAATAGTGTTGAACGCTGAACTGTAGTCAATGAACAGAATTCTCACATAGGTGTTCCTCTTGTACAGATGTGTTAGGGCCTTCAGAATAGCGATGGAAATGGCATCTTCAGTGGATCTGTTTGGTAGATAAATTGGAGTGGGTCCAGTATGCCTGGAATTTTGGTCTTGATGTAGGCCTTGACCAGCCTCTCAAATCACTTTAAGATGACAGTGGTGAGTGCGACAGGGCGATATGTCACTTTGGTTTTGTTGAGCACTGGGCCGATGGTGGTCTGGTTGAAGCAAGTGTGGACTATAACCTGGGACATGTTTAAGATGTCAGAGGAAGAGGCCCACCAGCTGTTCAACACACACTCTGAGGACTCGGCCAGGGATGCCATCTGGGCCAGTGGCTTAGTGAGTATTCACTCTTTCGAGAGTTTTCCTCAAGTCAGCCTTGGAGAGCGGAAGCGCCTAGTCGTCCGAAGCAGTGAGGGCCTTCCTGGATGGCTCAGTATTGTCTGGCTCGGAGTGAGCATAGAATGTATTAAGCTTGACTGGGAGGGAGGCTTCGGTGGGCAGCGCACAGCTGGATTTGCCTTTGTAGTCCGTGATAGCCTGTAGTCCTTGCCACGTGCGTCTTGAGTCTGATTTGTCAAACATTAATTCAAGTTTGAGTTTGTATTGTCTTTTTTGCGACCCTAATGGGTTCTGTGCACCTGCTTGCACTATCCCACAACAAGGAGCAGACAATACTGATTTGTGCACTGGGGTTTGCGGAACAGATCGAAGGTCAACAATGGCATGTTATCTTTCCACATACACTTCCTGTTATATTTGCTGTGGCTACTCTGCTTTTGTTGGCTTTCTCCCCTTACAAGTCGATTCTGAAAGTATGGGTGTGCAATTTCAACTGCTCTGGCACTGGATTCTGTTTAGACCATGCATCTAAACTGCTTTGAATAATGGTGACAAATTGAAGCCAAACCTCTCTTGTGCCACCCCCCAGACACTGAGCACCCATTAACAGCCAGTCGGCCACAGCTCTCCACAGCGCATCAGCATACATCATTCCCATGACATCATAGCAATCTTCTGATGTAGAGGTTCTAATTCTGTCAAAGCCACTTAACGGACATAGACATGAGTGCTCAGGGAGTTCTGGCTCTCAATGCTCCTACAGTATGAGTTTAAACACTTCCAGTGTTTTTTATTGTCCCCTTTACAGGGCCAGAGTGCTCTGAGGGAAATGCAGTGTGCAAACAGCTCACAGGGTGACCTTTTATCTGCTTTAGGCATTGGGCTAGTGGGCTAGATAAGACATCAATGATACTATACAACAAAGAGTCTTTGCACTTGTTTCACCCAACACAAACCCAATGAACTAGGCTTTGGATAAATAAAACATTATAATGTAAGGACGAGAATTGGATGTTCATTGATTAGTAATGAATGGCCTCCTGAGGGGCGCAGCAGTCTAAGGCACTGCATCTCAGTACTAGAGGCGTCAGTACAGACCCTGGTTTGATTCCAGGCTGCATCACAACTGGCCGTAAAATCATCGGCCTTCGATTCTTGGATCATCGGCTCTTGTTGCAAACCACTTTATCATATCACGCTGTGCTCTGGCACATCATAGTAGCAAAAGTGTCAAATAAATGTAATGTGGTGGAAATATTAAGTGATATGCAGTATCTACATTTACTTGGGGGAGGGAGAGGTTTTTTGCTTTGGGGAGGTTTGTGTTTAAAAAAAAATCATGCACAGGGGAGGGTAGTGTGGTTTTGCCTGGTTTACATTCACCCTTTTGCAGGTTTTACTATATAATTTATTCCATCCTAGCCACATTTCCTCATCTGCTTGCATGCACCTCCCCTATAAGAAGTTATTTTGGTACTTCCCTTATGCACTACACTTTTCCTCTGCTAACTTTTACTATACCACAGGTCAATATAGTCTACTAGTCTCACTGTCTATCCTGCCCTCTATCCACCATTCATAGTGATAATAGTGGTTGGTGGATTGTTTGTCCATATCCACAATAGGCTAACTAGCAATCATACCACACATAAACACATTCAAAGCTGCATAAATGTTCCATATGAATCCACAAGAATAAATAGGAATAGCTGATAGGCAGTGGAGAGGACAAGTGCATCATTGCGCATGAAAGAACAGTGAAGACATGAGACATGCAGCTCTCTATTGATCTTGTTTAGGGACAATACAATTATCCTACATAGACTATCCTACAACACCACAATGCAATGAATAATTGCATTCTTGTCTTCAAGTAAGCACAAAATTCTACTCTAAGTACTTTTGGGTGTCAGGGAAAATGTATGGAGTAAAAAGTACATACTTTTCGTTTGGAATGTTGTAAACGTGAAAGTTGTCAAAAATATAAATAGTAAAGTACAAATACCCCCAAAAACTACTTAAGTAGTACTTTCAAGTATTTTTACTTAAGTACTTAACACCACTGATTTTACTTTACTACATTCCAAAATAAAATAATGTACTTTTTACTCTATACATTTTCCCTGACATCCAAACATACTTGTTAAATTTTGATTGCTTAGCAGGACAGGAAAATGGTCCAATTCGCGCACTTACATGTATCAAGAGAACATCTCTGGTCATCCCTACTGCCTGATCTGGTGGACTCACTAAACAGAGAACATCTCTGGTCATCCCTACTGCCTGATCTGGTGGACTCACTAAACAGAGAACATCCCTGGTCATCCCTACTGCCTGATCTGGTGGACTCACTAAACACACATGCTTCATTTGTAAATGATGTCTGAGTGTTGGAGTGTGCCCCTGGATAAAAAAGAAAGATAATTGTGCAGTCTGGTTGGCTTTAGGTAAGGAATTTGAAATTATTCATATTTTGAATTTTACTTTTGATACATAAGTATAATTAAAACCAACTACTTATAGACTTTTTCTCAAGTAGTGTTTTACTAGGTGACTTTTACTTTTACTTTAGTACTTTTTCCACTACTGTTTAAATGTTTCATTCCATTTGGATCAGTTGTGGGTGTACTCTTGACAGTTTCTAAGGTCTAAAAAGGCACAGTAGCAGGCCAGTCTGGCTGTATTTTTTACTTCTGATACTGAGATGCTCTGTCTGTTACATATCATCATTCTCCCAAGTGGTGTTATAGTAATGTGGCCACATACGCTCCTGGCAGGCCCAGTTATTCAGGAAAGCTTAATACTTGCTCTACCTCCTCTCCAATTCGAGTGTCTATTCCTCGCGCAACTAGAACCTAACTCCTCAATATATAGCCTAAATATTTATTATTAAACTTTTAAAGGAAAGTTTAGTTACAATTGTATAAATGCTGACAGATTATTTGTTTGTTAGACATGGTGGGATTTTTTGTCTGTAAAATTAATTACGCGAGAAATAGCGGTGGAAATGCCTTTATGCACAAATATTGATATAATACCCATCATGTCGAAGTAAACTTGGAGCCACGCTATGATATGGTGTGTGGTCCTCCCACTACCACTCGGGAAACCATATAGTTTATTAGGCTACAGATTATATAAGTTATGATGAACTTCACAGGGTGGTGAAAGTGCACGGGATGAACTAGATGCTCCTTTCCAATAAATATCAAGGGTGTTCATTGACTATAGCCCAGCCTTCAACACCATAGTACCATCCAAGCTTATCATCAAGGTCGGGGCCCTTGGTCTGAACCCCACCCTGTACAACTTGGTCATGGACTTCCTGGCGGGCAACCCACTACGCTGATCCTCAACACAGGGGCTCTACTGTACAATGGTGCATGCTCAGCACAATCCTGTACTCCCTGTTCACCTATGACTGCGTGGCCATGCATACCTTCAACTCAATCATCAAGTTTACAGATGACACAACAGTAGTAGGCCTGACTACCAACAATGACGAGACAGCCTACAGGGAGGAGCTGAGGGCCCGAGCTGAGTGGTGCCAGGAAAATAACCTCTCCTTCAACGTCAACAAAATGAAGGAGCTGATCGTGGACTTCAGGAGACAGCAGAGGGTGCACCTCCCTATCCACATCGACTGGACCGCAGTGGAGAAGGTGAAAAGCTTCAAGTTCCTCAGAGTAATCATCACTGACATACTGAAATGGTCCACGCACACAGACAGCGTGGTGAATTGTTATTTATTTATTATTTATTTTTTATAAATACACACTCCTACACTCCTAAAAATATCGTACTTTGCCATACTCTAGGTTTAGCTGAACTGAAGTCGGTATGCTTTGTTTATTGGTTGTGTGCTGCATTGGCAAAAAAAAATCTGTTGGTGGAAATGTTGTTGTATATATTTTATGTAATTATAAATATGGTATTAAAATGTTGAAAGTCTGTTTTCCGCCTAGCTGATCATTGTCTGCTCCCGCCTCTGATCATAATGAAATGAAACAGGCTGGGAGAGTGAACTGTCCATTGTGGTCTGCAAACCCAACCTTCTGGCCTGTAGCCCTACTACATGGCATTGACTGGGACAGAAAAGCATGCTGGAGTGGCAAAGTCAATATTGGGTAGGCCGTCATTGGAAATAAGAATTTGTTCTTAACTGACTTGCCTAGTTAAATAAAGGTTAAATAAAAACATATAAAAAATTCACATTTGTGGTTATAAACATTATTTTGAGTGATTTCAATGAAGGGGGAGGGTGTGCAATTTAAGAAGAGGGTCATGTGAGAATATTTGTAACATTGGGGAGGGGGATGCCTTGAGTTGGACCAGCCCCCTCCCCCCAGTAGATTTTGAGTTGTCCCTTTATTTTACTAGGCAAGTCAGTTAAGAACATATTATTATTTTCAATGACAGCCTAGGAACAGTGGGTTAACTGCCTTGTTCAGGGGCAGAACGACAGATCTTTACCTTGTCAGCTTGGGGATTCGATCTTGCAACATTTCGGTTACAAGTCCAACGCTCTAACCACTAGGCTACTTGCCGTCCCTAATCATTAAAAAAAATATATTAAAAGAAAATATCACGTAGCCAAGGTATTCTCTGTTGCCATGCATCATCCATACACATATAGAAGTCACAGATAGTTTAGTAGGGTATGCTACCCCTGATTAGAGACAACTGTGAAAAACAAAGGTGAATTGGACATTGATGGGCTCAGGAATTCCCTTTTCTGCCACGTTTCAATACTTACTCGTGCACTAATCAACAGCAGAACAATATAATGGTACAGGAAACATACTTTCTTTGTGATATAGGTCAGAGGATCAGAGGGGATTCCCCACCGTGGGGCTTTAGGAGTTACCCCTCCTTGTGGAGCATTGGTGTTCTGGGAAGTTAGATCTGATGTACATGCGTTATTACCATGATTTGTGGAACATAATTGACCAACTTTTAAAAGACTATAGTAGAAAACTACCCCCTTGTTCTGTGTGTCACATGTCAGATAATATTGTTTGTATAGAGAAGTCACTGATTAGAATTGTTTTATGATGCTGGCCAGCAAGCATTTGAGATCTGGTTCCCCTGTTCTGAGGTTATGTTAAACTTCCAAACACTTACTTTGGCGATTGTATTTCCACCTCTTCGACATGATTAGAGTAATAATATGTATTCCAAAGTTTAGCCAGATTTTGAGATATGGCCTTTTAAAACCCACTTTCAAGCAGAATTTTATGGTGCATATTTATCCTAACTTGTTTTGCACCAGCCGTGTTTTGCATTCATGTTCTGCACACAAAGGCTTGCCTTCAATTTTAAAATTCCCTCTCCATTTAGATTCTTCCTCTAAGGAAGTAAAATGAATCATCTCTCCAAAGGAGCTGGCACATCTAGAATAGTGGCCGTTTTGGCTCTGGGGAGAGTGCCATGTACAACCATTCCTCTCCTCTGGGAAACCAATATACAGATATTGTCAGGGTCATAGTTAATGAGATAATTATGAAGCAGACAGGCCTCTTTATTTACTGCGGCAATCGTTATTCTTCCAGGCAATCAATAGAGGTTTGCCAAGCTTTGTAGGCTTATCATTAAAGACAGTTGGACCGTCAAAATGAGTTACTTTGCCAAATACCATACCAGCAAAACCCAAATGGGAATAGATGGAACATACTCATGATAGGAAATATAAAGGCATCCTTGGTAGGGATTGTTGTTAATGCAGAAAACAGTTATTTCCACTATCACTTTCTTCCCATCTACACGCTTGGAAGAAAAGGTGCTATCTAGAACCTAAAAATTTTCTTTGGCTGTCCCTATAGGATAACCCTTTGAAGAACCCTTTTGAGTTCTATGTAGAACCCTTTCCACAGAGGTTATCCACTACATGTTCCCATGGGAACAGCCGAATAACCCGTTTGGAAGCCTTTTTTCTAAGAGTGTACTATAGCTAGCTCTCTCTCTCTCTGCCCTGTTTCTAGTTCTATGGCTGTAACAAAGTACTAGTGAGAAATCATGGAAGCCATTGATGCCCTAGTGAGGACTCATGGAAGCCATTGTTGGTGCCTGTGAACTTTGCCTAAGAGTGTACCCAAACACAAACATGGTCCTGACCCCTTTGACTCCAATAGAGTCCTTTACCAGTTGGTCTGTGAGGCCCTCTCAAACAGCTTGGAGAGTACTTAAATGGAAGTGCTGACTACTGTTTATGGCTCTACCATCTTGAAAATCTATTAGAGCTTTTGCCTTAGCTCTCTATTTTTCTTCTCCTCTGTTAAAGCTGCAGGGGGTGGTGAAGGAAATGCGGAAATTTAAGTGAAGCTGAACCATCCTTCAATAAACATACTGGATCTGTAGGGATGGAAATATCAGTGAAAATGGAAGCACAGTAAAAATAGTCTGCCATTACATTGCCTTGTGAAAACAAGCAAAGTTGGTACTATAGTTTTGATTGGCAGTTGGGGTACCAGTTACAGTCTTGCATGAAAATGGTTGTTGATAATCATACATTCTTTTAACTTTTTCTGGGAAATACGTCATGGAATTCCATGAGGTACTATGATACTATGGCCTGTTTGGATAAGGCTTGACATGTTGGAAAAAGGGTTGATTATCCTTGATTCACGATTGAGTTGACTGGGTGTCTTCAACAGCAAGTAACCACCCGTCCAAATAGGGCTTGTGTTTTGTTTCAGTCTGGGGCACACACTTGGGTCCATCTCTTATTGACATGGTTACCCAAGAGGACAGTGAAGACAGGCTCAGCTTTGAATTATTTTCCTTTTGGTCTCCTCACAGTGAATGTACCTTAAACTCATGATCAATGAAGAAATACCTGTCCTCAAGCACTCACATTAAGAATAACACACTACCAAGCATGAAATAATGCATTGTTTTCTTAAGAAATTATACAACTGAATTATAACTTTTATTTGACCAGATGTTAGCACCACAGCCGCAGTTGCTGTCATTGAAACCCTGCACAGCAAAGAAGTGGTGAATGCATTTGCTTGGCTGGATTTCCTCAGAACCAGATAGATTGCATTCTGATGTTGGATCATGTATGTATTTCCTATTCTTGTTTAATTTCTACAATGAGGCTGTCAAAATGTATTTTTAGCTTCTTGTTTTCTCCAGACTTGAGAGGACCAACGACAGGTGTTGTTATCTATAACCAACAGCATGTTGTTAATTCACCTACAATAATGTCCTGGTCAGGCATACCTTGACATAGATGGATTCTACCATAAGTTCTAGAATAAGCCCATTACTAGTGTGAAACATAGTCATCCAATATGCACCAGTTAACAGTTCAGTGAGACCTGTCATCAGACTGGAGAACATGCAGCCTCTACACAGTGATTAATGCCAAAGCTCAGAGAGGTCGGCATGGAACTCTCCCAGACTGACTGTGCATCATTTCCAGTCATTTGTTACAGGGAAACGCCAAGTAGAAGCAGATGTCCACTGGATGGGTCTTAGCCTCGTCGCGAACCAGGCTTCCTAAAACTGGAAGCTTTGGGAAGTTCTATGGCAGCTAAAGAGGGTTCGGAGCCCGGTGTAAATCAGGGATGCCTTGCAACACATCAAACCAATCAAATGCTTTGCTTAGGCGGAGCTCCGAAGGTGCTCATCAGATTAGTGTTGTAGGAGCAACAGTGGGTTAGGACTAATGTAAAAAAAAAAAAAAGCACTGGTGACAAAATATTTTAGCGTTTGCAGCGTGCTGGTTTTCACAGCATTTCTATGTTATTTTGAGATGAGTTAAAGCTGCAGCAAGAAGGGAGAAATGGTCTACAATGCTGGCCATATCAATATTGTATTATTTTTACGTTTCTGAAGTGATATTTGTCTGTAAAGGCTAGCATGAGGGACAAGAAGTAGCTAGCCACCATTAGGTTAGTTTTGAGAAAAGTCAACTAACCTTGTAAGCTACACTCTTAGAAAAAAGGGATCCAAAAGATTCTTCGGCTGTCCCCATACAATAACCCTTTTTAGTTCCAGGTACAACCCTTCTGGGTTCCAGGTAGAACCCTCTGTGGAAATGTTTTTTACGTAGAACCAAAAAGGGGATCTCCTGTTGGGACAGCCAAAGAACCCTTTTAGATTCTAGATAGCACCTTTTTTTTCTTGTACTTAGGTATAACTAACTAGCTAGCTACTGGCTAGTTAAATATAAAATATATCTCACGATTATAAACTAAATGTTAATAAAAACTGCTTATTATTCACATAAAAGGATAGATGCGTTAGCCCAGTCGCTAGCTTATCCAGGGTCAGTGATACATAGAGCAATCATGTACTGCCTATCTTTGGGAACAACTTCAATAATTTTGCAAGCAACATTGCTAAAATGAATTACATAAAAAAATACACCTCATAAAATGTTACCTGTAATGTTCATTTCCTGTAGCCTAATTGTCATTTCCTTACTTTCATACTGTACCTACATTACAAGGGTTGGATTTGCACTAAACAATTTTATATGTCAGCACTTAAAAGGCATGTACAGAATTGGGTACATAGTTTGCCTAATACACATTGTCTACTAATACACATTGTCTATCATTTTAAAATGAGAACGTATAGCTCAACATGTATACAATGTGTGAGTTTAGCTATTCTCTGCTTCAGATGACATATGCACATTAGGTCAGTAATGCCATCATACTGTTGGCCTATGGATGCATTGGCGATGCATGCCATATGATAAGCTGCAAAATGGATTCACATAGCTGATCTACCGAGAGAGAGTGGCAATCAAATAAAATAGATTGTACAACTAGACAAACAGGAAATGTTCATTTGAGAATGCAACACAGAAACAGAGACATTACAGGCAGAACACCTCTTTATTGCAGGATTGTGTTATGTGATAAATCAACATTGACACTAGTTCACTTTGAATAATAGTTTAACATTTACAAAAAATTTAAACACTTCACTTCGAAGAATAAACACATCATCACTTCAAAATGTACAAATAAGCTAACTCGTAAGCAAATATTAGACAGCTTAGTTTAAACAACAATAGATCATTGAGAAGTAACAAGTAGGCTATTATTACGAAAGCAAGAAAAAAACTCTATGCCAGCAGTGGCCAGCCTTGCTCCGCTGATCCCTGATCTACTGGGTGAGCAGACATCAAAGACTTAGATTTCATAAGTTGAACCAGGTGTGTTATTGCTGGGCTGAAACAGAACCCTGCACACCCAGCAGACCTCCATTAGGGTTAGCCTTCTCCAATTGTAATAGGTTAACGGTATACATTGTGTGAGATGTTTAACTCTATTTTTGTACGTACATGCATTCGGAAAGTATTCAAACCCCTTGACTTTTTCCACATTTTGTTACGTTACAGCCTTATTCTAAAATCTATTAAATTGTTTTCACTCATCAATCTACACACAATACCCCATAATGACTGCCACAATCATTATAAGGAGTGGACCAAGATGCAGCGTGGTATGTTTCCATCCTTTATTTTGGAATAGAAAACTTTAAAGAACAAAAGAACAAAACTAACAAACACAACATGAAGCTAAAATAATGCTCACAGGCAACTATACATAGACAAGATCCCACAAAGCACAAATGGGAAAATGGCTACCTAAATATGATCCATACTAGGCCAACATAGAAAGAATAATTCACCTAGATAACCCACCCTTAAATCACACCCCGACCTAACCAACATAGAGAATAAAAGCTCTCTATAGTCAGGGCGTGACAATGATGAAGCAAAAACAGGTCTAGTAATGTTTGCAATTAAAAACAATGAAATATCATATTTACACAAGTATTTAAAAAAAATACATATTTATTTCACCTTTATTTAACCAGGTAAAGTAGTTGAGAACAAGTTCTCATTTACGACTGCGACCTGGCCAAGATAAAGCAAAGCAGGGCGACAGAAACAACAACACGGAACATGGAAAAAACAAGCGTACAGTCAATAACACAATAGAAAAAAAGAAAGTCTATATACAGTGTGTGCAAATGGCATGAGGAGGTATGGCAATACATAGGCCATAGTAGCAAAGTAATTACAATTTAGCAGATTAACACTGGAGTGATAGATGAGCAGATGATGATGAGCAGATGATGGTGTGTAAGTAGTGATACTGGTGTAGCAAAAGAGCAGCAAAGTAAATAAAAACAATATGGGGATGAGGAAGGCAGATTGGGTGGGCTATTTACAGATGGACTATGTACAGCTGCAGTGATAGGTTAGCTGCTCAGATAGCTGATGTTTAAAGTTAGTGAGGGAAATGTAAGACTCCAGCTTCAGCAATTCTTGCAATTCGTTCCAGTCACTGGCAGCAGAGAACTGGAAGGAAAGGAGGCCAAAGGAGGTGTTGGTTTTGGGGATGAACAGTGAGATATACCTGCTGGAGCGCGTGCTACGGGTGGGTGTTGTTATCGTGACCAGTGAGCTGAGATAAGGCGGAGCTTTACCTAGCATAGACTTGTAGATCACCTGGAGACAGTGGGTCTGGCGACGAATATGTAGCGAAGGCCAGCCGACTAGAGCATACAGGTCGCAGTGGTGGGTGGTATAAGGCGCTTTGTTAACAAAACGGCACTGTGATAGACTGCATCCAATTTGATGAGTAGAGTGTTGGAAGCTATTTTATAGATGACATCACCGAAGTCGAGGATCGGTAGGATAGTAAGGGCCAGATGTATACAGAATGGTGTCGTCTGCGTAGAGGTGGATCAGGGAATCACCCGCAGCAAGCACGACATCGTTGATATATACAGAGAAAAGAGTCGGTCGCAGAATTAAACCCTGTGGTACCCCCATAGAGACTGCCAGAGATCCGGACAACAGAACCTCCAATTTTACACATTGAACTCTATCTGCGAAGTAGTTGGTGAACCAGGTGAGGCAGTCATTTGAGATACCAATGCTATTGAGTCTGCCAATAGGAATTTGGTGATTGACAGAGTCGAAAGCCTTGGCCAGGTCGATGAAGACGGCTGCACAGTACTGTCTTTTATCGATGGCAGTTATGATATCGTTAAGTACCTTGAGCATGGCTGAGGTGCACCCGTGACCAGCTCGGGAAACAGCGGAGAAGATACGGTGGGATTCGAAATGGTCAGTGATCTGTTTATTAACTTGGCTTTCAAAGACTTTAGAAAGGCAGGGCAGGGTGGATATAGATCTGTAACAGTTTAGGTCTAGAGTGTCACCCCCTTTGAAGAGGGGAATGACTGCGGCAGCTTTCCAATCTTTAGGGATCTCAGACGAAATGAAAGAGAGGTTGAATAGACTGGTAATAGGGGTTGGCGGCGGAAAATTTAGAAAGAGAGGGTCCTAGCCCAGCTGATTTGTATGGGTCCAGGTTTTGCAGCTCTTTCAGAACATCTGCGATCTGGATTTGGGTGAAGGAGAAGCAGGCGGAGGCTCGGGCAAGTAGCTGCGAGGGGTGTGGAGGTGTTGGCCGGGGTTGGCGTAGCCAGGAGGAAAGCATGTCAATTGCATAGCGCGGGGACTATTCAATGCTTTTGCAGCCCGCCACAGGATGTTCTTGTGCTGATCAAGGGCAATCAGGTCTGGAGTGAACCAAGGGCTATATCTGTTCTTAGTTCTACAGTCTTTGAAAGGGACAAACTTATTTAAGATGGTGAGGAAATTACTTTTAAAGAACGACCAGGCATCCTCGACTGACGGGATGAGGTCAATATCCTTCCATGATACCTGGGCCAGGTCTATTAGAAAGGCCTGCTCGCAGAAGTGTTTTAGGGAGTGTTTGACATTGGTGATGGGTGGTTGTTTGATCGCGCACCCATAGCGGATGCAGGCAATGAGGCAGTGATTGCTGAGATCCTGATTGAAAACAGCAGAGGTGTATTTGGAGGGCAATTTTGTCAGGATAATATCTATGAGGGTGCCCATGTTTAAAGATTTAGGGTTGTACCTGTTGGTTTCCTTGATAATTTGTGTGAGATTGAGGGCATCTAGCTTAGATTGTAGGACTGCTGGGGTGTTGAGCATATCCCAGTTTAGGTCACCTAACAGAACGAACTCTGAAGATAGATGGGGGGAAATCAATTCACATATGGTGTCCAGGGCACAGCTGGGAGCTGAGGGGGGTCTATAACAGGTGGCAACAGTGAGAGACTTACTGTATTTCTGGAGAGATAATTTTTTAAAATTAGAAGCTCGAACTGTTTGGGCATAGACCTGGAAAGTATGACAGAATTTTGCAAGCTTCCTCTGCAGTAGATTGCAACTCCTCCCCCTTTGGCAGTTCTATCTTGATGGAAAATGTTGTTGGGTATGGAAATGTCAGAATTTTTGGTGGCCTTCCTAAGCCAGGATTCAGACATGGCAAGGACATCGGGGTTGGCGGAGTGTGGTAAAGCAGTGAGTAAAACAAACTTAGGGAGGAGGCTTCTGATGTTAACATGTATGAAACCAAGGCTTTTTCGATTACAGAAGTCAACCAATGAGAGTGCCTGGGGACACGCAGGGCCTGGGTTAGCCTTCACATCACCCGAGGAACAGAGGAGGAGTAGGATGAGGGTACGGCTAAAGGCTATCAAAACTGGTCGTCTCGTGCGCTGGGGACAGAGAATAAAAGGAGCAGATTTCTGGGCGTGGTAGAATAGATTCAGTGCATAATGTGCAGACAGGGGTATGGTGGAGTGTGGGTACAGTGGAAATAAGCCCAGACACTGAGTGATGATAAGAGAGGTTGCATCTCTGGACATGCTGGTTATACTGGGTGAGGTACCGCATGTGTGGGAGGTGGGACAAAGGAGGTATCTAAAGCATGTACAGTGGGACTAGGGGCTCCGCAGTAAACTAAAACAATGATAACTCTCCTAAACAACAGTATACAAGGCATATTGACATTTGAGAGAGACATAAAGCGAGGCATAAAGCAATCACAGGTGTTAATTGGGAGAGCTAGCTAACTCAACAATGGGTAAGACAACAACAGCTAATCAGCTAAGTCAACAACAACAGGTAAAATGGCGATGAAGGGGCAGAGAGGGTCGGTTAACTACACACAGGGCCTGAGTTCGGGGCTAGGCCCGACAGATAAACAAAGGTAAACAAAGTGGAGTACCCTGGTAAATCAACAGTCCAGCAGGCATCAGCTATGTAGCCAAGTGATCATAGGGACCAATGTACAGCAATAGATGAAACAGTGAAGCAGCTAGGTAGTCGTTACCCTGCTTCACTGTTTTACTGTAGTAGACACAGCGTTTGAAGTTAGCAGTCCGGGGTAAATAGAAGTGTCTGCTCCGTCGTCAGCAAAGTTCGGTTGAAGGCACAGCTGATGGAATTATGTCTGCGGACCAGTCGTGGTGGTACGGCGGGGCACCGTGTCGACGAAGGGACCGGGCCAGATGGCGAAAGAGGTATTGTAGTTGTGGGAATTTTGTTTGCTAGCAGGGAGATGCGCCTGGCTCAGGACTAGCTTCGGGGCTGGGTCACTCAGTTGAAGATAGCTAGCTGTGATGATCAATGGTCGGCAGGAATCTGGCGTTGTAGTAGAGAAAAACAGTCAGAAGCTGGCAGGTATTATCCAGGCTAAAAAAAACACTAGCAGTGGCTAACAGTGACTAAATGGCTAGTAACTTAGCTAATTAGCTGGCTACCTTCTGATGATAGTTTGGCTATAGGGTCTAAAAAAAATAGCATTGAGTGAGGCTGGTTACCAGAAGGTATATTTAATTTAAAAATGGAAAAAGATATTGAAAAATAATTTGGAATATATACAAAGAAAAGACGAAAAATACAAAAAGTAAACGAGAGGACAACGAACCACATCTGCACTGTTACGCCATCTTGGATTGAGAAACCCAGATTCAGAATATTTACTCAGTACTTTGTTGAAGCACCTTTGGTAGCGATTACAGCCTCAAGTCTTCTTGGGTATGATGCTATAAGCTTGGCACACCTGTATTTGGAGAGTTTCTCCCATTCTTCTAAGCAGATCCTCTCAAGCTCTGTCAGGTTGGATGGGGAACGTTGCTGCACAGCTATTTTTAGGTCTCTCCAGAAATGTTCAAACAGGCTCAAGTCCAGGTTCTTTCCGGACCACTCAAGGACATTCAGAGACTTTCAGAGACTCCCGAAACCACACCTGCATTGTGTTGGCTGTGTGCTTAGGGTTGTTGTCCTGTTGGAAGGTGAACCTTCGCCCTAGTCTGAGGTCGTGACATGCTTGTAGTGTCATACCCAACATGATTCAAGGCTGTAATCTCTACCTAAGGAGCTTCAACAAAGTACTGAGTAAATGGTCTAAATACTTATGCAATGTGATATTTCAGCTTTAATTTTTAATACATTTTCAAAAATGTCTAAAAACCTGTTTTTGCTTTGACACTACGTTCCCGTAGTAAACGGGATATTTTGTCGGGACAAGATGCTAGAATATGCATATAATTGACAGTTTAGGATAGAAAACACTCCAAAGTTTCCAAAACTGTAAAAATATTGTCTGTGAGTATAACAGAACTGATATTGCAGGCGAAAGCCTGAGAAAAATCCAATCCGGAAGTGACTCATCTTTTGAAAGCTCTGTGTTCCAATGCGTCCCTATTGAGCAGTGAATGGGCTATCAACCAGATTACTTTTTCTCCGTATTCCGCAAGGTGTCTACAGCATTGTGACGTAGTTTTACGCATTTATGTTGAAGAATACCCGTAAGCGGCTACATTGCGCAACTGGTCACCTGATGGCTTCTAGAGTGATTCTCGCGTAAAATACAGAGGTAGCCATTATTCCAATCGGTCCTACTGAAAAACCAATTGTCCCGGTGGATATATTATTAAATAGATATTTGAAAAACACCTTAAGGAGTGATTATAAACAACGTTGGCCATGTTTCTGTCGATATTATGGAGCTAATATTGAATAATTTTCTGCGTTTTCGTGACTGCAATTTCCGGGCAATTTCTCAGCCAAACGTGAAGAACAAACGGAGCTATTTCGCCTACAAAAATTATATTTTGGAAAAAAGGAACATTGGCTATCTAACTGGGAGTCTCGTGAGTGAAAACATCCGAAGCTCATCAAAGGTAAACGATTTAATTTGATTGCTTTTCTGATTCCCGGGACCAAGTTACCTGCTACTAGCTGTAACGGCGTTCTTCGTTTGTTGAAAGAGAGTCGGACCGAAATGCAGCGTGGTGGTTACTCATGATTTTAATGGAAAAATGACGGTACATGAAATAACTATAAATACAAAAAGCAACAAACGGAACGTGAAACCTAATACAGCCTATCTGGTGAACACTACACAGAGACAGGAACAATCACCCACGAAATACAAAGCGAAACTCAGGCTACCTAAATACGGTTCCCAATCAGAGACAACAAGAAACACCTGACTCTGATCGAGAACCGCCTCAGGCAGCCCAAACCTAACTAGACACACCCCTAATCATAGCAATCCCAATCCTATAAAACCCCAATGCGAAACACAACACGTAAACCCATGTCACACCCTGGCCTGACCAAAATATATAACGAAAACACAAAACACTAAGACCAAGGCGTGACACTAGCTGGACAAAATGCTATGGTATAGCTATGCTTGGCTATCGATAAACTTACACAAATGCTTGTCCAGCTTTGGCTTTAAAGCATATTTAGAAAATCTGAGATGACAGGGTGATTAACAAAAGGCTAAGCTGTGTATCAATATATTTCACTTGTGATTTTCATGAATAGGAATATTTTCTAGGGATATTTATGTCCGTTGCGTTATGCTAATTAGTGTCAGTCGATGATTACGCTCCCGCATGCGGGATGGGGAGTCACTAGAGGTTTTTAATATCTGTAAATACTCCCTTGTCTCTCCCAATTTGGCTGTTAGATTACAGTATGTGTTGTTAGTCTGTGTTATTAAATAAATATTTGGTCTGCGTAAATAGTCTGTCTAGGTATTAGGTATTTGTACATACACTGAGTGTACAAAACATGAACACCTGCTCTTTCCATGACATATATTGACTTGATGAATCCAGGTGAAAGCTATGATCCCTTAGTGTTGTCAATTGTTAAATCCTCTTCCATTAGGATTTTTAATCCTTGAGACAATTGAGACATGGATTGTGTATGTGTGCCATTCAGAGGGTGAAGACAAAATATTTAAGTGCCTTTGAACAGGTTATGGTAGTAGGTGCCAGCAGCATACCACTGCTGGCTTGCCTTTGGGTTGGTCCTGGTTTGTCCCTGGATGGGAGACCAGATTTAAATTTTTACATTTTTTATTTCACCTTTATTTAACCAGGTAGGCTAGTTGAGAACAAGTTCTCATTTACAACTGCAACCTGGCCAAGATAAAGCAAAGCAGTGCAACACAAACAACAACACAGAGTTACACATGGAATAAACAAACATACAGTCAATAATAGAATTTAAAAAGTGCCCAGTGTGTGCAAATGAGGTAGGATAATGGAGGTAAGGCAATATATAGGCGATAGTGGCGAAATAATTACAATATAGCAATTAAAAACTGGAGTGATAGATGTGCAGAAGATGGGTGTACAAGTAGAGATGCTGGGGTGCAAAGGAGCAAAATAAATGAAATAGATAACAGTATGGGGATGAGGTAGTTGGATGGGCTAATTACAGGTGGGCTATGTACAGGTGCAGTGATCTATGGGTTGCTCTGACAGCTGGTGCTTAAAGCTAGTGAGGGAGATATGAGTCTCCAGCTTCAGTGATTTTTGCAGTTCGTTCCAGTCATTGGCAGCAGAGAACTGGAAGGAAAGGCGGCCGAAAGAGGGTGACCAGTGAAATATACCTGCTGGAGTGCGTGCTACGGTTGGGTGCTGCTATGGTGACCAGTGAGCTGAGATAAGGCGGGGCTTTACCTAGCAAAGACTTATAGATGACCTGGAGCCAGTGGGTTTGGCGACGAGTATGAAGCGAGGGCCAGCCAACGAGAGCATACAGGTTACAATGGTGGGTAGTATATGGGGCTTTGGTGGCAAAATGCTTGGCACTGTGATAGACTGCATCCAATTTGCTGAGTAGAGTGTTGGAGGCTATTTTGTAAATGACATCGCCAAAGTCAAGGATCGGTAGGATAGTCAGTTTTACAAGGGTATGTTTGGCAGCATGAGTGAAGGATGCTTTGTTGCGAAATAGGAAGCTGATTCTAGATTTCATTTGGATTGGAGATGTTTAATGTGAGTCTGGAAGGAGAGTTTACAGTCTAACCAGACACCTAGGTATTTATAGTTGTCCACATATTCTAAGTCAGAACCGTCCAGAGTAGTGATGCTGGGTGGGCAGGCAGGTGTGGGCAGTGATCGGTTGAAGAGCATGCATTTAGTTTTACTTGCATTTTTGAGCAGTTGGAGGCCACAGAAGGAGAGTTGTATGGCATATGCTTCTGGAAGTAGTGTTGGAAGGCAAGTAGGAGGCACTCTTTCCTTGGTAAAAAAAATATATACTGTATATCCCAGTGCAGTGATTGGGGACATTGCCCTGTGTGCTCTGTGGTCACTAAAGATCCCAAGCCAAGATCCCATTGCACATATTGTAGAGTAGGGTTGTTAACCCTGGTGTCCTAGCTAAATTGCCAATCTAACCATCATGGCCACCTAATCATCCCCAACGTCCAGTTGGCTCATTCCTCTCCCCTGTAACTATTCCCCAGGTCATTGCTGGAAATGAGTCAACTTACCTGGTAAAATAAGGGTTTGTGTCAAGAACTGCAACACTGATGGGTTTTTCAGACTCATAGGCTAGGGCTAGAAACAAGACACATCAGGTGTTCTTAATGTTTTGTATACTCAGTGTATATAGCAGTGACTAAAGTCAGAAGACTCATAGGCTAGGGCTAGAAACAAGACACATCAGGTGTTCTTAATGTTTTGTATACTCAGTGTATATAACAGTGACTAAAGTCAGAAGACTCATAGGCTATAGGGCTAGAAACAAGACACATCAGGTGTTCTTAATGTTTTGTATACTCAGTGTATATAGCAGTGACTAAAGTCAGAAGACTCATAGGCTAGGGATAGAAACAAGACACATCAGGTGTTCTTAATGTTTTGTATACTCAGTGTATATAGCAGTGACTAAAGTCAGAAGACTCATAGGCTATAGGGCTAGAAACAAGACACATCAGGTGTTCTTAATGTTTTGTATACTCAGTGTATATAGCAGTGACTAAAGTCAGAAGACTCATAGGCTATAGGGCTAGAAACAAGACACATCAGGTGTTCTTAATGTTTTGTATACTCAGTGTATATAGCAGTGACTAAAGTCAGAAGACTCATAGGCTATAGGGCTAGAAACAAGACACATCAGGTGTTCTTAATGTTTTGTATACTCAGTGTATATAGCAGTGACTAAAGTCAGAAGACTCATAGGCTATAGGGCTAGAAACAAGACACATCAGGTGTTCTGAACATGTTAGATGTATTATATATTTTACAGCCACTATTTTCATCAAACATTTCTGCAGATTTTGGCACACAGATTGTGAAGGAAACAAACAGAGAAGGCTCCAGCATGTTGTAAAAAGCATCTCAACGAGGATCCCAAGGATAACAGATGAAACTCAAACCTGCATTCGAAGACATAAGCCTACCCATTAGATTTACTGGAACAAGCAGGAGTCAAAGGAATGCTCCATTCTCCAAAAATTGTGTGAAATATTTGTTGACTTTGTCACCCTGATTACTGGCAATCCTTTTCTTGTTCCTGTCGGAGGCCTGCCCCTGTCTGTCCCTACAGAGAGAAGCTCCCTCCATCTGAAACTGTATAACTCATGTTTCCATGTCACCGCATTTACGGTAAAGCTGAAGTATGTAGCAGCTGGATCTCATGGGACCATCTGAGCACCCCAGTGTTTTGGCTCACTGTGTCTTTCTCCAGATGTTATGGAGGGAGAGCGGTGGTGGGAGGCAGTCTGGGAGGTCTAACCCTAACCTAGACGAGGGGGAGAGAACGGGGGAGGGGGGGGGGTCTCTCCATAGTACTACTGCAGTGCCCTATCACACACAGTGTTTGCATAGTGTTATGTAGTAGGTAGGTAAAAACGGTAGGCCACAGTTATTCAGCACATTATCTTGATACAGATCCTACCCCTAGGGGCCAGTGGCAGCTGGGGTGCCAGGTAAGGAAGCTTCGGTCTGCATAAGAATTTGGTGGTGTGCACAGCTTGGTGGGATTACCGAGCTGATAATTGTGATCTCCCGATCTGCGGGGCTTTTGTGTTTGTATCTTTTTGGAGTTTTTCGTATTATTATTTATTGTTTGTCAACAACTGAACATCAATGACCCGCTTGCGGAGTCATGCAGGAGCTGCCTACCTGAATCCCCGGTAAGCGAACCCGCTGTCTCCAGGTACACCCACATCCAACACCGACCTCACATTCAGACTTTCACATCAATGCGCACACATAGTCAGTTTACCGGACAACTAGGCAAGCCTAGAGACCCTAGACTTTGCAAGTATGGTGTAAACGTAGGTTTTGGGTAGTCAGTTCCTTAGCAATAGTACATCATATGTTGCTCAGGGAGATTTCCTGTATCGTCATACTGCTGTTTGAGGGTACTTACAGAGACACGTGAGTTTGTACTAAAGTTGTACATGTTTACAAAAGTAGAGTAGCAATATATCCAAGAAAAAAATATATATATTGCTAAACATTCAAATGGGAAGCAAAGCTCCATTGTGTTGCTGGATAACGAGCCATGAGCAAAATGATAAGTCTAAACGATGTCTGTGACTTCTCTGGCACACAGCCACAGTCACCAGACAGATTCATGCAATATTTTCCAGTTGGTAGCTGGGGCAGCTGTGTACAATATGGACATGTTACTCAAACTCAGACACTACATGTATCACTCATTAGATATTTGGGTCTTGTTTATTTATTTACTTCAAATCTGCTTTGAAGTTTCTTGACATTAATCAGGACCATGGGGTGGTAATGCATTCATTTGATCCTCGTCTCTTTTCTTTCATCCAAAAGCACAGTAAAATGTCACAATGCGGAGAAACACAAACATCTGCTCGGGTTTTTAGATCAGTTGCATCTGCCTCGTGTTTTTGTGTTGGGTATAATGACCATAGTGTTTCTACAACTTAACTTGCTCTTATTAGGCCAACTTCCTCATAGTGCTACAATACACACCTCTTGCTCCTTCAACAAAAGTCTTTCAACCGTATGCTGAAGAAAGAACTACCTAAAGAACATTTCTGTTAGTGACATCCATCCAGTTTCTTTTAGTTACATGACCTAGTTCATGCGATCATCAGATCATCATATGGACGAACATGACATTTTCCTACTCAGGTTCAACATCACAGGCTCCAGTGTGGGGCTTTAACCAACCCTGTGATCAGAAAGACAATGTAACTGACAGTGTTGTACAGTGACTGGTGCCCATGGTTTGTTTACAGATAGCTGGACCTGTACTGGGCCTGTAAGTCTTGGCCCTGGAAGGCCATTGTGACATCTGCCGAAAGGGGAGGTGGTGAACGCCAGCTTTGCTGATGGATGAGCTGTTCAATATGACATGACACAGCACAACAGTTCCACTGAGAGACCCAGTCACATAATTACATACCCATTAATTTCATTGTCCCACAGGGTTAGCTACTGCTTCATGGACACTCAGAGAATGTACTGCATCTACGCTGGAGGTCCCATGCAGCGGGCATGTGCCCTCTGAGATGTACTGCATCAATGAAAGTGGAGAAACAGACACAGATTGTTTTTGGTCTTCTAGGTTGCTGCTGATGGGTGAGTCTCATGACTGACACGTTCCGGTGGTGTTCCCATTGGGAGGCGTAACACAGGGGTGTGTAACCTGCTGAACCACAGCAATGAACAACAGCATCTACCGGAACCCCTAGCTGGGATATCTATTATCCAGGTTCTACCAGAGCCCTGTGAACAGGGTTAAGGGGACCTGCAGGAAATTAGACATAAGAACAGACCACTGAGACGTGTATGGGGACTGTTAACATTAACGACAACAACACACATTGTTTCAATGAAAGTGGTATGAAAAGTATAAAAACATCTAAGAAATAGTTTATATTCTGTTCATTGCGGAACACTTTTATGTTTTACTAATCTCAAAGGAATCTGGTCTATCCCCGACAGATGAGCTCCAGTCTGTGAAATGCATGTGTATAAGGACATATAAATGATGGATGAGTTATTTTATCCATGTTAAGTTGGTTTCAGTATGCGATGTGTTCCTAAATCATTTTTTGTGTGTTCTAACAGCACTTGCAACAAAATATTAGCTCAAATGACATTCATTTTCACCTTCCAGACAGGGCTCTCATTAGCTCAGCGACCTCTCATTAGAAATGATGGCACGGTATGTCTATAGAAACTTCCAAGCTCATTTCCAGATGTTCAGGTTTATCTTAAATATGTCATTTCACAGTTCACTGATGATGTTTCAACTCAAGTTATCGATTACTGTACATGATGAGTCTCAAAAGTTTTTCTTCAAGAGTATGGTATCCTCTGTATAGCCAGATTTGACATACAAACATACGCAGTGGCCTCCAATGATGGAAGTGGTGGTCTGCTTACAATCTACTACCCTTGGATGTCAAGCAGACAAGATGAATAGACAGAGGATGTCCCGTTTATCCAAACAAGATTGCTAACAGACTGAAATTGGTGTCCATAAAACAGAAATGTGGTCCTCATTTTTCGAACACTGTTGATTCTACTGGTGTTTGTGGTAAATTCCCCAATTTTACCATTAGCCTAACATTAGCGGGCAGAACCATTACAGATTTCAAACGGAGGAGTAAATAGATTATGAGGACTGTGTTATCCAGTCTTGTTTCCTATCAAGAAATGGCCTGTAATCTGGAGAATGAGAAATACAAATCAAATGCAAGTGTAGTGAAGTAATTACAATGGGTTGAGACCCATGTTATTTGTCAACTGTTGGTCAAAATGCCTTTTCTAGGTACAGTATATTAAGGTTATATTAACACTGTACTTGACAACCAGTGTCATAACATGTTATGATGCTGTCATAACCATGTCATAATATGTCATAGCAGCTGACGTAATGTGTCATAACACTGTCATGACCAAATATATTTACACAAATATATTTACACCTGTTGTGACATTATTGCGTTATTTTATGGCTGGTTATGACACCTACATAAGAGTGCCAGAACACACATTTATTCAAATTATTTTTTTCCCTGCGGAGAAATTTCCTTTCGTTTGAAAGTTCTCTTAAATTCTTTGTTTTTGTTGTAATGAATTCTTTACAGTAGTATTTTTTTCACCATATTTTAAATAACTTGTAGAAAATACACTTTATGGCACTGTCATGAAGCATTATGACCATCCTGTGTCACTCACTTAGACTAAGGAAATACACTTTATGGCACTGGCAAGAAGCATTATGACCATCATAATCATATAAGGCAGATAGGCATATCACGTACATGACCTTATATCAGTCATCTGCTCCTGAAATCTGCTCCTGCATTCAACCCAGTCATCAGCAACTGAGCACTGGGGTAGGTGCATTCTCTCAACCAGCTTCATGAGGTAGTAACCTGGAATGCATTTCAATTGGGTCTTGTTAAAAGTTAATTTATGCATTTAAGCCAATCAGTTGTGTTGTGACAAGGGAGGGGTGGTATACAGAAGATAGCCCTATTTGGTAAAATACCAAGTCCATATTATGGCAAGAACAGCTGAAATAAGCCTAGAGAAATGGCAGTCCATCCTTACTGTAAGACATGAAGGTTAGTCAATACGGAAAATGTGTGTGCAGTCGCAAAAACCATCCACCTCTGGCTCTCATGAGGACTGCTACAGGAAAGGAAGACCCAGAGTTACCTCTGCTGCAGAGGATTTTTTAAATTTATTTAACCTTTATTTAACTAGGCAAGTCAGTTAAGAACAAATTCTTATTTACTATGACGGCCTACCAAAAGGCAAAAGGCCTCCTGCGAGGATGGGGCCTGAAATTAAAAATACAAATAAATAAAATAAAAATATAGGACAAAACACACATCCCGACAAGAAAGACAACACTACATAAAGAGAGACCTAAGATGACAACATAGCATGGTGGCAACACATGACAACACAGCATGGTAACAACACAACATGACAACAACATGGTAGCAACACAACATGCCAGCAGCACAACATGGTAGCATCACAAAACAGGGTACAAACATTGTTGGGCACAGACAACAGAACAAAGGGCAAGAAGGTAGAGACAACAATAAATAACGCAAAGCAGCCACAACTGTCATTGAGAATGTCCATCATTGAGTCTTTGAATGAAGAGATTGAGATAAAACTGTCCAATTTGAGTGTTTGTTGCAGCTCGTTCCAGTCGCTAGCAAACTGAAAAGACGAGGCCTAAGAGGGTTTAATAAATAAGCATCAACCAGTGGGTCTTGCGATGGGTATATAGAAATGACCAGTTTACAGAAGAGTATAGAGTGCAGTGATGTGTCCTATAAGGAGCATTGGTGGCAAATCTGATGGCCGAATGGTAAAGAACATCTAGCCGCCTGAGAGCACCCTTACCTGCCGTTCTATAAATTGCGTCTCCAAATATCTAGCAGGATTAGGATGATCATCTGAATCAGGGTTAGTTTGGCAGCTGAGGTGAAAGAAGAACGGTTACGATAGAGGAAATCAAGTCAAGATTTAACTTTAGCCTGCAGCTTTGATGTGTGCTGAGAGAAAGTCATTAGAGTTACCAAGCTCAGAAATTGCAGCCCAAATAAAGACTTCAAGAGTTCAAGTAACAGACACTTTTCAACATCAACTGTTCAGAGGAGACTGCGTGAATCAGGCCTTCATGGTCAAATTGCTGCAAAGAAACTATTACTAAATGACACCAAAAAGAAGAAGAGACTTGCTTGGGCAAAGAAAAACTAGCAATGGACATTAGACCAGTGGAAATATGTCCTTTGGTCTGGTGAGTCGAAATTAGAGATGTTTTGTTCCAACCACCGTGTCGCAGAGTAGGTGAACGGATGATCTCCGCATGTGTGGTTCCCACCGTGAAGCATAGAGGAGGATGTGTGATGGTGTGGGGGGTTCTTTCCTGGTGACACTGTCTGTGATTTATTTTGAATTCAAGGCACACTTAACCAGCATGGCTACAACAGCATTCTGCAGCAATACGGTATCCCATCTGGTTTGCACTCATTTGTTTTTCAACAGGAAAATGACCCAACACACCTCCAGGCTGTGTAAGGGCTATTTGACCAAGAAGGAGAGTGATGGAGTGCTGCATCAGATGACCTGGCCTCCACAATCACCCAACCTCAACCCAATTGAGATGGTTTGGGATGAGATGGGCCTCAGAGTGTAGGAAAAGCAGCCAACAAGTGCTCAGCATATGTGGGAACTCCTTCAAGACTGTTGAAAAAGCATTCCCCATGAAGCTGGTTGAAAGAATGCCAATAGTGTGTAAAGCTGTCATCAAGGTAAATTATTGATTTGATTGATTTGTTTAACACTTTTTTGGTTACTACATGATCCCATATGTGTTATTTAATAGTTTTGATGTCTTCACTATTATTCTACAATGTAGAAAATAATACAAATAAAGAAAAAGCTTTGAATGAGTAGGTGTGCCCAATCGTTTGACCGGTACTGTGTATCATAAACGTACTGTTGACGCATAGGCTATGGTGTAATGAACTGTTTTGCCTTGTGTGGTAGGTTTTGACACTCTTATGTAGGTGTCATTAAATAACGCAACATATGTCACAACAGGTTTAAATGTATGTGTCATGACAGTGTTATGACCATATTATAACAGGTTATGACAGGTTATGTCAGCTATTATGACATATGACATGGTTATGACCATGTCATAACACGTTATGACACTGGGTGTCAAGTAAAGTGTTATCTATATTAACATTCTATTACAGACACCATATTCTCCCTTATTTGGTGAATCTTAATCCATTCACCTGGGTAATTTTGGGATGACACGCTTGGGCTCACTTGTTGGTTCCCAAACCTTTTTGCGCCGTGACTTACCATTCAATTGAACTCTTTCATCTCTGTTTCGGTGCCTGTTCTGCAAGTGAAATTAAATATGAGATATTGTCACGCCCTGACCTTAGAGAGACGTTTTATTTCTCTATTTGGTTAAGTCAGGGTGTGATGTGGGGTGGGCATTCTATGTTTTGTTTTCTATGTTTCTTTATTTCTGTGTTTTGGCCGGGTATGGTTCTCAATCAGGGACAGCTGTCTATCGTTGTCTCTGATTGGGAATAATACTTAGGTAGCCCTTTTTCCCTCCTTTCAGTGTGGGTAGTTGACTTTGTTAGAGGCATTATAGCCGAAGATAAGCTTCATGGTCGTTTCCTTGTTTTCTTGGCTACATTTTCTATAAATAAAAGGAATATGTACGCTCACCACGCTGCACTTTGGTCCACTTCTTAAGACGCCTGTGACAGATATGGCCTTGTCTCAAAGCTCAACAAAGGCAAAAATAGAAATCATGATAATAAAATACAAAATGAAATAAAAACATCATACATTTATAATCAAGGCAAACTAATCTAAAATATGCCTCTAATAATAAATCTATTAATAATACCTGTAATGAATAAACTCATCTCTACAGGAGTGAGTGTGTGTCACTATGAAAAGAAAATAATGAGCTGTGACATTGTCATTTAGCAACGACAGAAAAGTAACCACACCGGGACCATTAAGTTGAGACCCTTGTTTATATCATTAAAGTAACAATGCAAACCAGGCTGATTAAGACTACAGACAAAGCCTTTGGTAATCCTTCTGACATCTCAAATAAACAGCCTTTTTTATCTCTGGGTTGATGAGAACAACCAAAGCAGGATGGAGAGCTTGGGATTCTGTTTTGGGTTTTTCCAACACTTAAGATGTCAGCTAAATATTTTGAAGTAGAGCTCAGTTTACATTGTCAGACCGTCTAATCCACAAACTAGTGATGTTATTTTCCATTTCCCTCTTTCCAATGGCCCTTCTTCACTTTGTGTTTCCATACCACTATTGTTGCTGTTTGTCTTCTCTTTTCCCCTATTGTCAATTTACTGGATTACTATGTCACTGGTTTGCCTTTTCCCATTCATCCAATCATCGCATTAAATGACACTATCAAACCAAATCCAAATCAAGTCAAATTGTATTGGTCACAGACACATATTTTGCAGATGTTATCGCAGGTGCAGCTAAATGCTTATGTTTCTAGCTCCAATGCTTATGTTTCTAGCTCCAACAGTGTAGTAATACCAAGAAATACACACAAATCCCCAAAAATGTAAAAAAAATAAATGAACTAATTCATGCCCATGTGTTTGGCTTATCAGGGTTCGTACATGATTGCGTATTAACTTGTGTGTTGTGTAATAGCCTTGGTTCCAGGCAGCTATTTTACGCCAGTATCAACAAGTGTAATCAAGGAAAGGCGTAGCCATGGCTCCTCAGCCTTCTGATATTACATTCAAAGGAATTTAACCAAACCTTTAACCAAAACTTTGCATTAATTTAAAGTATAAAAAGCAGTTGTTTTAGATGGCCATTTCATTACCCATATACTTTTGGTGTAGAAAGTGCAATAATTAAAAAAAGCCCGGCTCTGCTAACTACAAAGGAGACCTTTCTAATTCTCCTCTCTCTCTGGCTGAAGGTTTTATGAGAAATCCCTAGGGAGGAGAGGAGTGGTTATCATATTTCGAGGCAACGCCGCTACCATTGTTGGCAGCACTATGTTCCTGCTACTGTACACTTCAACTTGTGTGTGTGTACACGCATGCATGTTGCATATTTTTTTTGGGGGTGGGAGGTATACAGTAGGACTGTCTGCAGCACATTAACAGAGCAGCCTCTGTTTAGAACGAAACTGTGATGGCAGGATTGTGAAGCAAAAAGCTGGACCCCAGCACATCAGACCCTGATAAATGATGATCATACTGTGTGATTAGGGACTTTCAATTCATAACATTCATACTGCTCACACCAGAATGAGTAAACACCATGGCTCTTGTCTCTCGGAGACATTGAGTTTATATGCACACTAATAATTCCATATTAAACGGATTATGACAGTAGGCAGATTATGCAATAGACTGCTTATCTTAATCGGCATAAGGTCAAAATCGAATTATGCATACGTCGGTTAAAACACCTGGTTGGAATGATGGAACAGTTTCTATTGCACTCCACAATGTTCTTTCCCACCTGGACAAGAGGAACGTCTATGTGAGAATGTTGTTCATTGACTACTGCTTAGCATTCAACACCAAAGTGCCCTCCACACTCACCACTAAGCTAAGGACCCTGGGACTGAACACCTCCCATTGCAACTGGATCCTGGACTTCCTGGCGGGCCTTCCCCAGGTGGTGAGGGTAGGCAACAACACTTCCACCATGCTGAACATCAACACGGGGCCCCTCAAGGGTGGATGATTAGTCCCCTCCTGTACTCCGTGTTCACCCATGACTGTGAGGCTGCACACGACTCCAACACGATCATTATGTTTGCCGACGACACAACGGTGGTATGCCTGACCACCAACAACGATGAGACAGCCTATAGGTAGGAGGTCAGAGACCTGGCAGTATGGTGCCAGGACCACAACCTCTCCCTCAACGTCAGCAAGATAAAGGAGCTGATGATGGACTACAGGACACGGAGGGCCGAGCATGCTCTCATTCCCATCGACGGTGCTGTTGTGGAGTGGGTCGAGAGCTTCAAGTTCCTCAGTATCCACATAACTAAGGATCTATCAAGGTCCACACACACCGACACAGCTGTGAAGAGGGCACAAAAAAGTATCTTCCCCCTCCGGAGGCTGAAAAGATTTGGCATAAGAATTTCACTGTTAGTCTACACCTGCTGTTTATGAAGCATGTGACAAATACACTTTCATTTGATAACACCTGGTAGCATCAGCCGTGTTCTTTGTGTCAATTGCCCATTCTCCTCAATTATTTTAATGTAAAAAAAAGTTATGTAATTTTATGCGCTTTGAGATGATTCTGTATAATGAATTATAATTATTATTAAACATACACAAAAATATCCCTCTGAATTGAACAGTGACACTCTGATTGTACTCCAGTAGCTTATTTCTATTCTCTAGGGTTTTCCAAATCAGAACCACAGTCTCCTGCCAAATACAAGTCTCTAAGACAATCCACAAAGAGCATTTTGTACAGTAAGGCCATGCTGGGAAGAAGATCCTTCATTTGACCAGTTTACAGTAGCTGTCCAGAAAATAGATGTGAAGTAAGCGATGAAAGACAGTTACTTGATCCTAAGAGAGACTGAGAGTGACCTGATCCCAGGTTGGACAGACAGGAATCTCAGCTATCCAGGGGAGACAGATAGCCAGTAGTGGAGTAGCATCCAGACCAGCCACAGCAGAATCATGCATGCCCTTCTGTTATTTGAATGGCTTCAACTTCTGCTCAGCTGTTAGAATGATCCCTCACACAATACCTACTTACGCCATACTCAAAAATTTTGAGCTATCCTCTCACTGACCACTGTCATTGTTGAACCACATTTTTTTGTGGTTTGGGCTTTTAGATACTTATAAGGGCTGAATTTTCCAAAGCTGGAATTTCCTGCATGCTGGACATTCCAGACTTTGGGATGACAGCTAAGACAGCCCAACCAGCTCTTGTCGAAATGCCAATCACTGGGACAGAGTCAAAAGAAGTACTGAAGAGAATAAACAGTGACCTGTAACAAAATCATCTGCCCTGTGAAATCACTCAGGATCATATATACCCCCTTGCCTCCACCTCTCTTTCTAACATCGACACTGCACGCGAGGGTCTGACAAGAACTGTTGTCAGAGAATGGATTCATTCTCTTGGAAACACATCCAGACATGGAGACGTCTAGATTTAATTACAGTATATTCAGCCTAAGATGTAACCAGATATCTATATTGATCAGTGTACCAGTCTGTATTGTCTCAGAGGTGACATGAACCCCATGTGGCATGGTGCCCACCTCTATCTCCAGTCCTCACCATTCCTCTCACGCTGCAGGGGTGTGTGAGCGCTGTGGGTCAAAGATCACATTAACTCTCATTACCAGAAGTCTTTTATCTGACATATGCAGAAGGGAAACCTGATACTGTATGCTATGGACCCAAATGAAATAACTACCTGCCTGTGTTTCTCTCAATGTTGTTTTATCATAATATTCATGACATTGAGGTTATGCAACAGCATTGAATTATCTCTGTGGGATAAGAGAGTCCCAATGGTGCCAATTTAACTGCTCTAAATATGTATGTTTCTGCATGTCACTGCGCTGGATTGCAATTTGGGGAAATTCATTGAAATGATGTGATGTTTGAATATGTGTGATTTAGTGTACATTTTGGTCATGGTTCAAAGAGTAAACTGAACTAAACTCCATCATTTCATCTGGCTATAGTCAAGCAATACACCATGGTGAAGAAGTCTGCTGAATTTTTTTAAACACTGAGGGAAATTAATTGCCCTGCCCACAGGAAAAATATATATTTCATATTTCTCTACTTCCTGCTTCATTGCATACGAGTGGTTTGGGTCAGGTATCCATGGCTGTGACCAGTGGTGTAGAGTACTTAATAAGTAAAAAGTACTTTAAAGTACTACTTCAGTAGTTTTTTGGGGTATCTGTACTTTATTTTACTATTTATATTTTTGACTACTTTTACTTCACTACATTCCTAAAGAAAATATTGTACTTTTTACTCCATACATTTTCCTTGACACCCAAAAGTACTCGTTACATTTTGAATGTATTTTCCATACATTTTGAATGGAAAATAGTCAAATTCACTCATCAACCGAACATTCCTGGTCATCCTTACTGCCTCTGATCTGGCGGACTCACTAAACCGACATGCTTTGTTTGTAAATGATGTCTGAGTGTTGGAGTGTGGCCCTGGCTTTCCGTAAATTTAAAAAAAAACATGAAAATGGTGCAATCTGGTTTGCTTAATATAAAGCATTTGAAATTATTTATACTTTTACTTTTGATAGTTAAGTATATTTTAAACCAAATACATTTAGACTTTTACTCAAGTAGTTTTTACTGGGTGACTGGGTACTTTTACTTGAGTCATTTTCCATTAAGGTATCTTAACTTATCTTTTACTCAAGTATGACAGTTGGGTACTTTTTCCACCACTGGCTGTGACATACCTGGCTGGACTACAGATGCAGTGAAGCAGTACCTGAACACAGTGGGGAGTCTCAGACCAGCGAGGATCAAGAGACAAATCATTCCAGTAAGCCATTTTAAATCTAAGCAGACAGAACGGTCTCACTGTTGAAAGGTTAGATATTGAAAATGGACTTCAGGATCCAAACAGTCTTAATTTGATAGGATGAGAACATTTTCCCAACATAAAGGCATGGCAGGGAATATAATCTTCCCATCTTCCACAATTAAATTATTGTGCTGTCTCTATAATTGTTAGATCCATTTTGTACTTCTTCATGAATACTAAGAAAGATGGAGACCCGCACACTGTCAAAAATGTGAACAAACCCAAAACTGAGGCTTAAATACAAAAATAGAGATGAGACAGCTAAATGTGAAAGTGTTCCAGTGTTGGCAGTGCAGTTGTTTTACTTGGTGGCATTTTAACAACTGATTTGTTTTGCTGGGAATGGATTCTGCCAGGTTTACAGCGTATTGTCTGGTTCTTAGTGCAATGCCGACCTAACCGGTGCTGCTTTATCCATAGAGTTGTTTTATTATCAAGCTCTAAGTAGTTTTACATGTGCCTGCATTATGTATGTTGTAAAGTAAGACAATTGAGTGAGACAAGGGGAATTCCATGGCTGTACTACTAACCATCTGCATACTGGTCATCCAGCTGCATCACGCTGTTGGCCTGACGGGTTATAGGGGCTTTGACCCATTCGGCTGGAAGGGAACATTGAAACACACAAAAGAACTTGACCGGAGGATAAGTTGAAAAATTCTGATACTTAAATTGAAAAAATGCTGATACTTCTCCAAGGGGAAAAATATACAGTATCTACTGAGAAAATAAACTGTGTTTTCCTGCCCAGCTGTAAAACAGTTTAAGCTTAATAGCCGTGTTGGAAGCAGATCAAGGGACTGTTGACTTAAGCCAGTTGGATATACTGTTGACCTGCGGAGTGAGACTGATACTGTAAATCAGCACTCAGGATACCGTGGTGAGGTTGAAATGTTTTATACGTGATCAGCAGAGCACGTTTCACTTAATCACGTTTCACTTATTAATCACGTTTCACTTAATCACGTTTCACTTAATCACGTTTCACTTAATCACGTTTCACTTAATCACGTTTCACTTAATCACGTTTCACTTAATCACGTTTCACTTCACGTTTGTTCACAGACGATTAAAATGACATGACCAGTAGCGGTGCGTGGGTAAAATCTGAAAAAAAGAAGCCATATTACAACCTATGCGTTGTGGTAATTGTGTTGTTAGCTCTATAACCTGTTAGTTCATATGCCTTGCCACCATGATATATAGGCCTAAAGCCAAGACAATAAGAAGACATAGTGGCAGAATAAATTCAAATAATCAAATAGTCAGGTAGCCATTTGATAATTTTTTTCTGTCAATGATGTTTGTTTTTTGATGTGATGTGATTGGTGTGAAGCCAAATCCACATGATGTCACTCTATGACATCTTATTCAGACAAAAATAAAGTCACGAGTTGATCACAAATATCTGTGTCATATGGTAATATGGATACTAAATAATCAGTTCCCCGCACCAACATGGATTGGGAACCTAATGAAATGATTGTATGTAGACCCTTGAAAATGTCCCCTCAGGACAGAGGTTGGACAGGCAAGCCTACCATCCTCCTGGACAGCTTGACACGGTTCCATAGTCCAGATGAGAGCAGGCAGACAGGTTCAGATCCTATCTCCAAATGAACACTTAAGGTGACTGCCAAGGAATATTTGGGGTTGGCGGGGGGAAATAGTTCAGCCACAGACTTTGAAAAGATAAAGGTAAAAATGCATGTTACAAAGTTACAGAGCCAAAAAGCAAGGAAATGTGGTGAAACGAGTGAGCTCAAATGGAGATAGCAGAGTGATGAGGGGATGAAGTCATCTGATCCCTCCACGTGTTTACCTTGAGAAGTGATTAAAAGATCTCACATCAATATTCGACCCATTTGTTCCCTTACCTCCATTAAGTTTGACCTGGGACAGAATCCAGGCAGTAGCTGGAAATGTTTAATGCCGATTGCATGTGGGAATCAGTGGGGAGGGGGTATCACGCTGGGGTAAATCTCCCCCTGCAGAAAGGTCCAGGCCCCATCGCTCCACAGCACGTTTGGCACAGCCCAGACACAAGCAGAATAACACATTGTCTAAATGTGATGCCTGTCATATGAGCACGACTAGCGAAAGTGAAAACATGGTTATTGCTTTTCTCTGTGTTGATTTCTCTACTCGAGACCTCCATGGCATCTGTTTTTTCATGAGCCCTCCTCTCTGACTGACGAATGCGGTGGGGTGAAATGTCTCCAACATCTGCAAACACACGGACGGGCCTCCTTTGCAAGTAATTATCAAATCTTGATGCTAGTCTGATTGTAAAGAGGGTCACGCTCCCATGCAAGCCATAAACAATGGCAATTAAATTAATGTTTTTTTCTCTGGCTCTCTACAAACATTTTTTCAGTAGCAAGTGAGGTGGTTGTTATTCTGTCAGGAACTAGAAGACTCAGAACAGTGGACTACGGAACAGATGCAACACATTAGTCACTTCAGCGATTAGAGAAACCATGTTGTAGAATTGAGCTTATCTAGGTTTCTCTAAAATGGTGGTGTTCATCAGCACGATGGAAGTTAAGATGGAATTCATCGTGGCTCGTTCAATCACTGAGTATTATAGGTTATAGAAGCCAGAGCAGTATACACAATGCTGGCAACATCATGTCAACATTCTGATTGATTCAGGACAAATATTCTGAGAGTGCTGAATAGTATGTACTTGTATTTTGTACTGTATTAAGTGGTGTACATTTGGCTGACTGAACAGGTTTGGATAATACTGAAACAATTTTGACACTTGACTCCATGTTTGGTTTTGAGAAATGTCTCTGCTTGCACAGACAGTGGTGCGTGTCTATATATAGCAATGTTGAAGGCTAATCCATTCATATTTACTGTATCTCTAGACTGATTGGGTGGTGGTAAATGTCTAAACAGCTTGAGATATCAAAAACAGATGTGGCCTGGAATGTTATCCACATGGAAAACCAGACGGTGCCCATGCCTCTCTACCTTGATCCAACTGCTTCGGCCAACACATCTACACAACATCACTGGTGGTAACACCTCTGGAAAGTAATCTGAGGTTTGCTTAATGCTCAGGTGCTGTATAGTTTTCTCACAGTATCCGTTGCTTTGATTTTCACGACATGATTTCCATGACATTCTTAACACAATGAAGGCATGTCATTTCGTTTCCATGGCCTGCTCAAAAGTTCACAAACTTTTTGTCTACGAATTCATCTTGATTTACACAATTGATTTACACATACAACACCCCTTCTTTCTCTATTGGCAGGAATGTCATGTTTTTCATCATCAGAACCACAACATAGAAGTGACTAGAAATACACATACTGTATATACAACACAGGTGTACTGTACTTCACCCATTTTCTGCTATCAGCCAGGAGTCTTCCTGGCTTCAGTGAGTCAGGTTCATACCTTAACCTAACTGTGTGGACAGGACTGGAGAGCATGTGTCCTCCTTGGGAAGCACCAAACACATTGCTGCATGGGAAAGCAACTGGGGCTGAACAGTGGACACTTTAGATTTGAGTGTTGTTATGCAAACTTTTTTTTTTAACACCCTTTTTCTCCCCAATTTCATGGTATCGAATTGTTGGTAGTTACTGTCTTGTCTCATCACTACAACTCCTGTACGAGAGGAAGGTCGAGGGTCGAGAGCCCAAAACACAACCCAACCAAGCCGCACATCCAACCCGGAAGCCAGCCGCACCAATGTGTTGGAGGAAACACAGTACACCTAGTGACCTGGTCAGCGTGCACTGCGCCCGGCCCACCAAAGGAGTTGCTAGTGCGAGATGAGACAAGGATATCCCTGCCGGCCAAACCCTCCCTAACCTGGACGACGCTAGGCCAAATGTGCGTCGCCCCATGGACCTCCCGGTCACGGTCGGCTGCAACAGAGCCTGGGCTCGAACCCAGAGTCTCTGGTGGCACAGATAAAACTGCGATGCAGTGCCTTAGACCACTGCGCCACCCGGGAGGCTATGTTATGCAAACTTTAACAATGCTCTTCAAAAGAACACATGGGGCTTTCTAGATGATGTTATGATAGGAGCCATTGAACTCTTCAACTTCTCTACCATGGTCCATCTGAACATCTTCCCCCAATGAAAAGCCACAGAATGGCAATCACATATGGCGATGCAGCAAATACATTCTACTTATTCTGGCCTTGGTGGTTGGACAGTGGTGGAGACTTTGATTGAAACATGTGATCGAAAACCTTAGTGGCATACCTCTCTGTCCGACCAGCATTGTAGACAACCAGCTTCCTTCTGCTAAATCACTTAGTACAAAGAGAGTCTCAGGGCCCTCGTGTTGAGCTAGCCCTGGAGAGGCAAGACAAGGAGGGAGGCAAACCACAAGCCCTGTGCATTCTACTTCTGTGACTTGTCCTTGGCCTGATCACTCAGTTTGTATTTCAAACACTTTGGACAAGTTCCTCAGCCATATGTTAAGTAAAAGTAAGTAGCCTTGCATGAGCCTTGGCTTGTGCAAGCCGGAAGCTCAAAGGAGCAGGAGCCTTTCTCCTGTTTCTATAGCGTGAGGCAGCTTGATGTACAAGTACACCTACTGGACAGGACACGTTTCACTGTAAGCATTTTACTGTAAGGGCTACACCTGTTGTATTTGGTGCATGTGACAAATAACATTTTATTTGATTTAGTCTACCGCAGGGCATTACCCCAATCCATGAGTGCCAAGCAGAGATCCATCGGGTCCAATTTTTGACAGTCTTAGGTATGACTTGGCAGGGGATCAAACTTCCAATCTCAGGACGGACACCCTAACCACAAGGCCACTGAGTCGATAATAACTCAATTCAGCCATAAGTATCAAAAGCAAACTCTTAGTGAGTGTGACAACTGCTCCACTATCAACCCCACAAGTTATCCAAACTCTACAGTAGTTGGTTTGATCTCACAAAAGTGAGCTCCTAGCCTGTGACCTGACAGACATTACCATATAACATTATGTCATTTCTTCATGATCCTCCATCAAATTCCCTGTAGTCAGCCACGGCAGCTCGTTAAAGAGATTGGAAGTCTTCTCTATTGCAAGGCTCTCTATACAACACGTCACGTCTGAGGCGGTGATCCTATTTCTGGAAATCAGCCCTGCTCAGGCCAGGTCTGTCTGGCTTCTCAATTTTCCATCTTGTGGTTTCTATATAAACCCACCCTGGATAAAGTTAACCATATTTGAAATGGTTTATTGTTTGATATGCCTTCAACTAGGCAATTAATAGGGGAATATCAAATACACAATGGATATGGAAATATTAAAGGTGGTTAAGTGATTATCTGTAGCCTTTTCCTGCAGTCAGTGACCAAAAGCGCACTCTTTGGCCTCATGGGTGGAATGCTATTAATATTTTTTCTCATTTCCTAATTAATAAAGTTGTTTTTGTTTGTTGCGAAAATCCAGTGTTTCTATGTCAAAGTTTTATCTATATTTCAATCTTCTGTGATGTATATAAAGTATATTATTGGGATGCAAACTTAAAACAGTATATACAGTATGACATGGTACAGATGTCTTGTTTTTTTAAGCCCATAACCATGTGTGTGAGATATAAACTTTTGATTTGTTTAAGACTACCAGTAATCCTTCTGTGTAACCCTAATTTAGCCCACTGCATTAAAAGGTTAAAACATGTTGAAGGCTTTGATGAATTTGAAGAGATTTTTTTACGTTGTTGTAAATAATCACAAATATTAGGAAGATATACGATCCTACAATGTCAAAGACCATTACCTTAATATAGTACATCTTTCTTTATTCATAACCTCTGTGAATAAGAGACATCAGAAGTTGTTTTAGCTGAGATGTTTTAATTATAAGACATGGGCCAACTATGGAATGGCAATGGAAATTCAGGTTAGGCTGGAAAAAAGCAGATGTTTATTGACTAATTAATGTGGTTTGTTTTGATGATAACTTTTCTAAGTCTCTATGACATTCTGTAATCATGTTCAGATTATGCTTTAAGCCTTGATTGCTTGTGGTTTCTTAAAAATAATAGAAAATATATGGGTGGGTCGCAGTTTAGGAAATGGCAGACTTACAGTGCCTTCAGAATGTATTCATACCCCTTAACTTATTCCACATTTTGTTGTGTTACAGCCTGAATTCAAAATGTATTAAATATACACTACCATTCAAAAGTTTGAGGTCACTTAGAAATGTCCTTCTTTTTGAAAGAAAAGCACATTTTTTTGTTCATTAAAATAACATAGACATTGTTAATTTTGTATTTCTTTTTTATTTCACCTTTATTTAACCAGGTAGGCAAGTTGAGAACAAATTCTCATTTACAATTGCGACCTGGCCAAGATAAAGCTAAGCAGTTCGGCACATACAACAACACAGAGTTACACATGGAGTAAAAACAAACATACAGTCAATAATACAGTAGAAAAATAAGTCTATATACAATGTGAGCAAATGAGGTGAGATAAGGGAGGTAAAGGCTAAAAATAAAAATAAAAAATAAAGGCCATGGTGGCGAGGTAAATATATTTTCTCTCTTACCCATCTACCCACAATACCCCATAATGACAAAAGTGAAAACATGTTTTTAGAAATGTTTCCAAATGTATTGAAAATGAAATACAGAAATATTTAATTTACATATTTTTCACCACCCTGAGCCAAAACTTTGAAGAAGCACATTTGGCAGCGATTACAGACGTGAATCTTTTAGGGTAAGTCTCTAAGAGTTTTCCACACCTGGATTGCGCAACATTTGCCCATTATTATTTTCAATAGGATTTAGCTCTGTGAAATTGGTTGTTGATCATTGCTAGACAACCATTTTCAGGCTTGCCATAGATTTTCAAGTAGATTTACAGTGGCTAACGAAAGTATTCACCCCCCTTGGCATTTCTCCTATTTTGTTGCCTTACAACCTGGAATTAAAACAGATTTTTGGGATGTTTGTATCATTTGATTTACACAACATGCCTACCACTTTTTTTATTGTGAAACAAACAAGAAATAACAGAAAAAAAGTAAACTTGGGGGTGCGTAACCATTCACCCCCCCCCCCCCCCCCCCCCAAAAAGTCAATACTTTGT
Source organism: Oncorhynchus kisutch (assembly GCF_002021735.2). Taxonomy (NCBI): domain Eukaryota; kingdom Metazoa; phylum Chordata; class Actinopteri; order Salmoniformes; family Salmonidae; genus Oncorhynchus; species Oncorhynchus kisutch. The sequence continues at coordinate 34,446,926 of NC_034180.2, forward strand.
AGAGCCACCTTTTGCAGCAATTACAGCTGCACGTCTCTTGGGGTATGTCTCTATAAGCTTGGCACATCTAGCCACTGGGACTTTTACCCATTCTTCAAGGCAAAACTGCTCCAGCTCTTTCAAATTGGATGGGTTCCACTGGTGTACAATAATCTTTAAATCATACCACAGATTCTCAATTGGATTTAGGTCTGGGCGTTGACTAGGCCATTCCAAGACATGTAAATGTTTCCCCTTAAACCACTCAAGTGTTGCTTTACCAGTATGCTTAGGGTCATTGTCCTGCTGGAAGGTGAATCTCTGTCCCAGTCTCAAATCTCTTGAAGACTGAAACAGGTTTCCCTCATGAATTTCCCTGTATTTAGCGCCATCCATCATTCCTTCAATTCTGACCAGTTTCCCAGTCCCTGCCGATGAAAAACATCCTCACAGCATGATGCTGCCACCACCATGCTTCACTATGGGGATGGTATTCTCGGGGTGATGAGAGGTGTTAGGTTTGCGCATCGTGTTAGTGTTTTCCTTGATGGCCAAAAAGCAAAATTTTAGTCTAATCTAACCAGAATACCTTCTTTCACACGTTTGGGGAGTCTCCCACATGCCTTTTGGCGAACACCAAACATGTTTGCTTATCTTTTTCTTTAAACAATGGCTTTTTCTGGCCAGTCTTCCATAAAGCCCAGCTCTGTGGAGTGTGCGGCTTAAAGGGGTCTTATGGACAGATACTCCAATCTCCGCTGTGGAGCTTTGCAGCTCATTCAGTGTTATCTTTGGTCTCTTTGTTGCCTCTCTGATCAATGTCGTCCTTGCCTGGTCCATGAGTTTTGGTGGGCGGCCCTCTCTTGGCAGGTTTGTTGTAGTGCCATATTATTTCCATTTTTTAATAATGAATTTAATGGTGCTCTGTGGGATGTTCAAAGTTTCTGATATTTTTTTATAACCCAACCCTGATCTGTACTTCTCCACAACTTTGTCCCTGACCTGTTTGGAGAGCTCCTTGGTCTTCATGGTTCCGCTTGCTTGGTGGTGCCCGTTGCTTAGTGGTGTTGCAGACTCTGGGGCCTTTCAGAACAGGTGTATATATACTGACATCATGTGACACTTAGATTGCACACAGGTGTACTTTATTTAACTAATTATGTGACTTCTGAAGGTAATTGGTTGCAACAGATCTTATTTAGGGGTGTCATAGCAAAGATGGTGAATACATATGCACGCACCACTTTTTCGAAGTTATTTAATTCATTTCACTTCACCAATTTGGACTATTTTGTGCATGTCCATTACATGAAATCCAAATAAAAATATATTTAAATTACAGGTTGTTATGCAACAAAATAGGAAAAACGCCACCGGGGATGAATACTTTTGCAAGGCACTGTAAGTCCTAACTCTAATTCGGCCACTTAGGAACATTTACTGTCTTCTTGGTAAGCAACTCCAGTTTAGATTTGGCCTTGTGTTTTAGGTTATTGTTCTGCTGAAAGGTGAATTCAGTGTCTGATGTGTTATTTTTTTCACCTGAAACACTCCCCATAACATGATGCAGCCACCACTATGATTGAAAATATGGAGAGTGGTACTCAATAATGTGTTGTATTGGATTTGCCCCAAACATAACACTTTGTATTCAGGACAAAAAGTGAATTGCTTTGCCAAATTGTTTGCAGTATTACTTTAATGTCTTGTATTCTGCACAGGCTTCCTTCTTTTCACTGTGTGAAAGCCATCCAACTCAGTAACTCTTTTAAAGTCACCATTGGCCTCATGGTGAAATCCCTGAGCGGTCTCCTACCTCTCCGGCATCTAAGTTAGAAAGGACACCTGTATCTTTGTAGTGACTGGGTGTATTGATACACTATCCAAAGTGTAATTAATAACTTCATCATGCTCAAAGATATATTCAATGTCTGTTTTTACCCATCTACCAATAGGTGCCCTTCTTTGCGAGGCATTGGAAAATCTCCCTGGTCTTTGTGGTTGAATCTGTGTTTGAAATTCACTGCCTGACTGAGGGACCTTGCAGATAATTGTATGTGTGGGGTACAGAGATGAGGTAGTAGTTCAAAAAAATTATGCGAAACACTATTATTGCACACAGTATGAGTCCATTATGTAACTTGTTAAGCAAATGTTATTTGTGAACATCTTTAGGCTTGCCATAAAAAAGGGATTGAACACTGATTGACTCAAGACAATTCATCTTTTCATTTTGAATTAATTTGTAAAAATGTCTAAAAACCTACTTCCACTTTGCCATTAGGAGGTATTGTGTGTAGGCCAGTGACACAACATTTCAATTTTACGTTCAGGCTGTAACACAACAAAATGTGGAAAAGGTCAAGGGGTGTGAATACTTTCGGAAGGCACTGTAGAATATTATTATAAACTTGGCATATCACAAAGACAAGCCTACTGTATGTTCCAAAAATGAATGTTGTGGCACACTTTAAAACACCTTTAAATAATGACAAATTAATTGATAATACTCTAGAATTATCTTCTTAAAATTGTTGTATTATTGCATATCAGTTGGTGTTTACTTAAATGTTTGTATTGTCAAATCAAATCCAACTTTATTTGTCACATGCGCTGATACTGCAGTTCAGGAAACTGTTAAGACAATATTGATCAAATAAACTAAAGTAAAAAATTATTAAAAAGTAACACAATAAAAAAACAATAACGAGTCTATATGCTGTACAGGTGGTACCAGTACCAAGTCAATGTGCAGGGCTACAGGTTAGTCAAGGTGATTTGTACATGTAGGTAGAGGTAAAGTGAGTATGCATAGATAGTAAACAGCCAGTGGCAGCAGTATAAAAACAAAAGGAGGGGGGGTGTCAACGTAAATAGTCCGGGTGGCCATTTGATTAATTGTTCAGCAACTTATGGCTTGGGGGTAGAAGCTGTTAAGTAGCCTTTTGGTCCTAGACTTGGTACTTAGGTACCGCTTGCCATGCGGTAAGCAGACAGAACCGTCTATGGCTAGGGTGACTGGAGTCTTTGACAATTTTTTGGGCTTTCCTCTGACACCGCCTAGTATGTAGGTCCTGGATGGATGGAAGCTTGGCCCCAGTACCCTCTACCCTCTGTAGCCGCACGGTCAGATGCCGAGCAGTTGCCATACCAGGTGGTGATGCAACCAGTGGTGATGCAATGCTCTCGATGGTGAAGCTGTACAACTTTTTGAGGATCTGGGGACCAATACCAAATCTTTTCAGTGTCCCGAGGGGGAAAATGTGTTGTCGTGCCCTCTTCATGACTGTCTTTGTGTGTTTTGACAATGATCGTTTGTTGGTGATGTGGACACCAAGGAACTTGAAACGCTCAACCCTTTCCACTACAGTCTTTTTCGATGTTAATGGGGGCCTGTTTGTCCCGCCTTTTCCTGTAGTCCACGATCAGCTCCTTTGTCTTGCTCACACTGAGGGAGAGGCTGTTGTCCTGGCACCACTCTGCCAGGTCTCTGACCTTCTCCCTACAGGCTGTCTCATCATTGTCAGTTATCAGACCTACTACTGTTGTGTCGTTAGAAAACTTAGTGATGGTGTTGGAGTTGTGCTTGGCCATGCAGTCATTGGTGAACAGGGAGTACATGAGTGGAATAAGCATGTACCCCTGAGGGGACCCAGTTTTGAGGATCAGCATGGCAGACGTGTTGTTGCCTACTCTTACCACCTGGGGGCGGCCCGTCGGGAAGTCCAGGATCCAGTTGCAGAGGGAGGGGTTTAGTCCCAGGGTCCTTAGCTTAGTGATGAGCTTTGTGGGCACTATGGTGTTGAACGCTGAACTGTAGTCAATGAACAGCATTCTCACATGCTGTAGATGTTCCTTTTGTCCAGGTGGGAAAGGTCAGTGTGGAGTACAATTGGGATTACGTCATCTGTGGATCTGTTGGGGCAGTATACGAATTGGAGGGGGTATAGGGTACCGTGATGACGCTGTTGATGTGAGCCACGACCAGCCTTTCAAAGCACTTCATGGCTACCGACGTGAGTGCCATGGGTGGTAATCATTTAGGGAGGTTACCTTCACTTCTTTGTGCACAGGGACTATGGTGGTCTGCTTGAAACATGTGGTATTACAGATTCGGTCAGGGAGAGGTTGAAAATGTGAGTGAAGCCACTTGCCAGTTGGTCCGCGTATTCTTTGAGTACATGTCCTGGTAATCCGATTGGCCCATTGGCTTTGTGAATGTTGGCCTTCAGAGGAAGGCCACCCTAGTCATAGACTGTTCTCTCTGCTTCCGCATGGCAGAGAGCGCCAAGTCTAGGTCCAAGAGGCTTAGAGTAAGCTTCTACCTCCAAGCCATAAGACTCCTGCAAATCTAATCAAATGGCTACCCAGACTATTTGCACCCCCTCCCCCACTCTTTTACACTGCTGCTAGTCTCTGTTGTTGTCATCTATGCATAGTCACTTTAATAACTCTGCCTACTCTGTACCGGTACCCCCCTGTATATAGTCTTGCTTTTACTGCAGCTCTTTAATTACTTGTTACTTTTATTTCTTATTCTTATTCATATTTTTTTCAAATTGCGTTGTTGGTTAGGGTTCGTAAGTAAGCATTTCACTGTAAGGTCTGTTGTATTCTGTTGTATTCGGTACATGTGACTAATACAATTGGATTTGATTTGATTTTAGAGCCCTATCACACAGTCGTCCAGAACAGATGGTGCTCTCATGCACGCTTCAGTGTTGCTTGCCTCTAAGCGAGCATAAAATGCATTTCAAAAATCAAATCAAATTGTATTTGTGTCACACCCTGATCTGTTTCACCTGTCCTTATGATTGTCTCCACCCCCCTCCAAGTTTTGTCCATTATCCCCTGTGTATTTATACCTGTGTACTCTGTTTGCCCGTTGCCTGTTCATCTTGTGTCAGGTCAACCAGCATTTTTATTCTCAGCTCCTGCTTTTCCCAGTCTCCCTTTTTCTTGCCCTCCTGGTTTTGACCCTTACCTGTTCTGACTCTGAGCCCGCCTGCCTGACCACTCTGCCTGACGCTGAGCCTGCCAGCCGATCTGTACCTTTACCCCACCTCTGGTTTGACCTCTGCCTACCCTGACCCTGAGCCAGCCTACTGTCCGTTACTGTTGCCCCACCTCTGGTTTACTGACCCCTGCCCGCCTTTACCTGGCTATTGCCTGCCCCTGTTGGAATATTAAATCATTGTCAATTCGACGTGTCTGCATCTGGGTCTTACCTTGATTCCTGATCATTTGATACATGTGCCGAATACAACAGGTGTGGACCTTACAGTGAAATGCTTACTTACAAGCCCTAACCAACAATGCAGTTTAAACAATTTAATTTAAAAAATACCCCCCCAAAATAAAAAGATATAAAAGTAACAAATAATTAAAGAGCAGCAGCAAAACAACAATATCGAGGCTATATACAGGGGGTACCAAAACAGAGTCAATGTGCGGGGGCACCGGTTAGTCGGGATAATTGAGGGAATATGTACATGTAGGTGGAGTTATTAAAGTGACTATGCATAGATAATAACAGAGACTAGCAGCAGTGTCAAGGGGGGGGGGGGGGGGGGGGGGGGCAATGCAAATAGCCTGGGTAGCCATTTGATTAGATGTTCAGGAGTCTTATGGCATGGAGATATTTGAATTTGTATTTGTTATGGATCCCCATTAGCTGCTACCAAAGCAGCAGCTTCTCTTCCTGGGGTCCAGCAAAATTAAGGCAGTTTTGTAACAGCTGTCGTGGGTTGAAGAAGGTGAAGAGGACCAAGGTGCAGCATGGTATGTGTTCATGGTAAATTTAATAAAGAAACGGCGTACTAGAAGACAAACATCAACAACGAAGCACAAACAAAACAGTTCTGTCTGGTGCAGACACACAAAGACAGAAAACAACTACCCACACCCATAGTGAGAAAACAGGCTGCCTAAGTATGGTTCTCAATCAGAGACAACGATAACCCGCTGCCTCTGATTGGGAACCATACCATGCCTAAACATAGAAACACAACACCTAGACAGACAACATAGAATACCCACCCACATCACACCCTGACCAAACAAAAAATATAAACATACAAAGCAATCTACAGTCAGGGCATGACAAGTTTATACAATTGTTAAACAGTACAACACATTCACAGGCCAGGGTGTGACATGGGTGATGTATGTTTGTTTTGTCTCATCTAGGGTGTTTGTACTGTCTGTTTTTTTTGTAGATTTATGAGGTTGTGTTCATTCTAGGTGTTTATGTAAGTCTATGGTTGCCTAGATTGGTTCTCAATCAGAGGCAGGTGTTTATCGTTGTCTCTGATTGGGGACCATATTTAGGCAGCCATGTTCTTTGGGTATTTTGTGGGTGATTGTTTACTGTGTCAGTGCCACACGGAACTGTTTCATTGCAAGTTCACTTTATTATTTTGTATTTGTGTTCATGTTATTTTTTCTTATTAAAAACCATGGATACCTACCACGCTGCGTATTGGTCCGATCCTTGTTTCACCTCTTCAGAGGAAGAGGAAATCTGCTGTGACACATATCTACAATACTAAATCCATGTGTATGTATATTGCATATGTTATTGTGTGTGTGTGTGCCAATGTTTGTGTTGCTTCACAGTCCCCGCTGTTCCATAAGGTGTTTGTTTTAATCAGTTTTTTAAATCAAATTTTACTGCTTGCGTCAGTTACTTGATGTGGAATAGAGAGAGCCATGACTACATGGATATGTAGTACTGTGTGCCTCCCATAGTCTGTTCTTGGGGACTGTGAAGAGACCTCTTGTGGCATGTCTTGTGGGGTATGCATGGGTGTCCGAGCTATGTGCCAGTAGTTTAGACAGACAGCTCGGTGCATACAACATGTCAATACCTCTCATAATAAAAGTAGATATTATTAATATTCCCTCTGTGTACATCCAAGGACCAGCCGTGCTGCCCTGTTCTGAGACAATTTTGTGGCACTTGACCACACGACTGAACGGTAGTCAAGGTGCGACAAAACTAGGGCCTGTAGGACCTGCCTTTTGATAGTGTTAAGAAGGCAGAGCATCGCTTTATCATAGACAGACTTCTCCCCATCTTAGCTACTGCTGCATCAATATGTTTTGACCATGACAGTTTACAATCTAGTGTTACTCCATTCAGTCTAGTCATCTCAACTTGCTCAATTTCCACATTCTTTATTACAAGATTTAGTTTAGGTTTATTGAGTGTTTTGTTCCAAATACAATGCTTTTAGTTTTAGAAATATTTAGGGATAACTTATTCCTTGCCACCAACTCTGAAACTAACTGCAGCTCTTTGTTAAGTGTTGCAGTCATTTCAGTTGCTGTAGTAGCTGACGTGTATAGTGTTGAGTTATCTGCATACATAGAAACTCTGGCTTTACTCAGTCAGTGGCATGTCGTTAGTAAAACATGACAAAAGCAAGGGGCCTAAAAAGCTACCCTGGGGAATTCCTGATTCTAACTGGATTATATTTGATAGGCTTCCATTATTAAAGAACACCTTCTGTGTTCTGTTAGGCAAGTAACTCTTTATCCACATTATAGCAGGGGGTGTAAAGCCATAACGCATAAGTTTTTCCAGCAGCAGACTATGATCAATAATTTCAAAAGCTGCACTGAATTCTAGCAAGACAACTCCCACAATCAATTTATCATCAATTTCCCTCAGCCAATCATCTGTCATTCGTGTAAGTGCTGTGCTTGTTGAGTGTCCTTCCCTATAAGCATGCTGAAATTCTGTTTGTTTACTGTAAAATAACTTGGTATCTGGTCAAACAGTTTTATCCAGAAGTTTTCAAAGGGTTGGTAACAGGCTGATTGGTCGGCTATTTGAGCCAGTAAAGGGAGCTCTACTGGTAGCGGAATGACTTTAGCTTACCTCTTGGCCTGAGGGCACATGCTCTCTAGTAGGCTTAAATTGAAGATGTGGCAAATAGGAGTGGCATTATTGTCTGCTATTATCCTCAGTAATTTTTCATCTAGATTGTCAGACCCTGGTGGCTTGTCATTGTTGTCTATTTTTTCACCTCTTCCACAGTGACTTTACGGAATTCAAAGTACAATTCTTGTCTTTCATAATTTTGTCCGATATACTTGGATGTGTAGTGTCAGCGTTTGTTGCTGGCATGTCATCCCTAAGTTTTCTTATCTTGCCAATGAAAAAGTCATTAAAGTAGTTTGTAATATCAGTGGGCTTTGTGATGAATGAGCCATCGGATTCAATAAATGAAGGAGCCGAGTTGGCTCCCCCCCCCCCCCCCAAAAAAAAAAATTAAGGTGCCCCAAAGCTTTTTACTATCATTCTTTATATAATATATCTTCGTTTCATAGTGTAGTTTCTTTTTGTTTTTATTTAGTTTAGTCACAGGACTTCTTAATTTGCAGAACGTTTGCCAATCAGTTGGGCTGCCAGACTCTCAACCATACAATTTTTTCAATTCCTCATCAATCCAAGGGGATTTAACATTTTTTACAGTCTTTTTCTTAATGGGTGCGTGCTTCTTAGTAACTGGAAAAGTAGTTTCATAAATGCGTCAAGTGCAGTGTCTGGTTGCTCCTCATTACACACCACAGAGCATCAAATATTCTTAACATCATCAACATATGAATCACTACAAAACTTCTTGTTCTTATACACTATATACACTATATATATTAGATATGGCTATTATATTGTGATCACTACATCCTACGGATTTGGATACTGCTTTAAAGCAAATATCTGCAGCGTTAGTAAAAATGTGATCAATACATGTTGATGATTTAATTCCTGTGCTGTTTGTAACTAACCTGGTAGGTTGACTAACAACCTGATCCAGGTTGCAGGCACTGGTTACAGTTTGAAGTTTTTTCCTGAGTGGGCAGCTTGATGATAGCCAGTCAATATTTAAATCACATGGAACCCAAACCGGCTGTGCGCGTGTGCCATCGTGCGCCATTGTGCATAAATGTATTTTGTCGCCCCACACCAAACGCGATCACGACACGCAGATTAAAATATCAAAACAAACTCTGAACCCGTTACATTAATTTGGGGACAGGTCGAAAAGCATTAAACATGTATGGCAATTTAGCTAGCTAGCTTGCACATGCTAGCTAATTTGTCCTATTTAGCTAGCTTGCTGTTGCTAGCTAATTTGTCCTGGGATATAAACATTGAATTGTTATTTTACCTGAAATGCACAAGGTCCTCTACTCTGAACAATTAATCCACACATAAACGGTCAACTGAATCGTTTCTAGTCATCTCTCCTCCTTCCAGGCTTTTTCATCTTTGAACTTATATTGTGATTGGCATTTAAACTTTCATAGTATTACCACGACGACCGGCAAAACAGTTTGTCTTTCAATCACCCACGTGGGTATAACCAATGAGAAGATGGCATGTGAGTACCTGCTTCTATAAACCAATGAGGAGATGGGAGAGGCAGGACTTACAGCGCGATCTGAGTCAGAAATAGGAATGACTTCTATTTTAGCCCTTGGCAACGCAGATGCTCATTGGCGCGCCCAAGCAGTGTGGGTGCAATAATCGAATAACATGGATTTCAAAAAAAATATTCAACACTCACACACGCGACGTGTCCGGTCTGGTCAGCATGTTAGGCTACATATGTTAATATGGGCTATTTTTAGCATTTTTATGGGTTGCTTGATTGTTTTTAATGCTTTACTGGGAAGCTTATCAGAGGTAGACTTACTCATGTTATTTACATTGGAGATAGTGCAGGGTGAGCTGCATAAAGTGGTCTTCCTACTATTGAACACCGCCTCAGTGCTAACAGTGTAACTCTGGTTTATACGCTCATGATTACTGCATTCAATAGCTGTAGGATAAACGGATGCATTCGGTGCAATTAAATCAGTGCTTTAAAATCAATTTTCAAATGTTCCGAACTAGCCCTCCTTATGTCGTTTGACCCCACATGGACTACGACAGTGTCAGCTCCCGGCATCTGTGGTAGAACAGTCGGAAACAGCTTTGTTATGTCCTGTACTCGTGCTCCTGGGTAGCACAGGGTTGAGATGTTTCTCACCATAGAGCTGCCTATGATGACAGCTGGTGATGTTGGATGGGCCGGTCTCTCAGGCACGGTCTGGTGAGGCTGAGAGCTCCGAGGATCTGAACCCGAGGTAGAAGCCACCGGAGAGGGAGATAGAGACGAAGACGCAGGTACCTCCGGATCTGATCTTGATTGGGAAGCCACCAGGGACAAAGGCTCTGGATCCAGGGTGAAAATGCTGATTCCGGTCTGTGTCAGTTCCAGGCTCAACATCTCCATGGAGATCCCTGTTGCCAGAGGACGCATTCCTCGACTTCCACGGCGAGTGACGTACCTACATGGCTGGTTGGGTTGAGATCAGCTCCGTTCTCCAGGGAATGGGGAGACCCCTTTGGGGATGGAACCCTGCCTAGCACCGGCCAGTCGGCTGTGGAGAGCCGACACGGTGGCGAAACGTCCACCAGATCAGAGCGGCATCCAGGTACTGGGATGGAAGAAAAAAAAAGTAGGTGGGTGTGGGTTCCCCAGTAGCTTATGGAGGTTTCCTAAGAGTAGCTACTTCGCTCCTGTAGTCCTCCGCAAGCAAGCAGTTGCTACATTGAAAGTCAATGTGGTCCACATTGTACTGGAACAAAGAAAAGTAAACACAGCTCCTGCAACGTTCTTAACGTTCAATAGCGGCCACCATTTGAGACCTCCGAGCCAGCTAAGCTAGCTGGGCTTTCACGTCTCTCCCCCTATATGGAATCTGGCAGGATCCCAAGACAGATGGCAGTGCTCAATGCAATTTAACCCTACAGAGCCGCAGGATTCAGCATTTTTAAAAGTATGTCACCTTTTGGACCTAGACTTTGTGCTCCGATACGGCTTTCCATGCGGTAGCAGACGGTCTATGACTAGGGTGGCTGGAAACTTGACAACTTGCCTTCATTTGACACCGCCTGGTATAGAGGTCCTGGATGGCAGGAAGCTTGGCCCCAGTGATGTACTGGGCCATTCACACTACTCCCTGTAGTCCCTTGTGGTCGGAGGCCGAGCAGTTGCCATACCAGGCAGTGATGCAACACATTAGGATGCTCTCGATGGTGCAGCTGTAGAATCCTTTGAGGATCTGAGGACCCATGCCAAATCTTTTCAGTCTCCTGAGGGGAGACTGTCATGGTGTGCTTGGACCATGTTAGTTTGTTGGTGATGTGGATGCCAAGGAACTTGCTCCACTACAGCCCTGTCGATGAGAATGGGGGCGTGCTCAGTCCTCCTTTTCCTGTAGTCCGCAATCATCTCCTTTAGCTTGGCTCACATCACTGGGCAGCTCACGGCAGGGGTTCCCTTTGTGGTCCGTAATAGTTTTCAAGCCCTGCTACATCCAACGAATGTCAGAGCCGGTTTAGTAGGAGTCAGTCTTAAACCTCTCTGGGATATGACGGACTGTAGCGTCCCACCTCGCCAACAGCCAGTGATAGTGCAGGTTAAAATTCCTCAAGCATACAAGTATTTTACACCACTTTAAAGATAAAATTCTTGTTAATCCAGCGAAAGCACCACAAACAATTATGTTAGGTCACCACCAAGTCCCAGAAGAACACAGCCATTTATCCAGCCAAAGAGAATCACAAAAAGCACAAATAGAGATAAAATTAATCACTAACCTTTGATGATCTTCATCAGATGACACTCATAGGACTTCATGTTACACAATACATGTATGTTTTGTTTGCTAAAGTGCATATTTATATAAAACAAATTCATTTTACATTGGCACGTTATGTTCAGTAGTTATAAAACATATGGTGATTGTGCAGAGAGCCACATCAATTTACAGAAATACTCATCATAAATGTTGATGAAAATACAAGTGTTATACATGGAATTAGAGATACTTCTCCTTAATGCAACCACGGTGTCAGATTTTAAAAAAACGTTACGGAAAAAGCAAACCATGCAATAATCTGAGTACAGCATTCAGACAACAAAGCAGCCAAAAAGATATCTGCCATATTGTGTAGTCAACATTAGTCAGAAATAGCATTATAAATATTCACTTACCTTTGATCTTCATCAGAATGCACTCTCAGGAATCCCAGTTCCACAATAAATGTTTGATTTGTTCGATAAAGTTCATAATTTATGTCCAAATAGCTTCTTTTGTTAGGGCGTTTGGTAAACAGATCCAAACGCGCGTTCAGGTCCAGCCGAACGTCGGACGAAATGTTCAAAAAGTCATATTACAGGTCGTAGAAATTTGTCAAACTGAGTATAGAATCAATCTTTAGGATGTTTTTAACATAAATCTTCAATGATATTCCAACCGGAGAATTCCATTGTCTGTAGAAAGCAATGGAACGAGAGCTAACTCTCTTGTGACCGCGTGATACGAGCCTGTGGCACTCTGCCAGACACCTGGCTCAATCCCCTCTCATTCACCCCCACTTCAGAGTAGAAGCCTCAAACAACGTTCTAAAGACTGTTGACATCTAGTGGAAGCCTTAGGAAGTGCAATATGACCCCATTTACACTGTATATTGGAATAGCCAAGAGTTGCAAAACTACAAACCTCAGATTTCCCACTTCCTGGTTGGATTTTTCTCAGGTTTTCGCCTGCAATAGGAGTTCTGTTAAACTCACATCATTCAAACAGTTTTAGAAACTTCAGTGTTTTCTATCCAATACTACTAATAATATGCATATATTAGCATCTGGGACAGAGTAGCTGGCAGTTTACTCTGGGCACCTTATTCATCCAAGCTACTCAATACTGCCCCCCTGTCACCAAGAATTTAATCCTGTATTGACGCTTTGCCTGTTTAATGGTTCATCTGAGGGCGTAGCGGGAGTTCTTATAGGTGTCCGGATTAGTGTCCTGCTCCTTGAAAGCGGCAGCTATAGCCTTTAGCCCGATGCGGATATGTTGCCAAAAATACAGGGCTTCTGGTTGGGATATGTACATACGGTCACTGTGGGGACGATGTCGTCGATGCACTTATTGACGAAGCAGATGACTAAGGTATTGTACTCCTCAATGCCATTTGATGAATCCTGGAACGTATTCCAGTCTGTGCTACAAAACAGTCCTGTAGCGTAGCATCCGCGACATCTGACCACATCCGTATTTAGCGAGTCACTGGTACTTCCTGCTTTAGGTTTTGCTTGTAAACAGGAATCAGGAGGATAGAATTATGATCAGATTTGCCAAATGGAGGGAGGGAGAGCTTAATATGCATCTCTGTGTGTGGAGTAAAGCCGGTCTAGAGTTTTTTTTTCCCCCCTCTGGTAAATCAGTTAGTGTTTAATTTAAAGGTGTAAACTTTGTGTCTTTCTCTAAGTGGTGGAGGAACAGTGTGTTCTCTAGTCACGGGGGACACGACAACCCTGAACACCCAGCTTCTATACGGTTTCCTGAACAAATTCCAGATGCATTGCTCTCTGTCAGAGGCTCAAACAGAAATAGATGGGAGTAAAATAACCACAGAAACCTGTTAATTCTCCTCTTTTACAAGGAGATGTTCCATGGCTTAAAGAGGCTTTTCACCATTGAAGCACACCCCATTTTATCAAACAAATGTACAAAAACACACTGTATGTGGAATACTCTTAATGATCTGCTCCGGAAGTTCGAAGTTCGAAGTTCGATGCAGTCTGGAGATGACTGTTACATAAGAGGTGTGTTTCCTGTAGGATTTAATCATCCTCATCATCGGGCATCATCTGAGACCTATATGAGTATGACATGAAATGATGGGTATGATGGCTTTCCCTCTCCACAACACTGGTAAGCCAAGGCCGTCTGCCCTAGCCCCCCCCGCATCCAATGCTCCATCAAATTATCATGTGGTTAGTCCCTCTAAAACACATTTGCCTTTTTAATTTCACAGACGGTAGTTAAATAAACTTCATTCCTCTCCTTGTTCCAGTCTGTAATCCAAATGTCTCAAGCTGACCGCCATCATTCCTGTTCCCAAGAACTCTTTTAAGTCTACCTGCCACAATGACTACCACCCTGTAGCACTAACATCTGAATCCATGAAGTGCTTTGTAAGGCTGGTTATGGCATACATCAACTCCATCATCCCAATGGCCGTTGGTGGCCGCCGTTTTACGGTCTCCTAACCAATTGTGTTATTATGTGTTTTTTTTGTGTGCAATATTTGTAAATTATTTTGTACATACTGTTTCTGCAACCGTATCTTACGGAAGAAAAGAGCTTCTGGATATCAGGACAGCGATCACTCACCTCGGATTAGACAAAGATTTCTTCAACGACAACAAGCAGGACTCACACGATATTCTCCAAACACCCCACAGGGCAGACATCCCAATTATTCTCAAAAGGAAGCGACGCAGAGGACGAAGAGCCAGATGCCTCGTCCGGACCCGCAGAAGGTAACTAGGAAAGCTGCCTTTACTGTCAATATTACTCGCCAACGTGCAATCATTGGACAATAAACTAGACGAGGTATGATCAATATCCTATCCTACCAACGGGACATCAATATCCTATGCTTCACGGAATCGTGGCTGAATGACGACATGGATATTCAGCTAGCGGGATACACGCTGCACCGGCAGAATAGAACAGCACACTCCGGTAAGACTAGGGGGGGGGTCTTTGCATATCTGTAAACAACAGCTGGTGCACGAAATCTAAGGAAGTCTCAAGATTTTGCTCGCCTGAGAGTATCTTATTATCAACTGCAGACCAGACTATTTGCCAAAAGAGTTCTCATCTATACTTTTAGTGGCTGTTTATTTACCACCACAGACGGATGCTGGCACTAAGAACGCACTCAGTCAGCTGTATAAGGAAATAAGAAAACAGGAAACCACTCACACAGATGTGATGCTCCTAGTGGCCGGAGACTTTAATGCAGGGAAACTTAAATCAGTTTTCCCAAATCTCTATCAACATGTTAAATGTGCAACCAGAGGGAAGAAAATTATAGATCACCTGTACTCCACACATAGAGACACGTACAAAGCTCTCCCTCGCACTCCATTTGGTAAATCCGACCACAACTGTATCCTCCTGATTCCTGCTTACAATCAAACATTTAAGCAGGAAGCACCAGTGACTCAGTCTATAAGAAAATGGTCAGATGAAGCAGATGATAAACTACAGGACTGCTTTTCTATCACAGACTGGAACATGTTCCGGGATTCTTCCGATGACATTGAGGAATACACCACATCAGTCACTGGCTTTATCAATAAGTGCATTGAGGACGTCGTCCCCACAGTGACTGTACATACCCCAACCAGAAGCCATGGATTACAGGCAACATTCGCACTGAGCTAAAGGGTAGAGCTGCCTCTTTCAAGGTGTGGGACTCTAACCCGGAAGCTTACAAGAAATCCCGCTATGCCCACAAACGAACCATCAAACAGGCAAAGCGTCAATACAGGGCTAAGATTGAATCATACTACACCGGCTCCGACGATCGTCGGATGTGGCAGGGCTTGTAAACTATTACAGACGATAAAGGGAGGGACAGCCGCGAGCTGCCCAGTGACACGAGCCTACCAGACGAGCTAAATCACTTCTGTGCTCGCTTCGAGGCAAGCAACCCTGAGGCATGCATGAGAGCATCAGCTCTTCCGGACGACTGTGTTATCACGCTCTCCGTTGCCGACGTGAGTAAGACCTTTCAACAGGTCAACATACACAAGGCTGCGGGGCCAGACGGATTACCAGGACGTGTCCTTCACTGACATTTTCAACATGTCCCTGATTGAGTCTGTAATACCAACATGCTTCAAGCAGACCACCATAGTCCCTGTACCCAAGAACACAAAGGCAACCTGCCTAAATGACTACAGACCCGTAGCACTCACGTCCGTAGCCATGAAGTGCTTTGAAAGGCTGGTAATGGCTCACATCAACACCATTATCCCAGAAACCCTTGACCCCACTCCAATTTGCATACCGCCCAAACAGATCCACAGATGATGCAATCTCTATTGCACTCCACACTGCCCTTTCCCACCTGGACAAAAGGAACACCTATGTGAGAATGCTGTTCATTGACTACAGCTCAGCGTTCAACACCATAGTTCCCTCAAAGCTCTTCACCAAGCTAAGGAACCTGGGACTAAACACCCCCCCTCTGCAACTGGATCCTGGACTTCCTGACAGGCCGCCCCCAGGTGGTGAGGGTAGGTAGCAACACATCGGCCACGCTGATCATCAACACTGGAGCTCCCCAGGGGTGCGTGCTCAGTCCCCTCCTGTACTCCCTGTTCACCCACGACTGCATGGCCAGCACCATCATTAAGTTTGCTGATGACCGACAACGACGAGACAGCATATAGGGAGGAGGTCAGAGACCTGGCCGGGTGGTGCCAGAATAACAACCTATCCCTCAACGTAACCAAGACTAAGGAGACGATTGTGGACTACAGGAAAAGGAGGACCGAGCACGTCCCCATTCTCATCGACAGGGTTGTAGTGCAGCAGGTTGAGAGCTTCAAATTGCTTGGTGTCCACATCAACAAAAAACTAGATTGTTCCAAACACACCAAGACAGTCATGAAGAGGGCACGACAAAGCCTATTCCCCCTCAGGAAACTAAAAAGATTTGGCATGGGTCCTGAGATCCCCAAAAGGTTCTACAGCTGCAACATCGAGGGCATCCTGACCGAACAAAAAGGCTTCTCAACAGTTTTTACCCCCTTGCCATAAGACTCCTGAACAGGTAACCAAATGGTTACCCGGACTATTTTCATTGTGTGCCCCTCCCCCCAAACCCCTCTTTTACGCTGCTGCTACTCTCTGTTTATCTTTTATGCGTAGTCACTTTAACTATACATTCATGTACATACTACCTAAATTGGCCAGACCAACCAGTGCTCCCGCACATTGGCTAACCGGGCTATCTGCATTGTGTCCCACCACCCGCCAACCCCTCTTTTATCGCTTATGCTACTCTCTGTTCATCATATATGCAAAGTCACTTTAACGATACCTACATGTACATACTACCTCAATCAGCCTGGCTAACAGGTGTCTGTATATAACCGTGCTTCTCTTTTTTCAAATGTCTTTTTACTGTTGTTTTTATTTCTTTACTTACACACACACACACACCTTTTTTCGCACCATTGGTTAGAGCCTGTAAGTAATCATTTCACTGTAAGGGGAATTTGTTTGTTTTATTCGGCGCACGTGACAAATAAACTTTGATTTGATTTGACAGCCCAGACCCACTCCAATTTGCATACCGCCCCAACAGGTCCATAGATGATGCAATCTCACTTGCACTCCACACTTTCCTCACCCATCTAAATAAGAGGAATACCCATGTGAGAATGCTGTTCATTGACTACGGCTCAGCGTTCAACACCATAGTTCCCTCTAAGCTTGTCACCAACTTGGAATCTTGGGACTGAACTCTCTACAACCGGATCCTGGACTTCCTGACAGACTGACCCTGGTGGTAAGGTTAGGCAACATCACCTTCCACCATGCTGATCCTCTGCTGTACTTCTTGCTCACCCATGACTGTGTGACCACGCACAACTCCAACACCATCATCAATTTTGCTGACGACACGGCGTTGGTAGGCCTGATCACCTGTGACGATGAGACAGCCTACAGGATGAAGTCAGTGACCCAGAAGTGTGGTGCCAGGATAGCAACCTCTCCCTCAATGTCAGTAAGACCAAGGAGCTGATCGTGGAAAACAAGAATTGGGGGGGGGGGTCACAAAGGATTTAAAATGATCCACACACAAACAGTAGTGAAGAAGGCATGACAGAGCCTCTTACCCCATCTGGAGGTTAAAAAGATTTGGCAGGGACCTTCTAATCCTCAAAAAGTTTTACAGCTGCATCATTAAGAGCATACCTTGACTGGCTGCATCACTGCTTGGTATGGCAACTGCACCGCCCTCGATCGCATGGCGCTACAGAGGGTGGTGCGGACAGCCCAGTACGTTACTGGGGCTGAGCTCCCTGCCATCCAGGACCTCTATATCAGGCGGTGTGACAGGAAGGCCCAGAAAATTGTTAAAGACTCCAGCCACCTAAGCCATAGACTGTTTTCTCTGCTTCCACATGGCAAGCGGTACTGGAGCAACAAGTCTGACACCAACAGTCTCCTGAACAGTTTCTATCCCCAAGCCATACGACTGCTAAATAGCTAACAAAATGGCTACATGGACTATCTGCATTGACACTTCTATTTAATTTTTGCACTGACTCTGCACACTCGCACACTAACTTTATGCACACTCTCTACATTCACTCACTCACTCACTCACTCACTCACTCACTCACTCACTCACTCACTCACTCACTCACTCACTCACTCACTCACACTTTATTTTCTCACACACACACATTCATATTGATTCTGCACACGCACACTCACATAAAATAATCGTATACAGTTTAAGTCGGAAGTTTACATACACTTATGTTGGAGCCATTAACTTTTTCACTCCACAAATTTCTTGTTGACAAACTATAGTTTTGGCAAGTCGGTGAGGACATCTATTTCGTGCATGACACAAGTCATTTTCCAACAATTGTTTACAGACAGATTATTTCCACCCTTACAATTCACTGTATCACAATTCCAGTGGGTCAGAAATGTACATACCCTAAGTTAACTGTGCCTTTAAACGCCTTGAAAAATTCCAGAAAATTATGTCATGGCTTTAGAAGCTTCTGATAGGCTAATTGACATCATTTGAGTCAATTGGAGGTGTACCTGTTGATGTATTTCAAGGCCTACCTTCAAACTCAGTGCCTCCTTGCTGGACATTATGAGAAAATTAAAAGAAATCAGCCAAGACCTCAGAAAAATATTGTGGACCTCCACAAGTCTGGTTCATCCTTGGGAGCAATTCTCAAACGCCTGAAGGTACCACGTTCATCTGTACAAGAAATAGTACGCAGGTATTAACACCATGGGACCACGCAGCCATCATACCGCTCAGGAATGAGATGCATTCTGTCTCCTAGAGATGAACGTACTTTGGTGCGAAAAGTGCAAATCAATCCCAGAACAACAACAAAGGACGTTCTGAAGATGCTGGAGGAAACAGGTACAAAGTATCTATATCCACAGTAAAACGAGTCCTATATCAACATAACCTGAAAGGCTGCTCGGCAAGGAAGAAGCCACTGCTCCAAACCGCCATAAAAAAGCCAGACTACGGTTTGCAACTACTCATGGGGACAAAGATCGCACTTTTTGGAGAAATGTCCTCTGGTCTGATAAACAAAAATAGAACTGTTTGGCAATAATGACCATCGTTATGTTTGAGGAGAAAGGGGGAGGCGTGCAAGTCGAAGAACACTATCCCAACCGTGAAGCATGGGGGTGGCAACATCATGTTGTGGGGGTGATTTGCTGCAGGAGGGACTGGTGAACTTCTCAAAATAGATGGCTTCATGAGGAAGGAACATTATGTGGATATATTGAAGCAACATCTCAAGACTTAAGTCAGGAAGTTAAAGCTTGGTCGCAAATGGGTCTTCCAAATGGACAATGACCCCAAGGTTACTTCTAAAGTTGTGGCAAAATAGCTTAAGGACAACAAAGTCAAGGTATTGGAGTGACCATCACAAAGCGCTGACCTCAATCGTATAAAACATTTGTGGGCAGAACTGAAAAAAAACGTGTGCGAGCAAGGAGGCCTACGAACCTGACTCTGTTACACCAGCTCTGTCAGGAGGAATGGGCCAAAATTCACCCAACTTATTGTGGGAAGGTTGTGGAAGGCTACCCGAAACATTTGACCCAAGATACACTCAACTAGCATTGCCTTTAAATTGTTTATGTAAACTTCTGACCCACTGGGAATGTGATGAAAGAAATAAAAGCTGAAATAAATCATTCTCTCTACTATTATTCTGACATTTCACATTTTTTAAATAAAGTGGTGATCCTAACTGACCTAAGACAGGGAATTTTTACTATAATTAAATGTCAGGAATTGTGAACTTGTAAACTTCCGACTTCAACTGTACTCTGCTGCGACTCTGTTTATCATATATCCTGGTTCCTAGACACCTTACTCCTATAAAATCTACCCCCACCACTCCAGTATCCCTGCACATTGTAAATATGGTTTTGGCACTGACCCTGGAACTGACCCTGTATATAGCTACTCACCCAGGATCTGACCCTGTATATAGCTTACTTACTTTCTGGTGTTCTTCTTATTTCTATTTGTTGTGTGTTTTTTTTTTTTTTACTTTACTTTTTTATAGTACTAATATTGATTACTGCATTGTTAGGAAAGATCTTGCAAGAAAGGGATATCACTGTACTAATACAGTAGCACTCGCTGACTTAGTTATTGAATGTCAACAGCTTGAAAACACCACAATATAGAAACCATTTCTTTATCAGATACATGAACTCACACTGTTGTCAGCCAAGGCTAATAGACTGTCGTGAGCTAGGATAAGCTAACCAAATATGGTTGTAATAAATTAATATATGAGTCACATTTAGCCCCCTGTTGAAAGAAATATGACTTTCGTGCCACGCTCTCATAAAACAAGTCTGTAAAATAAATTCACAGGAATACCCAGTGTGATAAAGCAGATCACCTCAGCTCTCCTGGAATCGATATGTTCAGGGTGACTGGCTTTGTTTTCTCTACTGATGAATCCCTGATGGAGGTTCTGGATGGCTTTGCACTAACTCTTGGATTTCAGCCAAGGCCAACACGATTCACAGTCTTATCTTGAACATGGTGAGTTCCAAAGCAAAGTTATACACTCCAACGCACACACACACACACACACACACACACACACACACACACACACACACACACACACACACACACACACACACACACACACTTAATTTCCTTACACACACACACACACACATTTATTCTGACTCTACAGACACGCACACACACTCACAATCATAATAATCATATACGCTGCTGCGACTCTGTTTATCATATATCCTGGTTCCTTACCCCTATACATATCTACCCCTACCACTTAACTATCCCTGCACATTGTAAATATGGTATTGGCACTGACCCTGTATGTAGCTACTGATCCTGGAACTGACCCTGTATATAGCTTACTTACTTTCTGGTGTTCTTCTTATTTCTCATTTCTATTTTCTTAATTCTATTTCATGTTCAGGCTAAATCAAATCAAATTTTATTGGTCACATACACGTGTTAGGCAGATGTTATTGCGGGTGTAGCGAAATGCTTGTGTTTCTAGCTCTGACAGTACAGAAATATCTAACAAGTAATATCTAACAATTTCACAACATATACCCAATACACACAAATCTAAGTAAAGTAATGGAATTAAGAATATATGAACGAGCAATGTCAGAGCAGCATAGACTAAGATACAGTAGAATAGAATAGAATCCAGTACATACATACATACAATGCAACATATGTAAACATTACTAAAGTGCCTAGTGTTCCATTTAATAAAGTGGCCAGTGATTTTAAGTTTATGTATATAGGCAGCACCCTATAATATGCTAGTGGTGGCTATTTAACAGTCTGATGGCCTTGAGTTAGAAGCTGTTTTTCAGTCTCCCGGTCCCAGCTTTTATGCATCTGTACTGACCTCGCCTTCTGGATGATAGCGGGGTGAACAGGCAGTGGCTCTGGTGGTTGTTGCCCTTGATGAACTTTTTGGCCTTCCTGTGACATCAAGTGCTGTAGGTGTCCTGGAGGGCAGGTAGTTTGCCCCCGGGGGTGATGCGTTGGGCAGACCACACCACCCTATGGAGAGCCCTGCGGTTGAGTGTGGTGCAGTTGCCGTACCAGGTGGTGATACAGCCCGACAGGATGATCTCAATTGTGTATCTGTAAAAGCTTGTGAGGGTTTTAGGTGCCAAGACAAATGTTGAAGGCACTGTTGTGCATTCTTCATCACACTCTGTGTGGGTGGACCATTTCAGTTTGTCAGTGATATGTACGCCGAGGAACTTGAAGCTTTTCTCCTTCTCCATTGTGGTCCCATTGATGTGGATAGGGGGGTGCTCCCTCTCCTGTTTCCTGAAGTCCACGATCATCTCCTTTGTTTTGTTGACATTAAGTGAGAGGTTATTCCCTGTAAGCTGTCTCTTCATTGTTGTTAATCAAGCCTACTACTGTTGTGTCGTCTGCAAACTTGATGATTGAGTTGTAGCCGTGCGTGGCCACACAGTCATGTGTGAACACGGAGTACAGGAGGGGGCTGAGCACACACCTTTGTAGGGCCCCAGTGTTGATGATCAGCGAAGTGTAGGTGTTGTTTCCTACCTTCACCACCGGGGGTCAGCCCGTCAGGAAGTCCAGGACCCAGTTGCACAGGGCGGGGTTCAGACCCTCGAGCTTAATGATGAGCTTGGAGGGTACTATGGTGTTGAATCCTGAGCTATAGTTAATGAACAGCATTCTGGTGGAGATTCTGGGTTGCTTTGCCCTAACTCTGGGATTTCAACCAGTGCCAACATGATTCAGTCTTATCTTTTTTCTTTTTTACATCAAGTTTTTATTATTTCAATTCATAGGATTCACAGAATACATTTATAGATATATTTTTAATCCCCCCCACCAGCAATCTGATAGCATGTAAAATAAATTGAGATAAAAACAAATAAATTAATATTGCTGAGCAATAACTCACATAGCCTCAGAAATAGTGACAAATTATTGGTACACATTCATGTGTGTAAAGGCCCGTTGGTTAAGAGTTCAGAAATGTCCGCTGCTGCTTTTTTCCATGTGTCCAGAGTGGACCGCTTGGCCCTCTGGATTCTGGCTGTGGAGAGCTCCATAAGTACAATTTCCTTAAATGTGTGCAGCCGTCATTGCAATGGTAACTGATGAGGTGGAATCCACCTTTTTACAATAATTGTCTTAGCAGCTGTGGTTCCTACCAACCACACTCTCTGTTGGCGTTCTGACAAGTGCAAATCAGAGTCATCACAAAGCAACATCACTATTGGATCTAATGGCAGTGTTTTATCTGCAAGTAGAGTAATGGCGATGGACTAATACCCATGTGATGTCCTTTTTTGAGGTGTTAGATAGAACCTATGGCAAAAAAATAATAATTGGTGATTGGGGTTTCTAGATGATCTTCCAATTCATTTGTCTGTCAGCAAGTGTAAAATCCTTTTCCCATACAGTGGATAGAGTTAATCATTTTTGTGCTGCTAGAATTAACTGACTATAGAAAAAACTCATTTTTAACAGGCGTCTGTCTGTTATAAGTTTGACCAATGGGTGTACTGCTAGTTCGCTCCCCATGGGACACCATAGGCTCGCATGGATAACTAATAACTTTCTCGAGGCGCATGGCTAGAACTTTGGCATACATCTTCTTTTCTGTTCTGATTACATTTATTTGAAAATTTGCACAATTTGTGAGGCCTTTTACCATTCTTAGGAATTGGGGATATAATAGCTGTATTGATGTCTTTGTGGAATTGTCCTTTTTCAATAGCAATGTTAAGCGATTCAAGAATATATTTTCCTAGCTCATCCCAAAAGTTGAGAATGAGTTCAGGAGATATTCCATAAATACCAAGCGCTTTATCCTTATTTAAAAGAGCAGCTTTCAGTTCGGATAAGTGCCAGGTTCCTCTAATAAAACTGTTTCTTCTTGAGAGAGTTTGAGCAACGTAAGGTTCTCCAGGAACTGCTGACAAGCAGAATTATCAAAGCTACAGTATGTGAGGAACTGTATGAATCTGAATAATATGCTCTAAAACTTAGGATCAGATATCAGTCCTTTAGTAGGACATCTGATCAGCTGTATTGATGATCTTGTTTCAGAATGTTTATGCTGCAGCGCCAGTAAGTGTCAAGTGTCATGACTCCCTCTCCTTGGTGAGCATCAAAAGGACCCATCAGCTAGGCAAATGTTTGAGGATAGCCAGACCCCCCAACTTTCTCTCTCTTGCACTGCAGTATGGAGAAGTTAAAACCCCATTTGTTACAACAGAGAGAGACTGTGCCGCCAAAACTTCAACGTCAAAAGATTGGACATTGGAACATTAGTTTTGGAATCTAAACATTTGGAATGTATAGTCGGGATCCGAACAATAATCATGCCATATCATTTAGCATATTGTGATGTCATTACAGATGGTATAACAAGATAACTGTATCTTTAGAGATTTGACAGTATAGATATCAGATTCACATCTAAATGTTGTAAAACATATATGATTAAATATGAAACCCTTTGTGAAAAGATAGCAATGTGATTTTAGCCTTCTAAATGAGATCATTGTTTTTCATACAAACTTTTGCCAAGTCAGTAACCACGCCCATGTGAGCATAGACATTGTGGAAATGTGATGGAATCGCCCTCCAAGGCAAGTGCTTAAGAGGACTCGCTGAATAATTAACATACAGACCAGAGAACGTGAGGATGCAGTCCACTGGTTGAAATGGTTGAAATTTAAATACAGACCGGTCTACATGCGTGAGATGAATACATGACAAATGGTTTAAAATTACAACACCAGAAAATGGTAAGACCCTCAAACTCTCGACGAGTAAAGGTGAAGACTAGACATTCACAGTCTGCAGCTGTACATACAAAATAGTCTACAAAACTCGACCAAAGACGGACAGCAAAGAACGGTTTCCTCTCACCACCATATGTACCTTTGAGGTATCTATTCTAATGAACAGA